>NC_051846.1:148279877-148343850 GCF_002237135.1 Teleopsis dalmanni | reverse complement strand
ATGTTTAATTAAAATATCGTAATAAATATACGATAATATCGTATTGTATCGTATCGTAAATTATATTCTAAATTAATTTTCATCTTCAAATTTTTCAGTCTTCTATTATCTAACATATAATTAAAGTTCTATTATATATGAAAATTATTCTGTTATATATAACTAAATAATTTGTGTTATATTATTTCTACACGTTTTCTGTCGACTAATAATTTATATTTTAATAATAAAATATTTTTTTTTATTTCATTGAATTAATTTTATGGTTCACTGCGCTATATTAAACCACTAAATATCAGAGGAATGGAAAATTAAAAGTCATTTTAGAATACAAAATTAAATAATCACTGCCAAGAAAAAAAAACTCATAAAATTAAGAATAAATAACAAAGCACGTAAACTTTCAAAATAAAATATACAAAATTAAAGTTAACTATAAAAAATTTTATCGTGACAGTAAAAATTATTTTTTAATTTTTTAATTAAACGAATTATTTCATTTTTGAATATTATTAATTAATTAGAAAGGCATTGCAAATTTTTATCAAAACTACAGAACTAAGCATGGTGCTAATATTTAATATAACTTTTACATACACATATACAATAAAGAATTAAGTAGTTTAAAATAGATAATATAAAAGGTAATTATGTTATAAATAAAATACAATTCTATATAAAATTCATTCGTATATATTAAAACTTATAATGTTAAAATGTAAATTAAAAAATTATTTAATTAAATTATTAATAAGAATAAATTTTAAATTTTTTTCAAAACATATATGAAAATTTAATTATTTTTATTTAATATGAAATTTTTTGTTCCTGAATATTAACTAATTTTATTAAAAAAAAGAAAACAAAAAATTTTCATTGGGAACGAAACATTACAGGAAACGATATACATAATTTAACATATATAAGAAAGTTTCTTTCAAAAAACTTTTAATTCGTGGAACATTCAAAATTTAGGCATAAACCTTTAGCGACTTTTGTAAAAACTGCTAAGTTCAGATTTATGAAAAAAAAAAAATATTAGAAAAAATAAAAATTTTAGTTAGTATTTTCTAAAAATAAGTTAAATATAATATTAATTATAAGTAAAAGTTCATAACTCGAATTAAAGGTTAAATACAAAACAATGCCATTAGTTTTTTAAAAAAATATAATTCTCATTAACTAAAAACTATTTAATATTTTTTTTTTTTAATATTAAAATAAACTAGTTTTAACTCAGAATAATATATAAATAATATTATACGTAACTTTATTTTCAAAGTTGTTTACTATATCAAATCAATTGTAATATATTGTATTTAACAATTAGTGAATTCATAATCAAAATTTGTTTCTAAATTTTTATAAGAATTTATTTCGTTAAAATATTTTAAAAGATTTTAATATTTCAATAATATTGATTGTAACAAAAGCAATAACAACAACAACAACGAATTTGAACAATGATTGAATTAATTTGTTAATTTTTATTTATTGTAATTAAATTTCAATTTATTTTAATTTATTTTAATTTCATAATTTGATGTGTTCCTTAGATAAAAATATTTATTTATTTTATTTATTTGGTTTAATTTTAAAAATTATGTAAATTTATTTTTATTATAATATTCGTACTTATGATTTCTCAAATAAATGCAAACAAATTTTACATCAAAGAATTTGTCTTTTAATTTATTTTATTTTTTATTACTTCAGTTCATTTATTAAATTCTGTATTTTATTAAAAAAATTTTTTGATTTTAATAGTTTTTTACCAAGTATTGCCTTTTAATTTTATCACTATATTTAATTTTTGAGTTACTACTAAGAGTCCCTGACTTAAAGATTTTGTTGACCATAAAAGGAAAATTCAAGACACCAATATTTATATTACACGGCATGAAAAGCAATTATAATGATTATAATTATTACTGTTATAATTATAAAATATTATTATGATAATAATAACCTATTATAAAAATTTTATATGAGACATATAAAATACTGCGAGCAAGAATTTTACTGTACCCTTATGCCATGTTTCCACTGTCTCATTTAAGCAATTTTGCTCATCAAGGTCGCTAATGAGGATAATTTACCATATTATATTATGATAAATAAATCAACTAATTTAAGGCAAAAAAATTTCGAATGCAACTATTAAAAATAAATTTCCCAAAAGGGAAATTAACAAAATTTGAAGTATTGGTATATTTTTTATATGTAAAATGTAAATAAACAAACTATTTCACATACATGATTCAGGTTATGCCAATGGAAGCCACCAAATCTTAGTTTCATTAACATAAGTAATTTAAGCTGTAGTGGAAACAATATATTATATCCTTATCCAATCGCATTGCACTCAACCCAAAATGGTAAACAAAATCTTAGTATAAAAAATAAAATAATATCTACTGATCAACCACTACTCCTAATTTGCTTTTTCTCTAGAACTAAAGAAGGTCGGCAAATAAAGCCTAGGTAATTCTTTATATGATATTATATGTATTCCCATATATTTTTTAAAATATGTTCTAGAGATTCAGGTTCTTTATCGCAGATACAAAGAAGAACTATTGAAGAACATTTTTCAATCAATGTTGCAATAAGGATCAATTTCTGTTATTGCTATAGAAGTCAATTTTCTGATAAATTCATGGGCTACTCATTTTGACGGATCACCACATAAGCAGAGATCTAGTGTTGGTTGATTTTGTTGTCCCTGCCTCATAACTTATTTTCAAAAAAACTGTTCCATAGTCGTCTGACTTATCTAATGTTTCGGCATTTCTTGCAATATTCTCCTATAAAAGCTAAAGAATGCATTTATTTGATGACTTCATAGTTTTTCGTGTTTACCAGGATTGCTACAATGCTGACACCGGGTGCTGACTGACTTTGGCGTCCTTATCTAAGGAATTAATTTTTGAACATTTCAACACACACATCCCACTATCTCAATCTTTTAGTTCAAGATCTTTTAGATGCTTTTGGAAGAATCTACTATTACTCTTCTACTAGTGTTGCAATAAGTTTCAGGCCCTATCATGGCTGTAGAAGCTTATTTTCTGATAATTTCATCGACTTTTTCATATTTAAAGATCCTTGCATATCCAGAATCCAATGGAGGCTAGCTTTGTTGTCCCTTCACGAATAACTTTTTTATAAAGAGAGTCTCACACTAACTTAAAGTAACATTCGTACAAGGTTATTGCCCGAATGGTAGTTTAGATTTCCGGAAATCCAGCCTTTGCTAACGATTATAAAAATTTAACTGTGTACATCTCTCGGTAATAAGTTCTTCTATTTACAAAATGTTAGGATATTTTTTATGAGCTCTACATATTTGGTTCTTGTTGCAGTATTTGTTGATCCACTGCTTTAAAATTTTGAGAATCAAAGTGATTCCAACATTATTTTTTAAATTTGACATATTTTTAAATAAAATAAAATTCTAAATAAAATAAATAAAATTTCTAAGTTTTATATTTATAAAATACACTATATTAAATTTAGTGCACATTGTCCGAAAAGTGACCGGGGTATTTACAAAATTGTTGACTTGTCGAGTAATATTGCTAATTGGTCTTCCGAGACTATGCCCTATCCAACATCTTTTGCATTTTCGTATTTTTACTGTTCTTTTAATTTAAGTTATTTTTATTAAATGTTAATTTTTCGACTCGAATATGATGCGTCTTATCACGAAAAGCGACGATTTTTAAGTTAGAAAGGTTCGAACAGTAATGAAATAATAACAACAAAAATTTTATTAATTTATTAAAATTTTGTTGACCATTTTATGATTTTATTGTTCATATTAAACTTATTGAATTAGCTTTTAAATTTATTAAATAAACTTTTAAATTAAATAAAAATTTATATTAAATTAATATAAAATTTAAAAATTAAACAAAATTAACTTTCTTCGCTTTTGAATAATATTAATTTATTTAATATTTAAAATCTTTTATTTTGTAATATCATTTTCTTTATTTATATTATCTTTCTTCGAATAAATTTTGTGATATACTTTTCTATTACTAAATTTCTAGGAATTCTTTTTTAGTAGTTAAGAAATCAATCGAATGCAAGTAATAAATTCTTACAAAAGGTCAATTTTATTGAATATAATTAGTAGTAGCAACAACAAAAAAGTAATTATCATTATGTACTAAAATTAATAATAATATTAGAAAATACAATTTTACATTAGTTCTAATATATATGGTATATGAAATAATTGTACAAAGCATAGAATTAATTATGAAATTAAAGTTTTCAAAAAAAAATATATATATATATTAACAATTAATTCATTAAGCAGAAAATTGAAATTTTGTATAAAAGTAAACAACAACAAAACTGCCAATTTTAAATTAATATACACACATATTTATTAAAATCAAATATAAAATACAAAATATAAAAATAAAAAATATAAAAATATATATAAAAAAATTGTATAAATAATTTATACTACAGGTTAGTCTTAAGATAATTAATATAGATAACTTATAAAGGTTATTTATAAATTTAAAAATTTATAAATTTTAGAAATAATAATAGTTTTTTAATAATTATTTTTAAAATTTTACACTTAAAAACGCATAGTTTCATGCCTGTTTACTGTGGAGGGAAGTACAAATAAAAGCTTGAGATTTTAAAAAGGCTTTTTGGGTTTGATTTCTTGAGATGCATTTTTTTATATATAAAAGGATATGAAATTTAGAAGACAATAATTAAAGCAAAAGAAATTTTTATAATGAATATACGTGCTTAGATTGTGTAATTAATCGTTTACATTCTTGAATATATTTTCGAAATACAATGCATACTTTTAGGCAGCGCTTATATTTTTGTTAGAGAAACTTGTCAATGGGCAAAATACGTGTTTACGATTATAAGAAATCTTAGCTTTTACTTTATTTTTTTTTTTTCTTAAAAATGGTAGCGGTCTTCCATAATCTTAGGAACAATATTTCCAAAAATTTTCATTTCCTTACCAGAAACGTTTCAGTTTTATATATAATTTTCTTATATATTTTAATTTTATATTTTTAATAATTTAATTGTGCTTTTCTTTTAGTCAAAATTTTAAGAAAATTATTTTATGCACGAATATTTCGCACTTCCATGTATCTCCACAATATATTCGTTAGAAATACTTTGAAGTTTTAATAAAAATTAAAATCTAAAATATCTTTGCACGATATACATACCGATATATAATTCCAGCACCCAATAAATTTTTGCTTTTCCGTAAATTTCTAAAATATTTCGTCTCTATAATAAATGGCACTTCAAAATGGCACCAACAATTTTTTAAATTCTTTTTTAATGAAATACGTGAAATACATTATAATATTTATTAATTTGGTTTTCTCTTCAGTAATAAAAAATATATAAAGAATTTTAAAAACTGCCTTAATATTTATATAATTAAATAAAGGAACATGTAAACAAAGAAGACATTAAATAAATATTTGTAAATAAACTTTGTGAAATTAATTTTAGCTAACTTTAATTATAATAATTAATAATTAATTAATATAATAATACTAGACTTAAGAAGTTGTACATACGTAGTTATACTATGAAATAATACGTAGTAGCTAAATTATATTGTAACTGATATTTAATTATTATATTAGTTAAATGTTTTTAAATAATATTAAATATTAATATCTTGAGAATATAATAATATTAATATTTTAACAAATAATGTTTGTAAAATAAAAACGTAAGCAATTTCAAATAAATTCGCCGATTGCCTTCAACTAGAAGAATTTCGATTTAAAATTTACACAAAATTAATTTAATATTAACGAAAAAGAAAATTATTATTATTATTATTATTGTTAAAAAAGAAATTACTACAATTATTACAAGACAAAAAACATATATACCGACATATTGAAGTATTCAAATCTGTTATTCAGAACAACAAATTAAAAAGAGAACTGAACAAAAATTGCAAAGATTTTAATTATATAAATTTTTACAAGAACAAAGAAAAAAAAACAGAATCAACCGCAAACCAAATCGTATCAAATTCTTTAAAAAAAAATACATACACTAAATCAAATGAATTTAAAATTATAATTAAAATTAAAACTAAAACTAAACAATTAAGAAGCACAAGATACACTAAATTAAATGGAAAGATTGATGTAAACAAATTATTAAAATAGCAATTAAATAAAATTCATAGCAAAAAAAAAAGACCAAGATAAATTATTAAAATATTTTAATCAAGAATATTTGACAATTTTAAATATTATTTTATGTTTTTTATTTGTTTTTGAAAAGATTAAAGATTTCATACGAAACGCACTGTATTTTGACATATTACATTTGGGACCAATTCATTCATATCTGAATCGATTGGAATAGTTATATGCCGTTTACGAAAAAAATTTCTCTATGAAGTTTTGATTGAAATTCTGAATGCCTTGGTATTTTAGCTGCTTTAGCTTTAGTAACAGCAACAACAAATACTTTTTCAAAAAACAAAAAAAAACAATATTTGTTTTTTTAGATAAAAATTAATTTTTACATACATACCCAGAAAGTAATAAAAAAATTAACTATTAATTTTTAGAGATAAAAAAAATGTTCAAAAATAATAAATAAATTTTATTTTATAAGAACCATAAAATTCTATTACATTAGAAATAATTTTATATATATATAAAGAAATTTATGTTTAAAAATAATAATTTTTTTTATGAGATATGAGAACAAAAATTATTTTTTGTTTAAAATTTTATAAATTATTAATAGATTAAAATTTCTTTCTGTATACATATAATCAGCTTCTTTATTAATTTTTAACTATCTACAATTCATAAGACCTGAAACTCAAATTTATATTTATATATATATATATGCATACTATAGCTATATGAGATAAAAATAACAGAGTCATGGAAATAGGATGGGACTTTCAAAATGCAATCTTTGTAAATAATGATTTGGTACATTTAATGATACTTTATGTGATTACTTAGCGTAATGTTGGGCTTGTAAGAAGATATTGTGGGTAGTACTCCCAACCAACAATAATCATTCTTAATCATTCACTCAATAAAATTGATGCTTTGTATTTTGTTAAGGTCTATATAAAAGCAAAGATCAATCAATTATGAAAGATTAAATTGCTTTGATCGACGAAGAGAAGTGAAAGACTCTTCGGTATTCTTTGGTAGACTTTAATAAAGAAGAGGAACTGAAAAAGGGTTTCTTTGGTGAAATTTTGGTAGAAAGATATATAACAAAAAAGATTTAAAAAATTTATAAAAGATTTATAAGTTAATTATATATGAAATTTTCAGTTATACATTGAAAATGCTATATAAATTGCACTACTAAATTAATGTTTTACCAAAACAAATAAGCCTTGTGAACAACCCAAACATAGATTCTTCAAAAGTGATTTCCTTCTTCGATTCGTGTTAGATGTAAAAATTAGATCTCATGAAAATGTGATCATTTTTTTTATAAACAACTCCATTAGCATAGGTAAGAAGTCTTTAATCACAACAGAGAGTTGATATTGAGAGCTAAAGATTAAATTGGACATTTTCTGAACAAAGAATGTCATTCTCTCTGACTTTATTATTCTGCTAAAATGAGTAGCTTAAGAAAATTTCACTATTTAAATCATTTTCCCAATAAAAGCAATCTTCTTTTATTTGCTATAATTTCAGCTTTTTCCCAATATAATCTTAATAGAATATTCTGTCATTCTGGTAAAATAAGTGGCCTAATAAGATTTCACAATTTGACTCTGTGAAGAAACTACCCACCATCTTGGTTTAAATAGATATATTTAATCGATGCTCGAAATTAATGAATATATAAAATTTATTTAATTTCTTTAATTATTTAATCAATTTAATAAATTGATTAATTAATTGCAATTATTTCATAAAACGTGATACTATATATATATGATATGCAGATGTCTGAGTTGGTGATTCATCAACTTAACTCTATTATATCTGTGAACAGTTTTAAGTCACATTAAGAATTACTGAATACGGGGCTTTATAATATGATGGATCTGATGTTTTTGTATCTGTCTGTGTTTACTAGATTTCGCTGTATATTTAGGTTGCTGAGTGTTGGATTATTGTGATTGTCAATTATATTGAACAGTTTCAGTGCACGACCCTATAAGTAATAACCCATTTATTTAAAAAACATGTTAATTTCTCTAAAAATAATAATACTTATAATTTGTTGTTGCTGTTAAAAATATTTAATTTTTTTGCTGCTTAATACTTAGTATTTTAAATATAAATTTATATAATGTTAATAATTCCTATTTAGTTCAAGTTTGTTAATTAAAAATTTGTTTAACATACTTAAGATTAATTAGTAATTAATTTTAATTAAATTTAAATTTATATTGACTAAAAAGAAAAATTAAAAGTTTTAAGTCATAAAACCCAAACTGTACATTAAAATATACTATTAAATATTATTATATAAATGAAATATTTTTATTAAGTATTATTAAAAAAATAAAAATTATTAAACTACTACTTGATATAAATAAATTATTAGGAAATTTGTTTTTATATAAAATAAATTAAATTTTTAATTTTGTTAATATTTAAAAAATGCGAGCATGGTTAATAAAGCTTTAATTTTGAATAAAAAGCTAATATATAATAAATACGTCCTCAGTTATATAAATTTGCAATGAGCGACAAATATTTAATATATTTAATTAATTGTAGTCATTTTAATTATATATTATATTTTAAGATGTAATTTTAATAAATTATAAGTAAGTTTACAAGTATATAAAAGCTAAATTGAAAAAAAAAAATTAAAAAATTTAAATAATGCAAAAGTTGACATCAATATTTCCATATATAAATGATTTTCTTTACAAGGAAAACACAATAATATATAAAGAACAACCTTTAATAAATAAATAATATCTCTCACAATAAGAAAAACAAATTAAACTTATATTAAATAAAATATATAAAACACTTATACATATTTAAAAAAAAAAAATTATAACCACTACACATTTAGTAAAAATTTTTAGCGTGTATTAAGTAAAATTTATACATTTTACCAAAAATGAAAATAAAAAAATTTATATAATAATAATTAAATAATAATAAATATTTAGTTTAAATAATTTTAAAAAAAACACACAATATATAAAAAATATTTATAAAAAAAATTATAACGTAGGTGAAAACGGAAACATCATTTTCAGGATTGTTCAACATATTATAATATATAGGAAATATACACACACATATTATATATATTATTATATTATTACAAATAAAATTATACAAATATTATTATAATATTTAATTATATAAAAATTGCGTAAATAGGTTAACTTATTTAAACAAATGAATTTTACAAATACGAAATGGTAATTTAATTTAATAAAAATTTATTAAAACAATTTAAATTTAAAAAATTAAAAGTTAAAATTTAAAATAAAAAATAAAAAATAAAAATAAAAAATAAAAAATCTTAAACTATAAACAAAATCTGTAAATAAAATTCATGCACACATACAATTAGTGATTGTATTATCAGTAATAGACCTATATAACGATACAATTAATTATATAGTTATAATCAAAGAACGAATTCCAAACAAGAAAGGTAAATAAATAATATGATATAATATATATTAATAGCTTAATAATTATCGGATACTAAAAGGTAAAGTAAAAAAGAACTTACAACGTTGTATAATTTTGATCAGAAAACAATAAATTTTCGATTTGTTAAGAAAGTGTTTTACTTTATCCTAAAAGGTTTCAGAAGTATCTAAACAAGTATCACTTAAACCTTCAATTAGGGGCTCATATGAAGGACAACTTTCTAGGCTATAGCAATTATGTTACCCTGTGTGCTTTGCTACACAGAGTTCTGGTGTTGCTAATGTTTTCCAACTTCAACTTCATTTTAGGGAAGATAGACCTCTAATTTCCTCACCTAACACGATTTTATGTTAGTTGACAAATAGAGAGTCCACTATATTCTCACGACATATACACACGTTTAATAAGCGGTTCACTTGGCACAAGCACATACAAGTCAAAACAAGTAGTTGTGAAAAAGTAGTGTTTACAACCACTTTTCAAACACAACAACCTTAGTGCGAATAACAGAAAGCTGATTTACAGCCAGATAATTAGACCAGCACTACTTTATGAGTGTGTTGCGTATAGCAAAGCTGCCGACTCTACTCTTCTGAAGACTGTTCAAAGTACCATGGTACATCCGCACGAATGAAATGCTAAGAGACCTTAGAATAGATCCGGTCAAAAAATAAATAAGGCACACAGCCCTGAAGCTATATACGAAAACCGACAGGCTGCTCTACTTCTAATCACAAAGTAATCACTAACTGTACGGGGCGGTACGCAGATCTTAGATCAGTCATTGAATGATCACGAAGCTTATGCGGATTACATAAATTAGTCAATGAGATGGGTGGGACTCTGCAGAAACCCCCCAGCTATCAAAGAATAAAAGTGCCCAGATGCACTAACTCGGAAAAATCTCAACATTAGACATTAGATATATAACACCTGTGGACAACTGAGATAGATGGATGGAGATTATGTCTAGTGTTTAGTCTATATTAAACCATAATATATTAAAATAAGATATTAGTCTCTATATGATTCTTTACTCTATATAGCATACATTATATTACATTATAATTACAAAATGGATTATATTATAAGGTTCGTCGGAAAATAATTTCATATATTCTAAAGAAAATGAAAGACAATAGTATATTATTTGTTAAATTATAATTTAATATATTTATTATATATTGTCGATTTGGTCCAATATCTTTAGCCAGTTTTTGTGCAGAAGAAAAGTTCCTAGCACAAAATATTTTTAGGTTATACTGACAAACAGATGACTCAGCTGATTTTTGACCTACTCGTTTGAAATAACAGTTTAAACGTCCAAAAACTTTTGTAGAGATCGGAACAAAAAATAATTAGAAGATATCTATTATGGAGAATATGCAGATGTGACAGTTAATCTTACCCAATCTACAAAAGCTTGATTTGTTGAATCAGGACACAATTTTTGTTGATCATTTCTTGGTTGCTATGATTTGAGCCGGATTAGCTTTATCACTCTGTGATCTTTTTTACATTTATATAATGAAATATTTCAAAAATATGTGATTTTATTCAGGTTTTCCATACCAACGTCAACTATACGGTACAAATTTATTTCCGAAAGAACATAAGGATTCTATATATTACACCATTATTTATATGGTCATGAACAGTTGAACTACGATTTATTATTAATTTTTTGCATCAATTATTGATATTATTGTGTCTTCATCAGCTTCCATCAGACTTCCAAAAGATGATATATTTAACATCAAAATTGTTGGATCGAAATTTTGAAAAAAAAAATTTTATTTTTTTTGTTTCTACAGCATTCTTATCTTTTCGATAGTAAAAAATTAAAATATGTTCAAAATTTTGCCATTTCTTAATATATAAAAATTTTTGACAGAAAAATAGTTCGCCAAATCTAGGTCCAATCCAAAATGGGTGCAGAAACTTTTCAAAGACGACCAAATAATGAAATTGAAGAACTGCTTAGAAACGAAAATATAGTGAGATACATTAAGTCGCAAAGGTTACAATGGGCTACTCATGTAATAAGAATGGGATCGGAGAGAAAGCCGAACAGCATATTCAACGCAAAGCCGATGACAGCCAAGCACAGAGGTAGGCCCAGAATAAGATGGAATGAGAACGTGTATGGTGTTGCAAGAACGATTGTGTTTCTTTCATATTTTATATTTATATTTATTTTTCATATTTATAAATATAGCCAGTGATATAATAAAGCCGATGGCGCGTGAGAGGAGATCGTGTACTTAGCTTGTGGTAGAGTGCTTATGGGGCCCATGTTTATGCCCTAGCAGATAAGAACCAAACTAATATATCAATCCGCTTCGATCAAAAATATTCATAACATATTCCAACATATTATGATAAAGAAGAAAAAAAGCAAAAATAATAATAATAAGTAATCAAACTCACAAAATTAATAATAAAAAATATTGATTCAAAAAAGGTAAATGCAAAACTAATTTATGATCAATTATAACGAAATTCCGAACCAAACCTGAAACCAAATTGCCTCTTGCCGCGTTCTAAGTGCTTCACTCAATTATATTTTTCACATTTTTTTGGCTCTTAAGATACTTTTCGCAGCGAAAAAATCCGAGATCATATTCTTTTTTGTACCAAAAATTCTGTACATAAGATAAATAACGCAAGGCGGGTTCAATTTCAAAATATTTTAAAATATTTTTTTTCTTTTTGTAATTTCACAACAGTCAAAGAACAAACACTCGCATGTGTATCTCATATAGTGTACACAAAGTAAATATATGTATCTCAACCTCAAAGTAATTTTTATATGAAATCACGAATTCTTAGCCCCAAGCGAAATTCATTTGCTTTTAATTAAAACCAAATTGGGAATCATTTGCTGTTCAATTAACTTTCCCAACTACACCCAGAGTTTCTAACTGAAAGAAATTATTTCTTTTAAGGGGAAAGAAAGATACTTTTATGGGTACCTTAACTGAAACTACGGAGTTAATAATAATAAAAGTGTTTACTGCATCTTAATTTCAGCAATTGTTGAAATTAGTCAGATTAGTTACTTTCAATTTTACTCAAATGCATTTTAAAATCTCAACAATGGAGAAGAATCGCTACCAATTCTGCTTCGATGAGTAATCAATTTAACGTTGCCGGTAATTTAGAATGAGTCAAATCATTTTTATGGCACCTGTAATTAACCAAAAAAAAAAAGAATGTCTATTTGTTTTATTTTTTTAAGGTTATTTATTTTCTTTTACCTGTCTAACCGGCAATATATTTGGAGAAATAAAATTTGGGTCACTTGAATAATAAACACTAACTCTGAGTTTCAATTTTGGCAGGGCACGAGTTTAACACTGTATACTTGGATGCTCTCAAAAATTAATTTATGAATAATTATATATAAGAAATTGTTCAAAGACCATTGATAATAGGTATTTGGCAATACTCGAAAGCTGTATGTAAAACTCATTTAATTAAAAAAATAAAAAAAATTTTGTTGTTACAATTCACTACTGTTTGAAACTTTAAGTTACACGCTGCCACTGCTGTTGAAAGAATAATTATCCCCCTATTCTGTAAACTTAAGACATTTGTCAAGTATTGACAATTAGTTAAGATATTTATCAAGCCAAAAGCTTTTTGATATTCCAGGCAACTCTTGATAAATTTCAATGCATAAGTACCTAGTGCTTTACACCACACTATGGTGAAAAGTGTTTTGTATGCAGAAATCAAAACAGTTAAGTTCACAGAGTAATCCCGTTATTCTGCTTACGGTACCGATACACACAAAATTTTTACAGAAACACAAAGTTTAAAAAAGCATTAAATCGATTGATTCTACTACTATTGTACTAAAATTATTTTATATTATATATTTCAATTACTTAAATTAATTATACATGTATATACCATTAGGGTGCCATTAATTTTCGAAAGTCGGAAAATTGCAGAAAGTCGGAAATTAGAAATACAGATAACTTTGTATGATTGAATTGTTTATTTTTAATAGATCTATAACTTTTAGGAAGAGTTTTTATGTAAAATTAAATATGTCGGAGATATAAGCAATCAAAGATGAATTTTATGGAAAAAATCGTTATTTTCCAATCTTTGAGGCTCTTGGAGCACCATTTCCACTTATCCAATTGAACTAAAATTTTACACAGATTATTTTTTTAGTAAAATGAACCGATCTGGGAGGTGCCGTCAACCGATTTTACGAAAAAAAAATTGCCCATATACCTTAATGGCACCCAAATATACCATACTATCTAGTAAATGCACATAGACTGGCAATTCTTCTTTATTATCGTAATTATTTTATATTTACATCCTGACGTAAAGATCGTGGACACTATTATTCGAACTTTAGAAAAACTTAAAACTGGAATGGCTTACTCATCGGTTCTACAAATGTTTGTGGTAGAAAAATGCTTCGGACCTATTATGACATAAACGGCAATGGAAAAATAGTCAGGAAAAGTCCCTTCGTCCAAATAGCTCTACTTAACATCGATAAAAATATATACATTTTTATTTAATATTGATTTACGATTCACCATATTGATTTGTAAGCATCTATTGGAACAAAACATCTGTTCCCATAACTTTATTTCAACTTTATTTTAATATACATATATCATTAGAATGTTGATTATATTACAATAAAATCATCACATTTATCATGGATAACATACTATCAACAAACGTAAGAGTTTACACTTTATGTTTAATTGTAAACCCTATTTTCATTGTTATAAATCTTAACTCGAGAATATTTTTAAAAAAACCAAGCTCTATTGGTTCTTACTTACAGACAGAATTTAGTTTGAGAATGCAGTAGTTTGAATATCAGTCTGATTAGATAATGGAATATTCAAAATCTTAACAACCCCGTATTCCAGTAATAGAATACGCTTTAAATACTGTCTAATTATGCAAAGGGATTAGTCTGATTACCAACTTGTATTTTCTCTTGGTTTCTGAAAAACCTTTGGAGCATATTTGAAGAACCTAAAAGAGTATTTGATATTTTTGCATTTCAAACAACCACTTATACGTTTTAATGGATCGGATAAGTCTTCTAACTATTAGTAACTAAGTTAACAATATAAGAGATAGTTTTTCAAGGTGTGAAGTTTTCAAATATATAGTATTATCTATTAAAAATCCTAATAAATTTTATTTATTGAACTTTGTTATTTTAGTTTTTAAAATATTAAATTTAATAACAGCTTTCGCTTGACTTAACTTTCAAAATATTAAATCTTTTATTAAATCAAATTTTTATATAAAATTAGTCTAAGAAAAATTTTTTAAAATAATTTTTTTGTATATTGTCATATAGCCGTTTTCAAATCACTTAAGTAGAGTACGATGAAAATTATTTGTGCATTAAAAATTCTACGTATATATCGGAGATAATAAGGAATTGAACAATAATGGAGTCAGTTTATCAATTCGACTATCCGTCACCTTCAAATTATAAATCCAAATATTTTTCAATTCCTTATAATGTAGAGACGATCAAAAAACAAGAAAAAGCCAAGCCTGTAGTCATTAAAAAAGAAATACCGAAAAAGACAGCAACTACACCTGAAGATAAGTCGGAATGGTCTACTTTGGGAACATTTGGGCTGTTGCTGAAGAGACGTATAGTATCACCAGAAAGCCAAGAAAAATTGATTGAAACTGACAAGAACACAGAGACGTATTCTTGTAAATACAACCCTGATAGTGAACTTGAGGATATTGTAAGAACAAATTATCCTTCATATAAAGAAGCTTGGACTCAAGCTTTCAAACGTTCAGATAAGCGCATTTGCCCGAAAGATTTAAATAGCACACATAGAGCTGATTACAAATTTCATGATCAATTCTTTAATCTAAGTGGGTTGCAGTGCGTGGTTCATGAAGAGAAAACAATTCCTAAGATCACTTATTTTAAAAAAGAAAAGTTAGGAGCATCCGATACTAAAACTTATGATCTCAGTTATCTAACTGACTATACAACTGAGCTATCAATGGCAGAGCAGAAGCGTGCGCCAGTCACTGACATGAGTATAAACAAATTGTCAGGTGGAGGTGCTAAGTTGCTAAAACAATACGATTATTTCACTGAATACGTAGGCAATATCAGTAAAGTTGGTTGTCTCATTATGAAAAATAATATACACGATCACAAGAATTGTCCTATTAATTGTCGTCATAGAATTATGAAGCCATGTGGAAAACTGAAGAATACGGGGTTAAAAGACATCGACTTCAAAATGAGCGAAAAATGCGAAATATAGTATTCTGTTATTTAACAGCTTAAATATATCTAATATATTCATCTGCGGGGAGGATATATTTATAAAATATAATTTGTATTATAATGCATATATGAGACATAAGACTAAATATCAAAATTTTTGATCTTTCGTAGATGTATTTATTAATCTAAAATAAAGTGTTTTAACAAAAATCGAAACAAAACTAAATTGTCGTTAGATAAGACTCAAGACGATATATTAGGTCTATTTTTTCATATGATTGCACCATGTTAAAAAGTGGAAAGTATAGATTACAATGGAATGCGTAAATAAAATCGCATTTATTTTGAAATTATTTGCGGGACTGCTAACTAATATCGCCTGAAAAGTTCCTTGCCTAAGCTATAGAAACACCTTTTATTTTAAGTATTCATCAACTGAGGTTTCTCAATTGCATTACAATCATTTTAATGCTTCTTTAATATTTCGATACCTCTCCTATAAAAAATGTATCCTTAACAATCAAAATTGGCATTAGATTTTACCATCGGATAAATATCCATTCCCTTTAATCATTTTTTAAGTTTTTCAAACCAGAACAGATTAAGACCTCTTCTCCAGATTCAATTCTGAAGTAATTAGTAATTAAAGTGCAGTTTCATACAATAGGACTCTGCTGGGCGTAGTACCGGCTGTTAGGCGATTTCGCGACATTAGTTTTAATAATAATAATAAGTTATTTAATCACATCATAGTCGATTGAAGTAAAATCTGGCAATTACTTCTGGTAACTTCGCTGTTGTAATGACCTGTGGGACGATGGTAGGTCTTAAGCAATAAGTGACTATTACTTCTTCATTTTACTAACTTGTCCTTCAATAACAGTGTAAAAAATTCGTTATTGATGGTTTTTCCTTTTCTAAGGTGGTCAATAAATCTTGTACAGGATACGCTTCCCAAATATTTATTGAATTTGGGTGACTTTTACCGATTTTTGTCACCAATTAACACCAGAGTGAAGTCGTAGATAAATGCTTCATTGATTATCATATATCAACGAAACATATGTGTCTTCAAAATGGATCTAAATAGCTCTTTGTTTTTTCGATACATTGTAGTTTTTGGTCAGACCCTACAACCATTTAGAAATCAATTTTTAATGGACAAATGTTTGTGTAAAATAAACTCCACACACTCCTATTATATCTTTAGTGTCAGCTATCTTCTATAACTTCCATTACCTCTATCATTATCCAAAATAGTTTTGTAGACTTTTTTGATATGGTCCGCTATAATCCAACTCATTTGGATTACCAGAGCATATTGCGTCATTAGTGTCTATACGACCATATTTGAAGTCAGAAAACTGGCATTAAATGGAGCATCCAATGGAGCAGGGTTTGGATATCTTCTTGAATTGAAATTAAAATACTTAAATCTACATATAAAATGTTGATAAATATTCAACTAATTTATAAATTGAAAGCTTCTAGCTTACACAAATTAATAAAAAAAATTGTCTATATTTTATTATTGTAAATCAAAACTCATTTAAATGATATGCAACAAAAACTGTATCTCGAGTTTCTCTATATTACGTGCATCTGTGGTTCACGAGGGGACATATATTGAAACTTATTAATTAATTATAAATAATGATACATAATACAACATTTTATGTATGTTACTTTTAAATGAATTAATACTAAGTATGTAAAACGAAATTCATTTGAAATCATTATAATTTTCAACTGTCCTAATAAAACCGCAAAAAAGTGGTTTAAGCAGCCAGTTTTGTATTAAATCTAAATGTGGAGACTTGGAGAACCTAAAATTCAAAAAAAAAATTATAATTTCAGAAACAGAAACTCAGTTGACAGATGACGGCAGTGGGTTGAAAATAAATTTACTTTATACACGCATTTTTCTTAAAGTTTGCAAATATTAACGGCTTTGCCATAGAAAACAAAAGACTTAAGTCACAAACCAGTTTCGTAAAATTTATTTCATATAATTTTTTCTAATTTAATGTCTGTTACTTTTCTGTTGGTTCTTGGAGCTCGTGTTACTTAAAGTCGCTGAAGTGGGCGTTAATCTCCTTTAAATTGTAATTTGATATTTCTAAGTGGTTTTTAATTATTTACCTGTAGTTTGAATTATGTAAAGTACTTGTGCAGATACTACACATAATTATAAATCTATATGTAAATTAAAAGCTGACCATAAATTTAATTTATTTTTTTTTAAGAATCCATACTGTAGAAACTTGGCAATTTTTCTTTTAGCAACCCTTTTTATTTGAAATATCATGGAACGGATATAGGCAACTAATCCATCAGGCGCTTAAACGTTTCTTAAAATTTATTTTTTAAGATTTTTGGTACAAATGAATTGAATTAATTGAACTCCAATAAATCGAATAAAATGGTTTAATAGTACTCACAAAAAGCAAAGCAAAACACCAGGGTAACGTAGACAATATATTAAAGTCATGTTTACTTTGTAAATACTTCATTCAATACTTCATTTCATTCAATAGAATAGATTTGAATGGACCTGCATTATTTTGAAATTCATATATTATGCAATATCTAATATAATAGAAAGTACGAAAATCAGATAATCTACATCACTCTTCTCGTGAAACACCTTTTTTGTTCAATCAGGTGTTTTTAACAAACAATTGAATTATCAAATTATTATTAGTTGTATTAAAAGTTACTAGATAATGTTTAATAAATCTTTAATAAATAATACTAATAAATTAGATTATTATATATGAAAACTCAATTCTAGTTGATATTGTAATTAATTCGTTTTTAAGAGAAATGAAAATTACGAAGAAATGTTTTTGAATATTGTTATTGTTTATTTTTCACTTAGTCGACAAATTTTTCCCAACTCTCCCGAAAGTTCTTTAGCCGCTATTCTACTTTTTTAATTAAGTTTATTAAGTTCCATTAAGACGATAAGATTTTCCCCGCACTCCACTGACTGATTTAATCCTCGAAATTAAGCAATTTTTTGGGATCAATAAAAAAATATCATGACATGTAGTATCTCTTATATAATGAACATTTTTATATATGGATCCGAACGTTTGGAAATAATAATCTAAAATTGTCAGATTTGGCCAGATCTGGATCTGGATCAAATCGTGAACTTTAGACAATGTGACTACAATACACATTTCTATATAGTATTTACGTATATAGTTAAAATTTAGTTTTTTTAAGGTCTTTGATTTTAATCGACAATGTTCTAGTATCATACAAAGCAGTTTTCTGTTAATAAACTAATTTCTGAAGCATCTTGAAGCCCACGCCACTGTTTAATACTATAAGCTGTTGGGAAAAACTAAGTTTATTTGGGAACCAGCGTAAACACTAAAAATGACTTTAGACTGGAAATTCAATAAATAAGAACGCTTGATAATAAATTCTATATTAAGTTAAAGAAAACAATGAAAAGTAAATCCCTTTCTGGACAAACAAAAATCACGCTCTTAACATGTTTCTCCTGCTGTATTGTTGCAGAAGCTTAGACAATAACCAATAGCAATAAGAAGACATTAGAAGCATTCAAGATAAAAATCTTTTAAAACATCTATAGTCTCTTATGAGTTGGTAAGTATCGAGTTTCGAATTAGTTGTAACGACAAGCTATAAGAGCTATACCCCGACATTGACATAGTTAAGCGTGTAAAACCATATCGGTTTCACAGGTTATGTAATGTCGTCCAAATGGAGGAAAGTGTTTTGGGTAGAAATGTATATATTCAATACCGAATTGAGGAAACCTTGGTTAAAGAACGTCCGCATAAAAGCATACGGTACCACCTACTAATAAAAGCAATTCACTGATCTATTAGCTGGCGGAGGCTATTTGACGCGGCCAAGGACGTTTGACCTTTGTTATGACCACCTAAGTTAGTAAGTTCTTTTTAGTATACATAGAATGGCGCTAAATTTTATTAAAGTTCATTGATTTAATTTAATTTGACCACTCAATAAAAACGTTTCATGGTGTTTTTATATCAAAAACAGTTAATAACTACTGCTAATGCATTCTAAAGCAATAGTTTAATAACCAAAATATTATATTTGCCGTGAGACGTCTGTTTAATCTTTAGAATCAATATATTTCAATTATTTCACTTATATATACTATATATTATTTGGTAGATTAGATTAAGTTGAAGTGACAGCCTTGTGCACCGAAAATCACTTCAATGTAGTCAGACCTGAGGCATACATTCAGTGTATAAATTGGAAGCATAATGCGCGTGGGCAGTGTGTTTATATGCAGTGTATTTGATAAAATTAAAGATTTTATAATCTACAAATTTACAAAAATTATGAAAAAATAAAATTTTTTATTTCTCTTAAATTTTTTTTAATTAAAAACTTGAATTTTAATTTGTTTTATTATATCAAAAATTTTTATTTATTGTTTTTAATAGTACTGTTATTAAAGTCGATGTTTTATATTTAGTTTGAAAAATTAGTAAAAAATTTTTTCATTAATAATAATAATTTGTGAATAAATTTAATTAAGCATAAATTCTAAAAAATTTTTAATTTCTTTAATTATACTTCTCCGCCAAAATACATACGTAAAGTCTACTTTGCTTAAGACAAACAATATTTTCTGTTGAAACGCAAGCTGCGGTTGAAATGTCACTGCTGACATCATCGTCTCAAATGGATTGTGTGCGAGTATCTTAGCGCAGAGTTAAGATACAAATGAATTTACTAATTAATATTTTTCAGTTTATTTACTACAGAAGCAAAACTTAAAATGCAATTTTATGCGCAGATTTCAAATGAAGCTGTTAACATGCTAATTAGTTGAGCCAGACAGTAACGCAGGAAATTCATACATATATACAAATAATATTTCTATATATAAAATTTAATATTAATATTAAAATATTAACTATCTAGGTTTTAAAAGAATATTATTATAATTTTTTTTTTTTTGTGAATTAATTCAGCTACAACGAACTTAAAATAATTATAGCACAGGCGGCTAAGGTCTTTGGGCTAACTGGGTTTTTTTTTCCATATCTGTTGAATTGATCAGCAGTGAAATTTTTATTTCAATTTAGAATTTTTGGGTAGAATTCTAGTTCAATTTTTATACTCTAAATATAACGGTACTAATTTAAAAAAACAAAACAAAAATAAAGAAACAAAAAAAAACAATAATAACAACAACAACAATAACGAAGAAGACAATGAATAAATTCAACGAAGCTTGAAATGATTTTTATGCCAACAATACACGTTTTGTAGACTCTTTTTACCTTGAAAGGTCTTAAATCATTTGAAAAAGTGAAGCAAAACCAAAATCAAAACAAACACAAAAACAATTTATAACACAAACTCACCACAAACATGTTAAACTAACGTTGCACAATTAATTTGCTTTAGTTTGTTATTTTCTAACACGCATTGTTAGCAGCTGAAATCAGTGGTGTGGTGAGTTTCTGTACGAGCTAAGCTCGTTTCGCATCGCTGCTATTCTCCAAGCATAAGCAGTTAAGCGCGGCTAAGTTGGCTTATAATTGAGGCTGTTTGCGTCGACGCTGGCGTCAACATGCGCTGCCAGCAAGCAACAGGTAAGTCAGTCAATGGCTAAATTGCGAATGGCTAAAACAGTCGTGAGCAGGTAACTAAACAGTTCGGGTTTCGGTACGGAAAGTTTGTAGTGAAAGAAACAGAAAATTAGAAGTAATTTGAAGTAAATTGGCAGTGCAGTGCTAAACGCTCATTAAAGCACTTGAAACGTACGTAATCAAAAAGCAATAAATATAATTAAAATAAAGAAAAAAATAATTCTATAAAAAAAATATAAAACAAATAAATATAAAATTAGTATAAAAATAAATAAAATTATTTGAAAATGAATTTGTGTAAAACTCAACTCAATTGAAATTTATTTTAGCTAAGCTAATCTAATACTTCGTCGCTCTTGGCTAAGGCAAAAACAACAATAAAAATATAACTAAAAAAGCTCACAAATACAAGTGTAAACGCTAAACTTAAGCTGCTTTTGTTGAGAAAAGCTGAAATGTTTATAACTGTGTGGAGCGCGGGGTGTAGTGTGAAACGTTGTGTTAGCTCATGTTTTTGTTTTGAGTTTTTTGTTTTTTTTTTCTATTTTTTTTTTTATTATTTTTGAGATTAAAATGAACGAGAAACTAAAACATAAAAATGTTTTACAAGCTTTTAAAAATATTTCGAAATAAATAAATTAAAATAATTAAAATAATAATAAAATAGAAATAACACACTACAGTGAAAAAAACTTGTTATAAAATATTTGCAAAATTGAATTTTTGAAATAGGTCTAGTAGGTGAAGTTAGTAAGATTTGCAATGGTCAAAAATTGAATGATTATTGTATTTTATGTTATTATCATTATTTTTATTATTATTACCATTTTATTAAAGTATTATATAATAATATAAATATTATTATTATACATTATATAAGTATTATATATTGTTATAATTGTATAAATTATATATTATTATATGACCATAGCTTGTATATAATGTAGTGGACCTTTCTTATAGAAAAATATATATCGAAGCCAACTACAACTAAAGGTCTCAAAGTGTTTAGTAGTATTTTAAGGATTTTGACTACTTTGTCGAAAGTTTTTGTTAGAAGATCAAATTTAAAATCAGAAAGTGAAAACATCAATTATTTTTAGGACGACTAAATATTATAGAAAATAAAAAAAAGGGTTCTATTATCAACTAATATTCAAATACAATAACGACAATTTAAACTAATTATTACACCAAATATCAAAATTAAAAATCCAGTTTACTAATCAATTTTTAAAATTAATTTCAACAATTATGTATTACTTCTTCAGTAATTAATAGAAAATAAAACATTGTCCAATTTTCAATTTTTTTAAAGTAATGTAAATTTCTTTATCAGTTTTTTCTATAACCAACAACTATAACATATTGCATAACGCAAGCTCAAAATAATTTTTCTGGATCATTACTATGTTTATTATGCTGGAAGGTTTTGCACTCCGATCTAGCGAACTATTGTACTCCCTTTATGAATTTGGATATATTTTTCTAAATCCGTCTTTTTGAATAAATTATAGTATAGAACTATCGAATTGTTCTGGATAATTATTATTTTTATTATTTTTAAAGATTTTGCACTCCGATCTATGGATCTATTGTGCTCCATTTACGAATTTGGCTGTATTTCTCCAAATCAGTCTTTCTGAATATATTAAACTGTTAAACATTCATTACCGATTCTTGTTTCTTCATCAGATATAAGATGTCCACCCAAAATATTTCTTAAATCTGTTAAAACTTTGTTTACGGCTTGTTGTTAACACAAAATCACTCTCCTCAAAATTACTAAAAATGTAAAATCAAATAAATACATGAAGACACTTTAATTGTAAATACCGGGTGTACTTTACTTTAATCTTGATACTTTAAATATATTAAAAATTTGCTTCTAATTGGCTACACAGGATTCAACTCTCTCTCTCTCTCCAAAACTTCAAAAAATGGAGCGAAATAAATTTTCCAAAATACTTTAGTTGCCTTCAAACCTTACTTCCGGCTGTTTTTAAAACATTCAACTTCTTCTTCTTAATGCCTTTACCTCCTTGTTGAATATATAGCTTCAAAAAACCATGAAAACATTCTACCAACTCTCTGTAATTGCAAAGAAGGAATATTCAAAATGAATATTTCTCTATACCTTATTTGCATTAAAACTTTTCTTCCCGTTTATAGCAAATACCCTAAAACCCTTTTTAAAACTAACTGTTAAGAATGCGGAATCGAATATGCGTTCCTGGTAATTGAGTAGCATTTTACGGGCTCCTACTTCAACTATCTAGACACCAATCCCAATTTTCTTCATATATGTTATCTAAAAATTGTGAGGATAATAATTTTTATTTTAAATTTAACTTTCTGTTTTTTTTTATTTTATATAGTTTTCTATACCACCAAAAGCTTTCATGAGATCATTTAGTTGATTTCTATACATATTAGATCACCTCATATTTAAAAATATTTTTAATTTTTGCCTTACCAATTTTTACACAAACTCAAAATATAAATATTAAAAAAAAATATAAAATCTTAATTATTGTTAATGATATATGCTTTGGCGCTCCTAGCCGAAACATATAGCGCCATCATAAATAAGAGTAATTATAATTAATGGACAGATTTGATTTGAAATCAACAATAAATAAAAGTGTCTCAGTTTCTTCGTATATAAAGCAATTCATTCGAAATCTAATAATTTTATTTTAATTATTTTAGTTTAATTTTTTAATTAATTGCTAAAATAAAGCGAACAACACAGGACATACTGGTTATTTAAATATATTTCTATATATTATTTTTATATAGTATATTACTTTGATATACAATTTATATAAAATTTTATAAAAATTTTATTTTTATTCTCATATTTTTGTTTTTATATATTAAAATTTTTTTGTTGGATTAATCTAACATTTATTGTATAAATTATTATTATTTATTATAATATATAACACAACCTTGTGGATCATAATAACTTTTCCTCTTTTCGATTAATACTTATGAATACTTATTTAATATTCACCATACAAATAATTGAGTTTATAGGTTAGGTTAGGTTATACCGGCCATCCCTGTTAAATCCACCAAGGCCTATTGACTCTTTGTGTTATCGTATATGTAGGAAAATATTTAGAGTATAAAAATACTATTTAGTGTCAGATCTTGCAATTGATCAAGAGCCTCAAGAAAGGGGGCTCCTAAAATGTTGAGTCGTCTCCGTGCATCCGCTGGACAAATACTTAGTAGATGAGCGGCACTCGTGCTGTCTTCCCCACAGCTGCGACAGGATTGATTGAAAGGGAGACCCAATCTTCTAGTATGGTTCCTTATTTTACAGTAGTGATCTGTAAGTGAACCTATCAAAAGACCGATATATGAATTTTGGATTTCCTTTTATCGGAACGTGGCTAGATTGCAAATAGATTCCTATATACCGTTAAGTTTTTCAAATTGAATTAATATATTTTTATTACAATATTTGATTATATTTTATTTTATTATTTTATTATATTTAACTATATATTTTTTATTACTTTAAAATTCATTGTATATGCCTCAAAACATTCGATTAGATAACTTCACAATTCTGTACATTGACTATTACTCATATTCATGGAAAATTAATCAATAACTAGTTATTCTTATACAATACGGATATATTATAAACGAGTTAATAAAATAAAATTCGTTATATAAAAGCTTATTTACTTGGATATAATAGCTATTTTACCTTAACTGAGAAACTATAAATTTAGTCTGTTATGTATTCGAAAAACTTTAAAATAACATGACCGACTTATTTTGATTGACGTGTTAAGGTGCATACCCACATAACAATATATAATTTGTTAAACCAATATTACAAAAAAAAAAGAAAATACCAAAAAAGTACGAAGAGTAAAAAAAAAATGTTTAAATAAATAAATGAAATAAGTTAAATGAACTGAAATCAACCTACACAGATAAAATATTGCTTAATATCTTAATTCAATGCAAGTGATGAGCAATTACCAAAATAAATAAATGTTCAAAAAAAAAAATTAAAAATATTTAAATAAATAATTAATTGCATATATATGTAATATAAAAATTTATATAAAAATAAATTCGAATGATTTTTAAAGATAAAAAAAAATTTGTTAAATTAAAGTTTTAATATAGAACTTAACAAAAATTAAAAAATTGATATAGTATTAAGAAAATTAATTTAAACAAACTCAATAAAAAAAATTTTAAATAGAAGGATATACAATTTATTGTTTATTTTAAATGCTAATTATTTGCTATAAAAAACTCATGAGCTGATATAAACTAAATTCAATTTTAATACTAAAAAAAAACAACAATTTTTTGATTGAATAAAAACCATAAACTAAGAAAACGACAAAAATATATAAAATTTGCTAAATAAATAATGAAAAACGTTATAAAATTTATTTCTTAACAGTTCTTATAAAAATTTGCTAAATTTCGTTAAATATTATTTTTATTTTATTTGTTTGTAGAGTTAAAAACTGCCAAAATAAAACATCGGGTTGTGCTTAAAACTTGAATTTTGTGAGCTTGATTTGCCGAAACTCACCATTAAAAGCAAAACTTAATTTAATATTATTTAAAATAATAATAATAAAACAAAAAAAAAATTAAGGAAAAAAACCATTGCCAACAACGCAAACAACGAGTTTTAAGCTTGTCTTTATTTTTGCTAAAAACGCTTAAACAATTTCTGGCTTTTTTCTTTCAGCGTTTTTAAGAAATAAGACAAAAAAAAACCCAAAAAGCAAAAGCAATTTTTGGAGAGAAGAGAGTGGAGAGCAGACGATAATAATTAATTCGTTTTCGAACAGATCGTGTGTGCAAATCTTAAATGCACAAGGCAGCAAGGTAAGTGAAGACGAGCACTCAAAGAAACTAGGTTTTAGGTTCGTTTATGTTGAATTCTTCATAAAATTAACTGTCATAACTGCATTACCTTGAGATTTATTGGGTTTCTTAGGTGACTAAGAAGTTATATTAGAGAGAAATAATTGAAACATAGAAACTAAATTAGAAAGAAGTTAATTTTTCAACAGAAAAATAAAACATAATAGTTTTATATAGGACTCAATACTTCATAAATATACTTTGTAGTATATATTTACCTAGTATTGACAATTATAAAATAATGTAACTATAGAGCAATTTAAATATCTTTAAAATCAATTGATATATAAATACACCTTTATATATATTCAAAAAAAAAAAAAAAACAAAGTACTTTAAAAAATTTATCAGTTATCTTATTTAAACGTGTCTTATTTGAAAGGCCTCTATAAGTTTTATACAGAGCTCCTTAGATTCATAAGATACCTACCTACGTACTTTATATTAATAAGTATTTATATTAACTAAATATAGTTTATGAAAAGAATAATACGTAAAAGCATTAACTACATATTTCATTTTTCTATAATTATAAGTCCTCTTTCTACACAAAACTCTTTTCTTTACTTTCACTTTTTAGTGCATAATATATGGTATATATGTTAAATATATGATAAATTAGCAGCTATAGCTTATTTGTTTTCTAACATATATTTTTTATTATATGCAAGAAAAATTTAAAAACTGTTAATTAATAGTTTTATTACAGCAATAACCTATTTATAATCTTATTCAGAAAATATTAGACAAAGTTCTTAATGACAGATAAAAGAAAGAGTTATTAAGAAAGATCAAGATAAATTTATATCATACATTATAAATAAATAAAAATAAATATTTTTTACGATCAAACATATTAATTTAAAGATAACCATTAATGATATAAAAAAATAGTATTACCAATAAACAATTAATATTAATAATACGTTTTTAAATAAATTGACCAATACTACTGACTAGTTTATTGTCTATAAACTATCTACAGAATACTGATCTAGTCTATAGCCTGTGTGAAATATATTAGAAAAAAAACTTAAAAAAATAATAAGTACACTACAACTTATAGCCAAAAAGCACAACTAATGATTAACTGAGTTGTAATTAGAATAATGTCATATACTATAAATAAAATAAATTAGGGAGTTATAAGTTCTTTACACCACAAACGTTAGGTCTCACATGAAAGAAGTCTAATGTGAGCATTCACACTCCATGTTTTATCTCCGACCAGTTGCAATCAAAAATTTGAGAAATACATACGAATGAGATAAGGATGAGGGAGACAATTAATTTTAATCTACATTTTATTATTAAACCCCATTAGATATCTCTTTCGCCAAAGCATAGTCTAAATAATGTCAATTTAATGTCAATAGTCTAAATAATGTCAATTATCTAATTCAGCTGATATATATTATAATTCTTTCAAATGTGGTAATAATTATCAACTCGCTTAGAACTAATGATATTGAAAATTATTTTTATCTTTTTTGTTAGATCTAAAATAGTATTTTTTCTTTTGTTTTAATAAGATAATTCTTTTAATTTATTTTTCATTATATCTAAATAAATTTTTGTATGGTCAGTCAAATTTCAATAATTTTAACAAATTTTTGTTGTTGCTTCTTTATTACTGTTTGAACCCTTCTAGTTTCTTTTCATCACAAGACGCGTCACATTCGACAAAAAAGAAATAAACATTAAAAAATAAATTTTTTTTATTATTTTTTTATTATTTTACTAAAATGAATGATTCGTAGATTTAACCTGCCACACTGTATATAATATGCGGGTACGATTCCAATTTTCCATATACGCCTATTTACCACTGGATTTTAAAAAGTCTGCTATTTGAAAAAAACAATGAATGCTATGAATATAAACATAGTTCACTTTTCAAGATATCGGGTTTTAAGTACGAAAATTTTTATTTGAAAACAAATATATGGGTTGTCTACTTTTTATTATACATTGCGTGCTGTTGTATCAATGTGAAAATTGCTAGTGACATAAATCACTAGATGGCGTTGGTTTAGTTTTTTGTTAGAATATTCAAAGAAAAATGTTGAAACTTCGATCTCTCATTAAGTAGATTACATCGGTATATACAAAATAATGGAAATAGTAAGGCAGAATATACAAATTCACTAAAATCAGTTGTCAACTTAGCTTATTCGAAAACGGGTACTAATAGGAATCACTTGAAACTGGGCCACTAAATTAAATTCATAAAAATTATGAAGTTCTTTTCTTATACTTACTAAAGAGGTCAGGGGTTAACTTAGATGAAATACCATAAGTACAAGCAAATAGCGAAAATGCCTGTTAATGCACTAAAACAGTAAGAAACTGTAGAAATACCAGCTAATAGCACTAAAAAAATGCAAAAAAATATAAACAGAATATAATATTAGATATTATATCTAAGATATAATAAGAGATAAATAAACAGAAATTAATATTAGATAATTTAATATATTTGCAAAGTTAGAAATCTGAAACGTACATATGTTGTAACAGTACTGTAAAAAAAATTAAAACCGTACTACATAGAGTTATGTATTTTTTTCCTCATTTCAATCTTATCCAATGTATCTTTCGAGCTAATGAATGTGCTATTAGTAATTATCTATCCTGTTATTTGCTTGCTTGCTTTCTGCAATGATTTAATTGCTAATATGAAATTATAAAAATTATATGAGTTAACATATTTATGCATAATAGTTTATTGTAAGTCCTACATTTTGTTTAGTACTTAGTCATGGTTTTCGTACATAATTTTGAAAAATGTTTATTAACGCCTTCAATAAGTGCAATTAAAAAAATTTTTCCGCAAATCATGCTATTTATTTTATTTTATTAACCTACATTGGCGAAGTTACCGTGCTTTGTTAAGGCAAGCCGTTTCCACTAATTACGATGATTTCTTTAATTAATTTTTATTTTTACATAATAAAATTTTATATGAAATTATATCAGTTGAGGTATGCAATTTTATACCCTTTATACAAAAAAGTGTATGAAGTATATTTGCTTTGTCAAGTTTTTTGCACCGCTTTTAAGGAAACACCTTATTGTATCTATATTCTAGATTAGCTATATGGGTTCAGTTCATTCAAACTACTCCATCTATCTGTCTGTCTATTTCAGTTCGATTCAGTTAGTTCCTAAGTTTTCATGCTATTCAAACAAAACTTTACACATATACTTTTCGGGACTAGACCGTGATCATTATCGGTTTCACTGAAATCAGACGCTTATTTCTTATAGATAAAAATTTAATATTTGTATAAACGTTTTCTAATAAATTGATTTTTAACGTCCGTTTTGACGAAAGATACTAAATCTTTAATATGAACTATTGTTTTCAATAAAGAGATATTTCCAACAATATATAATTACAACAACAAAATTTTTTATTATTTTTATTAAATAATTGTGTTCTTGGTTGACCATAAAGCTGTTTCGAGTATTGTCACTTACCCATCATCTGCGGTCTTGGAATTATTTCTTATATTTAATTATATATAAACAATTTCTCTGAGACTGCTAATATAAAGGGTTGACTCGTGCCCTGCCAAATTTGAAGCTGAGAGTCTGTGTTCATTAGTCAACTAAACCAAAACCAGACTTGATTTGTATGTTGAAACTTGAAGTTTTATTAATTTACAGTGAAATTTCATTAACAAATTTACTTGCTGTGTTACATTAGGACGAAATCATAAACCAACTGCAGATTAATTCAATTAATTTATTATATTTTAATTTTTAATTTTTAAATTTCAACACTATTCTTTCGTAAAGGCATTATTAAACGTTTTTTTCGTTTTAAAAATTGATATTCAAATAATATTTGACACGAGAAGTATATGTAAATAATCTATAATTTATTATAATTTTTAATCTATTATAATTGTAATTATTATAATCTACAATTTGTATAATATATACCTAAAAGATCTATTGAGCGCCTATAGGCCCAACTAGGACAATTTTAGACTATTTATAAATCTTATAATTACAGTGGGCTTAATTTTACCTATTTGATTTGGGACCAGGATCCCGCTTCCAAGGTAATCGAGTCTACGTCTTGCAACCGCTGGACAGTTGCATAGAACATGTTCTGATGTTTCCTTCTCCTCATGACAGAGTCGACAGGAATCACTTTCTACCGCACCTATAATCTTCATGTGGTAATTATGTCTACAGTGTCCTGTAAGAAGTTCAGTGTAGATTTTGATATCATTTCTGCTAAGGTTGATGATAGCATTAACTTTGATGTGTTCAGGATCAATGAATCTTTTTGACTGTCGCATGCCTGTTTGGGCTCTCCAGTGTTCAAGTAGATGCTGTTTCTCCCGTTCACATAATAAGTTATTTGTGAAGCTATTTGTTACCCCGCAGAAGGGCTCTGGCCCAATGAAAGGAGTACATGCACCCTTCTTTGCTAATATGTCTGCTATTTCATTGCCCTCATGCCCCTCGTGTCCCGGTACCCACATAAGAGTAACATAGTTCCTCGATGCTAGGGTGTTGAGAAGTTGAAAGCATTCCCAAAACCAAAATAATCATTATAATCTGTAATCTATTATAATCTACAATCTTGTATAATATATAATCTATTATTATATTCAATCTATTATTTGTTAATTTCTTTGAATCAATAATAATATAAAAGAAAGTATAAGACAAAATGCAAAATTTTATTGTTATTGGTTTGGATTTAGATAGCTGCCAAATTAATTATATAATTATAAATATAATTAATGTATAATAAAATAGAAAATAAAAGGGGACTGGTTCTCAGAGACCCGTACACTTCAACTATGATTGATCTTTTGTATTACTTACCGACCCTAACTGAACAGAAGACACTTTGCAGTTCAAATCACAACCGAAATCTCAGCTATTGAGGACATTCTAACTTCAGACGAGGATAAAAACTCCTAGTATAATAGACTTCTTTTGGCCCAAATCAAAGTCGACTATAGAGAATATGATAGAAGTCTCATACGCTTCAAAGCAGAGATGAAATTCTCTCTCTTAAGACAGACTTATATTGTTGAGATGGTTACACAGGTCATGTTAAAATGGCAATTCAGATATATATTTGTGAAAGAAAAACCTTTTTATTTCCTCACTCCTATAATGAGAAGTAATTCTATAAATTGAATCCAATCATAAAAATGAAAATAGTGTTAATCGGTTTTGATTTAGATATGGCTTAGGAATATGTTTTTGTTAGAAAAATCTTCTTATTTTTCAAGCTAATCGCTTCTAGTTAAGAATTAACGTATCTTCTCAAGAAAAAAATATTTGTTGAAAAACTGTTATCGATTGATTTTAATTTGGATAAAGTTGTTTTACGAACAGATACTTCAGTATAATTTTTTTGTATACTTCAGTATTTAATTAATTATTAGTAAACAATTTCTGTTAGTATCAAGGGTTGAACTCGTGGTACGGTGTGGCTAGATTGATCTACCTAATATAGCCAACCCTGTATATCATGTTAACGGGCCTATTCTGTGCACTTGACAGAATTGTCAAATTCTTTAAAAAATTTTTGATTTTTATAAAGCAGAAAGCTTTTTGGTATTCTGGACACATCTTGACAAATTTCAAAGGTCAAGTACCTAGTGCTTCTCACCACACTATGGTGTAAAGTGTTTTGTATAGAAAACTGTTCGTAATTGTTCGTAACTGTTCGTAAAAAATGCTTGTAAATAGCACATAATTTAAGTTGCCAAAAGCATTTTTCATGCATTCAAATAACAATAAAAAATATGCTTGTAAAGAGCGTATATTTTAGTTAAGAATATTTGTCATGCATGCAAAAAAATAAAAAATGCTTAAAAAGAGCATATTTTAATAGTTGTCAACAGCATTTGTAGTATTGACAACTCACAAGGAAAAGAGCAGAATACCAAAACCTTTACAGCAGTCAATTTTGACAAGTTTCAATGTTTGACAAATTTATAAAGTGCACAGAATAGGTCCCTAAGTATATTATATGTATATATATTGTGGTTTAATATAATATAGATGTTGTTATATGAATAACACTTTTAAAATTTTGTGTGAAGGGTGTCTGAGCTTCGGCAAAACCAAAGCTAAAAACTTTACATATCTTAATTATGCTTAAATGAATTATTTTCTTATGAAGAATTACTACTTCAACTACAAATTGGTATTTGATGGTCTAACTGTTTTAACTCAGATGAAGGTGGTAATATAAGAAGTAGCAGACTTAGCAGATACATACTGTTTTATGATTAAAGAATGTTTCTTCTGCAAAGAATTTCTTTACTTTTCATTGATTTTATTAAAAACTTTAGCTAAAATGAACACAAACTATAGTTTGATTATGTAATTTCATTCTGTTTGAAACACGGAAATGGTAAACGTACTTTTCGAACGCCTCTTGACCAATCATTAAAGTTAAGTTAAGTGTATTTAAAGACCACAACGCAGTAGAGCTCCGTACAACACTTTTCGAATCATTCAAATACAGAAAGAAGCTTTAATCTCTTCGAACCGCTGGCGATAGGTGAGTACTTTTTGCAATGCTAATAAAATTGTAGGCAAGTTCGAAGCGAACACGAGTCTAGCTAGTTTGGCTTCAAATTACTGCTTTTTTTAAGAAACGTAGATATTTTTGTATCTTGTATTTGTGGCAATCATTTGGCATTAGCGAGTTCAGCGGTAGAGGCAGCGGCAGCAGCTCGAGTCGTCGAAACCTACGCACTAAAATTCTTGTATTGTGTATTTCAACCAATTTACTTAATACAATGCAAAGGCGGCTTGTATAAAAGTCTGATTTTTTCATTTATTTATATACTTCTATTTATTTTTATTTTCATTTTTATTTTTATTTATATTTTTGTATCTTTTTTGCGCAAACAAAAATATGTGTGCAGGCGATATGTGTGCAGGCTGATAAGCTTTACTGCCTCATGGCTGGGCGCAGACATTTATAGACAAAACCACATGTGAATAAAGTATGATTTGAATTTGAGATCTACTTGACGGCGAATTTCAACGCCTTTTCATCAAATCTGTGTAATAATTGAGGACTGGTTTGAGTACAGGGTGATTGAACTAAAGCACTCTTGCACGAATCTTGACCATTTACTTGCGAGTATATTAAAATAATGTGAAATAATTTAACATTTCCTTCAAAGTTATATTATAATGAACTCTGAAGTCAAAATGTATATTTATCCATTATATTTCATATCTCATATTCAGTTTTCGTTTTTGCAGACAATATTCAATATTTTCATGTATCTATACTCTTTATTAATTGTGTACAAGGTGAGTCACTTCTAAATATGGCAAAGATGGTAGGTGTAGTGTATGGATGGTGTATGGTTTATGGTTTATGTACCTAATCGATGACTGACTGACTTGACAATCGGACTTACACAAAATCAAAGTATTTTATTCATTGTTGGATTAAGTTTTTTCTACTCCTCTTGACTTGGCCATAGTTTGTTTGCTGTCTGCCGGACTTGTTTGTTTATTTCATTTAAAATGTAAATTTGCTTTTGTTCAATTGTTGCTCATTCCTTTGGTTTTAGCTCGTTACACAGTCCTGCTTGTACGATTTCATAATTGTGTTTATCTTTCAATTATTCTGCACATATCCATAAAGTTAAAAATCTTTTACTTTAGACGAAGTCTTCCATGCTTACAGAAGCATGAAAAAGTGCTTACATATATCCTTTATGTGCAACTTAACTGCATTATTATTGCAGCTCATAGGTATGCACATTTTATGTGAATGATTATGGAAAGTTAAATTGAATTAATAAAATAAATAAAATTTAAAAATATTTTTAAAGTATATTCAAGTCAAGAAGTTGTTTTGCATGTCTGCGAAATTGAACTTTGGGAATAAATAATATTGCAAAATAAAATTCATTACAAACCAATAAGATTTTTCAGATATATGTAAGAATTAAGGGCAATTCCATTAAAATTAAAAGCATAAATTTTTCTTTCTTGGAAAGTATAATTTATCATTTACATATAATTTACTTATTTAATTTTATAAAATATATGGGACAGTTTGAAATAGAGTAATACTCTCTATTTCATACAGAGTAATAGAATAATCCTTTCTATTTCATACTGAGTAATAGAATAATCTTTTATATATCATACAGCATAATAGAGTAATACTCTCTATAATTCATACAACTTGCATTAATTGTCCATTAGTTCTAAGGCCAGTTCATACTTGCATATTATGCTTTATACTCTCCAAACATTACCTTGTGTCCAATACTTTCATTAATTTTACTTTGCATTCTAAGATGTAAAAATTCTAACATAAAATCACGTCTTATTTATAATCACATTTGAATTAATTCTAACTAATTAATTAATTCTAATTAGAATTAAAATTGGAATTAAATTAGAATAAATGCCCGAGGCATGCTATCTTCCGATGTGTTATCTTCTCAAAACCACCAATAATTGAGTGTTCTTAGGACCCCTGCAATGATTACTTCCTCTACTTAGAAGACTTTTGTTAACTCAGCTTAGAAATTCTTTAGTTTAGTTATTCATATATTAAACCAAATATTAATTTAACTTAAATTAAATAAAACTTAATAAAGGTTACATTATATGGCATTAGCCATATATTCTTGCTGTTAGCACCAGGCCTCAAACACTCTCAATTTCTACATAGACTCAAGTTCTATCGTCCAAGTACTTGGATATCGTAAACGTAGATTTTAGGTTATATTTTTATTACAAAGAAGTTTTCGATACCTATGAAAAGGTGCTCTTGCAAATTTTACATGACAGCAAATTTCAAGTCGGTATGTCAGCTATCACTTATCCAACAACCTAAGTATTTAAAGCAAGATTCTTCATTCAAAGTGAAGAAGAATAAAATGTTTAAAAAATAATTATTATTACTATTTATAACTGATGTAAAGGATTTCAATCATTTTCAATGCCTTCACTTTTAATTTTGCATATAAATGGGTGCAGCTATTGAAAACATATAGCACGGTACTCGAACTATATCACTTTCCCCTAAATGTTACAGTTAACGAAGATTTGGTCAAATATAATACCAGTTGTATTGAATCAATTAATTTCAATAATCAATCTATTACTATTACTAATCTATTACTAATCAATAACTTAGTAATAGATATAACTTAGATATCCATGGCTTACTTTATTTAAACACCTTTTTTTTATATTCTCATTTGTTTTTATTAAGAAAAATCTTCTAAATTGACACCCACTATCCTGACCTATAAGTAACCTAATGCATGCATATATATTAGCAAATCGATGGTTCTAATCAAAAATATATATATAGTGTTAGTATGACTTGTTATCAACTTTGAACCTTTTTAAAAAAAAAAGAAATGAGTTCTCGACCTGAAAGATTAAATTTAAAATGTATTTAATTAAAAATTTAAAAAATATATATTTTTAAATATTATTTAAAAAATAAATATTTGTTGTACTACGAAGCAACATGATGAATAAATAGGTCTATTTCTCATCGTTTTCAATCTCCTCACAAATCGTCACAGAATAAAGGAAAAGTGAAGTCGAACAAATTAAGATATATATCTCTTTAGCTGTCTTTTAGAAATTTGAACCTTTTTATTGGTATAGTATTACTTGTTCTGAATAAAATTAGATTGGATAAGATTGGATAAGTAGTAAAGGATTTACTACAACAAAAAAAAACCTTAAAAGATGCTAGATCAAAGACAATTAGAATGAAAGGAAACGAACCTCTAATCATAAGATCAAAGAATATAACAGAGAAGAATCGTTAGCTAGAATCCCACCATTACGCATTATTTTATTAAATTATTAATTACTTCATTTATGACGATTTGGTACTAATTACTCAGTATTGTTAATAACTTCTTTGTCTATAAAGAGGCTTCGAAGAGTAGTGAACTACAACAACAAATAATTATTTAATATGTTAAATAAATTAATTTTTAGCTGACTATTTAGCTGTTTCGAGTATTGTCAATTACCCATCATTAGTAGTCTTATAATTATTTCTAATATGTATTTATTTGAATATAATTTTTTGGGATTGCAAGTACTAAGTCTCAAAATCTTCTTTGTCTATTAAATATTGATGACTTATCAGAGCAAAATGTTCTCTTATTGAAAAATGAAAAAAATTTTGCATATAAATAAGCACATATACCATATAGAACAAATAAAACCTTCCTTATCTTTAAATTTAAAACAAACTGAAAACTCTAATGAGTAAAAAAACATAGCGCATTACTTTAGCGAATTGCCATAAAATTTGCATAATTATGCCCGTGTATAAACTGCAACAAAGATTATAATAATTTATGCGTTTTTATGGACGTGACCGCACAGTAATAAATTACAGCGTATATGCACCTGCCAAGGTGTGCGCAGCTCTCCGACACACATCCAGACGGACGGACATGGTTTTTATACCACAAGAATTGTGGTTATTTAGGTAGGGAAAAAAGCAAAAGTAAAGGTTAAGTCATTAACAGCACCGACTGTCCCAGAGGTGATACAACAGAAAAAGTGGGAAGCTACGCAGTGAAACATTGGTGCACACTTCTTCGGCTCTACGCTATTTAAAATTCTATAAAGTCATATTCAATTAGCCGAAGTGCTGCATCATTTGTTGTACATGCAACAAATGTGGAATTCGAATTTTGCCCATATTTGTTGTGCTGATGACGTATGAGCTCTGTGACGATGACGACTGCAATTATGACAGAAAATGTATTATTAATAATAAAGTATGTAACAGTCACAGTCATATCACAACTGCAATGGATTTTAATGATCAACGTAGTTACTATATATTACTATATTTATACTTTTCCAACTCTACTTTTCCACTGGCTTTCAAATCAATTAGTAGTGCATATTATTTTAATATTAAAACAAAGGAGCAGATTTACACTTTTCAAGCAAAATGACAACAACTAAATTATTACTTCTCATATGAGAGTCCGACTCATAATTCGTTGTAACGATTGCATGCACACCCATTGTGCCGCCGCCTGCGATATGAAACTGCAAGTTGCACAAAATTGAAGTTTTTAATTTGACTAGACATGTTTGCTGGCGAAATATCCTTGTAGACTTGAGTAATTGTTGGCAGTGGTACGACAGACTCAACTGGTTCATCATCATTACTGGAGTCATCTGCCTTGTGCCTCATGTCTATGCCGCAACTATGCCACAACTATGCCACAACTATGCCACCAGACATTGGTGCGCAGAAGATCTGACTTAATGAATGATTATTAAGTGGAGGCAGTTGTATGTAAAGTATGTGTTCGCTCCACTCTAGTATCGAGAAGATTTATTATTATTATATCAAAATGGTGTTTTGTATTACGAGGTCTTGTTGTCAAGAAAGTTTTCTCAGCGCTTAATGGCACAGCAATGCAACAGAATTACAGAATTCCGTTTAAGTATGAGAATATAAATTTTTAGTAATTTTTCGTTGTAATGATTGTAATCTTATTGTAATCACATGTCTAATCAATAAGAAGGCTTCAATAGTGGCTCAATTAATCAATGCTACATAATTGTTAGAAATCTTCACAAATTGAAAAATATCATACATTCATTTCTTCATAAATGAAAAATTACTATATTCAGTGTTAAAGTAGTTTTTTTTTTCGCTTATTTTATCTAAAATGGTACTTCATTATGTTTGCTTTTCAAAAAGGAAATAACTTATTAAGTTTTAACAAAACAGAGGTCATTATTCTCATCGCACACATACGAGTATATAATGATTTAATAGCAAAGCGTTTGTCTCATCAGTATTATGTTTTCAGTTCTATAATTGCCACAAAACTATTGTGTTGGATAATCTATTTGTGTATCTAAAACAAGCTATGAGTTACCCAGCAAATTCATGTGTAATTCTAGACAACCCACAATGAGTCAATCACTGCGATGTTGTAATTAAGGTATGACTAAATAAAGTTCTAGGCAAATAATGACACCTGAAGCAGAAACGAAATTTAATCATTTTTTAGATTTTACAAAAAAAAATTATTTATATATTTTATTTTTTTTCAAATGTGAACTCAATTAAATATAGATTAAATTTTTAGATATATATTCTTTTATGCACGAAAGCTTTGGATAATTATTGAATACAGGGAGTAAGCGAATGTATCTTTTAATATTTCGATAACAAACCTATAAGCTTTAGGTAATTATTTAATATACAAATTAATATTTGATATCTCTATAAAAACACATTTAGATAAAATTTATTATTGATATTGTAAGCATCGTTGTTGTCAATCGTTTAAGTAACTTTAAGTTGGTTTTCTAACTACACTAAGTTAATTTTAATTAATTTATAATTTTCCCTCTAATTTATTACACGCCTTATTTAATCCATAGTTGCCCATTTAATCGCATCATTTATCATCGATTTCCAAAGAATTTTTCATGGTTTGTGTATGCAAGAGGAAAACGATTAACATTTTTCTAAAAGCTCAATTAGATTAAAAAATCCAACATTTTTTTATAAATTAGTTTAGCAATTAATATCCGCATAATTAATTATACTCCAGCAAGGGAACTGAGATTTTTTATTAGTAATTTATTTACTTTTTTATACTGCATTTACTATAAAAAAACTTTGTAGGTACTCGTTTATGGATGAGCACATCAGTGATAACTTGTCATTTAGATTTTAAAGATCGTTGTATAAAAAATATTTAACATAATTAAAATTTAATTAGAAAAATAAAAAAATATATGCGAAAGTATTGGTATTCATACTAATTTTTTTTATATACTTTATAAAAGTAATTAAAGAATTATTAACACTTTTTGTTCTTTTTTTCTATATTTCAAATATATAGTTTCAATTTAACATAGATTTTCAGTTTAGACAAAGTTTACTTAAAATATTAATTAAAATATTAAAAAAAAATTTTTTCTGGGTTAAAAAATAATAATAGGAGTAACTAAGTTATTTGGGAATATGACCCCGATCCGCTATATCATAATGGAGTACAAATAAAATCCTTAAAATATTTTAAGCTTGATAAAAATCTTGATTAATTGTCAATACTTGGTAAATTTGTCAAGTTGACAATACAGGTAGGTAAATCAGTTTTTATTTGTATACCATATAATACAAACATCAATTTTTAGTTAAATTATTCAAAGCATTGTGTAAGGAAAATCAAAGTTCCCTAATATAATTAAGACCATTTTAAACGAATGCCGTTAAATAAGCGTTAAATTAAAAAAGTTCCATAAATGAATCCAATGTTGTTAATTCAAACGATTTAAGGATCTAATTCTTGTCACCGAAATGAGAAAGCATACGGTCAGAAAACGTCACATGTTGTCATTTGACTATTTCTTCGGCTATATGATATATGGTACATTCTTATTGAAACCACATATTATCTAGCCAAAATCATGTAATTTAGACTGAAAGTACTCACGATATTCTGTGATGCCTAATATTTACTAACCCCAAAGTATCAATTGTCAAATGGGTTCTTTTAATAGCGATACCAACCCCCTACTACACAAATGGTACACTTTACTATTCAAATATTGCTATTCTTAATATTGGAAGACCTTTTGCATATATTCAGAAGAAAGTTTAAAAAAAATAATATATAACAATTACTATTTATTTAAGAGTGATAGTTAGTCACATTTTTTAAATATTTCTGTTTTTAATAAAGTTTATATAAATTTATAAAATTAAATGAAAGCTTATAAATTATTTTTTATTTCTATTTATATTTTTATATAGTCAATATACATAGGCGATATTTATATAGAACTTTATACTCTTTTTTGTGATCAAAATTATTATATAATAATTTTTTATAATATAAATAATAAATTATAGTTTTTGTTTTGTATTTAAATTGACCAATTTAAATATAGATCCCCGCTCAAATAAATTATTATACAGAACATTATATAAAAATAAAAATAAAAACTAATTTATAAGCTTTTATATTATTTTATAGATTCACATGAGGCTTTTTTAATAAGAGAAATTATTCAAAATTGTAATAATTTAATTTATAAGTAAATATAGATGTAGGAAAAAGATTGATAAATAACGATTCCACAATCAGCCTCAATGAAGACACCTCAACACCTCCTTTTTCACTTATTCACATATAGTAGGGTTGCCATTGTATCTCTGTTATTGACATGGTTGTCTTCAAATATGTATATTAGGGTGTCATTAAGGTATATGGGCAATTTTATTTTTGAAAAATCGGTTGGTGTTACCCCTTAGATCGGGAGGGTTTTTTCGAATCTTTGGGGCTCTTGGAGCTCCAATTTCACTTATCCAATTGAACTGAAATTTTGCACAGATTGTTTTTTTAGTAAAATGAACCGATCTAGTGGTTGCAGTGGAAAATTTTACACGTACAAATAATACATACATATATATTTGAGAACATCTAGGTATGTACTTATTTAATTCCATTCCACTTCTTATTTTAAGTTCATAATTACCAATGTTTAATTCGAATGTCGCTTCATTTATATCAGCGTTTTAAAATATGGCCAACCCTGTTTTAAGCCATTTGAATTCATATGTATATATAACATTTCCATTTCCAATTAATATTTGCATTATAGAAAAAAATTTATTTAGCGTTAATGAACATTAAATGAAAAATTTTGTTAAATGAAGTCTTGTCTGAATACGACATGATTAGACTTAATATTATATATGTATTTTCTACGTTTACTCCATTATTTGTTTTTATATATAATGCAATTATAAATCATTTTATTAATGGCATAGCATTTATCTTACCTTTACATTTTTTTCATTTCTCAATTATGATTGCATAGAAATATATTGCAATTTAATACATTAAAGCAAAGATTCAGATTCTTTACACCTACAGACAATTAAATTCTATTAGCATTCCAAGCACAAGGTTGTCGTGAAACCCAGAAAAAGTTTGAAATGAAGTACATGCTTAGAATAGATTCTGTCTGAGTGAGTATAAAAGCATTTGTAGTTAGAGAATAATAATGAACTTATGTTTTAAGTGATTCCTCACTTAATGTGACTATATGATTTAACTAAAATAACTTGATCTCTAAACTATAAATTAAGCAAAAAGTTAATAGCAGAAAGAATGCAGACAATGTATGAATCATTTTCCCATTAACCAAGTTTTGCTGTTCGCCTAAAACTATTTCCTCTTGGAGTTACTTCTCTGCACAAAAGCTTAACTCTTCCAATATTTGTGGCATGCAGCTCCCAGCTTATAGTATATCGAATAGCATTTCTTCATGTAGCACGCAAAATTTGACATGACGCAAGCCAACATGAGCACCCACGACTTACATAGTCACTTACTGCGCTACAGGCATAATTTAGTTCCCCCGTCTTGGCTACATACAGACAATGTATCTGAATTTGTTAGTTATGTTTCGGTATGTAGACTACAACTGAAACCATATACCATTTCTCTGCATATTGTGGTACTGAGTTGGCAGCTTCCTGCTTTTTTTTTTTTGATTTCAGTTATTTACTTTTATTTTGCTATAAACTTTTTGCTTTTTGTGTGTTCGACAGCACTTACCTCACATATACTGCTTGCTTAGATACAGGTTAAAAAGATATCAGATACTTTCTACATGAATAAAAAAATTTTTTTTTTTGTTTCTGTGGGATTCCTGTATCAAATATACAAAAAAAAATTTGTAGTTGGCGGAAATGTGTTTGCATTTTATATGGGCAAATATTGTTCAAACATCAGACACAGCTTCAGCTCCAGCTTCAGTTCAGGTTCAGCAGTGGCAGCAATTCAAAAATTTTCAATGCCGCAAATTTCGTTTGCAACGGCTAGTATCTGCGTTGTAGGTTGAGGGTAGCCTCTCAGTAACTAAATGCCTTAAGGTAGCGAGTATGTTAAGGAATTTGACTTAAATATAAGGTTCAACAAACTTTCAGATGAGTTTCTGTGGTCACTAAAAAATTTGTGGCTTTCAATTTGGCAATGGACCAACGACCAACGACCAACGTCCAACCAATGACCAACAAGTAACAAATTCTACTACTAAGTGTTGCTCTGTATTGCTTCATTGAACTGACAAAACCAGAAGTAAAAATTTTAATCTTTCCTCTAAATGAAAATTCTAAAAATATTTTCTTATTAAATTATTATTTTTTTGCATGTATTATTAATGAATTTATTTTATAGTAATTTTACATACATTCATATCCACACGTAACTACGATGACTTGGTATTTGACGTAAAAGTTCCTTATATAGCAAACTGACAAACTACTTATTAAAAAGAATCGTTTTTGGATTTCCAAGGCTTAATGGATAATTTGAGGTGCTGAATTGAAGCTTAAATAAATTGTTTTATAAAATTTTATGGACAAATAAAAAGTATGGAATGAAAAAAATTATTAATAAAGTGCATTGTATAGAAAATAACATTTCTATAGAAAATCAAAAAAAATGTATTATTATTATAATTTTAGAATGTTATTTTTTTCGACTTAGAGTTGTATTACATTTAGTTGTATTACTATTATAATTTAAAAAACTATATTATTTACTATTATTATTTAAAAACTATATTTTTAAAAAACTAAATTATTTAATAATTGATCAATTACCCCGTTCTAGAACAATCTCTTTTATATTGTCTTTGAAAAAAGTTCCGTGATCAAAACTACAGACACATCGCCTATATCGATACACGTTGTATTATAAAAAATCCTTTGTTTCAATATTCAAAAACTTTCTATTTTCCAGTGAAAGTCAGGTGAAAACATTTGTCTCTTTTCCTTACAATCACACACGATAAGAAGACTTAAGGTTTAACTCTACGTATAAAAAATCTATATTCCGTAGCGTCCTTTAATTTCATCTATTTAAACTGGTAGTTGAGAGAAGTTAAAAGTGAAATATAATAAGTGAAATAACAAGTGAAATATAAGTTATTATCAATATTATTTCGGTATATTTACACTGACACCTGGAAATCTATTATACCGTCTTAATGGATTCAGACAATTTTTTTAAACTCTGACTTTTTGATAAATTGTGCCATTAAAACTATATCAAAGAATATTTTGTTCTTAATTGGTGAGATATGTTCAATTATGTACTGTACTATGCTCTTATGTCAAAACTGTATCAATTGTTTTATAGTTCATTATCTTCTCTATGAAACTCACAAATTCTTTTAAAGTAAGTTTCCTATTTTGTAAGGTGATAGTTTAAACTACAGTCTCTTGTTAGACTTCCAGTAATACTTTCTAAATTATTTTTACCTATCTCTTATAAAACCATTTTAAATCAAAGGTTCCTATAAATGATTTCAAAAGTCATAGAAATATGCCATTAATATATTTTTGGATATTTTGAAACCAACTATTTTTAATTATAATTAATAAAATATTTAAGCCCTGAAATTATTTGCGAAAACTGACAGACTTATCAACACCGCGTTATGAAATCTCAGAATGGTTACAGGCTCCTCGGGGAGGTATGCAGTTCTGAGGTCAATTATTGCTTAGTCTGGTGAAGTGATAAACAATAATCTAGTCAAGGCGTAAAGAGGGGGTTTTGAAATTACATCGAGTTAAGAAAGAGTAAAAGTGGTCAAGTGCACTGGCTCAAATAGCTTCAACTTAATATATATAATGTTTTTTAAGAACTTATGTGAACAAGAAATAAAAAAATTTTAATTTGATTTGTTCACCTACCTAAAACTAAAAAATATAGAAATTCATTAAGATTGAAAATATGTAAAAGTGATATTAAATAAAACAAATTATAATTATATGAAAATCGATTATCACGTATTAAATTGCATATTGACTGCTAATGACTTACACACTATCTCTTAAGATATTATTGTTCAGCTCATAAGAACTTCGTTAAAACTTTAATAGATAATCTGACAGTAAATTTAAAAATCTTTACATAAAAACCCTTTTAATATAAATCTATATGGATTATGTATGAAAAATCCCACGTCAGTTCCGCACTATAATTCATACTGCCACAAGCTATGATTTAAATAAAATCTAACCAATAAAAAAGTTGTACATAAAGACGACTGCTCCAAGACACCATGCTCTTAGGAATATAAGATTATGTCAGCATATTATAATAATTTATTAAATGGATAACAGTTTAATGCAATGTAGTTCCTATTGCAACGTAAATGGTTACATTAACCGAAAAAGAACAATAAAGTTATTTTTATTAAAATTTAAAAAGTAAATTGCAACACAATCGTAGAACTCTTTGACTTATATATGCACAAAAATGCTTATTATGATAAAAAAAGTGCTACTGTGAAGCATCTGAAATATAATGTGAATCTAAAATTGCTTTTTAGTCATAAGTTCTTTCAATTTAAATGAAGTCACATACACTCGTAGAATAATAAAAATTAGAGAAATGTTAAGAATAGTAAGAGTACAATATTATTTCAGTATAAACTTCTGGAAAGTATGAACAAATCTGAAGCTGTAGATAGATAGGTTGCAAACGTCATTAACACTGCAATGGTTACAACCACTTTTCAAACACAACAACCTTAATGCGAACAATAGAAAGCTGATCTATAGTCAGATAATTAGACCATTACTTTATGGTTGTGCCGCGTATAGCAAAGCTACCATCGAGAAGCTGCAAGTTGCTCAAAGTCAGGCTCTCCGAAGACTATTCAAAGTGCCATGGTACATCCACACGAATGACATGATAATAAATCCGGTCAAAAAATACATAAGGGACAGAGTCCTAAAGCTACATGCGAAAACCGACAGGCTACCTCACTTAGCACTATCTAATCTCAGAGTAATCTGTAACCGCACGGGGCGTTACGCAGATCTTAGATCAGTCACTGAATAATCATGAAGCTTATGAGGAATACACAAATTAGTCAGTGTGATGGATGGGACTTTGCAGAAATCCCCCAGCTATCAAAGTGTAAAAGTGCCCAGATGCACTAACTTGGTAAAGGCTCAACATCAACTTTATTAATGTGACACACAGTCTTTACTCGAACAATTAAGGATTACATTAGTTGAAGAAGGTGGATATGAAATATATTATTTGTGATATATATATAAATTTACATTTACATTATTAATACCATCAGAAAAAATATATATGAAATATATATGTATGTATTTGTGTCATAAAATAAGCGGCTTTATTAAAGTTCAAAGATGTTAATATCATAAGAAATCCTTTCGTTTTCATTGTATCCTCTTATTTTTGCATTTTAATGATATTTAAATTTTTTTATTTTTTTAAGATTTTAGCGTAAAATTTAACATTTTAACCTTGAATATCTTTCCTTTTTATCTCATGACAATTGTATGAAAACAGGTATTTTTTACTTTTGTTCAGAAAACTTGAATATTTTTGAAATTTTTTGTGTTAAATTCACCTGAGATGACGCATTTAATTAACTACTTAAAAAGAAAACAACCTCTTAACTCGTTTTTATTATAAAATCAAGTTTGTCTCTTCTTATTTAACACGACAGCTTTTACTCCTATTAAAGCATTAATTCCTTTTTATTTAATCACACAAAAAACAAAAAAAAAAATAAAATAAAAACCACTAAAATAATCCTTACAAAAATAAAAGGATCTAACAATGGCATTGTGATTTAAAATATTGGTAATTAAAAAACACCAAAAAAAAAAACATGTGAAAATGAGATTTTAATTAGCTAATCCATTTACAACAAAAAAAAAAGAAAAAAAATTAAGTTTATAAGGAACGAAGTACAAAACAGGGATGTGTTAAGTGGACTGAGATTAAACAGATTAAACAGTTTAATCTGCTTCTTAATGTTTGTGATTGAAGTGAAGTAAATAGCTTGAAATTTATGGAATTTATATATTTCTATGGAATTCGTTATTTATATATAACACTGCATTTAATTATGTATTTTATTTATCAAGATTTTAACATACTTGAAAAAGGTGCAAAGATTTCGAAAAGTAGTGAACTACAACAACAAAAATTATTTTTATATTATTTTAATTAATTGAACTTTTGCCTGACCATACAAATTTTTCGAGTATTGCCAAATACCCATCCATCAGCGGTCTTGGAAATAATTCCTGTATATAATTATTCGTAAATAATGTTGTTTGAGTGCAAGTACCAAGAGTTGAACATAAAGGTACCTAATTTTAAGAAACTTTTCTTTAACATATATGAATGATTGTTTAGGCTGTATATCGATATATGTGAATTATTTCTTATCAATATTAATAAGCAGCGTCAAATTCTTTTGGACTTTTTGTCTAAAATAAAATCTCTAAAAATCTTTTAATTTGTCTTTAATCCAAATTTTATTAAATCTGGAATAAAATAAAATTAGATGCATTTCAAAATAACGTGATATCGATATTGAGGACATGAACATTTGACAATAGATTTCAAGTACAAGCACTTCGAGCAACATATTTCTATTACGCTATGTATCAAATATAACTTTTGGGATATCGAGTTTTAGCGATAGAAATTTTTATATAAAAAGTATTAACAATAGGTAAGCTTCTTAATCGTAGTTAACTAATTTAAAAAGGTTCATTTTTAAGATTAATATACATATAGTTTCCGCTAGATAGCGTGTATAGTATTTGTTAGCAATTTCCAATATACCATAGCTCTCTAGTAAATTCAATTGACCTATAGACGTGCCCCATAAATCAGAATTATTTCTTAAATATCTATTTTTATTGACTTTTAAAAATCATTACTATTATTTAAATTAATAATATTTTATATATCTCTTTCAGGTAAGAATAATGCTGTAAAATAATTTACTGACACGAAACTTAAATATCAACTTTGAAGCCAAACTGTTAAGTATAACTAAAATTAGTCACATTAAGTTAACGAATGTGTGAAGTTGTTAATAAACAAAGATGTTTAAATGCCAAATTAATGTTTGTTCGCTGAAGAGAACAAAACATCTTTCAAATACTAAAAATTGTATTTCAAAGATTTACTAAGAATCTTTAAGGTGTGTCATGACAAAATGATCTGAAATATTTTACCGACAATATTTTGCTAATGGTCCATAAAAAATTTCAACAGAAAGTAATATATATATATATATACATATCTATAGATTTTCAAAAACAGGAATTCATTCTATATTTCATTTTATAAATTGAATTTTTTTGGTTGACCATAAAGCTGTTTCAAGTATTGTCAAATACCCATCCTCAGTCGTCTTGGAAATAATTCTTATTTTTTGAGACTGCATGTACCAGCAATTGAACTCGTGTCCTGCCAAATTTGAAGCTCAGAGTCAGCGCATCTTAACCAACTAACTCAAATACAATAGTTCATGCATATATTATTTAAACACAATATATATATCGCATGTTATACATTATATGTATTATCTTATATATACCATAGTTGTCTCTTGTCTCTCTAATTAATATATATCTAATTTTATTTCATAATTTTTGTTAAATGATAATTATAAACGATAAGTAATATTATTGTATAGCTTTTTATTTAATGATTTTTGGTATGAAATCAAACTCGCTTAATGAAAAATTTTAAGTAAATAATTCTCAGAAGTCAATTATTTTAAATAAGTAAAAAATTATTAAAAAAAAATACATTATTAATGAATGAAATTTTATTTGTATTTATTATTGAATAATAAATATTGTTGCAATAATTTTTATTTTAGTTTAATGATAGGAAATATAATTTCACTTGCTTTAATTTAATTTTTATATGAGTAAATTGTGTAAGTTGATGAATGTGAAAATTTTGCAAAGAAGATGAATTAATTTCACTTCAAGTTTCCTTATTGCTGACATAATATTTTATTCGTAAAAATGTTGTGATGTTGTGTTTTTGTTACGCCTTATAAGTTCATTTGTGCAGAAACTGCTTTCACTCTACGCACAATAAATTCAAATAAATAAAAATAAATAAATTAAGCAAAATTAAAATAGCATAAAAGCTATTGCACTTCATAACAAAAAAAAAATAATTTATGAAATAATTTAATATCAAGTAATCGACAATTCATCATGATTAGTTTACAGCTAAGTGATAGTTATAGCATTTAATTTATATCAGTTAGAGAGATACTTTGCAGCTTTGGGTTAAGTTGCAGAAGCAAATAATTTCCTAACTACTCCAACAATTGTAGTTTACTAACTAACCTAAACTAGATCTTCAACAAATTGTATATATAATTTAGATATATGTATAATAAGTATATATAATATAGCAGGACCTTACTTTACTCTGTTATCGTAGACTCAGAAAAATAATTTAGTTGATTTGACTAGATTTTAACTAAATCTTAGGTCAAAATATTCTTACTCGACGCATCATGTTGGTTCAGCCATAGCAAACATGGGTTTTCATATCTTATTTACCACATGAGCTAACATTTTCTCTAACAAAATGATCAGGTCAATTTAGCTTATATGTGATTAAATCACTAAGTGTATATATATAGTTATAGGAGGTCCTCAACGGACGACATTCTGGCCTTCATTCTGAAGGCGGAATATCTTCTGTTCGGTTAGGGTCTGTTACAGCACAAAAGATCAATCTGATCGCAGTACTCTGCTCCGTCGGGAGCTAGTACCCCGTTCATTCCTATTCCTATATATAGTTATAAGCTCCTTAGAGCAGAAAATTATTAAATATTTTTTAAGATATTAATTTAAATATAATATAATATTTTAACATAATTTAAACTATTACTGCTTTGTTTTTTATAAACAGAAAATTCTTAATAAATTCATTAAAGAGGAACGGTGGGGGATGTATTTTTTTATCTCCACAGCATTTTATATAGATATATGTAACTTGTGTAAAGTTTTAAAGTCAGACAGGCAACATACTCCACGTAGCCGTTATATGAAAGAACTCTTACTTAATGATGTTCTCTCTTGTACTTATTTTGTGTCCTAGAGAGTTTCTAGTAGACATATATTCCAGATTTCAGAACTGCCTTTATGATTTTAATAAAATTATTTTCTACTTATAGATATTAGTATATTTTACATATATTTTATAGTTATAGTTATAGTATATAATTTCTTATAATTACTTACTTATTTTACTTGTAGTTCTTATAGTTCTAGAAAGCAAGAATCTCTGACTTCTGCTTAGCTTCCAGTTGAAAGTATGATTGGTTCTAATGTATGCTTGGTCAATAGAATATTTGCTATAATTTTAAGTACTATGATTTCCGCTTGAGACGGGATTAAATTTTTGGTATTTGCTATTTGATACCTTAAGTGTTTTCTTTTCTGTTGAAATTCTATTTGAGTAATGTTATATTAACTGTAAAACCCAAAAGAAGTATTTTAAAAATTATATCATTTTAATATAGAGTGTTTAAATAGTTTTATCAGAATTAGTCTTTAATTGAATTTTGTGGAAAAAGTCTATGTCAATTGTCAGACCGCGAGATTCAAATCGTTACCATCCAAATTATGTAGGATATAATATTTTCTGTATTATGTATGGTGTAGATTTTTTACTATTTGGTGAGTAAGTAAGAGTAAGTAAGTGATAAATGGAAAAATTTTTAATGTCCTACAGCTGTTATCATGATGGAATGTTCTATATCTGTTTGATCACAAGCATTTATTTTATACCATATAATCTTATTATTATAATATTATTATATTATGTAGATTATTTTTATAATCTTAACACACAATAGCTGAATAGTTTTTTTTTTAATAATAGTTTTTAACTGTTGTTTTAATGACTATAGTTTTTGTTTAATTTAATAATGGTTCAAATGAAACTGGAGAGAATATTTAGCTAATATTCTTGAGAATATTTGATCGATTTCATGGAATTGTGCATATATGGTATACTGTTATAAACTGAGAATTGTAAGAAAATATTGTTTCTAGACAGATGATAATATTTTATATATTAAATTTCGGATTTTATATTATTATATATAATTAAGGTAAGGTTAGCATTTTTAAAATTTTAAGACAAATAAGAAAAACGTTTGTACTTAATCCATTACTATATTTTCATATAATGAAACCATTTTTTCTTTCATTAATAATGATATAACCCATTGTAAGTAAGCAAAATCTCTCATTAGGGCTAATATAAGTTATTGCTATACATAATATTAATTTATGAGTACTCCAAAACTATTGTGTAAATCATTTTTCATTATTTAACTTCATGTAACACAAATCTATGACAACTTAATTTTATATATATATATATATATATAAAAGAAATTAAATTAAAACCCAACTATGCGTAAACTCATTGTTCCGCTAAGTTTAAGCCTGAGGCCTTTCACTTACACGCGATTAACAATATTTTTACTAGGTCTAACTTCTAGACAATCAATTTATTATTTTAAATTATTTCGTGAGTTTTACACTTTTACTTAAGCACAACAAAGTTATGCTAACAGCTTTTTATTATATTTAATTATTTTCCTAACATATTAGTCAATTAATTGCCAAATTAAATCAATTTAGTTTCATAAATATTCGCTCATTCGTTGAAGAGTTACGGCATTTTGCTTTTAAAATAGTTCAGGTAGATTAATTATTACATAAGTTTTTGTGGTTTTTGAACAATTTTCTTTTAAAGAGAAATACATTTTATAAATATTTAATATATGTAATAATGTATAGAAATTATATAATATTAAAGTGACTATAGTAAATTAATCGTTTTTCACACGCAATTTTGGCATTTGTTTCTTCAGTTTAATGTGGTTTTTTTATGAATGTAATTTTTAAAAAAATATAATTTAATATTTGTTATTGTTAATAAATCGGAAGTTTTACTATATCTAACAGAGTATGGAGTGTTCTTGACTAATTATATTTATTATAATATATAGACAGTACATGCACTGCGACCTGAAAGATCTTTTTGCAGTGACTGATTGAATAATATGTTTGGAAAAAAAATTTAAGTCCATTGACTTCCAAGAAACGTTTTATTTTCAAAGTTGGATAGTTGGTAATACTTTCCTACTTAAAATATGTTTGAAGAAAAAAATTGGAAACCCATTGACTTTCAAGATACGATTTGTACGCAAAGCTAGACAGTTGATAATGCTTTCCTATTAAAAATATGTTTGGAGAACAAAAATTAGAAACCCATTGACTTCTAAGACACGATACTCAAAGCTGGGCAATTGATAATACTTTCCTATTAAAAATATATTTAGAGAAAAGAAATTAGAAATCCATTGACTTCCAAGATATGATTTATTCTCAAAACTGGACAGTTGATAATGTTTTCCTATAAAAAATATATTTGGAGAAACAAAAATAGAAATCCATTGACTTCCAAGATACGATTTATTCTCAAAGCTGGACAATTGATAATACTTTTCTGTTAAAAATATATTTGTAGAGAGAAAATTAGAAATCCATCGACTTCCAAGATACGATTTATTCTCAAAGTTGGACAGTTGATAATGCTTTCCTACTAAAAATATGTTTGAAGAAAAAAATTGGAAATACATCGAATATCAAGATACGCTTTATTCTCAAAATTGGACAGTTGATAATACTTTCCTACTAAAATATGTTTGAAGAAAAAAATTGGACACCCATTGACTTTAAAGATACGATTTACTTTTAAAGCTGGAGATTTGATAATGCTTTTCTATTAAAAATATGTTTAGAGTAAAAAAATTTAGAAATCCATCGAGTTCGAAGACATGATTTATTCCTAAAGCTGGGCAGTTGATAATACTTTTCTATTAAAAATATATTGTGTAGAAAAAAAATTGGAAATCCATCGAGTTCCAAGATTTGATTTGTTCTCAAAGCTGGGCAATTGATACTACTTTCCTATTAAAAAGCTCTGTATCATGTATCTTATCAACTGATTCAACTTACTACGTCCTAGTAAGTTGCATATGCAATAATAAAAGTTAATTAATTACGTCACTTTATAAAGGAGGAGTCTCCGCAAAGTTACTTTTACGTTACTTAGCCGCTAGTATACGCTAGTACTAACTTGAGAGTAGTAAGAATTTTGTTTGTAATTTTAGCTGTCAAAAATTTGTCTTTCGCATTGAAAGCAACAACAATTGACAGCTAAAATTACAAAAATTACTCTCGTGTGAATCCACTATAAGAGACTTATCAGACTATTACTATACTATAGTATCTTCTGATAAAGTTAACCATGTTTATAGTATTTTTTGTAGTTTCGTGCTATACGCATCTATTAATATTTTTGTTATGCATAACATTATTTAGTGTTTAAGAATTTATTTAAATAAAAAAATAATTTTGTTGTTGTGGTGATACTATTTCAAAATAAACAAGATGTTTGCATAAAATTATTTTTATTTTAATTTTAAAAAATCTTGTTTGATTTCTTATGTTAAGAAGAAAAACAAGAAATTTTAATTAACTACTATTATAATTAATTTTTTTATTCCCTACCTAAATTAAAAAAAAACGTAGCTCTAATAAATTCCTTCACACTTGAAATAAAATGTTAGAATTACCTACAAGCAATTACTCTACTATGCGCTACTATGTTATGTTATGTGGGTGGTTCCTTTGTCTTAAAGTTCTAATTTGAGACAGAATAGCACAATGGCTGTTCTCACTCCAGATACAAATCTAAATCACTCCACACACGATTTCGAGGCGTTATTTCAGTTAACGTTGAATATTTTGTAATTTTTTTTTTGTCGTGTTAAAACATTTAGAATTCTTGAAGTTATGCGAAATTTTTTAACATAAAAACATGATTAGATTTTTTATATTTCACTCAGAATTTGTGTGGTTCTTAGAAAAACACAATAATGTATGGCTACATGTCAGATAACATTTTTTTAAGAAACTTTTCTGTAAACATTTCTAATAGATATTTTGCCAAAATAATAGCTTCATTTAAACTGTTTTCAGAGTTTTTATATGCTTTTTCCATTTTTTTAGTACAATGACCTCTTTCACTTTAAGCGGATTTCGATGATTTTCGAATACAAAAGAAATGCGCAACACAATGCCTTAAAAACAGTTTGAAATAAATAGAAAAGAAATGTTCAAAATTAAATATCTGAAATCTTAAAAGGAACATAAAAATTGAATAGAATTTGTTTGGAAGAAATGCTCACATAGAAATTTGCAGCTTTTAAGAATTGAATGTTCTCGTGACTTTGAAGCCAACTTCACCCAAAGCCACAAGTGAAAGGTTGTTGCTTCAACAATTGAATTATACACATACCTACATACACTCCCTAAAAGTCAACAAAGTAATAAATAAGAAGAAAATTTAGAAAAAAAAAACAATTTAAAACAAACTCACAAAAAACAAACTAAATATTTTCTTAACTTTAAGTAAATTTAATAGAATTTAAGATATTTGTCAAAGCCCAGTTACAGTGAAATAGATGTGAGTCACAATTCCTACTGACCTTCGATGTATTCACTGGCAAACTTATGAAGAATTTTAATTTTATTTTTATTTAAATTTATGACTATATATTTTTTTATTAATATTTTCTCAAATTTCTAACACGTAATTAAAAGCAAAAAAAAAAATGTATCTGCTACCTTCTTAGATGACAAAGTACTACACGAGTAACGAGTGGCGAGTAACGAGTAACTTACAAATTTTATAAATATTTCATTAAGTGCTGATGATTTTTATTTGAAACTCGTTTATAACTTAATAAATATTCTGTCCACTTCGCTGGGCATATTAATTAAGCCCATCAACGCCACCACCACAGCAAATTGATGTGCGTCTCAGCCTGTGAGTATCTTGTCCAGGTAGATACACGTAGTCGGCTACCAACTCCTTCAACTTGACAATGCACATGAACACAGACAGCAGAACTGACAAATGGACAATTATTTATCATTAATCATTTATCTCGGTTGCGTGGTATTTTCGCTAGAACCTTTTGGTTTCGCATAAGTGGATGATGTCATGACGTGTAGAAATTTGTCTGATGGTTGCGTGAAGTTTCGGTTGTGAAAATAAAAATATATTTACTGCTCTTCTCACTAAAATTAATGATATGCATGCAATACGAAAATAGCTGTAGATAAAGACTTGTACGATTCTACGAGTACCTGTTGACCTATATTTTCAGCTAGAACAGCAACCTTCGCTTTTGTTCTGGTGTAAGTTGTAATTTTAGTTACAGTTAAAGTCAGAGGTTGGAATTTCTTGCAGTAGTCATTCATAAACAACACCTCAATATGGAGGTATGGAGGTATGGAGGTATGGAGGGAACCATATAATAAAACTCACTCGAGGCGTTTATTTTTATTGTTTTCATTCACTGACTTCACTGTCGGATAGATATAGGTTAAGTGTTAATTAAATTGAACAGGTTCACATTAACAAACTATTAATGGGTAAGACTATTTAATGTTTTCATAAATTGTATGAAAATAACAAGCAAAATAATGTGCAGACTGTATAGTAATATAATAAATCAAATACTATTAAAAAAATTTCTAGAAAAATCATTTAACAATGACAAAAACTTATCCAATATAGTATATAGATTTAATCAAACTAGACGTCTGTATTATTCAATTATAACAGAATAATAAGTTTTTTGATTATCATCGGGCTTAGGTCGTTTATTTGAAAATTATAAAAAATTACGAAAAAATACAAAAAATTGCATTTACTTTAAATAATTAAATATTTTAATTATATTTTAATTTTTATGAAAAATATTTCTATAACAGATATTTTAATTAAAACTTTGAATTTTATAACTAAAATAATTAACACAAATTGATAAGTGTGATTTTTTATTTTTTATAATTTTATGTATTAAATAAACGATAACTGATACAATTATACATGATATAATATTTTTTTAATAATAAATATTTTAATATTTTTAATTATTATATTTCAAATTACTGAATTTATGTTTAAAGTCGGTTTTGACAAAAAAAACTAAATTTTTAATATAAATTATTGTTTTCAGTACAGAAGTTTTAGAGGTGGTTTTAGTGGATCAAAGTCTCACAAAGGGACTGCCGATCCTTTTCATCAAATGCAAAAATTAAGTCGCTGTATATCTGGATTATTGGCATACCTAAATCAATATAAATTTTGTGTTCCAAATTTTCTTATATAGATTTAAATTCATTACCAAATTTAAATTTTTTTTTTTGGCGAAGATTTGAACAGTGATGAAATTGTAATAACAAAAATTTTTTTATTATTTTAAATTAATTAAACTTTTTGCTGATCATAAGAGCTGTCATACAGCTGTTTCGAGTATAGCCTGTATTTGGCATCATCATTGGTCTTAAAAATAATTCTTATATTTAAATATTCGAAGTTATTTGAGACTTTCATATACAAAACCAATATATATCTCAAAACCAATATAGGTATATAACCTATTCGAATTATTAACAAGAAATTGGTGACGTCATTTTAAATATGAGGATAGATTCATTCTAAAAATAGTGCACATTTAATATGTACAAATCAAATTTTAAATTTAATTTCCACTTAAGTTTACCAGTGACACAATCTCAACCTGTTGAATCTATCAAAATATTAATTGCTAATTACTTATCCCAGTAAGAATCTATATGGGCGACTCAACGCACATAGTCGTGAATAACGAAAACTCATTAAGTAAAAATTCTCAACATCACTGAAACCAGTAATTAAGTCAAACGTATAAAATATTTTCTTACCAAGAAATGGAACACCCAATAGAACCAAAATAGAGAGATGAAATGATAGATCACAACTTAATAATATGATAAAAGTCCCACCTTAACAATATGATATAAAGTATTAGTATTTAGTGAACTAATAAACCCCGCCAAAAAGAATTATTTTTAAGTAAATTTTAATCCAAAATTTATAAAAAAATTGAAAAATAAAAGAGGAACAAAAACTGACTATAAAGAAGACGAAATTTAAATTCAAAAATAAGAATAAAGAAAACATTAAGAAAGTGACATAAAAACAATGAGAGAGAAAGTTATTGATAAGTCAAGGAGCAAAGACCAAAATAGGAATAGAGAAAAGAAACAAATACAAAGACCTGTGTGAAGAATGAAACATACTTAAAACAAAATAATACCGAATCTAAAGAAAATACGACGAGGAGTAATAAAAAAAGGTTTAAAACCGTGAATAAGTGAAAAATAATTAGAAGAGCACCGCAAAAAAAAAATCAAATGTTAATGTTAGAGTGTAAGGGATATACAAAATTAAAAAAAAAAATTCACTTTTAACATTTATGTATATAACGTATAAGAAAAAAAGAAGAAGCCGTGAAGAATTTAAGAAAAAACAACAAAAAAGGGAAAAACAAGGAGTGTGACTTAAATAAATAAGACTTCTCTCCATATACCGTGTCACAAGTATAGTGCTTAAGTTGAGAAAGAACTTAACAAACTTGATCTACGAGACTGGTGAGAGCTAGCAAACAGAAGAGTACGTGCTTGCACTTAAGTCGATCACGATTCAGTAAAGTGGTCGAATGGGGGGAGCACTAATCACATTCGATATACATGATTAGAGTAGACGAGCATGCATAAAAGTCGTCTGAGATATAGCACTGCGTTTAGCTGAAACCCCAAAAATTTCTTTAATATAAGACAGTATAGAGTCTATATTTCTTAGTCTTGGATCCTTATGATCCACGAAATACCCTCATAGGTGTTTCTTTCGCTTCCCGAGCACTCCCCAAGCACATGGTATGCAATTTCTCTCTCTTATCTACAGTGTCTGCAGTCTGAGTTAGATTGAATTCCTAACTTTAATACCTGAAACTTGCGCTTTAAAGATTATTTTCAAATGACTAAGCTAATAATTATTTTTAGAGACCAGTTATGCTAGTTATTTCACAAATTTCAATTAATTATTAAAATTAATTAAAAAATATTAAAGTTTTTTTATTTGATTATAAAACTTTTTCACGATTACCAATTTTACTATTTTAAAACGATTCATAGCACATAAACACATTTATTTTTATTTTTTTTATATTTTCACTATTAAAATTTACAATGAAGAAATTAAAAGCAATTAAATTATTTTTTAATTATATATTAAATATTTCACAAATTAACAAAAATTAACTGGTAACTCCAACACTGACCCTTTCAACATATTAATTTGATTATTTTTACTCATTAATCTTCGCTTGTATTGCCTTTTTTAATTGAAGCAATTTTCTTAGTAACTCAATAAATGCAGGTAGATAAACTTAAAAATATGTACGTTCAAGTCGAAATATTTTCTTCCTGAGTAGAAATCATTAACCTCGGCTTAACTTAACACCACGGTCTGACTTTTGTAATTAAAATGAAAAAGGAAACATATTTTATAAACACATATGTACGGATAGACATGAGAGTATCTACGAGTTCCTTAGTTTGTTGCAATCCGAGAAAGGCAGAAGACAATTATGCTTTTTAATGGGCAAAACGGCACATAAATTTTCAGCATGAAATAATGCGATTATTTCGAATGCATCTCCCAGCATCTCCTGAACTAATATGACCCACAGATATATCTTAACATGCAGTGCAGTTATATAGTTTTAAACTTGAACTTACCTTTAGCTTGAAAAATCACGATTTTCTAACTAAATTAATGATTCTAATTAACACAAATAAAAATTTGCACCGCAGCTTCGCCTTTGTCTAGGACGCAACAATAGCGCGCAGCCTAAAAGGAATCCACCACCGGTTCAGGGCATAGCTAAGCCACGGCAATCGGTTGCCGCTTGCCGCTTCCCGCTTACCGGTTGCCAGTTATTGGTTATGGTAACTGGTGTTCCTACGGGCATATTAGAAACCATGAAGTGCATCGTTAAGAATTGGCAGAAGAACTCATGCTGCTGCACTTTGAGTTACAAAGCTGCACTGAATCTGAGTCTGTATCTTTATTTTGTTTTTGTTTTTCATTGTATATTAAGATACTTTATTTTGATATTCAGCGTTGTGGGCTTTTGTCTGTTGTCTGTTGTCTTGTTGTGGAGTGTTAGTGGCATTGTTTAGAAAACGTGTAAACCTTTGCTGACTTTTTGTTGTTATTCTTAATGGTTTAGAACATTTGTAACGTTCCGTAAATGTTTTGTGTTAGGAAGGCAGGCAGCCAAATGCAGTCCACAATGAAATGACTAGAAAAGTGCCTAATTATAGAATTTTCCTACTGCAATGGTTGTAAAAATTCCAAAAAGAGAACAGAAAACAGAAAACCGAAAACAACAAAGTCTGTAGGAAATTCTTAGGTTCAAAGCAAATTACCGCTAGAACAACAAATAATGCATGGAATTGCAATTAAAATTTTTATATGTTCTCGACTTCTGGGAAGAAATTTAATTATACACTCGTGTATTGTTCTAAAGTAAACATGGTAAACTTATTTTACAATATATAAAATATATTGCAGCACTCAAGTATTTTCGATTTAATTGTAAAATATGTTAATTAATATACATTACCAATACTAACTCTCTCTCTTGAAGAATTTTCACACTTACCTAAAAGGTCTGCGGGCAGACTACGGCCTATAAAAAGTGGCACTGGCACCTTAGAGCAAAAATCGTAAACAAAAATCTTAATTGTTTGTTGTAAGATTATCAACAACAAATTAAAATTGATGGCAACATTCCTCCCAACTGCAGTATGCCAGCAAATTTTAATGTAAAGGTAAAAATTTACCGTAAAATGTTGAGCCCAAAGGTCATTACCATAGTACCAACGAACGAAGCGTTCAACTGTGTAGTTTCTTGTATTATTCACCGCATTTGGGTATTGTTATTCGCCGGTCACAATGTATCTAATGAATACAAATTATTGTCAGCGAGCGCGACAACAACTCGAAGAACGTGCAAGAGTTCACATTTTAAGCGTCTAAAATACTTAACGAATGCAAGTTACAAAATTACTTTTTGGCAACTCAAAGTCGAGATACTCGAAGTCGAGATACTTCGCCTGCATTGTAAAGCAGAATATTTACGACAATTGGCTGCGCTAAAAGAAATTTAAAAAAATTACAATCATAATTATTGATCTTATGATGTAATCAAGTTGAGAGCCAATGGCACCCAAATAAGGTGCGCACTTCGAAGCTGTCGACGAGCGCCGCAGAAGTGTGATATCAAACTCATTATTGATACCAGACAAGGCAAAAGGTGCGTTAATACGAAATTTCTGACGGTGATGCGGCAAAAATCAGCGATGCGAAGAGTCAACAGAAGTGGCATGAAGTGGCGCACTGAACGCTTCAAAACCAACCGCAAGAACAACACATTCCTTCCATACGCTGTGAACGCCGTGAACGCTTCGATCGGTTTAATGTCATTAGCCAGCACAACGCAGTGGAGCAACGGAGCAGCGGAGCAGCGGAGTAACGTTAAATTTGTGTCAAGTGCTTGTCACGCTTTGATTCTGGAGAAGGTAAGAATCAACTCCAATGCGCTTAAGTACCATGAAAGCACAGTGGCGTTGCTATGAGCAAATATTTACAGAAGCCCGGGTTTTTGATATCTTGTATCAAACAATTGTAGCCACAATTGGCAAACAAACACAATAAAATCCAGAACACAAACAAACAAAAGTGCCAAAAATTAATTCCGCAATGCCATAGGCAAACAATAGAAGCAACAAATTATGTTTTTCCAGATACTTAATTTGGTCTACAGTTCGATTAACGTCTCCACGTCTGTTATTAGTTATGTTAAAACGGTGTTTTGCCGTTTCACAGCTCAACTCGCCATATCTGGCATTCCTTTGTTTTGTCATTCGGACAAATATTACATATGCGGCTAAATTAATTTGCATTTTAATTAATAATTAAGTAACAAATTGTGTAGCATAACAAAAGATACATTCGACCGGTGTATGATTTTCATTCAACGTACTCAATTCCAACAAACTATGCCATGTTGTGGAATTGAATAAAATGCAAGTGGTTTACTAAATAATAATTTTTTCAATGCAACTAAAGATATTAAAAACCTAAGTTATTATAAAAAAAAAATATTTTTTGATATTGAGATATAAATTTATTTACACAGGTTTTAAGTGTACGTTTACAGAATATATAATAAAGTTTTTTCCAATTTTTTTTAAATACAGTCGAACTTCTATAACTTGAAGTACAATTACTTACTTATGGAGAATGCGATTTAAAGAATTTTTTGTAATTGTTTATAAATTATTCTCTAAACCTTGTTTCACTCTATTTAGTTCGAGTTACAGAAAGTTAAAGTTACAGAAGTTTGAGTAATGGAAGCTTGACTATATATGCAAAATTTCTATAATAATCGATAATTAAAAAAAATTCTAACAAAAATCAATACACTTTTTGTATGTAAAAATAATTAAGTAAGTTTTTACGAGGGTCACTATTTACATTGTTAGTCCCATCACTAAAATAAATATAATTACTCATTAAAAATGACTGCATCAAATCCCTCTGCTAATAGTCAGTTTCCCCTGGCATATGAAAAACATGCCTATTCATAGGAATCTTCCAAGCAACACAGTCAGAAATGTAATTGTCAGCAACACACAAGAGTTAACAGTCAAACTTAGTAATCCCCTAAACCCAATTGCAAGCGATCTCAACCCAAGCACTGGAACCCAGCGATTTAAAAACAACTTTATAAACGCGTCTACTGAAGAGCAACGCCCGCATTGGAAACGAAATTGGACGAACTTTTGGTTAATCGACAATTAATTATCTATATTCTTTATACTACTACTGCAATTAGCAATAACTTATTATTAGTTCTAAGTTGATTCTTAAAAAGTTCAGTAAAAAGCTAATTAAAAATAAAAAAAAATTAATTTTCAAAATATTCCCCTTCATGATCTACCTATATACATTTGGACGCGTTTGAACCTTGTTCCAAAACTCTATTTTCATTATCATTCAAGATATCTTCAATATATGGTTTTGGAAAACATGAAGGGCTTCTTTCTTGGCTTACTACGTCAATATAAAAGACACAACTAGTCCACCCTACCACCGCCGCCCAACCCAACTACTGCGAAAGCGGTTCCGCGGTTCCGTTTCTTCAAAGAGGGGTTGTTTTAGTCTATGCTTTACATTTCAATATGTTATGATTTCGGGCACACCATTCCTAGGATGGTCGGTTTGGTGGTGAATAAAGCACTGCACCCCCTTAGCACAAAAACAAAAAAAAATGAGATAACAATTACTTCTTACTGTAAGAGCGGATTAGCTTTAGTGCTATTACTCCCAATGCATTAGTTTGTAATTTTCAATAATAATTCTAATATTAAGCAAAAAAATAAATAAAATGTCTATCTACTAGACAGGACAGGTTCTGCTAATTTTATTAGAATGTCCAGAATGAAGTGGAGTCATTTATTTTTGTTGACGAAAATTTTAGGGCCAATTATATGTCTTGTGTGAGATTTAGTTTAGTTTGATGATATTACTCCCAACGCATTCCTGTTCAATATTAATTCTAATATTAAGTTAATAAATAGATAAAATCTTTATCTTTTAGACACAAGTTTGGCTAATATTCTTAGAATGTCCAGAATGAAATGAAGTCATTCATTTATTTTGACGAACATTTCAAAACGAATTTTATGTATTATTTGAGATGACGACTATATGACAATTATTTTTTTTTTCATTCACAATTTTAATTACACAAAGCCAGGCTCTGAGAAGACTTTTCAAAGTATCATGGTACATTGGGACGAATGACATCCTCAGGGACCTCAAGATTGATCCCATCAAAAAATACATAAAGGTTAGCGCCTTGAAATTATTTGCGAAAACTGACAGACTTATCAACACTGCGTTATCAAATCTCAGAATGGTTACAGGCTCCATGGGGTGGTATGCATTCTGAGGTCAATTATCGCTTAGTCTGATGAAGTGATAAACAATAATCTAGTCAAGGCGTAAAGAGGGGGTTTTGAAAATACCTCTAGTTAAGTAAGTGTGAAAGTGCTTAAGTGCACTGGCTCAAATAGCTTCAACATAATATTATTTAAGATCTTTATATTATAAAAAACAACTTTTAACAATTTCTTTACTTAAAGATAGTACACAAAACCAAACTTCATAAAAGATTTTACTAATTTTTCTATAAAAAAAGTAACAAAATTAAGCCAAAACTAGCAACAATAAGAACCTGAAGTGGTGATAACAATAATAATAATAATAATAAAATAGACATCACATACACGTACGAGTATGTCGGCATTTCTAGTGTCATTAAAGTCAACCAGAAGTACATAGATCAGTTAGTGTGGAAAAAGTACGAAGAACTCTTAATCACGTTTGTCCTAAAAATGTCTGCGAAATTTGTAGCAACAGCCATAAATGCAATCCTACACGATTAGGGCAATTTTTCTTTGTACCAGCGAAATACTTCTTTATAATACTTCTCGTATATAAAATATTTGCAAGTGAAGAATAAAATAAAAGTAAAATAAAAATAAAAATAAAAAAATATATAAGAAAATTGCTGTTGAACTTAAAGTTCGTAAAACTTTTGTAAGATTTAAGCGCACGACGCGACGTCAAATTCTTATTTATGTTAACCTTGTTGCGGCGAACCATTACCCCAGAGAACTCATAAATAGTTGCACACCTCGTAACGCGCTTTGGAACACATTTTGCGCTGGAAATGCCATTGTTGCCATTATTTCTGATTCAGTTTCCACTTATTTATGGTCGCATAGAATGCGGTCAGAACAAATTATTTCCTCCAAGGATGAATGAGCAAATGAAAATGACACAAAACGACCACAGAAACATAGACAATTCGAATCATGGAATGCGAACAATAAGCGCGCAAATAGACAAAGTACAAAAAGAACGTCCAGTTCTAGATGGATAGACATGCGGACGGACATTTCGCGGCACAATGGTTTCATGTACCTATCCGCGGAAACATTGTAAAGACATGAGTACTTCATGTCCCTATTCTAGTCACAAGTTCTGATGTTTCGCTTTTTTTCTGAAAAGAGTATCTTACGCGTGCCAAACGTTTGAACCACTTCGTATTCCTTCCTACCTGTCTTAATAAATTATTGTGTACATGTTAACAGGCGAAAAAAAAGGCTTTCATAAGAGTGAATGCATATAATTAATATATACGTTAATCACTTCTTTAACTGCAATCTAAAAGAAAAAGTAATAATATAATAATAATCAATATAGAATGGCAGTTTCGTTGAACTATTGGAATGGCATGGCCACAGTATATGGTCTCTTATATGTATATAAGTTTTGCTATAAAAATTAATTAATCACAACTAATGATAGTTAATTTATGGCATATAATTTACGGTCATTCCTGTCATTCACAAGTACTAAAATTATGCAATTTTGCTCATTTTTAGTTTAACTGCTCCATGGTCTTGACTACTTTCGAGTAATTTTCTTGGTCCATAAAAATTAATAATATTCATATTTTATAATAAAATCATATGTTCCATTGTTTGGTGG
>NC_051846.1:148271748-148279777 GCF_002237135.1 Teleopsis dalmanni | reverse complement strand
CTACACAGATATATAAATAAATATATATATACGTATTATACAGATATTCATATTTACGTACATAATAATAAAATTTCAGAAAATTTAAAAATAGATCCTTTTATTTTATATTGTATAATATATGTTACTATCTTATATTAAATAAAATCCATTAAATCCATGATAATTAATAAATCCATTTGTTCTCTACAAACGGAAACTTCATAGATTATTATTGAATAAAAATAAATTTAATTTTTTAATGTATTAACTACAAGAATATCGCTTGCGACCCAAAAGCTCTATATATAGCATTCAAATTAAAAGTTTTTAATATTTTTGAACGTTTCATAAGTGATTAACTACGCCTATTTGAGATTAATACTATTACTAACGTTGCGGAGCATTGCGACCATGATTGATTTTTTGTGTTGCAACAAACATTAACCTAACAGAAGATATTCCGCTTTCCGAATGAAAACCAGAATGAAGTACTAAAATTACTACTAATTGATTTCACTATTCATTAAAAATATGGCTTCCCCGTATATAAGGTGCGCGACAAAAAGATAAGGTCAGTTTGTTTTTTCTTTGTGGAACTCAATTTGAGTGATTACTCTTCGGATCTTGTGGATTTTATTGTTCGATAGAGAGAATGCAACAAATAAATTCTAATATAATGAGTAAACAAAGTCCCGTTAGTTTTAAATATATCAAAAAAGAAAAAAAAGCTAAATATTGCTGCGACAAAATGATAAGGTCAGTTGCAATTTTTTACGAAAACAAGTTTATTAATGAACAGAATAAATTTTTTTAATTAATTTGGCTTCCAATTTTTTGGATTGTTTTAAAAATACGCCCCGGCATCGATCCTACCAGGCTCGCGAGCGTTGTTTGCCGAATTTCTCTCCAGGCATTCAATATGGCCACTTTCAGCTCAGCAACAGTGCTGAATTGCCTGTTATCGGCATAAACTTCACGTACAAGAATTCCCCACATGTTCTTCATGGGATTCAGGTCAGGTGAGCGCGCGGGCCAGTCCAAGACTTCCACTGAATTGCCCACAAACCACTCCTTTGTTGACCGACTCACATGGATCGCTGCATTATCTTGCTGAAAAACAAGCGGCGATTCTCGATTTTCAGCAAGAAAAGGCAGCAAACATGTGGAGAGTACTTCCTGGTATTCAGCACTGTTCATGCGTTTTGACGGAAATGCGAGAGGCAATGTTCCAATAGAGCTGAATGCTCCCCACACCATCAACGAACCACCACCAAAATTTCTTTTTGAAATATATTGAGGCTCCTTTCTTAAATCCCGCCAATAATAATTCAAACCATCTGGGCCATCAAGATTGAATTTTTTCTCGTCCGAAAAAATCATCTAAAAGAAAAAAAACAGTCATTAAAACCTACAAATTATTTTCGTTTTATTTATTATAAAATTACCTGATGCCAATTGGTTGACATGTTTAATTTAGCGAATTCAAGCCTCTTCGCTTTGTGGTTAGCATTGAGGCAAGGAACTTTTTTCATTTTGGCTCGCTTCAAATATTCATTTCCGTTGATGGCTCTGAGTACTGTCCTATTGGATGCAGTAAGCTTAAGCTCTGCCTTAATTTTTGCTGCACTTATAGTAGAATTTGAGGCAATTCGTCCAATGGAGCGCACTGTGGTCGCGGAAAGTACTTTTTTTCGACCAGGACTCTTTTTTTTCCATAATTTTCTCGATCCTTCAAATAATTTTGTACAACGCACAGTGATCTTCCAAGGTCTTTGGCGATTTGTCTCATTCCAACTCCGTCAACAACCTTTCCGCCAATAAACCCTTTCTCGTAAGTAGTGAGACTCTTACCACGACCCATTTTCTCTTCAAAAACTGTTTAATAATTTAATTATTAAAATAAATCAAATTTTAATACAAACGGAACACTCACTTGACCAAACAATGCAAAAATTGCAACTGACCTTATCATTTTGTCGCAGCAATATTTAGCTTTTTTTTCTTTTTTGATATATTTAAAACTAACGGGACTTTGTTTACTCATTATATTAGAATTTATTTGTTGCATTCTGTCTATCGAACAATAAAATCCACAAGATCCAAAGAGTAATCACTCAAATTGAGTTCCACAAAGAAAAAACAAACTGACCTTATCTTTTTGTCGCGCACCTTATATATAGAGGCACGGTTGCCACTTGAAAATTTTTTTCTGTACCAAAATTGGTTTAAAAAGGTACCATTTCTGTAAAAAAAGGTCCTAAATTTTTCTATTGTCTTTTATAAGAATATACAATTTATATAAAATGTACAAAAAGTATAAAACAATACAATATCCACAATAAAGTTGGGTCGCCGAAAATGTACCATTTTTTGAACACGAGTACCAGAGTACCAAACGGCAAAAAAAGTACCAATTTTGGTACTAAAGTACCATAAGTGGCAACCGTGTATAAAGGAAACAATCATTTTCTCCCAAACATGCTTTCTTTCGCATCATAATTTAAAATAACAAAAAAGGCTAGAGGTTTAACAGACACAGCAAAATACAAATACTTCAAAAATAATATTAAATTCAACACACATTTTACTCCAGCTTTATCAGCTTTTTTATCGTTTAAAATATTTAAACCAAATGAGAATTGCAATTTAATAATATTATTATTATAACTTATTTAGAATAAAGTAGAGCACGCTAATAAACTTTTACTAAACACACTTCTTCTCCATACTTTATAGTATCTTATGCAACTTAAAATTTTTTTAAGCTGTACTTATCGTTTCAAATTTCAAACAATTTTAAACTTAATGAGAATTATAACTTATTAATTTTGTTATGTATATCCATCATACTAGATTTTTTTAACAAAAACTTATAATTAAATGTATTTGTAAAATAAATTTAAAATATTAAATAAGTTCATAAGTATTATATTATATTTGTGTGTTTTAAATTTAAAGGTTTAATTACTAATTGTTCAGTTTCTCGTAGAAATTATTCACAAAATGAAAAGTTGTTATTAGAAAATTTCTATAATACAGGTTGTATGTATAAATATTACAGATATATCCAATTCATGCCATTTTGAAGCCTATCAAGATAGTTAATGTAAATATTAGGTCCCCATGTATTTATTAGCGCTCAAGGGTCACTGCACATTAGTTGATTTAACAGTAGTTAGCTATCTGCCTTCACAGAGAAGTGCATGTACTGTCTGTCTGAGGTTAAGTGTAATAATAAATATTGTGATAAATTCATAGCTACAACGCCACAGAAACTTTTTGTGGATGCGACGGTCTTTCGAAAATATCTGTGGATTGTCATTGCGTTAGATATAAGAAAATGAGCCGATAAATGAGCCTCAGTACAAAAAAAGAATTCCGATGTCAAAATAACATTCATTCTAATATTAATAAATATTAAATTGTAAATATATAATGAATACTATTTTAAATGGAATTTAATAACACAGTTTTGTAAACAATAACAGATTTTCACATTTCCATAAACACCCCCCGGAACGTATGAGTAATAAAAAATTCAAATTAAATTATAGTAGTAGTAAGAGTCACTGTTAGTATAAATACAAGTATTTATTTATAATTAATGCTGCTTACCTATACTACCAAGCAATATTTAAATATAGTTACAATTTAATTACATATTTTAAAAATACTGCAAGGTGAAGTTTAAAAATAATTACAGATCGTAAAAGACAAATTGGGGGGAAGGTCCATTATTGCTACTTAAATTTTACTTCCATTAAAAACAAAAATGTTTACTTTTTATTAAAAGTTTTGGAAAAAAAAAAAAATTTGTGAAAGAAAGTAATTAAGAAGTTAATTTTGCATTGTATTGAGTTTCACGCAAAATTAAAAATAAAAAAAATATATTTTTTATTATAAAAGAGAAAGGAGGTGCGTGCAATTTTTCAACGGCAATAATAAAGTTGGTCAACAAAAATAAATAATTTAAAACTTGGAATAAAAAACAAAATTATTTTTTTAATAAAAACTCTTTGTTAAATAAAAAGAAACAAAATTAAAATGAAGTCATGAAAAAAAAATTTTTTTTTATTACGTTTTCATTACTTTGAATGATCATTTCTTTTTGATTTTGTAATAGTTTTATAGTTTACGAGACGTGATGATTATATAAAAATAACAATGAACTTTATTTGGTTTTTTTATTTTTTTACTTAATTATAAGCAAATATTTTACACGGCTGAATAAAATAAAATATTAAAAAAAATTTGTAATACAATATATAATTATATATCTTTGGTTTCATCTGGATATACTGCAGATACATGAATACAAATTTACTTATATAGCAGTAGCTAATGCGACTTTTTAAAAACAATAATACTTAGAATAAAAATAAATAAATAAAATATATATCAAAATAAATAAAATATTTTTTGAGATGGCATTAAGTTCTTATAATAGCAATGGAATTAATTAAATGAAAGAAAACAAATTAATACAAAATAAAATAAAATAAAGTAAACTAATATAATATTAAATACAAAAAAATAAAATAAATATAATAAAATAAAATAAGATAAACTAAACTAAAATAAATAGAAATACAATATATAAGAAAATAAAGTAAAATAAAAAATGAAATATAATAAAATAATACACGCGATAATAATATAATATAAATTAATTAAAGAAGAAAACAAAATAAATAAAAAGTAAATAAATGAAAAAAAAAATAAAACAAAGAAGTAAAATAAAAATGAAGTGAAATAAAATAAAATAAAAGAAAATAAGATGAAATAAAGTAAAAAATAAGAAAATAAAAAAAAAAAAAATTTTAACAAAAACTTATAATTAAAATAATATTAAATAGAATAAAAGAAAATTAAAGATTTATATCCTTTAAATATACCTAAAATATTTTGCATTTTACGGTAATTTTTAAATGATTATATCTCAGGTTCGGTATATAATAGAGATCTTCATTTTATTTTGCAAAGACAATAAATTCAAGAGTTTGTAAATGCTATAATTAATAAAAATTACTTAAAGTAAGTTACTAATATTAACTGTCCATTTAAAAAAATTTTCTCTTAAAGTATAAAAAAAACATTTGCATTTTCTATATTTGATTTAAATTCATCATGAAATTCTATAAAAAATCTGAAATTTTCTCATTAGCCTTATTTTACAAAAAAAAAATATTAAGAATAATAATAATTGTAAAAAAATAACGATTATACTCCTAGTTAAAAGTCTTCGTTTTATTCTGCTAACTGACAACATATGTGAGATCATTTCAAGTCTATGTTAGTTTCACAGCGATTACATATCATCCCACGGAATCCGACAAAAATCTCCACCTTCAAATTTTATTATCAGTTAAGTACAACAAGAATGCAACGCAACACACAAAATAAAAGGCAAATTAAAATTTAACTTCACTATGCGATGTGTCTGCAACATTTTTTCATTTTATACGAAAAACAAAAACAAAAAAAAGAAAATAATTCTCACTCAACATTGTTAGTGTCTGTAAGTTCTGTTCTGTGTGCTGTTCTGTGCTGTGCTATGCTATGCTGTACTTTAGTCAGCAGCTATCGTCAACTGTTGTTTGTTTTATTTATTTTAAGCTTTTTTCTCACTTTGCCTAAACTTATTGGACTTGTATTTTTGTTGCCGTTAACGTTGTTCTTCTTGCTGTCATTGTTATTGTTGTTGTTTTTGCTGTTGCTGTTGCTATATTTTTGTGTTCTTTACTGTTCTGCTGCTTTCACAACTATTCCCGTTGTTTTTCTTTTTTATGTGTGTGTTTCTTTTTTCTTTATTTGTTTTGTTTTTAGTTTTGTTTTATTTAAAAACTGAAATTGGGTCAGCCATTGAACCCGTTCGTGCGTTGTCGTATCGTAGTTGTCGTCACCACAATCGGCATCATCATCATTATTAACACTTGAGGATGATGATGATGATGATGGTTACCATGTTGATTATCAAAATGATGATGATGATGATGATGTTCATTATTTTGAGAATGAAATGTGTGGTTGCTGTTATGTTGATTTAGTTGGTTTTGGCTCGTTTACTGCTTAATTTGTGTTTGTGTCTGTTTACATTAAAATGTATGTTTTTATAATTTTTATTTTTATTTTATATTTTTTATATATATATTTTAACATTTTTTTTTTCAGTTTTGTTAAAAATTTTTTTTATAAATTTTTTTATACTTTTTTTTTAAATTTTTCTTTGTTTTTTATTAGATAGGCTAGGCAACACATTCGTTTTCATTTAAAGTAATTTTTTATTATTTTTGTGGTTTTTATGTATTTTTGTTGCACTACAAATCGTGAGTGCATTTTCAATGATTTTTTTTCAGAATTTCTATTTGAAGTGGTTGGTTCTTTCGAAATTATTGCATGACTACATATACAATATAACTAATTATAGCATAAAGAACATTTGATTGCCATCAAAATTTTAATGTGTTAATTAAAAAACAATAAAATGTTATGTTATGTTAAAGTTTACAGCCTTATGTTAAGCATAAAGCATCCTATGCGCATAAAATGCCGAATTTCGTACTCTGATTCATAATTAAAATACATTAGCATATATCAAAATTTCAATAAAAATTTGATAATAAAAGTCAAAACTTTTGTTAAAAAACATTTAATTAAAAAATTCATTATATTCACCACAGGGCTCGTTCGTAGTTAATTTCGTTTTTATGGCGTCATAAAATTTTTCTATAAATGTTAACAGATCATAACATACTTAAACCTAAAATACTTACAGTATAAAACTGTGAAGATTTGACAATTCCAAAATCATTGAGAAATACTAACTTACTTAAATGGTATATCGGCTTAATGTATATCTCTGCTGTATATAACTTAAGATGCCTCTGCTATGTGTCGCATCTTTTCCAGTCTCGTACACCAATTATGATTTTTACTCCCTCAACTTGATCACTCCATCAGAGATACGGTCTACTTCCACATCTTCTTCCTCCAACTATAGCTACAAATATCTTTTTCGCTAAAGCATAAATTATCCGTTCACATGACATAACCAGGCCAGCAAAGCCGCTGGATGCTAAGTCACTTCCTCCAACTTTTTCTTCAAACAACTTTTCAATTAAAACCTCGTGATCCATTGTCACGACATGACCAAGCCACGGAAATTACTGGTTGCTAATTGTCTTCCTAAAACCACCGCTTCAAATATCTTTTTCGCTCAAGCATTCTTAATCATTCATACGACATGATCATCCCATTGAACCCACTGGATGTTAATTTATTGAATGATATCAATGTTGTGATATCACAGCTTCACAGCTTGTGATTCATTCGGATACGGTAGACGTTGCTAATTTTTAGAGGACCAATTTCCTCTGCTACTTTATAATTTTGTGATAATGCCCTTACTTCTACGTTTCACAAAAGTTCAAGTACGACTAGTGATCTATAGAGCATTAGTTTTGTCTGTCAGGAGAGAGAGAGAAAGCTCCACACATAATTTCCCAATTATTGAGTCCATAGTTGATAGTGACACAGTGACACTTTTTAATACGGAAGACATACTTATTACTTAAGTATAAAAATAATATATTTATTTCAATTAACATTTATAAAAATTTACTGCAATTTTAATTTCAAAACAGAAATCGTGAGAAAATATGAGTCAAGTTCTTACTGATTTTCTAGTAGACATATGTTGGAGAGAGCTCTTTTACATGAAAAAGAGATTTGTTTACTCAAGGTAAAACTAAACTAAATTTTTTTTTGAAATGTATATAATTCTGTTATATCTGTTTAGACATGAGAACTCTTTAAAAATCCATATAATTCTGTAAATATCTGTTTAGACATGAGAACTGATTATATATGACTTTTAAGGATTGCATCGATAGGAAAATTTATATATAATTACCATAGAAATTGAGGGATAAAATTAAAATTCTTCTTTGTATGTATTAGACTCGGAAGTAAGAACTTTCATTTATTGCCATTTATGGCACTCCTATGCTATAAATCGCTATATATGTTTAAAATTATATGTAGAAAA
>NC_051846.1:148260904-148271648 GCF_002237135.1 Teleopsis dalmanni | reverse complement strand
TTATATAATCTAATAATTTAATGGTTTTGTCTCAAAAATAATAATACAGTAATTTTAAAGCAAGTTTATTTAAAGGAATTATTATGATGGCATGAAGCATTTCTTAAGTCCATTGTTCTATTAAAATAGATTTAAAAATTAGTTCAAGATTTTTCTGAAAGCATCATTTATGCTCCTAAACTTCCTCTAAATACCTTGACCTTTATATACGAGTAATTCTCAATTGTTTGAGAGCTTAAAAATATTTCATAATTTTTGGGACATAGCGAATTACTGAAATCAGAAACAATGAAGAATTCAACTGCATAGATACGTTTCTGAAATTTTTAAATAGAAAATAAAAATGAAAATTATTTGCTATGCATTTTCCAGCTGAGTTCTGAGTTCTGAGTTTTGGCAAAACAAAGCCATCCTCCACGGCTGTCATTGTGAGGGTGTTGATGATATTGTATGATGATAATGTCGACTAAATGAAATAAAAATACCAAAAACAAAAAAATAAAAAAAAACCAAAATATAAATAAATAAAAAGCAAAACAAAAAAAAGAAAAGAAATAAAAATAAAAATCGCTACGCCTTTTGTATCTTTTATATAATAAAACGAATCCGTTTATATTTTGCATAAAAGCAAAATAAAAGGAAGACACATAAAATACAAATACAAATAATGCAAAACAAAAACAAAAACAAAAACAAAAAACAAAATAAAAATAAAAATATTTACAAAGATATCAACATAAAAAATCTACAATTTAATGGCAATGGCTGTTGTTGTTGTTGTTGTTGTTGTTGTTGTCATTATTATTGTTGTTGTTGTTGATTTTATTGTCCCAGTTTAAATGGTCGGTTAGTCGATGGGTCGTTTGGTCGTTTGCTTTAAGTTGAGTGGTTGGTTGCAACGCTATCGTCATCACCAATACACAAATATAAACACATATACACACATACATATACCTACATTTAGTTGTGAATATTTGTATAAACTCACATCTCTATATATGTAGAGAATAGAAGAGTATATATCAAGCAGCAGATATGGTGCAGTAAGTCATTGAAGTGTGTACGTGTATGTGTGTATGTTTGTGTGTTTGGTGACGTGCATATCAGCATATGAATGAATGTATGAATGTGTTTGTATGAAAACAATTTTTGCTTTACATTCTGGCATTGTTTCCGTTCACATCAAATTTTTTGGCTTGCCTATAAATATGCTTCGACGAAAATGCAAGTATATTGCAATGCCGTCATATGACATGATTTGTCGTTGCTATTGCCGTTGTTGTTGTTGTCGTCGTAGTGGCACATTTTTTTCTTCTTTTATTTTGTACAGTACACAGTAAAAAAAGTTCTCATATCCATTGTCAGTTAGCGACCCAAAAAGATTTCAAGTGCATAATGTGGCGGCAAATGTGAAAAATTTTAATAAACAAAATTTAAATAGAGTAGGGCTTTGATAATTGATTGAAATCATCAATCAATTTATTTTAGCAACAATTTTTTTCGTTTTTTTTTAATTATTTTTATTTATTATTAAACATTTTAACGTTAATAAAACTATTTTTGGCTTTACTAAAGCAACATTTTATTTTAGGATATATTATTTAGAAGCTATTTATTCACATTTTTAAATTATATGCAATAGTATTGTATCATTCAATATTTAACACAAACACATGTCTAAAAATTTTGATATTATAATCCAAAAATTCCAATGGACAGCTTTAGGCAACCATGGATTATTGGTTTCGTATAAAAAAATTTGCTTAATTGTAAAAATTTGCAAGACATCTTCATAAAAAGATTCTTAGCTTAAGATTCTTGGTGTCCCAGTTTAGCCTTATGAAACTAAAATTGTCTCTCGTTTAATTATCCCGCACTGATGAAGAAGTCAAAAAACTTCAAATCATTAGGAACATTATATGGAAAAGGATTATACAAAAAAAATCAAAAACAGTTTTTTATTTGAAAAGTCTAAATTAATAAGTTTTAAATAAGATATCTAAATTTTTAGTATGTAACGTATATAATTAAAAAAAAAGCAATATAAGAAAATGGTCTCATATACGGCAGTTATTTTGCTATATTCACCGTTAGAAATAGTCAATATATCTAATACATTCCTCTGTATAGGATTCTAAAGCTAACTTGCATATTTGGTCATAATAACTCTTTCAACTAATTCAGAATCAAGTCCGAAACTGAGCTTATTAAAACTTATTAAAAACTTAAATATACAGGGTTAAAGATCAATGCTAGATATAACATATCTACTTAGTTCGTAGAGTTTTTTGTCTTTCAATATTCCTTCCGACCCTTAATGATAATTCTGCCATCTATATCTTTAATTGATATAGCTATTACCTTTGTAGTTTAGATATCAATTAGTTTAAGCCTAATTCTATTAACTATATCAGTTAGAGTGATATCTATAATGTCCTGCAGATTTTGATACCAACCAGCTTAACATATTAACTACTTTTGTTAATATTAACTACTTTTGTTACATTTCTTTCTTTCAATCGGTATATCTTCAGTGGCTTAAGATATTGTAGTATAATAAAACAGTATATTCACGAATATAGCTGTAGGAATAGCTACAAAACATATTGAATAACCGTAAAGTTCATTACTAATAATTTTTATAGAATTTACTATAATATTATTGTGGAATAATATATGTAAACAAATATTCATTTAACTTTCCATTAACTTTAGCACGACTTACTCTGTATCACATTCCTAGATTAGGTTGTATACAAAAGAGAGAACAATAAAATCATGCAATAAATATAGCAATGACTTTGCAAATGAATAGCATTGAAATTTAACATTTAAAGATAAGAAATATAATTAAAAAAATCAATTATTCTACAACTGGTTTTTAATTTCGTTCTAATATAACACAGTAAGTGAATCAGTTAAGGCACTTTCACAACAAATAAACCAAATTCCAAAAAATTAAAAAATGAAAATAAGAAAATGGTTAATGAGCACTGACTCTAAGCTTCAAATTTGGCAGGGCACGATTTCAACTCTTGGTACTTACAGTCTCAAAAATTATTTACGAATAATTAAATATAAGAAACAATCCCAAGACCACAGAAGACAGGCATTTGGTTGTATGATAACCAAAACTAATTAAATTAATTAAAAATAAAAAAAAATATTTTAGTTGTTGGAATTTTACTACTGTTCGTCTTTCGTCAAAACGAATGTTTAAAATCAATTTTTTATATCTATATAATAAAATGTAATAAAATCATCTGTCTATTGAAAAAAATCATTTTTTGACTCTACACATACACATAAAAATAATTTTACATCACAATAATATTTCATCAAATAACATTAAATTAATTAATTTTCTCTTTATAGAATGCAAAAACAGGAATTACAATAAACTGGAATTGATTTGGCAACAATTATAATATGAAAATGGACGGAATTGCTAAAAAAAATTCTTATTAAAATATTAAAAAAACAAAATTTTAAAATAACAAATAAAGTCGATTAACAATTATTCGAGCTCAATAGTCTGAAATAGAGTCCAAGTATAACTCATAGATATTTTAATGCAATTCATTTTACATATCATAAAATACAATAAGCAATTGCATTTCAATTATTAAAAATTAAAATAAAAATAAAAAAATTATAAAGAAACTATAATAAATACTCTCGTTAGCCTCTCATAGCCTAAACAGCAAAACTAAAATAATTAAAAAATTGAAAAAAATATTTTAAAATAAAATTTTAAGTGTTCACACAAAGCACTGCCGTTTTTAATAGAAACAACAACAAAAAAACTAACTCCAAATTGCCAATTACAACGAAATTTTAAGAGAACATTTGACATTTCAACAGATAAATTAAAAAAAAAATAATTAAAATATAAATAAAACTGAAATACTGAAAAAAATTAAATAGAAAAAAGTTTTATAACTAAAATTAATAAACGTGAATTAAAGCAATTAACACGCTGAAGTCATAAAAGTGCAATCAAAATCAAAAGCACAAAACACTCGAAAATGCTCAGTGCAATGGAAAAAGGATGTTAAATGTCCTGCATTTATGAATTGACTTCAAATGCAGAAGGACAACAAAAAGGCACGCACTTCAAGCTAAAATGCATGAAGTTGTTAACTCGTCGAAATTGACTGAAATTTTCTCAAAAGCAATAAATTTTATGATATTTAAACTGTTTAATTACGGGAATTATAAATTTAATTAGAGGAATTTTAAACTCAGAAATATGACCATGAAGTGAAATTGGCTCAGAATAGCGGAAAGCCTGTGCGTGAATTGGAACGAGGTAAGTCATAAATTATACCCGTATACTGTCATTTTCCAAATGTAATTAACTTAATTGGGATTGAAAAGGATATATGGCGTAGAATCTATCTAACTTCATTTTGCATTTCAATCAAACAGTTTATTTAATAAAAATGTTTATCTAAACATATATTTAATTAAAAACTACATAAATTTCTGTCCTATGGTAAAAAATCTATTTTGAATAGTTGATAAGTAATAGTTTAATAGTTTAATGTTGAGCTTTTTCCGAAGTGCATCTGGAGGGTTCCTACAGAGTCCCATCAATCTCACTGACTAATTTCTGTATTCTTCATAAGCTTCGAGAAATACATTATTCTTTATTCAATGACTGATCTAAGATCTGCATACCGCCCTGTACGATTAGTAATTACTCTGAGATTAGATAGTGCTTAATAGAGCAGCCTGTCGGTTTTCGCATATAGCTTCAGGGCTCTGACCCTTATTATTTTTCGACCGGATCTATTCTAAGGTTTCTTAGCATGTCATTCGTGCAAATATACCATGGCACTTTAAAGAACCTTCGTAGAGCCTGACTTTGAGGAACTTGCAGTTGGTGGATTGTAGAGTCGGTTAGGTCAGGTAAATTGGCCTCCCTCCACTTAGCTAACGAGTTCTCCTCAATTAGCTAAAAATCCCTTTTGATTCCATAAAAATAAAAGCAGTAATAATAAGAAAATTATTGATTCTTTAATAAGTGAATTCTTGAGTTGATCGTATAATTCTCCAACTATTGAACACAAATCATTTCTGAAAACATTTATTGGTTAAACTGCATGTATATATTTTTTGAACAGCAAGAGCCATATTAAATCTGACCCATAGACTCTCATATTAGCCAACTTACACTTGGTTTGCCTTATTGAAATTTGAAATTTTCTTAACTATTGCCATATATTCTCAAACAGCAACTATTCTTATTCTGCAGTTTATGGTACACTTAGAAAAATATTTTGTTTGATTTAAATAGATTTTAACTAAATCTCAGGTCATGATATACTTAGTCAGCGCATCATGTTGGTTTAACCATAACGCATGTTGGTTTTCATATCTTCCTTACTACAGGACCTTCAATTTTTCTAACAAAGTAAACAAATAAATTTAACGAGCAAATTTTTTTCAGTGTAGTTAACTAGTATTTATTTATTTTGCTATTATAGTTTTAACTGTTCTGCGATGCCATTATTATGCTGGAGTTTTTTTAATAAACTTAAAAAATGTTATGAATCAAACATTACCATTGCCTATGTGCTATTATCTTATGGTATTCCCAAAATTAGCACATTAATCACGTTTTAGATCTATTGTGATATATATATAAAATAACACACGAGTCTTTCTACTCCGGTCCTGTGCTTAGTTTTATTAATGAAGTAATTATACGATATTATTCGAACGCATGATTACTGCCAAACGGGACATCATCTTGTTTTTTGGAAAAGTTCCGTTGGGCTCTCAACTCCAAAGAAGCATGCTCGTGTACTTTTACTTGGGCTATAAAATAAATCACACGTGGAACATAAATCTTGTTTTTATTTAAAATATTATAATTAACTATAAAATAAAATTTGATATAGTAATAACTTATGGTATATATGGCCTATTCACTAATAGAATTGAAGTTCGTACATAAGTCAGCCTAAGAAAAATAGGTGGGACCAGGAGCTGGAATACTTGTATTGTTTGATTGGCTATTGTTTGTTTTGTGTTTTATTTATTAATTGCGAATACTTTTAGAATAATTTTAGAATAAATACAATTTTTTTAGATTTTTTTTAGATCTAATTGTATCCAGTCTTATAAATCTAATCTTTTAATCAATGAAAATATTTTGATTAAATCTTCCATTTTGTTTTATATATAATATTTTCGATTTAAAAAATATATTAAAATTTTTTGTTTAAAAAAATATAAAAAAGGATTGAAATTGAAGTTATTTAAGTGACACAAATTGTATGAAATTTATTCCAAAATTCCTGCTGCCAAATGCCAAAAATCGTTGTGTGAGCAGAATTCCATGATGAATTTCATTTGGTTTCGGGTTGCCTTCCATGGCAAGACATGCAACTGTCAATTTATTTAGAAAAAATGCATATTTATTTGTGCTTGCATCCTCTCTGGCATCCTCTCTGGTTGTAGTGAGAATTTCAGAAAGATTTCCGAAACTTTATATTTGACGTTGTCTGTTGAACACCAGAACACTTGCTACTTTGTGTTGCAATGAAAGTTTGAAAAGCAATTTTCTGATGATGTAGACAAAAAATTCTTACCGCACACACTAAACTTTTTGCTGGCATTTTCTGTTTGATGTGGAAAACTTACCAATAATTGGATAAATTGTTATAAAGGAACCAAAATCACATAATGTGTTATATAACTAAAATAATATTAGATAAATATGTCTTAAATTGATAATTTTATATAATTTATTTATTATCATAATATTTATTTTATTACAATAATTTATGTGCCAACAAAAGAAAAAGAAACTTTGAGAAGTCACTGAAACCGATTATAGATTGCTTTTCAGTTCTCTCCCTGAGGAATAGTCGTGCTTTGAAGATTCGGTAACATATTTGTGTGGCATGTAAAACTTTTCTGATGTATTTTATGTTGCATATTGTTTCAATATAAATGTTAAACAAAGTTTTATTTATTCATTGCATTCGGTTTGTCTATATTTGAATTTAAATATGTTTACGGTTCTAGGGTCGTGAGTAAGTGTTGAGTGATTGTTATTTAAGTTGCTTAGATTGATCTTCAACTTGAAATGTATTTTTATATAAAAATGATGAAAAAGAAAAATGATACAGTAACCAATCATGAAATATTAATAACTAATTCACTCTAGCTTTTAATAATTGCTATGTAATTATAGCTTACTCACAGGTAGTTCTATTTTGTGTGAATGAAAGTTCGAAGATTCTATATTTGGACTACCTATATATGGAAGGCGATATTACCTTTGATGCTCTTAATTTTAAAAATAAGTAAGTGCGGAATAGTAAGTACAGAGTATACCAGCAATGTACTCACATATATATGGGCTTATAAAAAAATATAAATTAAAAAATTAATTATTATAAGCGTGATAGAAATAGAAATATATTTAATATACAAATACCTACAATGTAGTCTAATAAGTCTAATGCTAACAAAGTTAAGATCAGTTATATTGAGAGTACTTTTTGTAAAAATCAGAGTTCGTATTTGCGTACCCCTGAGCGGCTCATTTCGGCTCATTCTGCTCACGGCTCATGAGCCGCCAAAAAACTCTTTTCATACGATGGCTCACGCTCACGAGCGAGCCCAACTACAGAGCTCTCGCTCACGAGCAAGAGCCGCCATTAAGTTATAAATGGGCTCATGCTCGTGAGCAAGAGTATGAGCTGCGGCTCATGAGATCTCATGCGCTCAATTTAAGATTTTGCTATTATTTTTTTTGTGCAAACATTTCATTAAAAAAGATTAATAATATTAATAACCTTGAACTGATTAAAATATGGAAATAATCAAAGTTCCTAAAATAAACAATAAATATATTTTTATTGTTTATTTGTGGAAAATAATAATATTTTATAAATTTGTTTTTCAAATTATTGTTTAATTATATTGTTTTAATATGAAAGTATATATTTTTACATATAACGTTTATAAAAATAAATAAAACAAATAAACTAATAAATCGCTTTTTATTAAACAGTTCCGCTCGTGAGCTCTCGGCTCGTGAGACCTCATGAGCAGCTCTTCAATATGACCTAATTATGGGCTCACGCTCATGAGCCAATTTTGGGCTCACATAAAAATTAGCTCTTGCTCATGATCCTGAGCTGCTCATGAGTGAGCAAATATGAACCCTGGTAAAAATAACTTGAATAGATGATCACCTGAGAAATATTTCACACAATATCGGAATGCTTTAGACATCATCCAAGTAGATACCCTCACAACACTGCTTGAGGTAATGAAGTACATGATCTCCTAATACCTTGCTGTCTGTCTTGAGGAGAAGCTATCCCATCTGCCACACTTTCCTGCAACATCTAAAACCGGCATCGTTATGAGCCCAAACGCAGAGTTAAATATTAAACATATGACACATATTTAAAATTTTGATAATTTCGCTTGTGGGAAATTTATTTTTAAGTGTTGCATTCGACATTTTTCGCTTTAAATGAGCTGATTTATTGATAATGAGCTCATTTATTTAAAATCACTTTGTGTGGTAAATCAACCTAATTAGTGGCTATAATGAGCAGATCCACCTAAATGAGACAGTGTGAATGTAATATTAACGGCAGTGGAAATATGGTATAATATCACTTAAAAAGATAAACAAGTATAGAAATTGAAATCAGTATAAATTTTAATTGAAATGTTGAATAGAAATTCATTGCATATTATTTCAAGTGATATATTTTTTAAAAAAAGTGTTATTATTAAAAAAAGAATTATTATTTTTATAATAAATGATAAATGCATAATTAATTAAATATATACAAATTTTAATTGAAATATTCAATAGATATATATTTAATATATAAAAACCGGAGATTGTTTTATTAAAGATGCATCAAAATATAGGCAAAAGATTATTAAATTAATTTATATGAAAACTGTTATTTTGGTTAGAGTAATTTAATTTTATATTTATATTGTTTAATTGAGTTTGTTAAATAGGTAATAGATCAATATAAAGTTCCGACAGACGGTTTAAATGCCATAGCTGTAAGCTTTTTAGATATAATATAATTGCTACAAATTTCTGTGTGATAAAACAATTTTAACATGAAGTAAAATAAGGCTAAATACTACTATAAAGACTATATTATTTGAAATGATATATTTTATATAAGATGTGCTTTCCAATTATTTTTATAATAATGATTTGTCTTTTTAATGGCCATGTCAATAATCTTTCCACTAAAGGTTGGAAGTTTTTTATGTGAAGATACTAAATAAAAATTATTGAAATTGTTAAGTAATAATTTTAGTTGTATTTATGAGTTAACGAAAAATAAAATATATGTTTTCCAATATCAAATAATAAAACTTGTGTTTATTTTTTTTTTTTTGTGTGCTCACATGATATGCCTTGTACCACGTGCCTGATATCTTGCCATTTTATTATGAATTCATAAGTAGGAATACGTTTTTTATTTAAAAATATAAACACATTTCAATAATCTATGTACACTTTTTGTTGTACCGTTGTCGAGATAGGTATAATATATATCATTGGAGTTTTTATTTAAAGACTTGTAAAAAGGACAAAACGAATTTACAAAATATTCAAAACATAAACGATGCATAAAAATCTGAAGCACATAAAAGCTTTTGTGTTAAAAGATCTTGGCGATACTTTTTTGTTGTTGCTGCTGCCACAATACACAATATTTTATATTTGCAAGTGTTACAAGGATAACATAAAAAGGATTTGAGTAAAGCACTTTTATTGTTATCGTTGCAAGCCTCAATACGTGCCGCACAATTGAATAGTTTATTTGATTTTTTTAATGCGATTTATGAGTACTATGAGTATTTACAATTTTCATTTTTATATATACTTTTTTTTTTTGTTGTTTGGTAATCAATTTTGTTGCTGGCAATGCTGTTTGAAGCGCCATTGAGGAAGCCATTTTAAATAAAATGATTATAAGCTGTGAATGTACGAGTTATGGATTCGTGGCGGTCATGTAAATTTGCTGCTTAGTTGAGTTTTGGAAGCTTTGGAAATTTGCTCTCAGTTCAATAGGAATTACTTGTTTATGCATTAGTAAATAAAATTGCATAAATTTATAAATTTCTGCACGTACTACTTGTATTGTCGAAAATAAATAACCCAGAGTAAGCCCGGAGTATAGATCGAAACCACAGAAATAATTCTAACAGCTAATCCAAAATTTAGTGCACACGCGAAGGAAACACACTCATAACTCTGAGGTTCATTATTTTTATAACATTATTGCGCACATTTTATAAAAACTAAAAGAAGATATAATAAAATAAATAAAAAATAAAAAATAAAAAAAATGGAAGACCATAAATTGTTTTTGTTAGATATAAAACAACCACACTTAAGCCACGAGCTGCGAACGTACGAAGAAGAAATTCATTCACAACAAAAGGATGACGCCAAATTGTCCTTACAACCAAGAAACGCAGACAAATCTTGGCACAAAAAAAAAAAAAATAGTAATAAAAAAAAAGCAACTGTGAAACTATATAAATAAAAAGTATCAACTCAATAAACAGACAAAGGAGCGGAGCACTACATAAATTTAAGGCTTGAAAGAATGCAAAATGTGTACGGCACACGTTTAACTGAAAATCAATTTTTAGTGATAATTTAAAATGAAAGAAGACAACATCTTAACAATACACAAAACCTCAGTTTTTGTTTATCTTTAAA
>NC_051846.1:148165263-148260804 GCF_002237135.1 Teleopsis dalmanni | reverse complement strand
TAATTTTGAAAATAATACAAAAACTTGACAAGTGCAGAAATTAATATACAGAAACAAAAGTTGCTATGCCAACACATTGAAGCCATATGAAAAAGGGACCACGCTGCGTATGAGCGATATTAATATGTTCACACCCTCACAAACTACTTATATTAGAGACATCTCAAAAATATATTACATCTTAACTTATATATTGTTAAGAAAATAAAATTTATATAAATTAAAAAATTTAAAAAGAAAAAAATCTATCTTTTGCACTTAAAATCAACACAAAATAATTTTTGGCTGTCATAAAAACAAACGGATTGTGTCTTGCAAACAAAATTTGCTGTTACACAAAATGATTAAAATCAGTTGCAGTTGCAGTTGCTGCTGGTTGTAAGCAGTAATTGCAGTGCTGAAACAACAGTAGAGCAAACAAACTATGAATATTCATATTCTACACATTGTGTCTGTTTAACTAAAATATTTTGTTGTATATTTAACAGCATAGAGTGACTGAAGTGAACTGAAGTTTCTGTGTAGTTGCACAATATCTACATGCTGTTTTGCATTCTATTTGCACAAGTAATATCTGCAGTAGGTGTTTGAAATTCAAAATGCAGGACCCAAAAAAAGCAAGAGACGCATGACCAGACTTCAAATGAAAGCATCAAGAAATGGAACGAGCTTTGTGCAATTGTTCCCATAAAACCCTCAGAAACAGACGCGTTGGCTGTTATGGTGAGCCACATTTAGTGGTTATAATGAAGCGTGCCTGCAAGTGACATTAACTTGAAATTGGGTATATATTGCATCGCCACAGAAACAAATGCAGTGCAGGGACTGAAAGTATACACCTGCAGTGCCAAATTTCAAATGCAATATGCCGACATGTCGCAATAAACGTGGTTAGTAGCGTGGAACAAATAAACCTAATCAACCTAACTGGTTTAATATTTAACTTTCACAATGTGAATATTATACATTCAACTTAATCTCTTAAGTTTAATTTGATAATTAATTTTATGTGGTATATATTGTTGTGACAGTGTTTCTTCCAGGATTATCGAAAACAAATTAAATTTCAAATGATATGTATTTATTATTTGTACATAATTGATGATTATTTTGTGCATTATTTTATCTTAAACAAATTTAATAGAAATATTTACAAAAGAATACATTAATGAATTTACCAAACAATAGGAATTTAAAATTGCAATATTGCAATATTCACTATTTATAAATAATAATATGTATACTCATATATACAAAGGTCTTTTAGAAAAACTTTGAATAATTTTTTTTAATTGAGTAATGAATTTTGCTGACTGCCCTACTAATTTTTCCAATCTTTTGCTTTAAATATGTAAATTTCAATTTTTATTTTCAAAAGAAAACCATATTGTCTAAACTGCATATATAAATCTCCTTCGACTCAAATGTAAACGAGTTACAAAAAAAAAGGAGAGAAAATAGAAATAATACTTTTATTGCAAATGTTTAAGCCAAAAAAAATTACGACTTTTGGTTAAGGAACTCTGCAAACTAATGTATCTAATGAATCTAAACTCTGCAATCCAATTAATGAATTTTCAACTTTTTAACCCAAAAGATAGATCTTCCAAAAATGATCTCCTTCATTAAACGTGCATATTGGCTTCTATACTTTCATGACTGAATGTATAAAAGTAACAAAATGGCACCTTTAATTTGTATGGATAGAAAACAATCTATGCCGTTACTAAAACTAACCACAGTACATTTTCTTGTAATCATATGATCTGTTATAGAACATAGCCATAAATATATCGTCATGATTTATCAACAATTATCGAAAATTTTATTTGATGAATTCTTATATAGAATCTTTTGATGAACATCTTTTTCTAAAATATCTTACATTTAAATATCGAAGCACTCAATCCAAATAAGACTTCTTTTATTTGCAACAAACTTCTTAAGGAATACAGACCAAATAAAGCTTTTAAGCCATAAAATCACAAATATTTTATATTGAAGGTAACATTCACTGTTTGATCGCACTTCTAGAAGTTTTTTATCTTGATTCATTTGTCCAGTATACAACACATTTATACATTCTTTTCTTATTCTGAAATGGATTTAATTGAAAAAAAATACAATACATGAAATTTTTATGTATTATCCTGACACCCTAGAAATACATACTAATATCCAGACATTTTTAAATGAAACAAACCCATACTAACGTAGGTTGTGAGCACATGGATTTGAATAAGTTCATGGAATGGAAATAAAGGTATAGATGTTCTGTTATATATAAAATTGACGACACTTTTAATAAAGTCGCCTCTTCATAAAAACTTATAAATTTCTAATTTCTATTAGACTTGGACATATCAATAGATTTTTTCAAATATCCGAAAATTTATGGACGTCATCTCAATAGTTGTTTTCTGTAAGACCTGCAAACTGCGACTCAACAGCGTCCTATAATATTTTCTTGTATTTAAATGTATAATTCACGCTACTGAGCAGAATATCAGGGTAAAAATGACAGAACCCATGCTGAAGAGCAAGACATGTTTTCTATTTCAGTGATTTTCGCTTAGGAGCAAGATATTGTTGACCAGTCAAAATAATCAGAGACAGGAAAGAATAACAGGATAAACTGTATATATGACTATAGAAAATAATTGAAATATTGCGTAAATAAAAAATTGTTTAAAAACTAATTTTTTAAAAAAGTATATTCTTTAACATATCATTATATTGACTATATTCACTATATTTCAAGAGAAAAATTATTAATTAAAATTGTTGGGTATTAAAATAGTGATCTATTAATAATAACATCAAATAATATATATGTATGAAAACAAGAAAGTCAATTTAACTTAATTTAATTTAATTTAAAATAATTAAATTCTTATTTCAACTGATATTATAAATAAATTTAAAATCTGGAACTAGAGCACTATAAGTTTGTACAGTCTTGGTTACTTGTGGATAAACACGATTAGTCATCGCATCTAATTTCACAGGCACGGGTTCTAAACCTGGCACTTGCAGTCCAAACAAATTATATAGCCAAACTTGAATAAATTAACTAAAATTTTTGTAGTTGTCTTTTTATTATTATTCGAATCCTTCTAACTATTAAATAATAGTTTCAATATTTGCTAAGATCGCTGATGATGAGTACTTGGCAATACTATGTATGGTCAGCCAAATATCAATAAAATTAAAATAAATTTTCGTGTTGTCCTTTCTTTCTTGCTATTCGAAAACCCACTAAATTTTAAAATGTAGCTTCTTTGTCAATATAAAGAGAATTTACACTTTTCAGCAACACTAATACACCCTTAAAAATTTAATTTAATTCAAAATATTTTAGTTTCTATTTCAACTGATGTTGTAAGTTTACTCTTTCAGACTGCGTAAGTTTTGCTAATTTTTTTTTTGAATTTTCAAACTTTCTCATACCTTAATCACTTTTCGAAAGCAGTCTTTTTCTTCAATAATTGTACTTTTCCTAACTTTTATAAAAAAAATACAATGCACTACCGGCAAGAGGCTCTTCAGCACTATTTGCTGTATCCTTATTAACAAATTTGAAATGCTGCACTTAAATACTCTTAATGTCAACATTATGCCTATTTAGTGCATTATGACAAAATCAGCATGACTAGCGAAAAATTCCATACCAAAATCCACTCATATATGAAACGAGTGCGCTTCCGGAATGGCAGCTTCATTGCTCAGCTGTCAGAAGATATTTAATAAAATATTTTTCGGAGTTGACAATGATTATTAATTTTCGTAAAACTGCTGTTATACCCTGTTATACCGTCAGTTGCATGCTTACTCATGCAATGACACATTAAAATTTCTGGTAATACCAGCCCCTCATGCATGTGATGTGAAGCAATTTTTCTCACCATTTCGTTGCTTTCAAAGAAAAAATCGCACGTGACCCAAATTAAAATTGCAAATACTGCCGAGCACGTAAAAATTCTAAAGAAATTTTACAAAATAATATTGTATGCATAGCATTTCCTCTTTCCACCAATTTTTTTCTTTTTTTTCATATTTTTGCTCGTACACCTACTCATATATATAAATTTTTTTAAATCAACATCGTCATCGTCATTATTACAGTCGCCATCTTAAAAGCCATTACCGGGTAGACGTGCACTGTACCACCGTACCACGTCATCAGCTAACAACACATGAGCCTTTATGGCACCTTTTGTAATGTCAAATACCTTTGCCATAGGCAAATGCATCACACCGAGACACCCGCAAGTCTGCAGAGTCACAAAAAAATAAACATTTATGGCACTCAAAGGTAGGCAGGATAAAAAAAATTAAATCTTAAATGTCAGAACTTTCGTTTTGTCACACAACACACTAACCCCATGCAAGGACATTTTCCTTAATGCTGTGCTCTGGCAGTTATCCTTGCAGTCTGTATAATGACAACAACAAATTTATTTAAATAACAACTTCTACATGCTTTTGACTTCTGTTAATATTTTATCTCATTTTATTATATTTTATTTTATTTTATTTTTTTTTTATTTTATTTTTATTTTTATTTTATTTTTATTATAAGTGAGGCGTTAACAGTTCTGGATTCATTTTTCTCGTAACTGACAATTTGTTTTTGTAGTTTAAAGTAATGATTTTATAGTTTAACCGGAAATACAATTTTTTATGTAAATTTCAGGATTTTAATGTTAATAAAATTTATAAGAAATTAAAAAATTATAAGTTGTCGAGTCAATCCATCCAATTTTTATTTAAATTTCTTCAAAATATGAGGACAAAAAAGTTTCTATGGAGAGGGAAAAATATTAATTTTGGCTTAAGAATAGTAGAAATAATCCTATAACAAGGGTTTAAGTGAGATTTTATCATATATCTCTTTGTTTATATTTAAACAATATTTATTTGACTGAGTTACTTTCAAATATAGTACATAGTACATAATATTCATATAATAGGTTATGATAGTATGTTATGAAAGAGTATTCCAAAAAGTAATGCCCAATTTATTCTCTATTCTCTATTAATTATTCTATTAATTCTCTCCTAATTCAGAGTTTAATCTAATTTTAATTAAACTAATTTTCAAATATTATCTAAAAATTATTAACCCAAGGCTTAGTTATAATTAATTAAAAAAATTTAAAATCTTTTATTGGAACCAAGTCATCATTGATTTCATTGCGGCTTTGTAACTATTAACATAATTATTTATACTACAAAAATATTATTATTTTTAATAAATTATATTTTTTCTAATGTTAATTTTTTCTTGCTGAAAGTGATGCGTCTTTATGAAGAAAAAAAAATTATTTAAAAGTTATGTGGATTCGAATAGCAAAAAAGATAACGACAAAAATTATAATTAATTTATTGAAATTTTGCTGACTATGCAACGCTTTTTCGAGTATTGCCAAGTACTCGCCATCAATAGCCTTAGGAAATATTCGAATAACTTTTTAATTAGTTTATAGTCCACATATAATTTGTTTAGGCTACAAGTGCCAGGCTTAGAACTCGCCAGGCTTATTTCATTTTGATATTTTTACCCATTTTACTTTAATCGAATATAAGGTACAATTTTATGTTCTATTATTCTTGGGAATAGATTGTTTTGATATATGTTCCCATTTTACTTTAATCGAACATCATGCACAATTCTGGAGTGATGGAGCGATGGAGTATCGTTCTTGGGGATAGATTATAATCTATTGATTATAATAAACTTTTTGTTTTATTAAAAACAAATATTTTGAGAGATAAACGATATTTTGTATAAAAATTTATATTAAACTTAATTCAATATTTATAAACATCACCTAAATAAGTATATATATAGTCTCTCGACATAGGAACTTGAATGCAAGAACTTTAGTGTTTCATGGAATCACTACTTGCTATGTTCACTATAAGGTTGTCAAGAAAAAAACTGAATACAACTTAACTAGATCCACATATCTACAGATAATATTTAATTATTTTAAAATTTTATGTAGATTTTTAATTGCTTAGTAGAGAACCAGTAGAGAACCTTAGGATATTCTATAATTTTTTATAGGAGCTATATATAGTTTCTCTAATTTAGTGGTATTAAAATATTTACTGTTTAATTTTAGAAAAAATTCGCGTGTAAAATTTTAAGAAATTTAATTAATTAATTTAATCATGGGTCAATCTTGGAAAAATCCAAAGACAACCCAGCATATTATAGTAGAATTGTTCAATATTCCTAACGACTATTGTTTCATTGTCGTTGTTAGGAAATGACCATAAAATTAAAGTGGACAAACTAACTTGAAGCTCTGCTTTTGTTTTCAGAAAAAAATGCACTGACCTACTGCCCAGTCTGTATCTCAACTAATGTAAACTGCGCTGATGGAAAATATATAAAGGAAGATATTTGTTTAAAGTTCGTTGGTAGATACTTTTTCAACTGCAGTTTTACGCGAAATCCATTTTTATGTTGTCCTTATTAGTTGTTTTTGATATTTGTTGACATGATTCCGGAACTGTGGCTTGGCACAAACAAACTCATTTTACATGATATGCAGTCCTCACAAAGATTGTCCACTGGCTTTCATACAAGTAAATGGCCTTGTAATTAAAAAATAGATATTCTTTTTTCATGAATACGCAAATATATATGTATATTCTATAAATATAATATACATATAAATATCTTTAATATATCTATATATATCTGTATATAACAATGAAGAATATCAGCACCAGTTTATACATCAAAGCTGGCAGATGGACTCATTTATAAACTCAATATAAGGTCTTTTACATTAACTTCACTTATTAATAAATAATTTAAGAATATTCCAGAACTTAGAATTTCATTGAATTAATGATATCTGAGCCATCATCAAGTATTTGATTGTAATTAATGCTTGCTTATTACTTCTTTACTCATGCTAAGCTTATAAAATCTTCCATTTAATTAAAGTGAAATACTCACTAGCTTGGAGTTAGTCATATCAAACGAATGTAGATGACTTATAGCTCTTGGAATCCTGGGAATTTTTTTAATAATTCTCTGAAAATAATTTAGTTTTGCGACTATTGCAGACAATTTATGGAACACTCGCAGCAGAATAGCACTTGGCAAGAGCCCAATTGGCAAGGAAGTTTAAAAATTATAACTTTTTAAGACAGTAGTTGGCAGTCTGAACTCGAATACTGAAAGCTAATAAAAAACGAATTGTTACGCAGAAAATTTTTCAATTTATTAAGTATAATTTTAAAGCACCTGCAATCTGCATTTTTTTTTTGTAAAAAAAGAGTGGATGTTAAAAATAACTGTATGCACTCGCATTACACATTATAATTTAAATTGAATTACATTTCCACTGAAAATTATTTATATGAAAATATTTAAATAAATTATCTGTATGGGAACTCAACTATATCTCAAATTATAATAAACTTTTATTTAACTACATATTACTGTACTGACTGCCGGCACTGTCGAGCATACATTCTGATTGATTTTAGCTTTTTTTATGTAAAAATACGTTAGAATATTACCTCTAAATTCTCACAGACAAAATTTAGTCTCGATGAGGCAGTAAAGTATTCAAAGGGAAGGAGGAGTGGCGACTTAAGTGATAGACCTTATTTCTATCCATCCTGACGATATAATATAGAGTACAAAAACTGAGTGAACTACAAGAACACTTCCAAAAAAAAAGGTTTTTTCTAATACATTCCAGCCAACTACGGTACAATCTTTGCTATACTACTGAGATAAGGCGTCGAATTAATAAGTCTATGAACCAGATTGCCAATTCTAATAGGCTTCATATAAAATATAAATGTTGAATTATTTCAATGTAAAGCGTTTCACTGAATGTGCTTACATATATACCGAACATACGCATTACAATTCTCATTCACTTTTAAGACTTGTTTTTCTTCATTTTCAATTTGCTTGAGTAACACACAGCAAAAGCTATGATATATAAGTGAAGAAAGGACCCCTCTAGAATATTACCAATATATACTCAAGTTCAAAGACATAACTGATTTCTTTTGTGCAATATCTGATTATTAATAATTATTTACCTCGACTCAAATATTTCTAAAATTTGTAGCTCAATTGTCGATGTATTATTTTTAAATATTTCAAAATAAATATGGCATTTATGTATGCAAAAAAATTATTAAAAATAAATTGTCCAACACTGTCTCTAAATTTTACATAAAATAAAATTGGAAAATAAAAACAATCATCAATAAAAACAATAATCAAACAGATAAATACAAAATTATATCTATGAAATACACACATACAACATAGAATATTTGAATATTGACAATTTGGTTAACATTGTGTCAAATGGATTACAGTGTTTATTAATATGTATATTTCATTTGTATATATAGTATATGTTAAATATTTGATTTGTAGTGATTATTTGTATACAATACAAAAATATTTAAAAAAATTTGTGTACATGTGGAAAATATTTATTACTAAATTAACTCTGATTGATTTAAAACTAAACGAGTCAGATTAAATTTTAAAAATAATATTGAATTTGGAGATTTATTTATTTATATAGTATACTTCTATATATATTAGATGAGCTACTGGGAATTTATTTAATCAAATTATCGGTTAATGATTTATTTTGTAAAGGTATTAATTTTGAAACCTATAAAGTTTCATAATTTCATAAAAATGATTTGAGTTCCAACTAAAAATAAATGTATAATACTCAAACTGACCTCATGTAGGCGAAGACTAATTAGTAACACTCTGCTAAATAAATTTATGAAAATTGCTGTCAATAATTGAGAATGTAAATTTTATTCACAAATATTAGTTTTATTTTCTTTACAAACAGAATTTTCTCTTGTAATAACATTGCATTGTGTAAATTATTTCAGAAGATCTTGAAGATCTACTAACTAGATAAATATACTTCATCATCATAAATATACATCATATCATATTCCGTTGCATATACATTTAATGAAGTGTAATAGAGTTGTCTCTTATTTTCAGATTATGTTTAAGTGATACTTAGATAATTAGACATTATAGTATATAAATGTTTCACTTAATCAAATAATATCTAAACCACAATTTATTAAAGTAGCTGATATCTACTCTACTCTACTCTACTCTACTCTACTCTACTCTACTCTACTCTACTCTACTCTACTCTACTCAATTCTACTCTACTCTACTCAACTCTACTCTACTCTACTCTACTCTACGCTACTCTACTCTACTCTACTCTACTCTACTCTAATCTACTCTACTCTACTCTACTCTACTCTACCATTTATGTGTCATACTTTTGATGAAAATATATTCTAAAATAATTTTAACCTCTAAATTCATTGTTTCTTAAAAACCCATCTGAAATTACCAGTATTGAGGCTTATTCAGAATTTCGAAGCTCGCCGCCCAAAGAAAAGTTTGTTTTACATTCTCCTTTATCAACTTACAAAGTATTTGATCCATTACTATTATGTTCCAAACTACACTCTATTAACGTAGATGCTCTCTATTCTAGTGGTCTAGTTTTGAATATTGGTCCATTTCTAATGCAGATGATGGTCCGCTCATTTCTTAAACCCAATCCATTATCAGTGATTTTCGAAATAATTCTTGTATTTAATTATTCGTAAATAATTTTTTGTGACTGCAAGTATCAGGAGTCGAACTCTTGCCCTGCCATATTTGAAGCTCAGAGTCAGCGCTCCTTAACAAACTCACCCAAAGCCATACTTGACTTTGTGTTCGCACATTTTTCTAGAGTTTTGTTCATTTGCTGTTATAGTTTCATTAACAAATTAACTTGCTGTGTTTATATTCGAACGAAATCATAAACCACCTATGGAATAATTGAATTAAATCATCATATTTTTATTTTTAATTGTTAAATTTCAATACCATTTTGTTTATAGAGGCATTATTTGTTGCATGATTTATCTATTCTTTCTTGTGTATAGAACCTAATCTAGGAATATAATATTGAGAAAGTCATCAATTTTTTTATGTAGTATATTAACTTTTTATTTCTCTCATTTTTATAGTTCCGTACTAAAATTAAATTCACTTAAATATTGTATTAAAAGTTTTAAGTTAGTAAATACTTTTACAAGTTGAGTAAACATTAAGCATTCTATTAGTTTAAAATATTTCAACTTAATTTTTAAACTTCCCATATAAAATTATAAATTACTAGCACTTTACCTGACCTTTTGTCACAAACAGCAACTGGTCTTTTCCTCAACTTTTACGACAGTTCTATTAATATCTATAATCTGAGAAGTTGGTTAATGTTGTGAGCCTTAAAAGTCATGCTCATGCCATGTTGAAAACAGTTTTAATTTTAATTTTCCAAACCATGAGAAACTTTGCTAAAATGTTTACCGAAAACTTTTGACATTTTTGACTGAAACATTTCTTGTGGGAATGTCGAGTATCAACAATTAATGCGCTGTGAGTAAGCGGTTTGTCTGGCATAGAAGTGTTCTACGCTCCATTGCCGACAATGAAATTGGGCTTAATCATTATAATTTCATAAGCAGTGAATAATTAACAATAATTTAATTGCTTGTAAAATTAGATTTCAACAACAAACATACAACGAACACCCTCCTCCGGGGATTGCTACAATGCGAACACCAATACCTCTCGGTATAGAGAAAAGGGCTCAACTTCAGAATTTAATAATAAAAATCTCAGTTGTGGAATATCGAAGATTCGCAATTTATGTGCTGCACACAGTTAAAGTCGAAACATAAACGAAACCAAACTTTTGGAAAAATTAATAAAGTTTCTCTTATCGAAAGTTGAAATGAATCCTTTTTTCAAGTCTGGCTGTACTTAAGAATCTCTGCACAAAAATTAACACTACGCAGATAAGCGACTAAATACGAGCAGAAATCTATAAAGTGGTCCCAAGTGTTATTTTATATTTCTTAAGATTTATTTCCAGATATTGCCACATTCAATAGTTTTGTTTTGATTGTAGTTTTGGTTTCTTCTTTCGTTTCGGAGAAAGATTCTATTTGTTTTCCGCCTTTGTGCGGTACGCATTGCTTAATCTTTTCTTTGAAAATTTTGGTCACACTTCAATGATTAGAAAGTTTTTAATGAAAACTTTTCACTATAAAATTCTTAGAGTTTTAATATTGTTTGGCGTAAGAGTCTTTTTGTCTGTCACACATGTGTGGGTTAATACAATCCGTTCCTTAATGTGGCACAGTTGCCTGGTATTGGCTTTTCAAGTCGGGTTTTCAACTTTAAGTTTGTTATTTAAGTTTTGCACATTTATAGTTTTTATTAATGTTAAGTTATGCATTGTTGATTATTACTACTTCACTACTCTTTCCCTACACATCCACTCCTGTTATTGTACCACTTTCTTCTTATAGGTACGTATGACATTCAGTCGAAATGCTTCATTGCGGACGCATTTCGTTGGGCTTGGTTAACAATGGATTCAGGGATGAGTCCCAAACGGAAATACGTTCATTTGCTCGTTTTAGCTACTCATTTCTGCCACTAATCCATGTAATATGTTGGGTTGGAATTGTATTTGTGCTATACTAGTTAACACATTGATTCATTCATTCGTACAATGTACGTTTTTCCATTGAAGACAGTCGAGCTCGCCTGCTGAGTTGTCGCAGTCACGTTTTAACATTTAAGTTAGATTTATGACTTTTTGGGTTATAAAATGACTTTAGATTGATTTCCATCACATGGTGACAACTTTTTCCTATTTTCCTATTTTCCTTCTTCTCCACCGAAATTTGTCTCTTAAATTTATATTTCGTACTGAAGTAAAAACTATTTTGATGACAGTTCCGAGCACAGCATGTGAGGACAATAAATATTTGTAGTTGAACAAGTTTTCTCATTTTTTGGTCGGAATTAAACGCAAACGTGAAAATATGTTTCAAGATAAGATTTATTCTCGTTTGAGGTTTTATAATTTGATCCACTAAAAATTTAACAAATTTCTGTCATCAAATGTAAAATTAATTGTTTGGTTAGGTAACGAGATTGATTGAGTTCATATGTATTTCTATTTCGTAAATGATATTCAAACGTTGGTAATAAATTCATTTTTAAATGGGTTTTATATTCCTTCAATTTATGTATAATTTATTTTTATAAATATAACATAATGATATAACGTTTTATACTTAATAAAGAAGTTGACTTCATTCCATTATAGATTAGTTTTAAAATCAATAACAATCTTTTCTTTTATAAATTTTACTCAAAAAGCTAATGCAAACTGAATTACATGAATTTAACTGAAGAGAAGTTGAAACGTGTATAGTATAAATTATAAAAAAATATTAAAAACTCTCTTAATAATATATAAAGCATTAATTTGTACTTAAATTAAATATTCTTGAAAATCAATTAAGTTTTTATATATGAAATCGATATAAACTTAAAATTAAATGCTAGAATAATGTGTAACTCACGTCTAAAATAATGAAACCATATAAGCCTGTTTCGAAAAATTCATGAATATCTATCTATTTCTCAATATTAACACCTACAACTAAAACTATACCTAGAAAACCATTTTAATATCATATTTTTAATGAAAATAAGACCAAAAATAAGGCTCAACTCATTCTTTCTTAAAATCCCATCTGAAGTTGCTGGTTGAATACAATCTTATTCAATATTTCAAGTGTCACCACCTAAAGAAGTGCTCATTTTACATTGTTCTTTCCCAACACGCTTACAAAAGATCTGATCCACTTTTATACTCCTGGTTACAGTACAGTTTATTTTAGTAATATCACCTCTCTTGGTAAGACCATTGGTTGAAAATTGGGAGAAGAAATATGAATTTTATTATAATTGATCATAGAAGCATAGAAATATGATTTGAGAAAAAATCTATGACAGCAGAACTTAGATACAAATTATATCTAAAATTAATTAGAATAATTAATTTAATTAATTAATTAATTAATCTATTATTAAAATTCATCTCCATCTTTTTATATATACTATCAGTATATAGTTCATATAACTCTAAATAATACAAAAATAACTGAACGCAGAACTTCACAAATTCGCTGATCAGCGCATCAAAAAGCTATATTACTCACAATTGCAGCGGATGCCATATTTATATATAACATATATATGAATATATTGATATACAACACTGATTGCTCTTAAAGTAAATTTTGATTGAAAAAGTTACTCCGGAATCACCAATTGAAAATGGATATAGATTACAGATTTGTATGTTATATTCAAGACATTATATGTTATACTCGAGGCAGTTTCGATAATAGCAGTCTTCCGTCTACTTTTATTGTACTGTCTATTCAACTCTTTCCAACAACCATAAGTTTGAAACTTATACATTAATCAAATTGCAATCCTCTACATCGTCTCAGATTGAATCAGCGGTTATATAGGGTAATTCCTTAACTCCTTTCAGTTTTTGCATAAAACAATGAAGCAATATACCTTGTATAAAAAAAATAATTAAGGCAAGGTTTGGGTATTGAAATTTTCAACGATTTCATTGCCAATCACTTCTTCCTTTTCTTCTTTGTTTCGTTAACTCCCAGTGGAGCATAGGGCCTTAACAATTCCTCTGAGCCGTATTCTATTTGGAGCAGCCGTGCAGATGTCGTTACATAAGTAGCGAGGTGACGTTAATTCGGCATCAATTGTCCTTCGCCATGTTCTTGAAGGAGCTTGCTTAGCAGTACAGAAATTCGAATTGCGTAGTGTATGTCCGATCCATTGCCCTTTTCGTTTTTTGATTTCGCTCTCGATGCTTTGCATATTTGCTCTTTTCCACAATTCTGCATTGGAGACGTGTTCTGGCCACCATATTTTGACTATGCGTTTTAGACATTTGTTTATGAAGACTTGGGTTCGTGAGTTGATCGATCTAGTAAACTTCCATGTTTCGCAGCCATTCAAAAGTACGAGTACGACATTTGATTTGAATTTTCGAAGTTTTGTTCTGACGCTTAGTTGATGTGACCTCCAAATGTTTTGTAGTTATCCAAATGCAGACTTAGCTTTATTGATCACTTATCAATCAATCACTTACCAATCACTTATGAATATATATCACTCAGAACCCTTAGATTAAGGAGAAAAGGTTCAGTGATAACTCTATTATTTTATAAAGTATAATTGCTGCAAAAAATTGTTTCAAACTTAAATATCTTAAACTTAACTCTATTATGATTTTCTATTAAATTACAAAAAAGAAAAATATTAATTTCTAACACAGAATAGAAACTATTCACATTATGTGTCAACATAAACAACTTTATACATAAAAATTTCAAAAACAAATATGCAAAGAGAAAATTCTTGTGAAATTCCTTCGCATGCAGTGCAATGCAATGCAATGCAATGCAATGCATTGCGGACATTATATGTAAAATATCTTGTGTTGTTAGTGAGCTGCATAGTTGCATATGATAATGCGCTTAAGCAGATGTTTTGATTTTTTCCATTTTCTTGTACAATAAACACAGCAACAGCAACAACGGCAGCAGCAGCAGCAGCAACAGCAACAGCAACAACAATAAATAAGGAAAATCTGCTGGAAAATGCTATGGAAATTTGTTTGCCTCCGTGCAAATACTCGCAGTGCATGCGGTGAGCTGTGCTGCATGGAGTGAAAAGTTTTTATTAAAATTTTTAACATTTTTATCAGGCTGAAACAATTACAGTAACAGCAGGAAACAGCAGGAAGCCGGGAAACTGGGATACGGCGAAACGGGGAAACGGGGAAACAGGGAAACAGGGACTTGGCAGTAGCTGTGACTGTGACTGTGACAATATTTCTATATATTCAGGAAAATTATTTTTAGAATCAAAAGCCAAAACCAAAAATTATATTTTGTACGCTTACGCTTTAATAAGAACGACGTTGATGACAAATATTTTGTATAATTTTTTATTTTTATTTTTATTTTTATTTTCTATTTCGAAGAATTTTACAAATTTTGTGGTTTTGGGAATATGAAATTATGCAGTAAATTGCAAAAAATTATTGAATCGGATAAGCCAAAGCAATTTGCGTTAGGAACGTTACGATTTCACTTCCGCTTTGTGGAATATTGTTTGAATATAAAATTATTTTCTGTCAATTCTGTGCCTTCGAAGCAACGGAATAGAAGAGGTTAGGATTTAGGAACATAAATGGACATTTGCCAAACGCTTGTTCATCACGTTTACTGAGTTATATTTAACATAATATATTAAAGGATACTGCTAAAGTGATATGTAAATGATAAAATAAATCTTTATAAAGAGGAAGGATTGCAGAACTTTTGTCATAATATGCATATAGCACTATTTTAGAGATAATACATATATGTTTAATATATACACTCAGAGAAATAATAATTGGGTTGTTTTAACCAGATTTTAACTAAATCTCAGGTCAAAATATTCTTACTCAAATGCATCATGTTGGTTTAACCCGACCACAATATAGTTTTCATATTTTCTTAACCACATTAGCTAAAATTTTTCAAACAAAATTGATGAGGTTAATTAAACTAGCATATGCTTAGAGCATATTTTTCTGAGTGTAGATTTAATTTCTTAAGTTAGTTAGTTAGTTGAGGTGGAGGGAGAACGAGTCCTTCTCAATTAGCCAAAAAGCCGTTTCAAATCCACAAAAACCTCGCAATAGTGGGTAGTAGGCAGAAGTTCAAACTAGAAGCAGCCAGAGGCATTAACAAAGACAAAAATCTGACTAATGCTAATGTTGGAGATATCGTCAAATGAATTGAAGAAGGTGGCCCCTAGAAACTTATGCCTAGTTCTGGCCAAACCTGGACAACGACAAATCAAGTGTTCTGGTGTCATTTCCTCAAGAGCTGGTAGACACGCACTAGAAGAAATACCACAGGGTAGGCCGTGTCTAGCTCCATGCAGTCCTATGAACCAGTGTCCTGTAAAGACAGATATTAAGCTAGATACCTCAGATTTGTTTCTACAGATTAAGTTAGAGGTTCTATAATTGGAATGGATTGGCCAAGTGGCCCTTGACCTGGCTGCTGAGGCTGTATGGATCCACTCACTATTTGTCTGCCGCAAAAAATTGTCATAAATCAGCCTACTACCGCAGCTGACAGAGGCTGGGATCGTAATAGGGGTATTCGTGAAAGAGGCGCCTAGTTGAGCAAGCTCGTCAACGCGTTCATTTCCCATAATATTAGAATGCCCGCGAATCCAGACTAGAGTTTCTTTGAACCTATTGTTTAGTTCATTGATAATTTCTTTACATTCTTGCACTAATCTTGATGGCAAACAGACTGCTGATATAGCTTTAATAGCTGTCTAACTCTCAGTTAGAATGTAGACCTCTTTTCCGTGAAAGCTCATATTTAAAGCAAGAACACTTGCCCTAAGGATGGCAATTTCTTAAATATATATAACAGATCTGCTGATAATATCAAAATCTAACATTTTTTGTCAAAAATAAATAAAAAAATAAAGTAAAATATTTGGTTGAACTATACGAAGTGATTGTAGCTAATCCAACAGGTTCGAAGGTTCTAGTCTTGCTACTTATAGTTAAAGAATTATAAATGGAACTGTAAAATCAACGAATATTTGTAACGACCACTATTAATAAGTATTGGGCAATACTGGAGACAGCTGTTTGAAAAATGTATAATTGAAATATAAGACTTTCATGTTAAATATAATGAAAAATTAATATGTAATAAAAATATCTAAGAATTATTGTATTTTATTTAATATGAAAACACATGAATAAGTATTATTATTGTTGATTCAATGTAATTCGTACAGCACCTACAAAAAAATAATAGGATTATATGTATTTTGTCTGTTAATATATAACTAATATATAATTAAAGTAGAAGACTTTCATATTAATAATAATAAAATTGTGTTGTTTTAAAAAGCAACATTTCTATAAATTTTTAGAGTACAGTAATAATATCCAGTAGATTATAGTCAAAATATTGGTGGGAGCAAACAATTTTTTAAAAATATTTTATTTTAAAAATCTGTAGTAATAAATAATAATAAATATTAAATATTTAGTTAAAATAACTATGCATTTGAGGGCATTTTATATTAAACACCTGCAACATATTTTCGTTTTTCATTAATAATGCAGTAAATCGATTTCCATATGGCATGTTCCGCAACGAATTACCAATAAAATTTTATCTCCAACATTTTATACCAAAATTAAAACATAATTCATTTAAGTGTTTTCCAACTTTTTATTAAGTTTAAAACATTTACTAAATAATTTATTTAGTTATTTCGTTTAATAGCATTTAAAAAAATTTGGAATATAAAAATGAAATTGATGATATTTGGGAAGAGATCATATCGGACTAATAGGCTGTAATTTAAATAAATTGAGTGCCGATTCGTATTGGCATGAAATGGAATAGAATAAAAATAAAAAAAATAAATGTAAATGTTGTTAAAAATTTTAAAATAGGATTTTTTATTAAGTGAAACTTGAAATTGTTGCTCTAATAAAAAAAAAAAAAATAAAGATAAGCCAAAGCCATAACATATTAAGTAAATAACTAGGTAAGTCTATTGGTGGCATGTGACCCCATAACATTGTTACCAACTTCACAGTGCAATGTTATCAACTGCATATATATATATAACCTGGTCTCATAAAGTTCGTTGTGAAATAAATAAATTGTATATATGCATGTGATACGAATACGTATCTCCACTATTGTGGGGAAGGAGTATTAGCTGGGCTTAAACCAACCGATTAACCGCAATAAAAGTTAAAAAAATGAAAAATTGTTTACGAAAGAATTGCGCTAATATACGGGAATTAAGGTGAAACGTGGTCGTAATGGAAACGGCACAGAAAATGGCTCATGGGCACAAAGTAAACGAACGATTATTGTTCTCATTTTTCAGGCTTTCTTTTTTAGTACGACAATAACTTATACAAACTTTATAAAGGCAATTTAAAAGTAATTAACCTATTATAAAACCCGCTTTTCCACTTTCTGTAGCTGGAGTGGTTAAATCGCTGCAATTCCGCTATTCTATTTATTTATTACTTTTTATTCACAAGTGCCGCTAAATAACTACACAGTACTTTGTTATGGCAAAGAATATGAATAAAGTTTTTTATAGTTATAAATTATTAAAAGGAATTCTTAGTGTGTAGTATAATGTACGTTATCACTGCTGAGGTGAAATCTCAGAAAATGTTCACTAAAGTGAGGAGTCCTAAATATAATTTTTGCATTTTATACTCTTAATAATAATTTACAGTTGCTTTTTTATATTTTAGGTTTGTTAATTTTTCATAACATCGCATAAAATCTCCTTTCATCTGCTTTTCTCGGTACTTTGATATTTGACTGCCAAATAATTTGTTGCTTCTTCTGCTCTCTAATCTACTGCAAATGTAAATAAACAACTTGCTTTCAATTATAAAAATATCATGAAAATTAATTATTTATAGCGCACCGGCATAAACTTTCCCCACTCAAACATCAAAGTGGCATGAAATTTGTCCGTCTGTCAATAAAACGTAAGTCAGGTAAGTCAGATGAGATGAAGCAGAATAAAATTGCAAAAATATGCAAAGGTAGCAAAGTTAACCACTTACGAGCATATCGAAAGGGAATGCGAATGGGAATGGAGGTCGAAACGGAAACAATGCCATATTCCACTAACCTAGCGAAATGAAGTTACTGAGTTACTGAGTCGTCTCTATGCGCTGCAGTTAAGACCTTAGTAGGAAAAGAATAGAGTTGAGATGAGTTCTGTCGAGTTGAATAGAGCTGAGTAGAGCAAATAAACGAGATGCGAAAAAAACAAATAAAGTTTTATGTTGATAATCAAATTCCTGTTATGCTCTTAACGTTGAGCGCTGAAGAAAATAAAAATTTAATAAATTCAACAGATGAAATATTAGCAAACACATAAAGACAAAATTTATTATTGCAACGAAATTAAAATTTTTGTAGTTTTTGCTGAAATAAAACGAAAATACTATATAATATTTTATTAATTTATGGACATAACATAAAGGCCAATTTATAAACCAGAGCATTTTTTCGACAAGGATTATTTGGATACATTTAAGGAACACAAGAGTAACTATTGATTAAAAATAAAAAAAGTAATATATAGCGAATCGACTAAAAAGTTCCTAAGAAATATTCATTGTCTCTGAAAATAGAGGTGTGATGTTACCTCTTCAAACCGCTTTACCCATTTAAAAGCATTCAAAATATTGATATCTCATCCTTAACATCTCAACAGTTGCTGAAGAAATGAAAGCACTACCAGAATTTTATTCTAAGCAGGAAGAAAGAAGCTTGGAGGCTTCTCAATTCCATAGATCAACTTCGATGACTTCATCGAAACAAGCCAATAATAATAATAGACATTAAACCTAAAGTATGGATTTTAAAAATTGGCGCTCGTGCGAATCGTAAAGTAACATTAGCATGACTTTCTCAGTATTACGTTCCTAGATTATGTTCTATGCATAAGAAAGAACAACAATGGTGCGCTGACTCTGAGCTTCAAATTTGGCAGGGGATGAGTTCGATTCCTGCTACTTGCAGTCACAAAAAATTATTTACGAATAATTAAATACAAGATTTATTTCCAACACCACTGATGATGGATATTTGGCAATACTCGAAACAGCTGTATGGTCAACCAAATTAATTAAAATAATATAAGATAAATTTTTGTTGTTGTAGTTCACTACTTTTCGAAAATTCTGTTTGTATAAATATATGAAGGCAAACTACATGTTGGTTTTCTTGCAACTAGTTCTAGTTCGTACATACATACTTTCAAAAATGTTTGTAATAAATGATATGATGATACTTCAGTAACGATTTCAATGATCTAATATATTCGATAAACACAGAAAAATGCAATCTAGTCGAAATCAAGTCACTGATTCTATCAGAGAAATACTTTGATATAATGATATTGAGGGAAAAAATTGTTCAACAATCAGTCCAACATTTTATCCATAATGGACCATAATGGCACTCAATCAGCGGAGTGTTGCTCGTTTAGTCGCTTTGTACGACTTAAATTGGTTGCTCTCCAATTTGCTGACTGCGTTTGGACTCCAGAGTGAAGAGGTGGGCTCATATTTTTTCCACTCTCACGTATTCAAATAATCCATTATGTTTCAGTTAAATAGTTTCAAAGTGGTCTATGTTTGTAATCTAGTATATATGGTAGTAAGAGCCATGAAGAATTCTGACTATCAAACGTTATTCTTCTTTATTGTATGTTTAACTTTTCTTTCTTACCATAGCAGTCCTGTCCTGTGTCGACCACTGCTTTCTCATGGTTTCAGTGCTGTGTGAGTTTTTCAAGGTTGGGTTATAAAGACTACGTTCAACCCATTTTATGAAAGCCAGACATGAGTAGGTAATCGGTTCTGAGATCGTAATCGCTGCCCTTGATCTCCTGTAGATATTCTTCCGTCACCATCTCCAAAACATAGTAAGTGCAAAATATGTTGCAGCAGCTCATGCAGGCTCATGTTAATCGATTTGGTTTTAGTTATATGTTCTCGCAGATATTCAGTTACTGCCCTGTACCTAGTATAATATATTTTATTAACTTCAATATTGTGCCTAATCATAAAAAAGTGTTTTTTTTAATTATTGAGTTTCAAATTTTTATTTTTAAACCCATGAATTTTTTATACTTTTGAAGTACAAACTTATTTTAAATTCATTTCACACTCTAGTTTTGAGTTCAGTTGTAAATCACTTAGAAAATGTTTACTATTTTAGTAAAGATAATCCAACACATTAATCTTAATGTTCTCCAAAATATGTTAACAAATAATTTAAGAATTAAATAGATGTAAAAAATACATCAAAAATATATTCTTTAAATAAACCTATTTAAAAATAACTTAACTAAAATTAAAAGGATTCTTTCTAATTACAAAAGGCTAATGAAGATTTGTTTTTATAAAAATACTAATCCAAACTTTTTGTAAATATATTAATTTATTCCGATTACTGAGTATTTAAATCCGCAGTTTTTTTTGTGGTTTACTTTAGGGTTCGAATAAAAATATTATTTTCTTTGTTTCATTATAAAATTGCCACCGCAACACTGAGAGGAGGGCGTTTAAAACTGAAAAAAGGTGTTTCAATTCGGTACCTTAATTGCTAAAGGCAATCACAATATTCTCCTCTTATTCCAACTTTTTTCATCACTCATAATCCTTTGGTCTGTACACCAACACCTCAAAAGCGCACCACTGAAACCAGAAACGCATTTCGAAAGCAGCGAAAGCCACTGAAGAACGAATTATTGAAAAAGCACTTCAGAAACTTAACTTACAGAGACGATCCTTCGGCTCTGCGTGGGAGTGTGATTAAGTTAAGTGCAAAGTAAAGAATTTAAATAAAACTGCGGTAAAAGTGTATAAATATGCTTATATACTATATAGTAATATGAAACATATACATCAAAAATGTATATAAAAAATTTATGCGCACCTTATGGATATGTATATATGTAAAAAAGGCACATTTTTATATTCCATATCCTTCACTCACAAGATTTTTTAGGGAAAAATTTATTTCATTGCATAATTATTATTGGTACGGAAAGGATTAATGCCAAGTAAAAGAGATTGATTTATAATTTATACAAAGCTACTACTTTTTTATTATTTATATATTTTTTAATTTTTAATATATGCACTCTTAATCATATAAGCTCTTTCTTATATTTTTAGCTTTATTCCAAAGGCATATTTAATTAAGGAAGGCCACACAAATTGCACCTTTTGCTCATTAAAACTTACAGAACTAACTTCCTTTGAATTAACTGAAGCTTAAATTAAATTAATTATAGAATAAGTGTTCTAATATCTTAAGTGATATGCAAGTGTATAAATCACACTGCAGAAAATTCTTAATGTTCCTTGCGGCTACTCTCATTAATCCGCAGATTACATTCTCATTCCATAATTTTAATTAATAATTACTACGCTATGTATAAATGATAAGTATGCTAAGCCACTTTAGATTTTGTAGAAAACTTATACCTTTTTTTCCAAAGTAATAACTAAAGACCCTTACTGCTCAGGCGTAGTGTGGTATAAGTTTAATTGGAATAGTTAGTCACATATATTATACAAAAAAAATTATTTTTACTCTAATTTTTTTATTATTTGTATATGTGTTTATATGTGTTCTATTAATTTCGCAATATATTTAGTACTCAAAAAAATAAATCTTGAATACACTTGCATAAATATTGGTTTCACAAATAACGAATGCTCAATGAACATGCCTCTTTTTAAGGTCCTTTACGGAATTTACATAGTGAACGTTTGTAAAATCGCGAATAATCTATAACGAATCACTGCTATTTGAATCTTCAAAATTATGTATCACATATAAATACGGGACCTACATAAAATATAGTGTTTATTTATTAAAATAAGTAAAAGGATTGAAAACGAAGTTTTGAATAGGCATTTGGTAAAACGAGTGACCAATTATATCGGTCCTTACAATGGACCACCACTGTATTGTTAATAATATGCTTGATCTGATATCCTTAATAATACTACTTGTTTAAAAACTTCATCTGTACTGCTGTAGTTTACAACATTCTGCTCAAAAAGTACTCGGATTTTGTAAATAAAACACATAAATTTAAATTTTATTCCAAATTATACACTTTTCGTAGGCCCGTGAAGGTATGGCGTTTAGTTCCTTTAGCGAATTCTCTTTTAACGATTCAATCGACTCAAAACGCTTACCACAAAGGGGCAATTTGAGTTTCGGGAACAGGAAAAAGTCGCACGGATCCAGATCTGGCGAATATGGTGCCTGAGCGATGACAGTGGTGCCGTGTTTGGTCAAAAAATCGCGTACAACAAGAGCCGTCTGCGATGAAGCATTGTCGTAGTGAAGAATGCAATTGTTGACTTTCCACAAATTTGGTCTTTTCTAACGGATGGACTCACGCAAATGCCGCATAACGCCGAGGTAATATTTATTATTGATGGTATGATCCTCTGGCAAGAATTCGTAATGAACAGCACCGCGGTAGTCGAAAAAAACAGTGAGCATAACTTTAATTTTCGAGCGACTTTTGCGCGGTTTTCTGGTGCGTTTTCAAAGCGTCATTCGCTCGATTGTTGACTGGTTTCGACGTCATACTCATAAACCCATGTCTCATCACCTGTTATTATGCAAATGTGTCCATTATCAAAAATCATTTCTTCACACACGTTCTTCCGGTATATTTTTTGCAAAAAATCAAGGTGTTTCGGTACAAGTCGAGCTGCAACGCGTCTCATGCCCATTATATCATACAGAATGTGAACGTATCCATTTGAGATGTTTAAGTCACGAGCAATCTCCCTTTCAGTCATACGACGATCTTTCAGCACAATTTTCTTGATTTTTACCACGTTTTCTTCAGTATTTGATGTTGATGGACGTCCAAAACGATGCAAATCTTCAATCACTTGATTTATGATTTATGACTTATACCACTCGTATGTCGTCTTTATGGCATTACGAAAATTATCTTAGTTTTACTTTCTCAATTAATAGTGATGTAAAAAGTAAAAAGAGTTAATAACAGTAGTTTTTTCTATTCAACATCATATCTTGTTTTACATGGAATATGAGGCATTTACCTTGATTTTGTTTCATTTATATGTTAATGCGAACAACCTTTTCTGAAGCAGATAATCTTTTCCTTTGCCAAAACCACGAAATCCCATCAGAGACAAATTTATTAGAGTTATACATAAAACAAAATTAATTAATATTAATTTTTTTTTGCTGAAAGTGATGCGTATTATGACAAACAAAAAAAACTATTTAAAAGTTAGAAGGGTTTGAATATAATTGGAAAGACAACAACAAAAATTTTAATTAATTTCTTGAAATTTGAGTAACCATGAAGTCATTAAGTCATTATTATTTAAAGTTTTTGTTTTTATTTTTTAATTAGTCCTATCATAAGTGTTAACCAGCTTAGGTTGTAGTTCCTTATGAGTTGTTTAAAGTATGTCAAATCAAGTAATTTCCCATACAGCTTTCTCTGTTTTCCGTTTCTTTTCTAGAAGGAAATGAATCATGAGTCACAAAAGCATTTCAGGCTTACAAGAAGAAGTCTATTCTTTGGAATGAGCATTTTTGTCTAGCTCAGAAGACTTCAGAAATAACTCCAACATTTAATAGAATAACAATTTCGTATATAATGGATTGGTCAGTTCCTGTCTTTGACCCACTTAAGATAAATATAACTAATATAATATTAAAAAAATAATTTTGTCTTTTTAAAATATTAGTTACTTATAAAACCTCAGAATTTACTTACAATCTTAATATAACATCAATCTCATATTTAATAAAATTTGACATATCCTTAATGGCAAACAGTGCTTACTGAATATAGTCATTGAATACTTGAATACTCATTGAATTATTAATATAAGGTTAAGCAAACAAAGAACAAATTATATTGTAAGTATTCCTAAATTAAAGGAGTATATTTTTAACATATAACTGCTCAACTATAAAAAAAAACAAATAATAACTTAAGTTGCCATTTCAATCATTTCTGTTATCCTTTCTAACTTTTATACAAGAAAAATTGGATTTTATTTTATAAAAAATATATTAGAGCTATTAAAATTTTTTATTTTGCAATTGCGGTAACTACACAATTATCCTTTATTTTTAAAGGTTTGAAAAATATGCAACGTCCTCAATTCTAAGTGAAGCTTCTAGCTAACAAATTTATGCAAAGGAGAAGAGTGGTTGGTATATTGAAAAATATTCCCTTTAATAAATGTCGAAGTAAATTTCTAAAATATTTTGATAGCCACCGGTAGTATTACCGATGTATATCTTTGATAGTTATTTAGCTGTGGGCGGTAAAAGACTTAAGTAAATAAGGTCATGAATACATACTCAATATATATTACTCACATATAATTATATGTAGGTATATATATATATATATATATGATAATGAGAAATATAAATGAACGTAACGATATACATCAATGCAGTAGTGTAGGTAATGATAAATACATATATATATTATGTATATATATATGTATGATATATCTATATAGTGCTTGTTATGTAGCTTGTCGTAACGCTTAAATTGGCAACCTACACCGCACGGCAAAATGCATTTAACTGCTGAGTACAGAGTTTCAAATAACGGCGAAATATTTTTGGCAACATTTTCTATATATTTTTAAATATACATTGTTCCAATCATAGTCCTTCGTCTATTTTTCTTTTTCTTTCTTTTTTCTTTTTTTTTTATATTAATTTTTCCTTTTCTCCTTCCTTTGTTGGTCAATAATTTGAACTACGACAATTTTTTTAAAAGTGAGTAGTTTTCACATGCCACACTGAAAGCGCTTCCCAGTCCCCAGTCCATTTTTCTTCTCCTTAACCATTTTTATTATTACTATGTGTTGTTGTTGTTGTTGTTGTTTTTGTTGTTGAATGGTTTATGTTATTTTGTTTACATTTGCCGTTGATTTTACATCCTAAGAGCTCATATTTCGTATCTGTTTGTCGGTCGATAAGCTTGAATGTGTTCTTTTCGTCCATAGTAATTTTTAGTCCTTTCAAAAAAAAAATTTGTTTCTTTTTTGTTTTTTTTATTTTGTTTTGCGCACAACATCTTTTTTATCATAAATAAAAAGCAAAACAAAAAAAATTTAAGAAATATATTCTATAGAGGCGCATAAAATTTGGCAATCGCCTCAGTACACACCACTACACAGCTACATACTTGTTTACACATACGTTAAGACCCACTAACTTGCTCCATATTCCATATTCGAATCAATTCGGTGGTTCAGACTATGCTGCTCCATTGCTGCCTTCACCCACTCATAATGACAAACGTTAGGGTTTACTTTTAGTCTTCGACGTTGTGCAATGGTACTGCTTCCTTCGTGCCATTCTCCCATTCTCTGCCACTCTGTTCCTGCCACTTTAGCATTTTCAGTATTTAATTTTTTAAAGATAAACAAAAACTGAGGTTTTGTGTATTGTTAAGATGTTGTCTTCTTTCATTTTAAATTATCACTAAAAATTGATTTTCAGTTAAACGTGTGCCGTACACATTTTGCATTCTTTCAAGCCTTAAATTTATGTAGTGCTCCGCTCCTTTGTCTGTTTATTGAGTTGATACTTTTTATTTATATAGTTTCACAGTTGCTTTTTTTTTATTACTATTTTTTTTTTTTTTGTGCCAAGATTTGTCTGCGTTTCTTGGTTGTAAGGACAATTTGGCGTCATCCTTTTGTTGTGAATGAATTTCTTCTTCGTACGTTCGCAGCTCGTGGCTTAAGTGTGGTTGTTTTATATCTAACAAAAACAATTTATGGTCTTCCATTTTTTTTATTTTTTATTTTTTATTTATTTTATTATATCTTCTTTTAGTTTTTATAAAATGTGCGCAATAATGTTATAAAAATAATGAACCTCAGAGTTATGAGTGTGTTTCCTTCGCGTGTGCACTAAATTTTGGATTAGCTGTTAGAATTATTTCTGTGGTTTCGATCTATACTCCGGGCTTACTCTGGGTTATTTATTTTCGACAATACAAGTAGTACGTGCAGAAATTTATAAATTTATGCAATTTTATTTACTAATGCATAAACAAGTAATTCCTATTGAACTGAGAGCAAATTTCCAAAGCTTCCAAAACTCAACTAAGCAGCAAATTTACATGACCGCCACGAATCCATAACTCGTACATTCACAGCTTATAATCATTTTATTTAAAATGGCTTCCTCAATGGCGCTTCAAACAGCATTGCCAGCAACAAAATTGATTACCAAACAACAAAAAAAAAAAGTATATATAAAAATGAAAATTGTAAATACTCATAGTACTCATAAATCGCATTAAAAAAATCAAATAAACTATTCAATTGTGCGGCACGTATTGAGGCTTGCAACGATAACAATAAAAGTGCTTTACTCAAATCCTTTTTATGTTATCCTTGTAACACTTGCAAATATAAAATATTGTGTATTGTGGCAGCAGCAACAACAAAAAAGTATCGCCAAGATCTTTTAACACAAAAGCTTTTATGTGCTTCAGATTTTTATGCATCGTTTATGTTTTGAATATTTTGTAAATTCGTTTTGTCCTTTTTACAAGTCTTTAAATAAAAACTCCAATGATATATATTATACCTATCTCGACAACGGTACAACAAAAAGTGTACATAGATTATTGAAATGTGTTTATATTTTTAAATAAAAAACGTATTCCTACTTATGAATTCATAATAAAATGGCAAGATATCAGGCACGTGGTACAAGGCATATCATGTGAGCACACAAAAAAAAAAAAATAAACACAAGTTTTATTATTTGATATTGGAAAACATATATTTTATTTTTCGTTAACTCATAAATACAACTAAAATTATTACTTAACAATTTCAATAATTTTTATTTAGTATCTTCACATAAAAAACTTCCAACCTTTAGTGGAAAGATTATTGACATGGCCATTAAAAAGACAAATCATTATTATAAAAATAATTGGAAAGCACATCTTATATAAAATATATCATTTCAAATAATATAGTCTTTATAGTAGTATTTAGCCTTATTTTACTTCATGTTAAAATTGTTTTATCACACAGAAATTTGTAGCAATTATATTATATCTAAAAAGCTTACAGCTATGGCATTTAAACCGTCTGTCGGAACTTTATATTGATCTATTACCTATTTAACAAACTCAATTAAACAATATAAATATAAAATTAAATTACTCTAACCAAAATAACAGTTTTCATATAAATTAATTTAATAATCTTTTGCCTATATTTTGATGCATCTTTAATAAAACAATCTCCGGTTTTTATATATTAAATATATATCTATTGAATATTTCAATTAAAATTTGTATATATTTAATTAATTATGCATTTATCATTTATTATAAAAATAATAATTCTTTTTTTAATAATAACACTTTTTTTAAAAAATATATCACTTGAAATAATATGCAATGAATTTCTATTCAACATTTCAATTAAAATTTATACTGATTTCAATTTCTATACTTGTTTATCTTTTTAAGTGATATTATACCATATTTCCACTGCCGTTAATATTACATTCACACTGTCTCATTTAGGTGGATCTGCTCATTATAGCCACTAATTAGGTTGATTTACCACACAAAGTGATTTTAAATAAATGAGCTCATTATCAATAAATCAGCTCATTTAAAGCGAAAAATGTCGAATGCAACACTTAAAAATAAATTTCCCACAAGCGAAATTATCAAAATTTTAAATATGTGTCATATGTTTAATATTTAACTCTGCGTTTGGGCTCATAACGATGCCGGTTTTAGATGTTGCAGGAAAGTGTGGCAGATGGGATAGCTTCTCCTCAAGACAGACAGCAAGGTATTAGGAGATCATGTACTTCATTACCTCAAGCAGTGTTGTGAGGGTATCTACTTGGATGATGTCTAAAGCATTCCGATATTGTGTGAAATATTTCTCAGGTGATCATCTATTCAAGTTATTTTTACCAGGGTTCATATTTGCTCACTCATGAGCAGCTCAGGATCATGAGCAAGAGCTAATTTTTATGTGAGCCCAAAATTGGCTCATGAGCGTGAGCCCATAATTAGGTCATATTGAAGAGCTGCTCATGAGGTCTCACGAGCCGAGAGCTCACGAGCGGAACTGTTTAATAAAAAGCGATTTATTAGTTTATTTGTTTTATTTATTTTTATAAACGTTATATGTAAAAATATATACTTTCATATTAAAACAATATAATTAAACAATAATTTGAAAAACAAATTTATAAAATATTATTATTTTCCACAAATAAACAATAAAAATATATTTATTGTTTATTTTAGGAACTTTGATTATTTCCATATTTTAATCAGTTCAAGGTTATTAATATTATTAATCTTTTTTAATGAAATGTTTGCACAAAAAAAATAATAGCAAAATCTTAAATTGAGCGCATGAGATCTCATGAGCCGCAGCTCATACTCTTGCTCACGAGCATGAGCCCATTTATAACTTAATGGCGGCTCTTGCTCGTGAGCGAGAGCTCTGTAGTTGGGCTCGCTCGTGAGCGTGAGCCATCGTATGAAAAGAGTTTTTTGGCGGCTCATGAGCCGTGAGCAGAATGAGCCGAAATGAGCCGCTCAGGGGTACGCAAATACGAACTCTGATTTTTACAAAAAGTACTCTCAATATAACTGATCTTAACTTTGTTAGCATTAGACTTATTAGACTACATTGTAGGTATTTGTATATTAAATATATTTCTATTTCTATCACGCTTATAATAATTAATTTTTTAATTTATATTTTTTTATAAGCCCATATATATGTGAGTACATTGCTGGTATACTCTGTACTTACTATTCCGCACTTACTTATTTTTAAAATTAAGAGCATCAAAGGTAATATCGCCTTCCATATATAGGTAGTCCAAATATAGAATCTTCGAACTTTCATTCACACAAAATAGAACTACCTGTGAGTAAGCTATAATTACATAGCAATTATTAAAAGCTAGAGTGAATTAGTTATTAATATTTCATGATTGGTTACTGTATCATTTTTCTTTTTCATCATTTTTATATAAAAATACATTTCAAGTTGAAGATCAATCTAAGCAACTTAAATAACAATCACTCAACACTTACTCACGACCCTAGAACCGTAAACATATTTAAATTCAAATATAGACAAACCGAATGCAATGAATAAATAAAACTTTGTTTAACATTTATATTGAAACAATATGCAACATAAAATACATCAGAAAAGTTTTACATGCCACACAAATATGTTACCGAATCTTCAAAGCACGACTATTCCTCAGGGAGAGAACTGAAAAGCAATCTATAATCGGTTTCAGTGACTTCTCAAAGTTTCTTTTTCTTTTGTTGGCACATAAATTATTGTAATAAAATAAATATTATGATAATAAATAAATTATATAAAATTATCAATTTAAGACATATTTATCTAATATTATTTTAGTTATATAACACATTATGTGATTTTGGTTCCTTTATAACAATTTATCCAATTATTGGTAAGTTTTCCACATCAAACAGAAAATGCCAGCAAAAAGTTTAGTGTGTGCGGTAAGAATTTTTTGTCTACATCATCAGAAAATTGCTTTTCAAACTTTCATTGCAACACAAAGTAGCAAGTGTTCTGGTGTTCAACAGACAACGTCAAATATAAAGTTTCGGAAATCTTTCTGAAATTCTCACTACAACCAGAGAGGATGCCAGAGAGGATGCAAGCACAAATAAATATGCATTTTTTCTAAATAAATTGACAGTTGCATGTCTTGCCATGGAAGGCAACCCGAAACCAAATGAAATTCATCATGGAATTCTGCTCACACAACGATTTTTGGCATTTGGCAGCAGGAATTTTGGAATAAATTTCATACAATTTGTGTCACTTAAATAACTTCAATTTCAATCCTTTTTTATATTTTTTTAAACAAAAAATTTTAATATATTTTTTAAATCGAAAATATTATATATAAAACAAAATGGAAGATTTAATCAAAATATTTTCATTGATTATATGATTAGATCTTAGATTAGATTTATAAGACTGGATACAATTAGATCTAAAAAAAAATCTACAAAAATTGTATTTATTCTAAAATTATTCTAAAAGTATTCGCAATTAATAAATAAAACACAAAACAAACAATAGTCAATCAATTTCACCATTAAGCAAAGACCCAGTTATAAACAATACAAGTATTCCAGCTCCTGGTCCCATCTTTCACCTATTTTTCTTAGGCTGACTTATGTACGAACTTCAATTCTATTAGTGAATAGGCCATATATACCATAAGTTATTACTATATCAAATTTTATTTTATAGTTAATTATAATATTTTAAATAAAAACAAGATTTATGTTCCACGTGTGATTTATTTTATAGCCCAAGTAAAAGTACACGAGCATGCTTCTTTGGAGTTGAGAGCCCAACGGAACTTTTCCAAAAAACAAGATGATGTCCCGTTTGGCAGTAATCATGCGTTCGAATAATATCGTATAATTACTTCATTAATAAAACTAAGCACAGGACCGGAGTAGAAAGACTCGTGTGTTATTTTATATATATATCACAATAGATCTAAAACGTGATTAATGTGCTAATTTTGGGAATACCATAAGATAATAGCACATAGGCAATGGTAATGTTTGATTCATAACATTTTTTAAGTTTATTAAAAAAACTCCAGCATAATAATGGCATCGCAGAACAGTTAAAACTATAATAGCAAAATAAATAAATACTAGTTAACTACACTGAAAAAAATTTGCTCGTTAAATTTATTTGTTTACTTTGTTAGAAAAATTGAAGGTCCTGTAGTAAGGAAGATATGAAAACCAACATGCGTTATGGTTAAACCAACATGATGCGCTGACTAAGTATATCATGACCTGAGATTTAGTTAAAATCTATTTAAATCAAACAAAATATTTTTCTAAGTGTACCATAAACTGCAGAATAAGAATAGTTGCTGTTTGAGAATATATGGCAATAGTTAAGAAAATTTCAAATTTCAATAAGGCAAACCAAGTGTAAGTTGGCTAATATGAGAGTCTATGGGTCAGATTTAATATGGCTCTTGCTGTTCAAAAAATATATACATGCAGTTTAACCAATAAATGTTTTCAGAAATGATTTGTGTTCAATAGTTGGAGAATTATACGATCAACTCAAGAATTCACTTATTAAAGAATCAATAATTTTCTTATTATTACTGCTTTTATTTTTATGGAATCAAAAGGGATTTTTAGCTAATTGAGGAGAACTCGTTAGCTAAGTGGAGGGAGGCCAATTTACCTGACCTAACCGACTCTACAATCCACCAGCAAGTTCCTCAAAGTCAGGCTCTCCGAAGGTTCTTTAAAGTGGCATGGTACATTCGCACGTATGACATGCTAAGAAACCTTAGAATAGATCCGGTCGAAAAATAATAAGGGGCAGAGCCCTAAAGCTATATGCGAAAACCGACAGGCTGCTCTATTAAGCATTATCTAATCTCAGAGTAATTACTAACCGCACAGGGCGGTACGCAGATCTTAGATCAGTCATTGAATAAAGAATAATGTATTTCTCGAAGCTTATGAGGAATACAGAAATTACTCAGTTAGATTGATGGGACTCTGTAGAAACCATCCAGATGCACTAATTCGGAAAAAGCTCAACATTAAACTATTAAAATATTACCTATCAACTATTCAAAATAGATTTTTTACCATAGGACAGAAATTTATATAGTTTTTAATCATATCTATGTTTAGATAAACATTTTTATTAAATAAACTGTTTGATTGAAATGCAAAATGAAGTTAGATTAATTCTACGCCATATATCCTTTTCAGTCCCAATTAAGTTAATTACATTTGGAAAATGACAGTATACGGGTATAATTTATGACTTACCTCGTTCCAATTCACGCACAGGCTTTCCGCTATTCTGAGCCAATTTCACTTCATGGTCATATTTCTGAGTTTAAAATTCCTCTAATTAAATTTATAATTCCCGTAATTAAACAGTTTAAATATCATAAAATTTATTGCTTTTGAGAAAATTTCAGTCAATTTCGACGAGTTAACAACTTCATGCATTTTAGCTTGAAGTGCGTGCCTTTTTGTTGTCCTTCTGCATTTGAAGTCAATTCATAAATGCAGGACATTTAACATCCTTTTTCCATTGCACTGAGCATTTTCGAGTGTTTTGTGCTTTTGATTTTGATTGCACTTTTATGACTTCAGCGTGTTAATTGCTTTAATTCACGTTTATTAATTTTAGTTATAAAACTTTTTTCTATTTAATTTTTTTCAGTATTTCAGTTTTATTTATATTTTAATTATTTTTTTTTTAATTTATCTGTTGAAATGTCAAATGTTCTCTTAAAATTTCGTTGTAATTGGCAATTTGGAGTTAGTTTTTTTGTTGTTGTTTCTATTAAAAACGGCAGTGCTTTGTGTGAACACTTAAAATTTTATTTTAAAATATTTTTTTCAATTTTTTAATTATTTTAGTTTTGCTGTTTAGGCTATGAGAGGCTAACGAGAGTATTTATTATAGTTTCTTTATAATTTTTTTATTTTTATTTTAATTTTTAATAATTGAAATGCAATTGCTTATTGTATTTTATGATATGTAAAATGAATTGCATTAAAATATCTATGAGTTATACTTGGACTCTATTTCAGACTATTGAGCTCGAATAATTGTTAATCGACTTTATTTGTTATTTTAAAATTTTGTTTTTTTAATATTTTAATAAGAATTTTTTTTAGCAATTCCGTCCATTTTCATATTATAATTGTTGCCAAATCAATTCCAGTTTATTGTAATTCCTGTTTTTGCATTCTATAAAGAGAAAATTAATTAATTTAATGTTATTTGATGAAATATTATTGTGATGTAAAATTATTTTTATGTGTATGTGTAGAGTCAAAAAATGATTTTTTTCAATAGACAGATGATTTTATTACATTTTATTATATAGATATAAAAAATTGATTTTAAACATTCGTTTTGACGAAAGACGAACAGTAGTAAAATTCCAACAACTAAAATATTTTTTTTTATTTTTAATTAATTTAATTAGTTTTGGTTATCATACAACCAAATGCCTGTCTTCTGTGGTCTTGGGATTGTTTCTTATATTTAATTATTCGTAAATAATTTTTGAGACTGTAAGTACCAAGAGTTGAAATCGTGCCCTGCCAAATTTGAAGCTTAGAGTCAGTGCTCATTAACCATTTTCTTATTTTCATTTTTTAATTTTTTGGAATTTGGTTTATTTGTTGTGAAAGTGCCTTAACTGATTCACTTACTGTGTTATATTAGAACGAAATTAAAAACCAGTTGTAGAATAATTGATTTTTTTAATTATATTTCTTATCTTTAAATGTTAAATTTCAATGCTATTCATTTGCAAAGTCATTGCTATATTTATTGCATGATTTTATTGTTCTCTCTTTTGTATACAACCTAATCTAGGAATGTGATACAGAGTAAGTCGTGCTAAAGTTAATGGAAAGTTAAATGAATATTTGTTTACATATACACTCCGTTTCACTTGAATAGCACACTTCACATATTTAATTTATTTTCTTTATATCTTTTAAACTAATGAAATAAGACAATTTTTTTTTAGATTTTATAGGTAGTGTGATTAATAATCTTTATTATAAAAATAAAAAAACTTGCATTTTTTTAATAATTTTTATATTAAAAGATGACAAACTAAATAAGTATATAAATAGCATAAAAATTTCGTTTCACTTGAATAGCACATTTTTGTTTTTTAAATAAATTTAATTATTTTATGCACTAGGGACAGTGTATTTAATTATTATTAAGGATTAATTTGTTAAAATTAACATTTTAGTAATGAGTTGAACCTCCCTTGTTTAATATAACCTCATAGATCCTATCGGGAAATGAATCATACAAAATTTTAATATAATCAAGGGAAATTGTAGCCCATGCTCGTTGAATTGCTTCAATTAGTTCAGTTTTTGTTGAATATTGTTTTCCAGATTCATACACTTTTCTAGCCAGCCATCCCCAAACATTTTCTATTATGTTAAAATCCGGCGAGTATGGTGGCCAGTTCAGAACAGTAACATTTCTGGATTCAATGAACGATTTTACAACACGAGCAGTATGTATTGGGGCGTTGTCTTGTTGGAAAGTCCACGACAATTGTCCAAAAAGATTCTCTAATGAAGGAAAAGCTTTTTCTAAAACTCCTTGGAACGATTTTGCGTTCATAGTTGTGTTTAAGAATTGGAGTTCACAAGTGCCATAGTAAGATATCGCTCCCCAAACCATAACTCCGCCCATTCTACTGTGTAAACGCTCCAACTCATGAGTTCCTTTCCTCAAATCATGAAAATAATAATTGTAACCGTCGGGCCCTTCCAAATTAAACTTTGTCTCATCAGAGAAAACAACGCTATTCCACTCCTTGCTCCATGACATGTTGGCACGGCAAAAAGTCAACCGAGCTTCTTTACGTATAGGGTTAAGTGGTGGTTTTTTTTTTAATTTAAGCCGTTTTAGATGTTGGGCATTCGAAATAACCCGCCATACGGTAGTTTTGCTTGCATTGACACCAGCTTTTAACCTGATTTTGTTAACCGAATCATGCGAATTCGAAGCTTGCCTCAAAATAGCCCGCTTATCTGCATAGCTGAGGACGCTTTTTACACGGCCTTTCATATTTTTTCCATAGTTAAGATCATTTTGAATGAAATTGTATATCACTTTTCTGCTTCTTCCAATTCTTTTTGATATTTGAGTTACAGACAGGTCAGAATCAATGAAGCTTTTTATTTTGACCTGTTCTTCGTTGGTTAAAGCATTACAACGACCCATTATTAATTTAAATCGTCACACTGTATTTAAAACTCACAAATAAATAAAAAAACTTAATATTGTAGTGAGCTGCTACTCATAAATTAAATTGGAAACCAAATGTGCTATTCAAGTGAAACGAAATACATACTAGTTATTGATGCAAATTCAAAAGAAAATAACGGGAAAATTTAACGGTACATTTCTGCAGTACTAATTTTTTTTGAAGGAGACTACATAAGGAAACAAACAAAAAAACTCAACAATTATTACAACAAAGTCATGAGATCATTGATAGATAAGCAAATAATAATGCAAAAACGAAGTGTGCTATTCAAGTGAAACGGAGTGTATTATTCCACAATAATATTATAGTAAATTCTATAAAAATTATTAGTAATGAACTTTACGGTTATTCAATATGTTTTGTAGCTATTCCTACAGCTATATTCGTGAATATACTGTTTTATTATACTACAATATCTTAAGCCACTGAAGATATACCGATTGAAAGAAAGAAATGTAACAAAAGTAGTTAATATTAACAAAAGTAGTTAATATGTTAAGCTGGTTGGTATCAAAATCTGCAGGACATTATAGATATCACTCTAACTGATATAGTTAATAGAATTAGGCTTAAACTAATTGATATCTAAACTACAAAGGTAATAGCTATATCAATTAAAGATATAGATGGCAGAATTATCATTAAGGGTCGGAAGGAATATTGAAAGACAAAAAACTCTACGAACTAAGTAGATATGTTATATCTAGCATTGATCTTTAACCCTGTATATTTAAGTTTTTAATAAGTTTTAATAAGCTCAGTTTCGGACTTGATTCTGAATTAGTTGAAAGAGTTATTATGACCAAATATGCAAGTTAGCTTTAGAATCCTATACAGAGGAATGTATTAGATATATTGACTATTTCTAACGGTGAATATAGCAAAATAACTGCCGTATATGAGACCATTTTCTTATATTGCTTTTTTTTTAATTATATACGTTACATACTAAAAATTTAGATATCTTATTTAAAACTTATTAATTTAGACTTTTCAAATAAAAAACTGTTTTTGATTTTTTTTGTATAATCCTTTTCCATATAATGTTCCTAATGATTTGAAGTTTTTTGACTTCTTCATCAGTGCGGGATAATTAAACGAGAGACAATTTTAGTTTCATAAGGCTAAACTGGGACACCAAGAATCTTAAGCTAAGAATCTTTTTATGAAGATGTCTTGCAAATTTTTACAATTAAGCAAATTTTTTTATACGAAACCAATAATCCATGGTTGCCTAAAGCTGTCCATTGGAATTTTTGGATTATAATATCAAAATTTTTAGACATGTGTTTGTGTTAAATATTGAATGATACAATACTATTGCATATAATTTAAAAATGTGAATAAATAGCTTCTAAATAATATATCCTAAAATAAAATGTTGCTTTAGTAAAGCCAAAAATAGTTTTATTAACGTTAAAATGTTTAATAATAAATAAAAATAATTAAAAAAAAACGAAAAAAATTGTTGCTAAAATAAATTGATTGATGATTTCAATCAATTATCAAAGCCCTACTCTATTTAAATTTTGTTTATTAAAATTTTTCACATTTGCCGCCACATTATGCACTTGAAATCTTTTTGGGTCGCTAACTGACAATGGATATGAGAACTTTTTTTACTGTGTACTGTACAAAATAAAAGAAGAAAAAAATGTGCCACTACGACGACAACAACAACAACGGCAATAGCAACGACAAATCATGTCATATGACGGCATTGCAATATACTTGCATTTTCGTCGAAGCATATTTATAGGCAAGCCAAAAAATTTGATGTGAACGGAAACAATGCCAGAATGTAAAGCAAAAATTGTTTTCATACAAACACATTCATACATTCATTCATATGCTGATATGCACGTCACCAAACACACAAACATACACACATACACGTACACACTTCAATGACTTACTGCACCATATCTGCTGCTTGATATATACTCTTCTATTCTCTACATATATAGAGATGTGAGTTTATACAAATATTCACAACTAAATGTAGGTATATGTATGTGTGTATATGTGTTTATATTTGTGTATTGGTGATGACGATAGCGTTGCAACCAACCACTCAACTTAAAGCAAACGACCAAACGACCCATCGACTAACCGACCATTTAAACTGGGACAATAAAATCAACAACAACAACAATAATAATGACAACAACAACAACAACAACAACAACAACAGCCATTGCCATTAAATTGTAGATTTTTTATGTTGATATCTTTGTAAATATTTTTATTTTTATTTTGTTTTTTGTTTTTGTTTTTGTTTTTGTTTTGCATTATTTGTATTTGTATTTTATGTGTCTTCCTTTTATTTTGCTTTTATGCAAAATATAAACGGATTCGTTTTATTATATAAAAGATACAAAAGGCGTAGCGATTTTTATTTTTATTTCTTTTCTTTTTTTTGTTTTGCTTTTTATTTATTTATATTTTGGTTTTTTTTTATTTTTTTGTTTTTGGTATTTTTATTTCATTTAGTCGACATTATCATCATACAATATCATCAACACCCTCACAATGACAGCCGTGGAGGATGGCTTTGTTTTGCCAAAACTCAGAACTCAGAACTCAGCTGGAAAATGCATAGCAAATAATTTTCATTTTTATTTTCTATTTAAAAATTTCAGAAACGTATCTATGCAGTTGAATTCTTCATTGTTTCTGATTTCAGTAATTCGCTATGTCCCAAAAATTATGAAATATTTTTAAGCTCTCAAACAATTGAGAATTACTCGTATATAAAGGTCAAGGTATTTAGAGGAAGTTTAGGAGCATAAATGATGCTTTCAGAAAAATCTTGAACTAATTTTTAAATCTATTTTAATAGAACAATGGACTTAAGAAATGCTTCATGCCATCATAATAATTCCTTTAAATAAACTTGCTTTAAAATTACTGTATTATTATTTTTGAGACAAAACCATTAAATTATTAGATTATATAAATAATAAATAAATCTGTAATCAGAGTGTATCAATTCAAATACAACTATATAAAAAATACTAAAGCTTTCAAAAAGATAGGAACACTATATCCATAATTTGTTTAAATTTACTGCATTTTCATTTATGAGACTAAAGCACTAAATTATTAGATTATATAGTTAATATATATAACAGTAATCAAAGTGTACCAATTGAATTGCAACCGTATAAAGACTACTAAAACATTGAAAGAGGTGGCAACACTATATCTACAATTTTTTAACTTTAAAATAAATATAAAAATTTATTTTATTTCTATTTTTTGGATTAAAAAATTTAAATGTGAGGTGATGCAATTGATTTTCTTCTAAATATAGACTACTTGACTTTCGAACTGGTTGCAATATCACATCCACTACAATATATTTTTTTATGTTTTGAATTACAAACATATAATAAGCGTTTTTTGATTGATTGTTTTATTTGTATGGCGTTCAGATCTCCAGACCTATGGAGTCCCGTCACCCATTTATAGACCCATATCCTCCTTGGTGGTTATCAATCCATGACTTCAGTCCATCGCTGTTGGCAATGTCTGGACGCAGTGATGTTTGATCACTGGACCTATTTAGATACAACAGAAAAAACTTAAATAAATAAAGGATGGCATACCCCAAACATACCCCATATTGAAAAATAATTATTAAAAATAACATGGTAAATATTCAAAATTAGTATGTATCTACAAATTATAGATAAATAAATGAATTAATAAATAAACATAAATTAAAATGAAATAAATTTAAAAAAACGAATTAAAATGAATAAATGGTTACGTGCTCCTCGGGGAGATATGCAGATCTGAGCTCAATTATTGCTTAGTCTGATGAAGTGATAAACAATAATCCAGTCAAGGCGTAAAGAGGGGTTTTGAAAATACCTCGAGTTAAGAAAGACTAAAACTGCTCAAGTGCACTGGCTCAAATAACTTCAACATAATAATAATAATAAATAAAAAAAATTTCTTTGAATTTACCGTCCATCTTAGTTAGAGTTAAGGGGAAGCAATTGGTTAAGAAAAAATACATATAAATATCAATAGATATTTGAAACAGATATTTGTAAATCAGTATAGTGTTCTCTTAGTTTCCACTTACGCGTTTCGTTTGGGACTACCTTAATTAAAACCATAAACATACTGCTTGACTTTCAAACAGATCGTAACATAGTTACATATACATTTTATTGATCTAAAATAAACATCAAAGTTTATATCATCAATGATTTTTCGAATAAATACACAAAATTATACTATATACAATAAATATATATAATAGTAATCAAAGTTGACCAATACGATTCAATCAAGTCTTTGGCTTACCACAAAGCCGACCTCAAATTCTTGCTTTATTTGCATCCTAGTATTAGTAGATGTCACAATGTGCTCTTTTAAACCATTCTTATCTCGTCCATCACATTTCCTGGAGAGCGGTGATGTCAACCTTCTATTTCTTAAATGCATCAACAAGCTGTTTAGATGCACCTGCTCAGTAAAGAGTTCGGTGCATTTTCTGGGTACATATTCTTGAATCATGTTCCTTAAAGTGTTTCTATTTGCATATGTTATTTTATATGGAGGATTTAAAGCCCTACGCTTAACCTAAAAAAACCGTGAAGAAAAATGCTCTGCACAGATTAGTCATAGCGTCATTCCGCTACATTCGACCAAGAAATAACAAAGGACTCTGGTAAGAGCATTAAAACAAATCAAGATAAGTAAGACTTTTACATCTCAAACTTCAAATTGAACCTATTATTGAGCACAACACCACAAGTAACTATGAATAGAGCCTTTAAACTTATCAATTGGTGTCTTGTGATTCAACCAAGACTTCAAAATAAACTTTAATTTGAAAGCAAAACCACATATGATTGTGATTGGAGCCTTGAACCATCTCAGTGTGAAGACATTCTAGTTATTTCAAACTACTGTTGCAAAATATATTGTGGTAGCTAAAACGAAAAAACCTGTAACTGCGACAGGACAGCTTCTTAGGTAAACCTATCAATAATAATCATTTTAACATATATTCAGAAAGAATTCAAAAATCAACCTTATAATAGTCACCGATGTCCAAGAAAATTATACTTGGTAGAGTAGAGAACCTGTTCTGCTTGTAAGAATACGGGTGATTGCTTACTATTGAATATTGTTTTCTCTCACAAGCAATTAGAAAATTTTTCAAAATAAAGAATTATTCAATATATACGTATCAGAAAAGGGTTTTGGACAACCCCAAATTTTGTTGAGATTTCCACATATTATTTGGAGCCTACAATTGACTTAGCTTTCACCAAGTGCAAGTATGCTCGATTTCTCAGTATCCCATTTATACCAATTGGAGACTTCATAATAAGAGTATTTGGCATTAATCGAAACAGCATTATTATCCACTAAGAAACATAATTAATTAAAAATAAAATTGTTGTTGTTGTAGTTCACTGAACTTTTCTATTGAAAAAATTTAGTTTTATACTCAAAATAAAATCTTTTTTTTGCCTTCAGAGTAATACAATAAAACGGGGTCAGCACTTGACTCAGACATTCACAAATATTTTATATTCTGATTGAGATATTGTCTTTAACTCCTTCCGTGATTTATTATTCTGATCGCCTTTTTTCTGATAGAGTTTTTAAAAACTCTAATAGAGAGCCTAATTCCAACTGTAATTGATTCTTATAATAACATTATGTCATATTATGTATGACTATATTAGTGATATAGACGAAGACAAGATACTGAACTTAATTATTGTGTTTTAAGCAATAAAATGATTTTGTAAATAAAATATATATTTTTTTATATCAATTTAAAATCTTGTGTATTATTTTAACAATTATTGACATTTTATTTATTCAATATTCAACTAAGTACTCCACAATCAGAAATTACAAGTTTTGTATAACTATTAGTATAATAGTTCTATTATTTAAATAATTCTATATACAAAATAGTTTTCTTTTGCTATAAGTCACTTTAAAAATTAAAAAAGATTTTTTTTTATTTTCTTAATTTAATTTAATTCAAACAATTCTCTTAATTTTTTTTAAATCCTAATATGTTGATCAATTTTAATATATAATTCAAAATAATATAACACAAAAAAAAATAGAAATAAAAATAAAACCAACATATATAACCTGACGTTCCATTCTTTCAAATTCATAATACCTACTTCTTTAACATATTATATATTATTTTTCCACAACATTTCATTTTAATACATTTTTAATTATTTATTTCATTTTTTCTTTTAATAGAATTAAGATTTTGTATTAATTATTTTATATTGCTATTTAATTTTTTTTTGTTGTATTTTTATATTATTTTTTATATTATTATTTTTTTTTTATTAATTCATTGCTTTAATCACCAAATTTTATCAATATTAATAATGCAATATTAAGTAATACAGAAGCCTTAAATTAGTTTTAAAAATACACTTTATTGTCATCAATATTTCAGCTTTAGTCTATATAGTCTATAATCATCTTCTAATTACACTGAATCCCCCAAATTTGATATAGACCTATAGACTACGGTGAAGATATCGATGGCAATAAATTTTTTGAAACAAATATGGAAATTGTGTATTTATTTTTTTATTCACCAATTAGTCCGTTTAAAAATATATATGAATATATATATATGAATAAGTATATATGATTATATGATTATTATATGCTGTGATAGTCATATTCATACGTATAAATATTATATATTTTCGTATAAAATATATAATATTTATATTTATTAATAAATTTATAGAATACTACATGATTTTTTTAATTACAAAAGAATGATCAATTAAACCAAAGTATAGGTTTTATATATATGGAACTACGATTTCAGCTATTTAAACTCACAATTTACGAGCTAATTATTTTTATGAAATGCATACAATTTAAAAAAGAGCTAATAAAAATTATTAATAACTTTATATCAAAAAGTTAGTTGAAATATAATTTAATTTTAAAAAAGAGATTTTAAAAAATATTCTTAATTTCAAAAAGTCTCTTATGACAGTATGAAGGTTATTTTACTGTGATTAACTAAAAAAAGTAGTTGGTACCATATATTATAATTTTTAATACTTTTGCTTTATAATATTTAAAAAATGATAAACAGTAACACAATAACAATAATAATAATAATAATTTATAATAATTTAACAATAACATTTTTTGAATACATTTTCTATATAATACTTATCTCTTACAAAAAAAAAAAAAATTAAAAATGTTTCATTATATATATACATAAATCTTATAATGTAATATTTTTATGTTAAAGAAAATATTTAATATTTAAAAAAGTTGAAAATTAAAAGTAATGTAGATTCTTAAATAATTTTTTAACATGTTTCTTATATAATATTTATCACTAACCAAATTTAAAAATTAATAATTTTTAATCATAGTTAATTTTTTAATATATTTTCTTTATAATATTTAACATTTCAAAAAAAATTAAAAATTTGCTGCTATGATTTTCTAATAAACTTTTTGTGTACATATAAAGTAAATATTAGTAAATATATTAGTAAATATTAAAAATATTAAATAATATATTAATACATTTTCTATTAAATATTTAACAATTAAATAAAATTAAAATGAGTTAAATTAGTTGAATAAAATAATTATTAAATCGTGAGTGACTTTTTATTACATTTTTTAATTATTATTAAACAGTTCTATAAAGATTAAAAGGTTAAGAGTCATTGTGATTTTTTTTAAATGTAATAAGTATAATAATAAAGTTATTTTTACTGTAAAGAATACTTATTAGGTATGTGATTTAAATTTAAATGATTTGTAAAACAATGTTTCAAAGCGTTTTGAAAATAATTGAAACTCCAAACATTTGCATAGTCACTACCAAATCAAAAATTATTTAAAAGTAGAAATAAACCAATAGCACATTTTTTATTCCTTTTAAAAAACTCATAATTCTGATAATTGTGATTGTATTAAAGACTAGTCTTAAAATATATTAAGGTATCTTATACATGTAAATATATAAGTATAATGACAATAGTAGAATAATATTACTAATAGATTGCATCAGATATAAGAAATGAAGTATAAAACTTATTATGATATGTCATATCTAAGTTTTTGAAAGACTTTATTTATTCCTATGTTATTAATAAGTATAACTTAAATTTTCATAATAGTATTTCCATTATAAGAAAGTTTAAATATTTATAAAATATTTATATGAATACCATTATCAAGTATGAATTAAATTCCCTTCACATAATTTTATTATGATAGGTCATATTTAAATTTTTGAGTTTAAATATATTCCTATGTTATTAATAAATATAAATTAAATTCCCATCATATAATCTCAGTCATAAGAGAGTAATATTTATAAAATAATATAATATTAATATATTAATATTTATAAAATATTTATTTTAGTATCATTATTAGGTATAAATTAAATTTCCATCATATAATCTCAGTCATAAGAGAGTTTTTATATTTTTAAAATATTTATTTCAACACCATTATTTGGTATAAATTAAATTTGCATCATATAATCTCAATCATAAGAAAGTTTTAATATTTTTAAAATATTTATTTCAATACCATTATTTGGTATAAAATAAATTCCCATAATATAATCTCAATCATAAGAAAGTTTTAATATTTTTAAAATATTTATTTCAATACCATTATTAGTTATAAACTAAATTCCCTTAATTTAATTTGAATCATAAGAGTGTTTTAATGTTTGTGAAATATTTATTTCAATGCTATTATTAGATACAAATTAAATTCCAATCATATATTCATAATCATAACAAAGTTCTAATAATTAAAAAAATATTTATATCAAATAGAAGTCAATAACACACCTTACATTTTAATCGATTTAATTCAAAGTAGCAGCAAAACAGTAATGAATTTTAAATCCTTGCACATTTTTTTTCTCACTTTAATTAAAAACATTTTATATTTTGTCGTCTAAGTTAATTATTTTGCTTGATTTGTACCACTCAAACTTAGTACTAGAACATAATTTCGTAATGCATTAAATCATCACAAATTGCTTATTAAAATGTGTAAAGTTAAAAAATGCAGTCAAAATGAAAATATATTCAAGCTTCCGTTTTCCGACATGCACTTTACTTCCGTTTTATCCGTTTTACACTTCAATCTCGACTCAACTCAACTCAACTCAACACAACAGAACTCCACTTCACACAATCCTATGCATTTCGACAGCAAAGATATCATTCCAAGCGAATGATATATAAAATGTCGAAATGACACACTAACAACACTGGCACACGTAAGTTCCGTAGACGTGTGCTAGCACGCGGAAAAACAAATGAAAACTGTTCTACGCGAACACTTTACCACTTCATTGCAACACTAAACGACGAAACCGAACGAAAGAAAATTTTCCCGAAGTGCCGAAAAGTTGTGAGCGGAAAAAAAAGAAGAGAAAATTTCAAATTTCACATTTCACTTCCTAAACGGAAGCCAGTGAAAACCTTTTGACTTAACGCCATGAGTTACAAACTTTTGTTAACAGCGTGAGTAAGTGAAAGAGAATAGTGTTCCTGACTTCGGTACACTACATGCATACGTTCATCCACACATCCACATTGGATTGGTACATCCAAAAGTAGGTGAAACACATTCATACGTCATACACATGTTATGTCCAAACCGGCGCAAGTAGATTTTTTACTATATTTTTACCTTTACTCACTGTTAAACTTTAACATACTGTTAACAACAGTACATGTTATGTTAATTTAACATTGAGATTATAAACAAAGCAAACACCTACACTCACTGAGATTTTGCCGGCTGCATGCTGTAAATTTGAATTTGCAGAAGGCATTCACTTCTATTAATGCACATGTGCACTTGCGTAAAAGTGCAGCACAACAACAACAACAGCAACAAAAACAACAACAGCAACAAAAACTGTTATTGAAAATAATGCAAACACTTTATTGAGTAGAGAGAGAGAAAGAGCACGTTTTTAACTACATTCATCCGCGCGTATTGCAAATATTTTTCCAACTTTTTTGCTTAAACTTAACGAAACCGTATGCTGACATGTGCATCATTTGCCGGCGCTCTAGTTGCTGTCACCGTTGCCGCTACTTCAACTGCCGCTGCCATAATGTACTGGTCGCTGCCATTTTCCGGGAACTAACAGCACACTTACGACGTAGCTTTTTTGGTTTTTCACGTCAATTACGTGACATCGACGCCAACGTTTACGTACGTTTTATGTAGCCAGCACTGCAACCGTTGTGATGCAACCGTTGTGACGACAGAACCGTACTATCAGGCAAGTGCGTCAATTACGTCTGCAACGAGGTTATTTGTAACATTATTTTCCGTTTTACGCTCTCTGTGACTTTTCGGTTGTGTTAACCTCTTCCCTACTTTTTGTTTATCTTTTTGCTGCAGTTTTTCTTGTTTCCTGTCATTTTTAACTGAATTCTTTTTTCTTTTATTTTTGATTTCTGTCCACAGTTTGGGTTATAATTTTGCTGTTAAGCCCTCGCATAGGTCTTAATGTGTTAATGCAGCATTTTCTGCATCGCAGTGCATGTGTGTCATTGTGTGATTCTTGAGTTTGACACAATTTTCCAGAGTAGCTGGAATATTTTGGGGGAAGTTGTGTGCAGGAGCGCAGGTCTGCACAAAATTTGGCATAATTTTGCTAATATAGGCCTGGATTTTAGGGAAGCATATAGAGAGAAATGTTTGTGTGGAACATTGCGTTAACTAATGTTGTAACAGAATACACTGCAAAAAATATGCAACGAAAATGTTAAGCGTGCAATGAAATATTTTAAAAATATAGTACGATTTAAAAAATTTTGTTTAAAATAAAATATTGTTCCAAGGATATAAAATCAATTATAATGTTTAATGCTTAAATTTATGACTATGCATTAAATTCAAAACGGGAATGGTAAACCAATTCTGATTTTTATAAAATTCATTTTATAGGTTACTTTTTTGAAACAAACATACCTGCGTTTTAATTTTTTTATTAGCAAATATGGACTCATAGCACTCTTACAACTTTTGATTGGTCATATCTCTAGCTGTGTAAAGATAATTAAACAGACATGTTACAAATAATTGAAGCAACTAAAATTGTTTATATTTAAATAATAATATTAACCGTTAATTTAAAAAAAAAAATTTTTCAGAATATGCATCGAAAATTTCCACTTTTAATTATTGATGTAGCCACTATCAATAGCTTTCTATCGCCAGTTGGTAGTACCGAGTGCCTTTGAAAAGTTAGTCAGTTAGTCCTTCCACCTAAAATGCTAACATCCTCTACCACATTATCCACCGACGGGTACCGAATCAAATACCTTTCTACAATCGCACAAAATGACCGAACCAGCCTCTGAATTTTTATGCATTTCAGTTCTTAGTTCCAACTAATTCTATACTCGTTTTCAAAGCTTCTGCTTCATAAAGCAAGACAGACAGGATACAAGATTTATAAAGAATAATTTTTATATATTGAGAAAAAGCCTTGTTTCTCAATTATCTACCTATCCCGAGTTTTTATTTCGTATGTGCAGATCAATAGCCTTTCAATAGACTTCAGTAACAAAGACTTTCACGTTCACTCTCCTTCAGGAGTGAGGGATATAACCCTTTACTGTGGGTCTAGAAAGCCTTAAAGCCTTAAAGAGTTTGATTAATTGGTCTAGAATGACATCTTTGACAGATTTGACTTCATTACTATATCTTTCATTTTTGAATTATTTTTATGTTGATATTTTTCTGAGTTAGTGCAACGGGGCATTTTTACTATTGCTTAGCTGCGGGGTTTCTACAGAGCCATTTCCTTCTCTTTGACTAATTTAGTGCCTGCTCTCAGATGAGATAGCTCTATATTGGGCAGCTTATCGGTTTTCGCGTATAGCTTTACGGTTGTGTCCCTTAAAAATTTTTTGATCACACCTATTCTGAGGTCTTTTAGCATGTCATTCGTGTAAATAAGATTATGTAGATACCAGTAATTTAGAACAATAGAAACAAACACATCTAACACATCTTATCATAGACATGAGATAATCGTTTTCTTGGTTGACCTTTTAACTTTACAATCACTTCTTTCATATTCGTATAATATGGTGAGACCAATAATTTTGAACAATAGAAACACACACATCTTAATACATCTAATATAGACATCAGGTAATTGTCTTTTTGGTTGACTTTTTGAATTCATCACCATTTCTTTAATTTTTGCATTATGTGGTGAGACCAATAATTTCGAACAATTGCAACAATGTGTACGTTTCATACATCTCATCATAGACATGAGATATGTTCCTGTCTCGTAACATACTAGCTATCAAAAAGTATATAGGAATTCGCAAAAGATCTCTAATATTTCGCATACATATTTATATTAATCAGAAAACTCAACACCTAACAGAATTAATAATCTGCTATATATACTGTTTTTTCAAAAATAGTGATAAAAAATATGTTATTTATGCTGCATACAAGCACTTTAACACTAAAATGACTTCTTAAGCATTTAATTCGTAATTAGACTTTATTTGATTAATAAGAACCTTTAATTTTATGAGCTCATCTTAATCAATAAATCATGTTGTATTTTGTAAGATGAAAATATGAATTTCTTGTTCTACAAAGAATGATCAAATGATCACTGTGACTATAATACTGATTTGGATAATATGGTGTGCTATATGTAGGCAAAACATCTATTCCTATATATAAACATGTATATAGAGCTATATAACAAAATCTCTGGGTTCCAAAAATTTAAAAACACTACTATATCAGATATTTAATATTAATAAAGAAGAATTCTATTTATTAAATAAAGAAATATTTACATTTTAATATTAGATCAATGTGAATGGAACGTCTAAGAAGTAATGAATTTATTTCAGTGTGAAATAGATTTCTTGAGAGTGGTTTGCCTATTTACAATGTGATCGAAGTCTCGATCATACATATCTTTCATTAACATTTATATCCAAACGTATATAGCCACATAAAAGTTTAAAATGGAAACTTCAAGTTCTTTTTGAGGCTTATTAGAATAGATAATAATAAGCTTATTATAATAGAAACTTCTTATAGACCGTTAAGTTTAATTCCAGCCATATCAAAAATATTTGAGAAACTACTGATGAAAAGACTTTTGAAAGTAATCGAATGCAGAACACTAACACCAAATCAGCAATTAAGTTGGTTTAAACACAGACATAACACAACTGAGTAGGTATGGAGAATCAACCACATATGTTAGCTTGAAAGGGGTCAATACTGTACTGCAGCATTCATTGACGTCAATCAAATATTTGATGAAGTGTGGCATTTAAGTTTTTTATACAAATTAAACAACTACTCACATATAACTTTTTAAACTATATTCCTACCTTAAAAAACTACATTTCATAGTAAAGATAAACATCTACCTTAGATAAACGTACTTGGTTTAATATTACTGAAAGCTATATTTATTTCAGGCCAGGTCTTTCTCTAAGAATACTCATGACAACAATATTCACAGATGCTTCTGGAGTTAAGAGAGCATATTTTTATTTACAGGTTCATATCCACGGGTAAACCTTAAAGAAATTCAAAAACGGCTAGCGAAAGACGTATCATGCTAATAAATCCAAATTATTGTCCCTTACCTACATTACCACTTAAGGAGATAATTCTTTTTCCTATTATATTTTAGAAAAACCCAATTTCATCTGATATGAATGAATTAATTAAAATTGAATTTATTTGAATTAAAATTAAAAACAAAAGAAAAAATTGTATGAATCTTTACTTAAGTAAGACTAAACCCTGATTTGATTGTTCAGTTTATATGATAGTTATAAGATATAGTGGTTCAATTTTCATCAATCCGACCACTTCTTTATCACCACTTCTTTCATTTTCGTATAATATGGTGAGACCAATAATTTTGAACAATACAAACACACACATCTTAATACATCTAATATAGACATCAGGTAATCGTGTTCTTGGTTGACTTTTTGACTTCATCACCATTTCTTTAATTTTTGCATTATGTGGTGAGACCAATAATTTCGAACAATTGCAACAATGTGTACGTTTCATACATCTCATCATAGACATGAGATATGTTCCTGTCTCGTAACATACTAGCTATCAAAAAGTATATAGGAATTCGCAAAAGATCTCTAACATTTCGCATACATATTTATATTAATCAGAAAACTCAACACCTAACAGAATTAATAATCTGCTATATATACTGTTTTTTCAAAAATAGTGATAAAAAATATGTTATTTATGCTGCATACAAGCACTTTAACACTAAAATGACTTCTTAAGCATTTAATTCGTAATTAGACTTTATTTGATTAATAAGAACCTTTAATTTTATGAGCTCATCTTAATCAATAAATCATGTTGTATTTTGTAAGATGAAAATATGAATTTCTTGTTCTACAAAGAATGATCAAATGATCACTGTGACTATAATACTGATTTGGATAATATGGTGTGCTATATGTAGGCAAAACATCTATTCCTATATATAAACATGTATATAGAGCTATATAACAAAATCTCTGGGTTCCAAAAATTTAAAAACACTACAATATCAGATATTTGATATTAATAAAGAAGAATTCTATTTATTAAATAAAGAAATATTTACATTTTAATATTAGATCAATGTGAATGGAACGTCTAAGAAGTAATGAATTTATTTCAGTGTGAAATAGATTTCTTGAGAGTGGTTTGCCCATTTACAATGTGATCGAAGTCTCGATCATACATATCTTTCATTAACATTTATATCCAAACGTATATAGCCACATAAAAGTTTAAAATGGAAACTTCAAGTTCTTTTTGAGGCTTATTAGAATAGATAATAATAAGCTTATTATAATAGAAACTTCTTATAGACCGTTAAGTTTAATTCCAGCCATATCAAAAATATTTGGGAAACTACTGATGAAAAGACTTTTGAAAATAATCGAATGCAGAACACTAACACCAAATCAGCAATTAAGTTGGTTTAAACACAGACATAACACAACTGAGTAGGTATGGAGAATCAACCACATATGTTAGCTTGAAAGGGGTCAATACTGTACTGCAGCATTCATTGACGTCAATCAAATATTTGATGAAGTGTGGCATTTAAGTTTTTTATACAAATTAAACAACTACTCACATATAACTTTTTAAACTATATTCCTACCTTAAAAAACTACATTTCATAGTAAAGATAAACATCTACCTTAGATAAACGTACTTGGTTTAATATTACTGAAAGCTATATTTATTTCAGGCCAGGTCTTTCTCTAAGAATACTCATGACAACAATATTCACAGATGCTTCTGGAGTTAAGAGAGCATATTTTTATTTACAGGTTCATATCCACGGGTAAACCTTAAAGAAATTCAAAAACGGCTAGCGAAAGACGTATCATGCTAATAAATCCAAATTATTGTCCCTTACCTACATTACCACTTAAGGAGATAATTCTTTTTCCTATTATATTTTAGAAAAACCCAATTTCATCTGATATGAATGAATTAATTAAAATTGAATTTATTTGAATTAAAATTAAAAACAAAAGAAAAAATTGTATGAATCTTTACTTAAGTAAGACTAAACCCTGATTTGATTGTTCAGTTTATATGATAGTTATAAGATATAGTGGTTCAATTTTCATCAATCCGACCACTTCTTTATCACCACTTCTTTCATTTTCGTATAATATGGTGAGACCAATAATTTTGAACAATACAAACACACACATCTTAATACATCTAATATAGACATCAGGTAATCGTGTTCTTGGTTGACTTTTTGACTTCATCACCATTTCTTTAATTTTTGCATTATGTGGTGAGACCAATAATTTCGAACAATTGCAACAATGTGTACGTTTCATACATCTCATCATAGACATGAGATATGTTCCTGTCTCGTAACATACTAGCTATCAAAAAGTATATAGGAATTCGCAAAAGATCTCTAACATTTCGCATACATATTTATATTAATCAGAAAACTCAACACCTAACAGAATTAATAATCTGCTATATATACTGTTTTTTCAAAAATAGTGATAAAAAATATGTTATTTATGCTGCATACAAGCACTTTAACACTAAAATGACTTCTTAAGCATTTAATTCGTAATTAGACTTTATTTGATTAATAAGAACCTTTAATTTTATGAGCTCATCTTAATCAATAAATCATGTTGTATTTTGTAAGATGAAAATATGAATTTTTTGTTCTACAAAGAATGATCAAATGATCACTGTGACTATAATACTGATTTGGATAATATGGTGTGCTATATGTAGGCAAAACATCTATTCCTATATATAAACATGTATATAGAGCTATATAACAAAATCTCTGGGTTCCAAAAATTTAAAAACACTACAATATCAGATATTTGATATTAATAAAGAAGAATTCTATTTATTAAATAAAGAAATATTTACATTTTAATATTAGATCAATGTGAATGGAACGTCTAAGAAGTAATGAATTTATTTCAGTGTGAAATAGATTTCTTGAGAGTGGTTTGCCCATTTACAATGTGATCGAAGTCTCGATCATACATATCTTTCATTAACATTTATATCCAAACGTATATAGCCACATAAAAGTTTAAAATGGAAACTTCAAGTTCTTTTTGAGGCTTATTAGAATAGATAATAATAAGCTTATTATAATAGAAACTTCTTATAGACCGTTAAGTTTAATTCCAGCCATATCAAAAATATTTGGGAAACTACTGATGAAAAGACTTTTGAAAATAATCGAATGCAGAACACTAACACCAAATCAGCAATTAAGTTGGTTTAAACACAGACATAACACAACTGAGTAGGTATGGAGAACCAACCACATATGTTAGCTTGAAAGGGGTCAATACTGTACTGCAGCATTCATTGACGTCAATCAAATATTTGGTGAAGTGTGGCATTTAAGTTTTTTGTACAAATTAAACAACTACTCACATATAACTTTTTAAACTATATTCCTACCTTAAAAAACTACATTTCATAGTAAAGATAAACATCTACCTTAGATAAACGTACTTGGTTTAATATTACTGAAAGCTATATTTATTTCAGGCCAGGTCTTTCTCTAAGAATACTCATGACAACAATATTCACAGATGCTTCTGGAGTTAAGAGAGCATATTTTTATTTACAGGTTCATATCCACGGGTAAACCTTAAAGAAATTCAAAAACGGCTAGCGAAAGACGTATCATGCTAATAAATCCAAATTATTGTCCCTTACCTACATTACCACTTAAGGAGATAATTCTTTTTCCTATTATATTTTAGAAAAACCCAATTTCATCTGATATGAATGAATTAATTAAAATTGAATTTATTTGAATTAAAATTAAAAACAAAAGAAAAAATTGTATGAATCTTTACTTAAGTAAGACTAAACCCTGATTTGATTGTTCAGTTTATATGATAGTTATAAGATATAGTGGTTCAATTTTCATCAATCCGACCACTTCTTTATCACCACTTCTTTCATTTTCGTATAATATGGTGAGACCAATAATTTTGAACAATAGAAACACACACATCTTAATACATCTAATATAGACATCAGGTAATTGTCTTTTTGGTTGACTTTTTGAATTCATCACCATTTCTTTAATTTTTGCATTATGTGGTGAGACCAATAATTTCGAACAATTGCAACAATGTGTACGTTTCATACATCTCATCATAGACATGAGATATGTTCCTGTCTCGTAACATACTAGCTATCAAAAAGTATATAGGAATTCGCAAAAGATCTCTAACATTTCGCATACATATTTATATTAATCAGAAAACTCAACACCTAACAGAATTAATAATCTGCTATATATACTGTTTTTTCAAAAATAGTGACAAAAAATATGTTATTTATGCTGCATACAAGCACTTTAACACTAAAATGACTTCTTAAGCATTTAATTCGTAATTAGACTTTATTTGATTAATAAGAACCTTTAATTTTATGAGCTCATCTTAATCAATAAATCATGTTGTATTTTGTAAGATGAAAATATGAATTTCTTGTTCTACAAAGAATGATCAAATGATCACTGTGACTATAATACTGATTTGGATAATATGGTGTGCTATATGTAGGCAAAACATCTATTCCTATATATAAACATGTATATAGAGCTATATAACAAAATCTCTGGGTTCCAAAAATTTAAAAACACTACAATATCAGATATTTGATATTAATAAAGAAGAATTCTATTTATTAAATAAAGAAATATTTACATTTTAATATTAGATCAATGTGAATGGAACGTCTAAGAAGTAATGAATTTATTTCAGTGTGAAATAGATTTCTTGAGAGTGGTTTGCCCATTTACAATGTGATCGAAGTCTCGATCATACATATCTTTCATTAACATTTATATCCAAACGTATATAGCCACATAAAAGTTTAAAATGGAAACTTCAAGTTCTTTTTGAGGCTTATTAGAATAGATAATAATAAGCTTATTATAATAGAAACTTCTTATAGACCGTTAAGTTTAATTCCAGCCATATCAAAAATATTTGGGAAACTACTGATGAAAAGACTTTTGAAAATAATCGAATGCAGAACACTAACACCAAATCAGCAATTAAGTTGGTTTAAACACAGACATAACACAACTGAGTAGGTATGGAGAATCAACCACATATGTTAGCTTGAAAGGGGTCAATACTGTACTGCAGCATTCATTGACGTCAATCAAATCTTTGATGAAGTGTGGCATTTAAGTTTTTTGTACAAATTAAACAACTACTCACATATAACTTTTTAAACTATATTCCTACGTTAAAAAACTATATTTCATAGTAAAGATAAACATCTACCTTAGATAAACGTACTTGGTCTTTCTCTAAGAATACTCATGACAACAATATTCACAGATGATTCTGGGGTTAAGAGAGCATATTTTTATTTACAGGTTCATATCCACGGGTAAACCTTAAAGAAATTCAAAAACGGCTAGCGAAAGACGTATCAATGCTAATAAATCCAAATTATTGTACCTTACCTACATTACCACTTAAGAAGATAATTCTTTCTCCTATTATATTTTAGAAAAATCCAATTTCATCCGATATGAATGAAGTTAAATATCTATAATAAATCTCGATGGAGAATATTATCGCATATCCTTACTAAGAGCGGACAATTACTGAAAGTCACAAACTGAACTGACTGTTTATACAAAAATATTAAACTATACACTTTTATTATATTTGCCAGGATAATGCCTTATACCCAGTATAACTCCGTTTCTTTTGTAAGTCTATATGCAAAATGTCTGTGCAATAATGTGTAGTAATATTTTTAACTGAATCGCAAATGATAATACCACAAAATTTAAGTAAAAATAAGTGAAGATATCATGGTTAGGCTTCCCGAACCTTAGATACCATTTACACAGAATCTCATATTTATATCATGGTTTCATATAATAAAACATATAATCACATATATATAATATCATACATACATATGTATGTAATGTAATATGTAATAATATTAATAAAAAGTGCTTCAAGTTTTTTGTAACCAGTTATATTTCTTTAGTTATTGAAGCTGGACGAACTTTTAGTAGATGGGATGAAAGATGAATCTGAAGTATCAATTAGTAAAACAGCTGTGTTCAAATCTGAGCAGATATCTTTATGACGAATTTTTTTTTCTATAACAGATACTTAAATTCGAAATAAGAAACGAATTTATTAAAAAATAAAAATGTGTTTTTAGAATGAAATTTTCTTAAGTCGTTAGCTTACATATGAGCTAGACCAGGGCATCGAACCGGAACAGAACTGAAAACCGGAAAAAACCGATATTTTTGCTGGAACATATCGGTTTATTTCGGATCAGCATTCTATAAATTTGGCATCTGTGCAATATAAAATTGATGCCCATCAAATCAATTCGATTACTACAGATAATGGAGCGAATATGATAGGAATGATACATTGGAATGGAAATAGAAGAATATTTTCTTATTAAAGCTGAAAGTGAATCTAATGATTAATTAGATGATAGCATGATTTTCGGATATAACTTAGCTATTAATATTGACATGGAACTGAACCGAAAACCGAAATAAACCGATATTATTACCGGAACGAAAATCGGAACCGAACCAATATATTATTTTTCTCTTGAACCGGAACGAAAACCGGAATGGTAAAAACTTCTTTTCGATGTCCTGAACTACACCTAAACCCAGATCTATCAACTCTATTTTAAGTATACTAGTTGCATTCTATAAATTATAATTAGTTTCCGAACTTCAAGTACATATATTAGCGAATAAAAAGTTTTTTCAATAAAACATGTGTCTGTAAAAGCAGTTTATATATCAGCTATATCTAAATCTAAACCGATATGAATTTAATGTTTTACATTTTCTCTTATAAAAATATGTAGATACTCTACTAAATTTGATTTAAATATATTTATTAAATTGTAAAAAAATAAAACTACACGTAAATAATACAATATAGTTAGTAACATTTTTATAATTAACTATAATTGAATATAAGAATATTTAGTTATTTATATACGAGAGCGGTTTGAAAAGTCAGTGACTTTTTGAATGAAACAAATTTTTTTCGGCAAATAAACAGTTCAGTTTTCTACATAATCACCTTTTAGCTCGATGCATTTAGTCCAACGGCTATCTAACACCAACTGAACAACGTATCTAGCTCAAAATTAGAATGTTCCCCACTGGTAGATTACAGCTGACGTCAGCACTGTTACATTTGAAGTAATTGCGCAGGAAATTCAAAAAGTCACTGACTTATCAAACCGCCCACGTATATGAACGTAAGTTAACATATAAGATTAAAGTGAAGGATGAAATGCATTTTATATATTTGTTTCTGAATTAAAATTGAAAACAAAAGAAAAAATTTAATAAATCTTTATTTAAGTAAAGAGTCAAAAATCGGCCGCGTTGGCAGACATTTTCCTCCAAGTTTTGGAACAAAACCCAGGACCTGCTCCCTCCTGCGAAGACGCAGGCTGGCACCATGGACAAGTGAAATTAGTCACTTACAAGGATGCGAGATCGGTTGCCTTGTACAAGGCAGCCGTCTCTAAAGTAGGAGAGATCTGGCCTGGAGCCAGACTTGAAGCGATAGACAGGAAGGATATTCCATCTCGTCCTAGGGCCAGGGTTTGGATCCCAACCAAACAAACTGACCCAGAGCAAATTCTGAAAATCATCAGGATCTGCAACCCCAACCATCCAACTGGAAATTGGAGGGTGGTTAAATTAAAGGAGCCTGTTGGACCGACCAGACAAGCTGTCCTTGTGTTAAATGCGAAGTCATTGAAACCGCTCTCCGAAGTTAAATATGTAATCTCCTATGGCTTCGAGAAGCTAAATCTCAAGGTCTATCGTACCGATGCCACGGAAGAATCGGAGAAGATTACTTCCGATCAGCCCTTGCTGGAGAAACCAGCTAAAGGACCAATGTTAAGACAGCAGACTGGAAAGGAAACACAGAGCGAAGACCTGACAGATTAAATGGAGGTGGACTCGCTCTCTCTGATGTCTGAAGACAAATCGGATGCGGGGTCGGTATTACGTTAACGTTAACTATTGAAAACACAGATCTTGAGATTAAGGATTGGAGAGTTCTTGATGAACACTCATTCTTTGACTATCGTTATATTCAATTCTATATAAATCTACAATGTCCAGTTGAGAAACCTTATCGGAATTACCGTAATACCAACTGGAGTAGATATCGAACCAATTTATTAAATCTACTTCCTCTATATCCTATTGAAAAAGTAGAGACTCCCCAATCGCTAGATAACGTTGTGGAAACCTTCACAAAAACTTGCAACATAGCCTTGGACCGTTCTTGCCCGCTGAAATCACAGAAGGGAAGGAAAAAGCCATTGTGGTGGTCCGAGGAAATAAGAGATCTGAAATAATAGGACTGGGACATCTACAAAGTTAGTCTTAAAATATATAAAAATTAAATAAAAGGAGCCAAAACACGCTCCTGGAAAGCCTTCTGTGAAAGCGTGAAGGGTTGTCAAGGAACAGCGAGGTTTAGGCGCATTCTCTTGAAGAAACCCTCTAATCTAGTCTACTTAAAAGACGAGGTCAATGGGTGGACACATAGCAGCGAAGAGTCGGCGGCATTGTTACTGAATATACATTTCCCAGATAGCGACATACCAAATAACCTTGGAATAAACCTGGGTTCTACATGTGACTCATCTGTGGTGAATAATATTTTCACCAGAAGGAAAATTTAATGGGCTATAGATAGCTTTCTACCATACAAATCACCAGGCCTGGATGGAACTATACCAGCCCAGCTTCATGAAGCAAACGACATCCCTTGCAACTGGCTCACACCAATCTTTAAAGGTTGTCTTTCCTTAGGGCACATACCAGAGAAATAAAAATCGACAAAGGTCGTTTTCATTCGTAAAGCTGGCAAAAGCTCCCATATTACACCTAAAGATTTTAGATCGATTAGTCTATCCTCTTTCCTCTTAAAAACTTCAGAAAGGCTTCTGGAGCATTTTATTAGGAAAGAGATACCAGATGAAAGGCTTTCAAAATCACAACATGCGTACTGTAAAGGAAGGTCTGTAGAGATCGCATTATCATCTCTAACTGGGATGATTGAAAACTCAATACAGTATAAAGAAAACGCTCTTTGCGCTTTTCTAGATGTGGAAGGAGCTTTCAACAACATCCTTCCTCAAGTAATCGTCAACTCATTAAGAAAACTAGGAATTGACAATAGAGTAATCGAAGTCATTACCCAACTGCTGGTTGATAGGACAATCGTAGCGCAGTGGGGGGTAACGCTAGTAACTAAGAAGGTTAATAGCGGGACTCCACAAGGAGGAGTACTTTCCTCTCTTTTATGGCTAACTGCAGTTAATGATCTTCTTGTTGATCTAGATAGCGCAGGTTGTCAGGTGGTCGCGTACGCGGATGATCTTTCCTTGATTGGAAGGGGAAAATTTCTGAGTACAATAAGTGAGGTAATGCAGTTAAATCTAAATAAAGTATCCAAATGGGCCCATTGTAGCGGATTATCAATAAATCCAACCAAAATAGAACTAGTGCTCTTTTCTAGGAAATATAAAATTGCGGAATTCACACTATCTATCCTAGGAGGTCAAATTCTGACTCTGAATGATAAAGCCAAATATTTAGGTCTTATACTAGCAACTAGGAATTGGAAGCAGTTGAGGATGGACGCAAGATTCCATCCTCAGAGAAATTGATCTCATTCCGGATATAACAGACTACTGTACTACAATTACAATTGTGGACAGAAATCTTGAATTATTAATTCCTTCTAGGGAGATATGGAAAAACGGCTCAAACGGCTCAAAGTTAGATGGACAAGTAGGAGGAGGAGTATACTGCCCTAAATTAGATCTCAGTATGAGTTTCAGGCTACCGGATCACTGCAGCGTTTTTCAAGCTAAAGTATCCGCTATATTTAAAGTTTTAGATTGGCTGGAACACAATGTTTCCTCCGTTAAATTTATAAACATATTTACTGACAGCCAGGCAGCTATAAAATTCTTAAACTCGTCGACCATCAACTCGAGGTTAGTACTGAATTGTCTTACATCACTTGTGGTGATGGCTGAATATTTTCGGACACGAATTGTTTGGGTCCCTGGACATAGGGACATCCAAGGCAACTGTTGAGCAGATGAATTAGCAAGACATTGTACGACAGCACAAATTCTTCTGAGAAAAGAAAGTGTGGGTATACCAGTTGCTTCTTGTCGGCACCGAATAATATTATGGACATACCAAATGTTTGAAAGAAGATGGTCAACAGTACCCAACTGCATAAAAACCAAGGAATTTTGGCCAAAAATAAGTAAGAAAAGATCGGGGGAATTAATCAACCTATCCCGAGCAAATTTATCCAGGATAGTGGGAATTATTACGGGACACTGCCCGTTAGGAGGACATGCCGTGAGGCTCAACATCAGGACCTCCTTACTGTGTAGGCATTGCCTGGAGGATGATGAAGAGGAATCACCAAAACACACCTTCTGCTACAGTGTCCTGCTTTCGCAAGACATAGACTATCCTACGTAGGGTCGCACTTTTTCTATTTACTAAGAGAGCTAGATTCTATTTCCATAGCTCGTGTCAATGGCTTTGTAGCCAATACCAAGTTGTTATAGGGACAGGTGTCAAATTCTTTAGGGTATCACAATGGACCTCATCGTCTAAGTGAGTCCTCGGACGGCTCCAGTGACCTAACCTAACCTATTTAAGTAAGACTAAACCCTGATCTGATTGTTCGGTTTATAGGATAGCTATAAGATATAGTGGTTCAATTTTCATCAATCCGACCACTTCTTTATCACCACTTCTTTCATTTTCGTATAATATGGTGAGACCAATAATTTTGAACAATACAAACACACACATCTTAATACATCTAATATAGACATCAGGTAATCGTGTTCTTGGTTGACTTTTTGACTTCATCACCATTTCTTTAATTTTTGCAATATGTGGTGAGACCAATAATTTCGAACAATTGCAACAATGTGTACGTTTCATACATCTCATCATAGACATGAGATATGTTCCTGTCTCGTAACATACTAGCTATCAAAAAGTATATAGGAATTCGCAAAAGATCTCTAACATTTCGCATACATATTTATATTAATCAGAAAACTCAACACCTAACAGAATTAATAATCTGCTATATATACTGTTTTTTCAAAAATAGTGATAAAAAATATGTTATTTATGCTGCATACAAGCACTTTAACACTAAAATGACTTCTTAAGCATTTAATTCGTAATTAGACTTTATTTGATTAATAAGAACCTTTAATTTTATGAGCTCATCTTAATCAATAAATCATGTTGTATTTTGTAAGATGAAAATATGAATTTCTTGTTCTACAAAGAATGATCAAATGATCACTGTGACTATAATACTGATTTGGATAATATGGTGTGCTATATGTAGGCAAAACATCTATTCCTATATATAAACATGTATATAGAGCTATATAACAAAATCTCTGGGTTCCAAAAATTTAAAAACACTACAATATCAGATATTTAATATTAATAAAGAAGAATTCTATTTATTAAATAAAGAAATATTTACATTTTAATATTAGATCAATGTGAATGGAACGTCTAAGAAGTAATGAATTTATTTCAGTGTGAAATAGATTTCTTGAGAGTGGTTTGCCTATTTACAATGTGATCGAAGTCTCGATCATACATATCTTTCATTAACATTTATATCCAAACGTATATAGCCACATAAAAGTTTAAAATGGAAACTTCAAGTTCTTTTTGAGGCTTATTAGAATAGATAATAATAAGCTTATTATAATAGAAACTTCTTATAGACCGTTAAGTTTAATTCCAGCCATATCAAAAATATTTGGGAAACTACTGATGAAAAGACTTTTGAAAATAATCGAATGCAGAACACTAACACCAAATCGGCAATTAAGTTGGTTTAAACACAGACATAACACAACTGAGTAGGTATGGAGAATCAACCACATATGTTAGCTTGAAAGGGGTCAATACTGTACTGCAGCATTCATTGACGTCAATCAAATCTTTGATGAAGTGTGGCATTTAAGTTTTTTGTACAAATTAAACAACTACTCACATATAACTTTTTAAACTATATTCCTACGTTAAAAAACTATATTTCATAGTAAAGATAAACATCTACCTTAGATAAACGTACTTGGTCTTTCTCTAAGAATACTCATGACAACAATATTCACAGATGATTCTGGGGTTAAGAGAGCATATTTTTATTTACAGGTTCATATCCACGGGTAAACCTTAAAGAAATTCAAAAACGGCTAGCGAAAGACGTATCAATGCTAATAAATCCAAATTATTGTACCTTACCTACATTACCACTTAAGAAGATAATTCTTTCTCCTATTATATTTTAGAAAAATCCAATTTCATCCGATATGAATGAAGTTAAATATCTATAATAAATCTCGATGGAGAATATTATCGCATATCCTTACTAAGAGCGGACAATTACTGAAAGTCACAAACTGAACTGACTGTTTATACAAAAATATTAAACTATACACTTTTATTATATTTGCCAGGATAATGCCTTATACCCAGTATAACTCCGTTTCTTTTGTAAGTCTATATGCAAAATGTCTGTGCAATAATGTGTAGTAATATTTTCAACTGAATCGCAAAAGTTAATATCACGAAATTTAAGTAAAAATAAGTGAAGATATTATGTTTAGGCTTCCCGAACCTTAGATACCATTTACACAGAATCTCATATTTATATCATGGTTTCATATAATAAAACATATAATCACATATATATAATATCATACATACATATGTATGTAATGTAATATGTAATAATATTAATAAAATGTGCTTCAAGTTTTTTGTAACCAGTTATATTTCTTTAGTTATTGAAGCTGGACGAACTTTTAGTAGATGGGATGAAAGATGAATCTGAAGTATCAATTAGTAAAACAGCTGTGTTCAAATCTGAGCAGATATCTTTATGACGAATTTTTTTTTCTATAACAGATACTTAAATTCGAAATAAGAAACGAATTTATTAAAAAATAAAAATGTGTTTTTAGAATGAAATTTTCTTAAGTCGTTAGCTTACATATGAGCTAGACCAGGGCATCGAACCGGAACAGAACTGAAAACCGGAAAAAACCGATATTTTTGCTGGAACATATCGGTTTATTTCGGATCAGCATTCTATAAATTTGGCATCTGTGCAATATAAAATTGATGCCCATCAAATCAATTCGATTACTACAGATAATGGAGCGAATATGATAGGAATGATACATTGGAATGGAAATAGAAGAATATTTTCTTATTAAAGCTGAAAGTGAATCTAATGATTAATTAGATGATAGCATGATTTTCGGATATAACTTAGCTATTAATATTGACATGGAACTGAACCGAAAACCGAAATAAACCGATATTATTACCGGAACGAAAATCGGAACCGAACCAATATATTATTTTTCTCTTGAACCGGAACGAAAACCGGAATGGTAAAAACTTCTTTTCGATGTCCTGAACTACACCTAAACCCAGATCTATCAACTCTATTTTAAGTATACTAGTTGCATTCTATAAATTATAATTAGTTTCCGAACTTCAAGTACATATATTAGCTAATAAAAAGTTTTTTCAATAAAACATGTGTCTGTAAAAGCAGTTTATATATCAGCTATATCTAAATCTAAACCGATATGAATTTAATGTTTTACATTTTCTCTTATAAAAATATGTAGATACTCTACTAAATTTGATTTAAATATATTTATTAAATTGTAAAAAAATAAAACTACACGTAAATAATACAATATAGTTAGTAACATTTTTATAATTAACTATAATTGAATATAAGAATATTTAGTTATTTATATACGAGAGCGGTTTGAAAAGTCAGTGACTTTTTGAATGAAACAAATTTTTTTCGGCAAATAAACAGTTCAGTTTTCTACATAATCACCTTTTAGCTCGATGCATTTAGTCCAACGGCTATCTAACACCAACTGAACAACGTATCTAGCTCAAAATTAGAATGTTCCCCACTGGTAGATTACAGCTGACGTCAGCACTGTTACATTTGAAGTAATTGCGCAGGAAATTCAAAAAGTCACTGACTTATCAAACCGCCCACGTATATGAACGTAAGTTAACATATAAGATTAAAGTGAAGGATGAAATGCATTTTATATATTTGTTTCTGAATTAAAATTGAAAACAAAAGAAAAAATTTAATAAATCTTTATTTAAGTAAAGAGTCAAAAATCGGCCGCGTTGGCAGACATTTTCCTCCAAGTTTTGGAACAAAACCCAGGACCTGCTCCCTCCTGCGAAGACGCAGGCTGGCACCATGGACAAGTGAAATTAGTCACTTACAAGGATGCGAGATCGGTTGCCTTGTACAAGGCAGCCGTCTCTAAAGTAGGAGAGATCTGGCCTGGAGCCAGACTTGAAGCGATAGACAGGAAGGATATTCCATCTCGTCCTAGGGCCAGGGTTTGGATCCCAACCAAACAAACTGACCCAGAGCAAATTCTGAAAATCATCAGGATCTGCAACCCCAACCATCCAACTGGAAATTGGAGGGTGGTTAAATTAAAGGAGCCTGTTGGACCGACCAGACAAGCTGTCCTTGTGTTAAATGCGAAGTCATTGAAACCGCTCTCCGAAGTTAAATATGTAATCTCCTATGGCTTCGAGAAGCTAAATCTCAAGGTCTATCGTACCGATGCCACGGAAGAATCGGAGAAGATTACTTCCGATCAGCCCTTGCTGGAGAAACCAGCTAAAGGACCAATGTTAAGACAGCAGACTGGAAAGGAAACACAGAGCGAAGACCTGACAGATTAAATGGAGGTGGACTCGCTCTCTCTGATGTCTGAAGACAAATCGGATGCGGGGTCGGTATTACGTTAACGTTAACTATTGAAAACACAGATCTTGAGATTAAGGATTGGAGAGTTCTTGATGAACACTCATTCTTTGACTATCGTTATATTCAATTCTATATAAATCTACAATGTCCAGTTGAGAAACCTTATCGGAATTACCGTAATACCAACTGGAGTAGATATCGAACCAATTTATTAAATCTACTTCCTCTATATCCTATTGAAAAAGTAGAGACTCCCCAATCGCTAGATAACGTTGTGGAAACCTTCACAAAAACTTGCAACATAGCCTTGGACCGTTCTTGCCCGCTGAAATCACAGAAGGGAAGGAAAAAGCCATTGTGGTGGTCCGAGGAAATAAGAGATCTGAAATAATAGGACTGGGACATCTACAAAGTTAGTCTTAAAATATATAAAAATTAAATAAAAGGAGCCAAAACACGCTCCTGGAAAGCCTTCTGTGAAAGCGTGAAGGGTTGTCAAGGAACAGCGAGGTTTAGGCGCATTCTCTTGAAGAAACCCTCTAATCTAGTCTACTTAAAAGACGAGGTCAATGGGTGGACACATAGCAGCGAAGAGTCGGCGGCATTGTTACTGAATATACATTTCCCAGATAGCGACATACCAAATAACCTTGGAATAAACCTGGGTTCTACATGTGACTCATCTGTGGTGAATAATATTTTCACCAGAAGGAAAATTTAATGGGCTATAGATAGCTTTCTACCATACAAATCACCAGGCCTGGATGGAACTATACCAGCCCAGCTTCATGAAGCAAACGACATCTCTTGCAACTGGCTCACACCAATCTTTAAAGGTTGTCTTTCCTTAGGGCACATACCAGAGAAATAAAAATCGACAAAGGTCGTTTTCATTCGTAAAGCTGGCAAAAGCTCCCATATTACACCTAAAGATTTTAGATCGATTAGTCTATCCTCTTTCCTCTTAAAAACTTCAGAAAGGCTTCTGGAGCATTTTATTAGGAAAGAGATACCAGATGAAAGGCTTTCAAAATCACAACATGCGTACTGTAAAGGAAGGTCTGTAGAGATCGCATTATCATCTCTAACTGGGATGATTGAAAACTCAATACAGTATAAAGAAAACGCTCTTTGCGCTTTTCTAGATGTGGAAGGAGCTTTCAACAACATCCTTCCTCAAGTAATCGTCAACTCATTAAGAAAACTAGGAATTGACAATAGAGTAATCGAAGTCATTACCCAACTGCTGGTTGATAGGACAATCGTAGCGCAGTGGGGGGTAACGCTAGTAACTAAGAAGGTTAATAGCGGGACTCCACAAGGAGGAGTACTTTCCTCTCTTTTATGGCTAACTGCAGTTAATGATCTTCTTGTTGATCTAGATAGCGCAGGTTGTCAGGTGGTCGCGTACGCGGATGATCTTTCCTTGATTGGAAGGGGAAAATTTCTGAGTACAATAAGTGAGGTAATGCAGTTAAATCTAAATAAAGTATCCAAATGGGCCCATTGTAGCGGATTATCAATAAATCCAACCAAAATAGAACTAGTGCTCTTTTCTAGGAAATATAAAATTGCGGAATTCACACTATCTATCCTAGGAGGTCAAATTCTGACTCTGAATGATAAAGCCAAATATTTAGGTCTTATACTAGCAACTAGGAATTGGAAGCAGTTGAGGATGGACGCAAGATTCCATCCTCAGAGAAATTGATCTCATTCCGGATATAACAGACTACTGTACTACAATTACAATTGTGGACAGAAATCTTGAATTATTAATTCCTTCTAGGGAGATATGGAAAAACGGCTCAAACGGCTCAAAGTTAGATGGACAAGTAGGAGGAGGAGTATACTGCCCTAAATTAGATCTCAGTATGAGTTTCAGGCTACCGGATCACTGCAGCGTTTTTCAAGCTAAAGTATCCGCTATATTTAAAGTTTTAGATTGGCTGGAACACAATGTTTCCTCCGTTAAATTTATAAACATATTTACTGACAGCCAGGCAGCTATAAAATTCTTAAACTCGTCGACCATCAACTCGAGGTTAGTACTGAATTGTCTTACATCACTTGTGGTGATGGCTGAATATTTTCGGACACGAATTGTTTGGGTCCCTGGACATAGGGACATCCAAGGCAACTGTTGAGCAGATGAATTAGCAAGACATTGTACGACAGCACAAATTCTTCTGAGAAAAGAAAGTGTGGGTATACCAGTTGCTTCTTGTCGGCACCGAATAATATTATGGACATACCAAATGTTTGAAAGAAGATGGTCAACAGTACCCAACTGCATAAAAACCAAGGAATTTTGGCCAAAAATAAGTAAGAAAAGATCGGGGGAATTAATCAACCTATCCCGAGCAAATTTATCCAGGATAGTGGGAATTATTACGGGACACTGCCCGTTAGGAGGACATGCCGTGAGGCTCAACATCAGGACCTCCTTACTGTGTAGGCATTGCCTGGAGGATGATGAAGAGGAATCACCAAAACACACCTTCTGCTACAGTGTCCTGCTTTCGCAAGACATAGACTATCCTACGTAGGGTCGCACTTTTTCTATTTACTAAGAGAGCTAGATTCTATTTCCATAGCTCGTGTCAATGGCTTTGTAGCCAATACCAAGTTGTTATAGGGACAGGTGTCAAATTCTTTAGGGTATCACAATGGACCTCATCGTCTAAGTGAGTCCTCGGACGGCTCCAGTGACCTAACCTAACCTATTTAAGTAAGACTAAACCCTGATCTGATTGTTCGGTTTATAGGATAGCTATAAGATATAGTGGTTCAATTTTCATCAATCCGACCACTTCTTTATCACCACTTCTTTCATTTTCGTATAATATGGTGAGACCAATAATTTTGAACAATACAAACACACACATCTTAATACATCTAATATAGACATCAGGTCTGGAAAGGAAACACAGAGCGAAGACCTGACAGATTAAATGGAGGTGGACTCGCTCTCTCTGATGTCTGAAGACAAATCGGATGCGGGGTCGGTATTACGTTAACGTTAACTATTGAAAACACAGATCTTGAGATTAAGGATTGGAGAGTTCTTGATGAACACTCATTCTTTGACTATCGTTATATTCAATTCTATATAAATCTACAATGTCCAGTTGAGAAACCTTATCGGAATTACCGTAATACCAACTGGAGTAGATATCGAACCAATTTATTAAATCTACTTCCTCTATATCCTATTGAAAAAGTAGAGACTCCCCAATCGCTAGATAACGTTGTGGAAACCTTCACAAAAACTTGCAACATAGCCTTGGACCGTTCTTGCCCGCTGAAATCACAGAAGGGAAGGAAAAAGCCATTGTGGTGGTCCGAGGAAATAAGAGATCTGAAATAATAGGACTGGGACATCTACAAAGTTAGTCTTAAAATATATAAAAATTAAATAAAAGGAGCCAAAACACGCTCCTGGAAAGCCTTCTGTGAAAGCGTGAAGGGTTGTCAAGGAACAGCGAGGTTTAGGCGCATTCTCTTGAAGAAACCCTCTAATCTAGTCTACTTAAAAGACGAGGTCAATGGGTGGACACATAGCAGCGAAGAGTCGGCGGCATTGTTACTGAATATACATTTCCCAGATAGCGACATACCAAATAACCTTGGAATAAACCTGGGTTCTACATGTGACTCATCTGTGGTGAATAATATTTTCACCAGAAGGAAAATTTAATGGGCTATAGATAGCTTTCTACCATACAAATCACCAGGCCTGGATGGAACTATACCAGCCCAGCTTCATGAAGCAAACGACATCTCTTGCAACTGGCTCACACCAATCTTTAAAGGTTGTCTTTCCTTAGGGCACATACCAGAGAAATAAAAATCGACAAAGGTCGTTTTCATTCGTAAAGCTGGCAAAAGCTCCCATATTACACCTAAAGATTTTAGATCGATTAGTCTATCCTCTTTCCTCTTAAAAACTTCAGAAAGGCTTCTGGAGCATTTTATTAGGAAAGAGATACCAGATGAAAGGCTTTCAAAATCACAACATGCGTACTGTAAAGGAAGGTCTGTAGAGATCGCATTATCATCTCTAACTGGGATGATTGAAAACTCAATACAGTATAAAGAAAACGCTCTTTGCGCTTTTCTAGATGTGGAAGGAGCTTTCAACAACATCCTTCCTCAAGTAATCGTCAACTCATTAAGAAAACTAGGAATTGACAATAGAGTAATCGAAGTCATTACCCAACTGCTGGTTGATAGGACAATCGTAGCGCAGTGGGGGGTAACGCTAGTAACTAAGAAGGTTAATAGCGGGACTCCACAAGGAGGAGTACTTTCCTCTCTTTTATGGCTAACTGCAGTTAATGATCTTCTTGTTGATCTAGATAGCGCAGGTTGTCAGGTGGTCGCGTACGCGGATGATCTTTCCTTGATTGCAAGGGGAAAATTTCTGAGTACAATAAGTGAGGTAATGCAGTTAAATCTAAATAAAGTATCCAAATGGGCCCATTGTAGCGGATTATCAATAAATCCAACCAAAATAGAACTAGTGCTCTTTTCTAGGAAATATAAAATTGCGGAATTCACACTATCTATCCTAGGAGGTCAAATTCTGACTCTGAATGATAAAGCCAAATATTTAGGTCTTATACTAGCAACTAGGAATTGGAAGCAGTTGAGGATGGACGCAAGATTCCATCCTCAGAGAAATTGATCTCATTCCGGATATAACAGACTACTGTACTACAATTACAATTGTGGACAGAAATCTTGAATTATTAATTCCTTCTAGGGAGATATGGAAAAACGGCTCAAACGGCTCAAAGTTAGATGGACAAGTAGGAGGAGGAGTATACTGCCCTAAATTAGATCTCAGTATGAGTTTCAGGCTACCGGATCACTGCAGCGTTTTTCAAGCTAAAGTATCCGCTATATTTAAAGTTTTAGATTGGCTGGAACACAATGTTTCCTCCGTTAAATTTATAAACATATTTACTGACAGCCAGGCAGCTATAAAATTCTTAAACTCGTCGACCATCAACTCGAGGTTAGTACTGAATTGTCTTACATCACTTGTGGTGATGGCTGAATATTTTCGGACACGAATTGTTTGGGTCCCTGGACATAGGGACATCCAAGGCAACTGTTGAGCAGATGAATTAGCAAGACATTGTACGACAGCACAAATTCTTCTGAGAAAAGAAAGTGTGGGTATACCAGTTGCTTCTTGTCGGCACCGAATAATATTATGGACATACCAAATGTTTGAAAGAAGATGGTCAACAGTACCCAACTGCATAAAAACCAAGGAATTTTGGCCAAAAATAAGTAAGAAAAGATCGGGGGAATTAATCAACCTATCCCGAGCAAATTTATCCAGGATAGTGGGAATTATTACGGGACACTGCCCGTTAGGAGGACATGCCGTGAGGCTCAACATCAGGACCTCCTTACTGTGTAGGCATTGCCTGGAGGATGATGAAGAGGAATCACCAAAACACACCTTCTGCTACAGTGTCCTGCTTTCGCAAGACATAGACTATCCTACGTAGGGTCGCACTTTTTCTATTTACTAAGAGAGCTAGATTCTATTTCCATAGCTCGTGTCAATGGCTTTGTAGCCAATACCAAGTTGTTATAGGGACAGGTGTCAAATTCTTTAGGGTATCACAATGGACCTCATCGTCTAAGTGAGTCCTCGGACGGCTCCAGTGACCTAACCTAACCTATTTAAGTAAGACTAAACCCTGATCTGATTGTTCGGTTTATAGGATAGCTATAAGATATAGTGGTTCAATTTTCATCAATCCGACCACTTCTTTATCACCACTTCTTTCATTTTCGTATAATATGGTGAGACCAATAATTTTGAACAATACAAACACACACATCTTAATACATCTAATATAGACATCAGGTAATCGTGTTCTTGGTTGACTTTTTGACTTCATCACCATTTCTTTAATTTTTGCATTATGTGGTGAGACCAATAATTTCGAACAATTGCAACAATGTGTACGTTTCATACATCTCATCATAGACATGAGATATGTTCCTGTCTCGTAACATACTAGCTATCAAAAAGTATATAGGAATTCGCAAAAGATCTCTAACATTTCGCATACATATTTATATTAATCAGAAAACTCAACACCTAACAGAATTAATAATCTGCTATATATACTGTTTTTTCAAAAATAGTGATAAAAAATATGTTATTTATGCTGCATACAAGCACTTTAACACTAAAATGACTTCTTAAGCATTTAATTCGTAATTAGACTTTATTTGATTAATAAGAACCTTTAATTTTATGAGCTCATCTTAATCAATAAATCATGTTGTATTTTGTAAGATGAAAATATGAATTTCTTGTTCTACAAAGAATGATCAAATGATCACTGTGACTATAATACTGATTTGGATAATATGGTGTGCTATATGTAGGCAAAACATCTATTCCTATATATAAACATGTATATAGAGCTATATAACAAAATCTCTGGGTTCCAAAAATTTAAAAACACTACAATATCAGATATTTGATATTAATAAAGAAGAATTCTATTTATTAAATAAAGAAATATTTACATTTTAATATTAGATCAATGTGAATGGAACGTCTAAGAAGTAATGAATTTATTTCAGTGTGAAATAGATTTCTTGAGAGTGGTTTGCCCATTTACAATGTGATCGAAGTCTCGATCATACATATCTTTCATTAACATTTATATCCAAACGTATATAGCCACATAAAAGTTTAAAATGGAAACTTCAAGTTCTTTTTGAGGCTTATTAGAATAGATAATAATAAGCTTATTATAATAGAAACTTCTTATAGACCGTTAAGTTTAATTCCAGCCATATCAAAAATATTTGGGAAACTACTGATGAAAAGACTTTTGAAAATAATCGAATGCAGAACACTAACACCAAATCAGCAATTAAGTTGGTTTAAACACAGACATAACACAACTGAGTAGGTATGGAGAATCAACCACATATGTTAGCTTGAAAGGGGTCAATACTGTACTGCAGCATTCATTGACGTCAATCAAATCTTTGATGAAGTGTGGCATTTAAGTTTTTTGTACAAATTAAACAACTACTCACATATAACTTTTCAAACTATATTCCTACCTTAAAAAACTACATTTCATAGTAAAGATAAACATCTACCTTAGATAAACGTACTTGGTCTTTCTCTAAGAATACTCATGACAACAATATTCACAGATGATTCTGGGGTTAAGAGAGCATATTTTTATTTACAGGTTCATATCCACGGGTAAACCTTAAAGAAATTCAAAAACGGCTAGCGAAAGACGTATCAATGCTAATAAATCCAAATTATTGTACCTTACCTACATTACCACTTAAGAAGATAATTCTTTCTCCTATTATATTTTAGAAAAATCCAATTTCATCCGATATGAATGAAGTTAAATATCTATAATAAATCTCGATGGAGAATATTATCGCATATCCTTACTAAGAGCGGACAATTACTGAAAGTCACAAACTGAACTGACTGTTTATACAAAAATATTAAACTATACACTTTTATTATATTTGCCAGGATAATGCCTTATACCCAGTATAACTCCGTTTCTTTTGTAAGTCTATATGCAAAATGTCTGTGCAATAATGTGTAGTAATATTTTCAACTGAATCGCAAAAGTTAATATCACGAAATTTAAGTAAAAATAAGTGAAGATATTATGTTTAGGCTTCCCGAACCTTAGATACCATTTACACAGAATCTCATATTTATATCATGGTTTCATATAATAAAACATATAATCACATATATATAATATCATACATACATATGTATGTAATGTAATATGTAATAATATTAATAAAATGTGCTTCAAGTTTTTTGTAACCAGTTATATTTCTTTAGTTATTGAAGCTGGACGAACTTTTAGTAGATGGGATGAAAGATGAATCTGAAGTATCAATTAGTAAAACAGCTGTGTTCAAATCTGAGCAGATATCTTTATGACGAATTTTTTTTTCTATAACAGATACTTAAATTCGAAATAAGAAACGAATTTATTAAAAAATAAAAATGTGTTTTTAGAATGAAATTTTCTTAAGTCGTTAGCTTACATATGAGCTAGACCAGGGCATCGAACCGGAACAGAACTGAAAACTGGAAAAAACCGATATTTTTGCTGGAACATATCGGTTTATTTCGGATCAGCATTCTATAAATTTGGCATCTGTGCAATATAAAATTGATGCCCATCAAATCAATTCGATTACTACAGATAATGGAGCGAATATGAGAGGAATGATACATTGGAATGGAAATAGAAGAATATTTTCTTATTAAAGCTGAAAGTGAATCTAATGATTAATTAGATGATAGCATGATTTTCGGATATAACTTAGCTATTAATATTGACATGGAACTGAACCGAAAACCGAAATAAACCGATATTATTACCGGAACGAAAATCGGAACCGAACCAATATATTATTTTTCTCTTGAACCGGAACGAAAACCGGAATGGTAAAAACTTCTTTTCGATGTCCTGAACTACACCTAAACCCAGATCTATCAACTCTATTTTAAGTATACTAGTTGCATTCTATAAATTATAATTAGTTTCCGAACTTCAAGTACATATATTAGCTAATAAAAAGTTTTTTCAATAAAACATGTGTCTGTAAAAGCAGTTTATATATCAGCTATATCTAAATCTAAACCGATATGAATTTAATGTTTTACATTTTCTCTTATAAAAATATGTAGATACTCTACTAAATTTGATTTAAATATATTTATTAAATTGTAAAAAAATAAAACTACACGTAAATAATACAATATAGTTAGTAACATTTTTATAATTAACTATAATTGAATATAAGAATATTTAGTTATTTATATACGAGAGCGGTTTGAAAAGTCAGTGACTTTTTGAATGAAACAAATTTTTTTCGGCAAATAAACAGTTCAGTTTTCTACATAATCACCTTTTAGCTCGATGCATTTAGTCCAACGGCTATCTAACACCAACTGAACAACGTATCTAGCTCAAAATTAGAATGTTCCCCACTGGTAGATTACAGCTGACGTCAGCACTGTTACATTTGAAGTAATTGCGCAGGAAATTCAAAAAGTCACTGACTTATCAAACCGCCCACGTATATGAACGTAAGTTAACATATAAGATTAAAGTGAAGGATGAAATGCATTTTATATATTTGTTTCTGAATTAAAATTGAAAACAAAAGAAAAAATTTAATAAATCTTTATTTAAGTAAAGAGTCAAAAATCGGCCGCGTTGGCAGACATTTTCCTCCAAGTTTTGGAACAAAACCCAGGACCTGCTCCCTCCTGCGAAGACGCAGGCTGGCACCATGGACAAGTGAAATTAGTCACTTACAAGGATGCGAGATCGGTTGCCTTGTACAAGGCAGCCGTCTCTAAAGTAGGAGAGATCTGGCCTGGAGCCAGACTTGAAGCGATAGACAGGAAGGATATTCCATCTCGTCCTAGGGCCAGGGTTTGGATCCCAACCAAACAAACTGACCCAGAGCAAATTCTGAAAATCATCAGGATCTGCAACCCCAACCATCCAACTGGAAATTGGAGGGTGGTTAAATTAAAGGAGCCTGTTGGACCGACCAGACAAGCTGTCCTTGTGTTAAATGCGAAGTCATTGAAACCGCTCTCCGAAGTTAAATATGTAATCTCCTATGGCTTCGAGAAGCTAAATCTCAAGGTCTATCGTACCGATGCCACGGAAGAATCGGAGAAGATTACTTCCGATCAGCCCTTGCTGGAGAAACCAGCTAAAGGACCAATGTTAAGACAGCAGACTGGAAAGGAAACACAGAGCGAAGACCTGACAGATTAAATGGAGGTGGACTCGCTCTCTCTGATGTCTGAAGACAAATCGGATGCGGGGTCGGTATTACGTTAACGTTAACTATTGAAAACACAGATCTTGAGATTAAGGATTGGAGAGTTCTTGATGAACACTCATTCTTTGACTATCGTTATATTCAATTCTATATAAATCTACAATGTCCAGTTGAGAAACCTTATCGGAATTACCGTAATACCAACTGGAGTAGATATCGAACCAATTTATTAAATCTACTTCCTCTATATCCTATTGAAAAAGTAGAGACTCCCCAATCGCTAGATAACGTTGTGGAAACCTTCACAAAAACTTGCAACATAGCCTTGGACCGTTCTTGCCCGCTGAAATCACAGAAGGGAAGGAAAAAGCCATTGTGGTGGTCCGAGGAAATAAGAGATCTGAAATAATAGGACTGGGACATCTACAAAGTTAGTCTTAAAATATATAAAAATTAAATAAAAGGAGCCAAAACACGCTCCTGGAAAGCCTTCTGTGAAAGCGTGAAGGGTTGTCAAGGAACAGCGAGGTTTAGGCGCATTCTCTTGAAGAAACCCTCTAATCTAGTCTACTTAAAAGACGAGGTCAATGGGTGGACACATAGCAGCGAAGAGTCGGCGGCATTGTTACTGAATATACATTTCCCAGATAGCGACATACCAAATAACCTTGGAATAAACCTGGGTTCTACATGTGACTCATCTGTGGTGAATAATATTTTCACCAGAAGGAAAATTTAATGGGCTATAGATAGCTTTCTACCATACAAATCACCAGGCCTGGATGGAACTATACCAGCCCAGCTTCATGAAGCAAACGACATCTCTTGCAACTGGCTCACACCAATCTTTAAAGGTTGTCTTTCCTTAGGGCACATACCAGAGAAATAAAAATCGACAAAGGTCGTTTTCATTCGTAAAGCTGGCAAAAGCTCCCATATTACACCTAAAGATTTTAGATCGATTAGTCTATCCTCTTTCCTCTTAAAAACTTCAGAAAGGCTTCTGGAGCATTTTATTAGGAAAGAGATACCAGATGAAAGGCTTTCAAAATCACAACATGCGTACTGTAAAGGAAGGTCTGTAGAGATCGCATTATCATCTCTAACTGGGATGATTGAAAACTCAATACAGTATAAAGAAAACGCTCTTTGCGCTTTTCTAGATGTGGAAGGAGCTTTCAACAACATCCTTCCTCAAGTAATCGTCAACTCATTAAGAAAACTAGGAATTGACAATAGAGTAATCGAAGTCATTACCCAACTGCTGGTTGATAGGACAATCGTAGCGCAGTGGGGGGTAACGCTAGTAACTAAGAAGGTTAATAGCGGGACTCCACAAGGAGGAGTACTTTCCTCTCTTTTATGGCTAACTGCAGTTAATGATCTTCTTGTTGATCTAGATAGCGCAGGTTGTCAGGTGGTCGCGTACGCGGATGATCTTTCCTTGATTGGAAGGGGAAAATTTCTGAGTACAATAAGTGAGGTAATGCAGTTAAATCTAAATAAAGTATCCAAATGGGCCCATTGTAGCGGATTATCAATAAATCCAACCAAAATAGAACTAGTGCTCTTTTCTAGGAAATATAAAATTGCGGAATTCACACTATCTATCCTAGGAGGTCAAATTCTGACTCTGAATGATAAAGCCAAATATTTAGGTCTTATACTAGCAACTAGGAATTGGAAGCAGTTGAGGATGGACGCAAGATTCCATCCTCAGAGAAATTGATCTCATTCCGGATATAACAGACTACTGTACTACAATTACAATTGTGGACAGAAATCTTGAATTATTAATTCCTTCTAGGGAGATATGGAAAAACGGCTCAAACGGCTCAAAGTTAGATGGACAAGTAGGAGGAGGAGTATACTGCCCTAAATTAGATCTCAGTATGAGTTTCAGGCTACCGGATCACTGCAGCGTTTTTCAAGCTAAAGTATCCGCTATATTTAAAGTTTTAGATTGGCTGGAACACAATGTTTCCTCCGTTAAATTTATAAACATATTTACTGACAGCCAGGCAGCTATAAAATTCTTAAACTCGTCGACCATCAACTCGAGGTTAGTACTGAATTGTCTTACATCACTTGTGGTGATGGCTGAATATTTTCGGACACGAATTGTTTGGGTCCCTGGACATAGGGACATCCAAGGCAACTGTTGAGCAGATGAATTAGCAAGACATTGTACGACAGCACAAATTCTTCTGAGAAAAGAAAGTGTGGGTATACCAGTTGCTTCTTGTCGGCACCGAATAATATTATGGACATACCAAATGTTTGAAAGAAGATGGTCAACAGTACCCAACTGCATAAAAACCAAGGAATTTTGGCCAAAAATAAGTAAGAAAAGATCGGGGGAATTAATCAACCTATCCCGAGCAAATTTATCCAGGATAGTGGGAATTATTACGGGACACTGCCCGTTAGGAGGACATGCCGTGAGGCTCAACATCAGGACCTCCTTACTGTGTAGGCATTGCCTGGAGGATGATGAAGAGGAATCACCAAAACACACCTTCTGCTACAGTGTCCTGCTTTCGCAAGACATAGACTATCCTACGTAGGGTCGCACTTTTTCTATTTACTAAGAGAGCTAGATTCTATTTCCATAGCTCGTGTCAATGGCTTTGTAGCCAATACCAAGTTGTTATAGGGACAGGTGTCAAATTCTTTAGGGTATCACAATGGACCTCATCGTCTAAGTGAGTCCTCGGACGGCTCCAGTGACCTAACCTAACCTATTTAAGTAAGACTAAACCCTGATCTGATTGTTCGGTTTATAGGATAGCTATAAGATATAGTGGTTCAATTTTCATCAATCCGACCACTTCTTTATCACCACTTCTTTCATTTTCGTATAATATGGTGAGACCAATAATTTTGAACAATACAAACACACACATCTTAATACATCTAATATAGACATCAGGTCTGGAAAGGAAACACAGAGCGAAGACCTGACAGATTAAATGGAGGTGGACTCGCTCTCTCTGATGTCTGAAGACAAATCGGATGCGGGGTCGGTATTACGTTAACGTTAACTATTGAAAACACAGATCTTGAGATTAAGGATTGGAGAGTTCTTGATGAACACTCATTCTTTGACTATCGTTATATTCAATTCTATATAAATCTACAATGTCCAGTTGAGAAACCTTATCGGAATTACCGTAATACCAACTGGAGTAGATATCGAACCAATTTATTAAATCTACTTCCTCTATATCCTATTGAAAAAGTAGAGACTCCCCAATCGCTAGATAACGTTGTGGAAACCTTCACAAAAACTTGCAACATAGCCTTGGACCGTTCTTGCCCGCTGAAATCACAGAAGGGAAGGAAAAAGCCATTGTGGTGGTCCGAGGAAATAAGAGATCTGAAATAATAGGACTGGGACATCTACAAAGTTAGTCTTAAAATATATAAAAATTAAATAAAAGGAGCCAAAACACGCTCCTGGAAAGCCTTCTGTGAAAGCGTGAAGGGTTGTCAAGGAACAGCGAGGTTTAGGCGCATTCTCTTGAAGAAACCCTCTAATCTAGTCTACTTAAAAGACGAGGTCAATGGGTGGACACATAGCAGCGAAGAGTCGGCGGCATTGTTACTGAATATACATTTCCCAGATAGCGACATACCAAATAACCTTGGAATAAACCTGGGTTCTACATGTGACTCATCTGTGGTGAATAATATTTTCACCAGAAGGAAAATTTAATGGGCTATAGATAGCTTTCTACCATACAAATCACCAGGCCTGGATGGAACTATACCAGCCCAGCTTCATGAAGCAAACGACATCTCTTGCAACTGGCTCACACCAATCTTTAAAGGTTGTCTTTCCTTAGGGCACATACCAGAGAAATAAAAATCGACAAAGGTCGTTTTCATTCGTAAAGCTGGCAAAAGCTCCCATATTACACCTAAAGATTTTAGATCGATTAGTCTATCCTCTTTCCTCTTAAAAACTTCAGAAAGGCTTCTGGAGCATTTTATTAGGAAAGAGATACCAGATGAAAGGCTTTCAAAATCACAACATGCGTACTGTAAAGGAAGGTCTGTAGAGATCGCATTATCATCTCTAACTGGGATGATTGAAAACTCAATACAGTATAAAGAAAACGCTCTTTGCGCTTTTCTAGATGTGGAAGGAGCTTTCAACAACATCCTTCCTCAAGTAATCGTCAACTCATTAAGAAAACTAGGAATTGACAATAGAGTAATCGAAGTCATTACCCAACTGCTGGTTGATAGGACAATCGTAGCGCAGTGGGGGGTAACGCTAGTAACTAAGAAGGTTAATAGCGGGACTCCACAAGGAGGAGTACTTTCCTCTCTTTTATGGCTAACTGCAGTTAATGATCTTCTTGTTGATCTAGATAGCGCAGGTTGTCAGGTGGTCGCGTACGCGGATGATCTTTCCTTGATTGCAAGGGGAAAATTTCTGAGTACAATAAGTGAGGTAATGCAGTTAAATCTAAATAAAGTATCCAAATGGGCCCATTGTAGCGGATTATCAATAAATCCAACCAAAATAGAACTAGTGCTCTTTTCTAGGAAATATAAAATTGCGGAATTCACACTATCTATCCTAGGAGGTCAAATTCTGACTCTGAATGATAAAGCCAAATATTTAGGTCTTATACTAGCAACTAGGAATTGGAAGCAGTTGAGGATGGACGCAAGATTCCATCCTCAGAGAAATTGATCTCATTCCGGATATAACAGACTACTGTACTACAATTACAATTGTGGACAGAAATCTTGAATTATTAATTCCTTCTAGGGAGATATGGAAAAACGGCTCAAACGGCTCAAAGTTAGATGGACAAGTAGGAGGAGGAGTATACTGCCCTAAATTAGATCTCAGTATGAGTTTCAGGCTACCGGATCACTGCAGCGTTTTTCAAGCTAAAGTATCCGCTATATTTAAAGTTTTAGATTGGCTGGAACACAATGTTTCCTCCGTTAAATTTATAAACATATTTACTGACAGCCAGGCAGCTATAAAATTCTTAAACTCGTCGACCATCAACTCGAGGTTAGTACTGAATTGTCTTACATCACTTGTGGTGATGGCTGAATATTTTCGGACACGAATTGTTTGGGTCCCTGGACATAGGGACATCCAAGGCAACTGTTGAGCAGATGAATTAGCAAGACATTGTACGACAGCACAAATTCTTCTGAGAAAAGAAAGTGTGGGTATACCAGTTGCTTCTTGTCGGCACCGAATAATATTATGGACATACCAAATGTTTGAAAGAAGATGGTCAACAGTACCCAACTGCATAAAAACCAAGGAATTTTGGCCAAAAATAAGTAAGAAAAGATCGGGGGAATTAATCAACCTATCCCGAGCAAATTTATCCAGGATAGTGGGAATTATTACGGGACACTGCCCGTTAGGAGGACATGCCGTGAGGCTCAACATCAGGACCTCCTTACTGTGTAGGCATTGCCTGGAGGATGATGAAGAGGAATCACCAAAACACACCTTCTGCTACAGTGTCCTGCTTTCGCAAGACATAGACTATCCTACGTAGGGTCGCACTTTTTCTATTTACTAAGAGAGCTAGATTCTATTTCCATAGCTCGTGTCAATGGCTTTGTAGCCAATACCAAGTTGTTATAGGGACAGGTGTCAAATTCTTTAGGGTATCACAATGGACCTCATCGTCTAAGTGAGTCCTCGGACGGCTCCAGTGACCTAACCTAACCTATTTAAGTAAGACTAAACCCTGATCTGATTGTTCGGTTTATAGGATAGCTATAAGATATAGTGGTTCAATTTTCATCAATCCGACCACTTCTTTATCACCACTTCTTTCATTTTCGTATAATATGGTGAGACCAATAATTTTGAACAATACAAACACACACATCTTAATACATCTAATATAGACATCAGGTAATCGTGTTCTTGGTTGACTTTTTGACTTCATCACCATTTCTTTAATTTTTGCATTATGTGGTGAGACCAATAATTTCGAACAATTGCAACAATGTGTACGTTTCATACATCTCATCATAGACATGAGATATGTTCCTGTCTCGTAACATACTAGCTATCAAAAAGTATATAGGAATTCGCAAAAGATCTCTAACATTTCGCATACATATTTATATTAATCAGAAAACTCAACACCTAACAGAATTAATAATCTGCTATATATACTGTTTTTTCAAAAATAGTGATAAAAAATATGTTATTTATGCTGCATACAAGCACTTTAACACTAAAATGACTTCTTAAGCATTTAATTCGTAATTAGACTTTATTTGATTAATAAGAACCTTTAATTTTATGAGCTCATCTTAATCAATAAATCATGTTGTATTTTGTAAGATGAAAATATGAATTTCTTGTTCTACAAAGAATGATCAAATGATCACTGTGACTATAATACTGATTTGGATAATATGGTGTGCTATATGTAGGCAAAACATCTATTCCTATATATAAACATGTATATAGAGCTATATAACAAAATCTCTGGGTTCCAAAAATTTAAAAACACTACAATATCAGATATTTGATATTAATAAAGAAGAATTCTATTTATTAAATAAAGAAATATTTACATTTTAATATTAGATCAATGTGAATGGAACGTCTAAGAAGTAATGAATTTATTTCAGTGTGAAATAGATTTCTTGAGAGTGGTTTGCCCATTTACAATGTGATCGAAGTCTCGATCATACATATCTTTCATTAACATTTATATCCAAACGTATATAGCCACATAAAAGTTTAAAATGGAAACTTCAAGTTCTTTTTGAGGCTTATTAGAATAGATAATAATAAGCTTATTATAATAGAAACTTCTTATAGACCGTTAAGTTTAATTCCAGCCATATCAAAAATATTTGGGAAACTACTGATGAAAAGACTTTTGAAAATAATCGAATGCAGAACACTAACACCAAATCAGCAATTAAGTTGGTTTAAACACAGACATAACACAACTGAGTAGGTATGGAGAATCAACCACATATGTTAGCTTGAAAGGGGTCAATACTGTACTGCAGCATTCATTGACGTCAATCAAATCTTTGATGAAGTGTGGCATTTAAGTTTTTTGTACAAATTAAACAACTACTCACATATAACTTTTCAAACTATATTCCTACCTTAAAAAACTACATTTCATAGTAAAGATAAACATCTACCTTAGATAAACGTACTTGGTCTTTCTCTAAGAATACTCATGACAACAATATTCACAGATGATTCTGGAGTTAAGAGAGCATATTTTTATTTACAGGTTCATATCCACGGGTAAACCTTAAAGAAATTCAAAAACGGCTAGCGAAAGACGTATCAATGCTAATAAATCCAAATTATTGTACTTTACCTACATTACCACTTAAGAAGATAATTCTTTTTCCTATTATATTTTAGAAAAACCCAATTTCATCCGATATGAATGAATTAATTAAAATTGAATTTATTTGAATTAAAATTAAAAACAAAAGAAAAAATTGTATGAATCTTTACTTAAGTAAGACTAAACCCTGATTTCATTGTTCAGTTTATATGGTAACTATAAGATATAGTGGTTCAATTTTCATCAATCCGTCAGTTAAATATAGTAGTTCACTCCTCGAAAGTTCACTTGAACAGTTCAAAAACTCATGGTCAGTTTTGAACTGAAACATACAGATGAACCGAACTGGAATAGAGAGTTGAGCTCGTCGAGCTGATCAAGAATATACACATTGTGTATGGAGGTTGTAAATTGAATGAAGTCAAAGTATAGAGCTTATCAAGAATAGATTGTATATATTTTATGGAATCTACTACGTTTTCTTTAATACGTTACAAAACTCAGGACTAACCTAATGTTGCCTTATTTTTGTGTTAAGGGTGTAATAATCTTTTCATAATTTATAAGCTTTTAATCACATGATTTTAAAATATATTTTAAAAAATGTAGGGTAAATCCTATAGATTTTAACAACTTCTCTTACATGCTGAACTTCTGTGTACACTTTTAATAAATATATTTTTTTTATTTTTCTAATCACTTCACAGTTTTCACACTTATTCGAGTCACGCAGCAACACTGATACGAGGGGAGGCGATGTGCATGTGGAAAATGTTTAAATAAATACAAGAAATAAAAATATTACAAAGCTTAACCGGATATGTGAGGTGTGCGCCATGGCTTCTGTAAACACTGAGCAAACTAAAGTGCTGTGGAGTAAAGCCTTTTATTTTTCCATCCTTTGAGAATATTTTCTTTCAATTTTATAATATATAAATATATATAGGAAATAAAAAATAAAATTTTTTAAAAGAGAAGTCTTACGTATTGCACAAATATTACAGAGTAAATTCCACCTGGGAGCTGTGGTGGAGCTACTGCTGCGCTTCTTGATGAAGCCACAACGTATTTAATATAATATTGGCGCTTGGATGCAGAAAAGCGTTTAACAAAATACAAAATTCTTCTGGTTGCCAATAAATTTAATATAAGTGAAGTTATATATATGCTTCCATATTTAATATTGTAAATTATTTATTTTTTTGCTTATCATAAACTTTTTTAAAATACGTAAATATATTGTTTTCTCCCAGATAGTTATATTAAAAAAATGTATTAAATGTTTAATATTTTCTTTACAATGGAAAATTTAAGATTAAATCGCTTTTATAAAGTACAGTAAAAACGATTTTCTACAACTATCTCAAGGATATATTTTTAACTTTAACTTTATTTAAAAATGTGGTCGAATATTAAACGAAAAGACATGTGTCATTCACTTAATCTGAAGTTAATGCCTTTAAGTCTTCTTCGTAACAATTACAGCTTTGGTACTGTCCATTAAATCCATTGCTTTGTATTATAGTTGTACTGAACTTTTACGTACTCTATTTAAAATGTTTTAATTTTTTTTTAAATTTTTATTAATATTCGTTTGGGTTTTATTATTCCGTAGAAGCCAAAGTTTTTCTAAAAACCACAACGAAGTTTAAGCGAAAAAACTTTCAACGTTTTTTGTTTTCCGATTTCTGTTATGAAAAATAATAAAAACAAATGGTGGAGCTTCATCGATTGAAGCGTTGAAACTGTCCAAACTTTTTGTTTCTATGAAACAATAACGCCATAAAGATTTTAATATCAATTTTGTTTAACAAATTCGAAAAAAACTTAATTTTAATTAAAACTTTTAAATTCTTATGTGAAGTGAAATTCTCAACTTCTCAAACGCCAGCACATTTAAAAGAATTAAGTGCATTATTTTAATGCTAAAATTAGCACTTCATTGGAGTACATAAAAAGAACGCTCGTAGAAAATCATAATAAAAAACTAAAATAAAACTTTTAAAAGTCTTTAGAATTTATTAAATTTTTTATTAACTAATTTGATAATTATTAGCTTATCTTAAGACTTATTTAAACCATCTAAGACAAGCGCAATCACATAAGACACTAACCGCTTTATAACTAAACAAGCAATGGAATTGAAGTCGAGACTATGAACTCTGTAAAAAAATTATCAGCTATTATTGGATAATAAATACAAAATCATTTTTAAAGAATAAAAAAGTATTTAGCCGCCTGTAAAGTAGACCCACCTAGGGTCAAACGACAATCCTATCGTTTGATTAAATGGTGGGTTGGTTGGTGGTGATGGCAGGTCTTCAGATATTCTTTCGTGAACCCTAATTAGCTATTAGTCGCTGTTTTACTACACTACGCTTAATAAAAAAACTAAAGAAATAAAGATTAACTTAGGAACCAGTTGACCTTTCTGAAAACCTGACAGGAAGACACCATTTCTACATATTCTCGAAAAAATGCTAGACTTTTTGATTATTTTTCCTCTAAGTTTTCTTACCTTAAAAAAAAGGGAATTAAACGAAATATTTCGTTTCTATATAACACTTAGCTTTGATTAGCTTTGCTGTATTTATTCAGCCTATTTTACTAAGCTCCCTACATCGTATCTAGTTTACTAAGGCCGGAATGATCAAATAGCTACATGCGTCTGAGATGTCTTCTATTTATTATTAAATAAATATAAGATTACTTTATAATATTATTTGGCCTCTTATAATGAGCTCCAATGATCTGAATCTATTTTATAAAGACCAAGTTGACTGGGAAGTGTATGTAACTGAAATCTGAGATATCTTTTATTTATTATTAGATAGTTGTAGAAAATATAAATTAGTACTCTCTTTATAAATTCCGGGGAAACATAGACAGACACCGTTAGGAATACATCCACAGAAGCATCACCATAGGCTAAATCATCTGATTATTGATTTCCGTCAATATTTCTATGTCCGGGAAAATATTCCATATATTATTTGCAGACTCACTAAGATCTTTACTGTTACTATTTCGAAGAATTTTTTTCTAAATGTAGGTTAAAAAAAGAAAACTTTATTATACTAATCATATAAGTATAGTTCGTTGTAAAAAAATTTTCTAAAATTCGATGCTTTTATGTTTGTTTTTGAAATCATTAATTTCTTATTCAATTTTGTCTCGTGTGTACTATTAAATATAATTTCTCCGTAACTTTCTGCAAAAGACGCACTTATAGAGGATAGTAGTGTGTGTAAAGGAGACTAAAGGCTGAAATTGTTCACAATTAAAACAATATAAATTATGGTAAATCGATTTAGGTCTGATATATTTTTAAAGCATTCAAAGAACAATATTACTTTATTTTAGATTAACACGGCCCGACTTAAATGCTCGTAATCTTCACAGCAATAATAAAAAAGTCATCGTATTATGAAATATTCAAACTTCATTTAAAGTCCTAACTAAATTATGAAAACTAGTTTATGATTACAAATTCATGCCTGTTGTGGCATACACAATGCCTGAATCCTTCAATTCCTGATTATTCTGGCAAAACAGGCCACAAAATAGTGGAAAAACTCACAAAAGTCGATTCTGAAAAGGTGCCTTGTGAATGATAACCGTTTTCTTGTTTTGTCAAATCTGCTGTGGAATTAGGTATTCGACCGTTGGGTCTAATCTAATATATAGTCAAAGACTATTGACTAATTCATCACACTACTTTCGCCAAAGACCGCTTTCGACTTTGTCTTAGGGACAGTAGCTTACATCCCTTTTATTTAAAAAACTGTGATACCTTTGAGAATTTTCAATGTAGTTGTTCTGTCCTTCCACACTTCAAGTTTTGAAGTCTGATGTTGTTAATAATTTCGCTACCTTGAGAGGATCCAAAAATGTTTGTGAAATATGGTAAAAACTATCGTGGAAATGTAAATATCGTTTGAGGAACGCAAGATCTTTACAATTTAAGGGCTAAGTGTCCTTTTACAAATCATTTCCAAAAGCTGGTTATAAGAATTAATAGAATTCTTATCTATGAATGAGAAGAATTTATAAATGATTTCAATAACAGTTTGTTTTGGTTCTCATGGGTTTTCCGCAACATATTTAGAGTTTCTTAAAGTTGTAAAATTTTTCTGTAGTTTTTTGGTATCCAATTCGCTCACCTAATATTTGATGAGAAGTTGACACATTTGTAAACTTATCATTATCCTTCTCCAATTCATACATTATGGTATTCTTAAGTGAAGTGCCAAAAATATGCATTTTAAAAAAATTTAAATTTGAAAAGGAATTTCTAATCCATTTTTGTTAGTTCTTTGTGATGTTTTTGGGGTTGTTAATTATTAATGAATATGTTTTTATGTATCATATGATATGACTATCTGCAATGTCGGATGCATGGAGATAAAGTATTATATAGTCATTCTGTATATTGTTACTATACCATATAGCAATGTTGTTTAGTATGGACGGTGAATAGTACACTTACTGCATATGACATGTTGCTAATGAATAAGAATGTCGTCAGAGACTGGGGTGTTGCCCTTTTCTGAGTGGAATTAAGTGCAATCTCAGTGTAGGTTTAGTTTCTTCATATCGGTTACGCTAGTATTTCTTTATATTGTGGACTCCTTAGAATTAACAGAGAAACGGAATACTTCGTGATATTAAAGCTGTAATTATTTAAATTATTTAAACATTATTTCACTCTTCTACAAATTCAGTTATTAATTTCTTATTATAACATATTTATTATACTCGTATTATCGCATCTCCGTGGAATTATCCATTTCAAAAATTAATTATTCATTCTTGGAATTGTATGGCTCATTTAATATTTAATAATAAGAAATTGTGAGTATTTTAACTCATCATTTTAATTTGTTCAAGTGTGAAAAAGCCTATAAGTGGCCAACCTCAACTACACAGAACTCAGTAACCTATTTAAGTGCCTTCCAATATGAAATATGCGTACATTAAGAAGTTCCCCAAGTGGGAAGTGGGTGACAGCGTTCTTATTCCTGCCAGGAACTGCTTAATTTTAACATGTGGTCACAGCTGTGGTCAATTTTCAATTAATTTGGATTGTGTTGCAGCCGAGCGAAGACACAAAGAGTACGAAAAATGACAAAATGACATCAAAATAAATGGCTTAAAAATGGAAAAAAAACCCTTGTTTATGTGGAAAAACTGGGAGAAATAACTTTAAAAGGAATTTAATATGCAGTCCGTTGCCGTAGGTACTATGTATATATTCTTAATATTTTATTTATTTTCTTTTTTCCACTTTTATTTGCATCACAGCACATGACTTCCGCATATATCAAAAGTTCCCAACTATCGATGACGCCGATATGTTATTTAACTGGACGTGTTCGAACACTGCACAAATGCAACATTACATTTCCGTTAATTATCCTTTTTGCTGCAACTAAGAGCGTGCAGCGGAACAGCATGCATGTTAATTAACGATAAAATAAATTTTAAGAAAAAAACTTCAACATTGCCATAATTCTCGCATATGTCAATAGCATTAAATTTTATCACAATTGCCAACATTCTGGACGCTCCATTAGCAACACGATTATGTGTCTTCATGTCCAGTACCCATCCGTGACGTTGGTAATGCAACAATGAAGGCACTTTTATCGATTTTGATATTTTTTAAAAAAACTACTTTGAGTTTCTTTTGAACTAACAAGTGTATCAATTATGCTAAAATATATGTTGAAAAATTCTAATAAAGTCCGTTATGAACCATTAATTAACGAGTTGCTATAGTTGTGAAAGATTTTGTTTATTTAGGAACCAGCTTAAACACCAAAAATGTTGTCAGCCTGGAGATTCGACGAAGAATCATCATTGCTAATTGGTGCTACCATGGGCTCAGTAGACAATTGGGATGTAGTGCTCTCTCTCGACAAACAAAAATCACGATCAAAAAATTTCTTATCATGCTTGTCCTGCTGTATGGTGCAGAAGCTTGAACAATTACCAACAGTGATGAGAGGGCGTTAGGAACATTCAAGAGAAAAGTTCTTCGCAAGATACATGGTCCCATACGCGTTGGCGACAAGTATCGAATTAGATAGTACGATGAGTTATATGAGCTATACCGTGTGAATGGAAGAAAGTACTTCGGTTTGAAAGCTGTTTGATTCGGTACCCGCAGGAGGAAAACGCGGTAGAGGTCGTCCGTATCTTCGGTGAAAGGACCAGGTTATCAACGGTTTGGGGTTGCTTGGTACTACCAACTAGCGACAGCAAGCTACTAAGTGGGCTGATTGGCGTAGGGTACTTGACACGGCCAAGAACGACTCACGTCTGAAATGGCCAACTAAGCAGGTAAGTTAGTAAGTATAGGATACACATTGAGTTGGTGATATATACTATATAAACAATATTATTTGCTATGATCATCCGATAGCCTTTCGTTTTTCCTCTCGGTTTAAACGTACGAAAGTACAACGATCCTATGGCCAATATACGGCCAACTACGGCACCATATAAAACTCTAAAAATTTGAAACCACTTAGATCCCATAATAAGGGATAAATATTTTAAAAGGGAGAGGTCTTGTAAGTGATTCGGGCTTTTAAATAAATAAACAATCCCAAATACATATTTTCGTCAATATGTAAGTTCTATACTTAAAGTCTGACAGAAAAGTTTATTAAACTGAAACCTATGGTAAATATTAAATTTGTAACGAAAATTTACTTCTATTTAAAATAGACAACTTTGTAGATCAAGTAGACAATTTTTTAGTACAACCAAAAAGAATATTTTTACACATAATACGTGTATATGTGTATTCATATCGAAAAGGTTGTATATAAAATAATGAATAGTCGACATGACTTACAAAACTCTGACTCTTACAGAAAAAACTAGGCCTCTGTAATGTTCAACAGTGACCTATTAGTCTATATTTACACGCAAGACGCTGAACGACGAAACAAATGCGATTCTTGTTTCATCTTAGACACACTAAGTTTTGAAGTTTCAGTCAACTGTATGTATGTGTAGAGAATATACCCCTTATATAGTCCTAATATATACATATACGGAGCCAACTTAATCAAAGCCGTCCATGACTTATATTGTTCTATTCGACTTCTGTTAATATGCTGTGAAATTTTATAAACGAATTCACTTGTTCTATTTTATTATAACGAAATCATAAACCCACTATTCGATAGTTTAAATAACTAGCTATACATATATTAACTGTATGTATATATACGCTATTCAAGATTTGTAGCGCAATGCCCATTTCTTAATGAGATAAATGCGGTGAGCAATGTTTACCTCGTTTTTGCTCCAGGTCACTCTGACATTCCGTCATTCCGGAAATCTGTAGAGTCGATTAAAAAGATGCAATAACAAGGCAGCTTACACTACTAAAAAAACGAATTCAATACAATTTTTTTTTCATTCTCATGGATTGGAGACATTTTTCCAGCACTATATTTTCCGGAGTCAGTACCGTGTGATTTCTGATATTTCCCAAAAATTAGAAAGAATTTCAGCGATTTTAGGAAGGGTCCTCGGCAATTATGAGCAAATAATTTATATACTTAATATCGAACTTACTTACTTACTACTACTACTACTTAATATCGATGTTGTAATTGAAAAAATCCGATTTCGAGGACTGTTTTAAAAATTGGAACTATTGGCTTTAAAAATGTATGGAAATTATTGGAAATTGGAAACTTTATTGGAAATGTTATAAATAATTATTATAATTATTTATATTTATATTTTTCGAACAGAAGTAAACTACAACAAAAATTTTATTTTTCATATTATTTTAATTAATTGGATTTTTGGCTGACCATACAGCTGTTTCGAGAATTGCCAAATACCCATCATCAGTGGTCTTGGAAATAATTCTTGTATTTAATTATTCGTAAATAATTAGTTTTGTGACTGCAAGTATCAGGAATAGAACTCGGGTCCTGCCAAATGTGAAACTCAGAGTCAGCGTTCCTTAACCACTTGATCTAAAGCCGTACTTGACTTTTTATGTTCGCACATTTTTCTGGAGTTTTGTTACTTTTGCTATGAAAGTTTTTATTAACAATTTTACTTGCTGTGTTTATATTAGAACGAAAAAAATATTTATTATAATAAATAATAAAAATTATTAAAATAAAAAATTTTAATAATAGAATTTTTTAAAATTTTTTTATTCAGATATATTGCATATATGGTTCCATTTATTTTGTCAATGCTGTAAAATAATTTTGTTATTGGTAGTGATCAATTTCACTGGATTTAAGTCACACAATCAAAAATTGGAAAATAATTGAACTTATGAGTTCGGAAAATATTCAACTAGTTTTATTAAAGTTTAACCAATTTTGAATTCGTTTGGAAATAGCATTCATATTAAGGCCGATTGTGAAGGTAAAACAATTTCAAAGAATTGCAATAAAATTCTAAAATCTAAACAGAAAAATCATTTTCTATTAAATCGTTGGTTATTGTTTCGAAATACAAATACCAAATGGCGAGTCGAATTAGCCATTCCAGAGTTACTGTGTGTGATTTTAACTGCAGTACATTTAGACAAACCGAACGCAAAGCCAACATAAATAAATTTTTAGTTACTAATCCAAACAGAAATTTATGTTTATTTTGTAGGCACAAATTTACTGCCAACAAAACGATGCTCCTATCCACACCCCACTCTCGAAGAGGACACCACTCTGGCTGCCAGCCACTGGAACAAATATTTTGTAAATAAATTCATTTATTTATTCCCATACACTGGGCAGTGAAAACAACAGCAATGTTGGTTAAGTGCTCCTGTTATGATTTCCCCACTCCGTCAAATCTTCAGTGCTTCGTTTACATGCTATCAAACTGTAATTATTTTGTGCGAGTGCATCAGGCATTGTTGCTGTGCAATGCACTTGCAAATGCACAAAAATATCCAATAATTGTGCAAGTAAATATGCATAATCTGTGCCGTAGCCATGCAATGGATGGATGCAATGGATGCCATGGTAGTATGTATTTCTTTTGTTTGTGTGTTTGTGCATTCGGTTGAATGTAATACTCATGTGCCTATACATTTTTAAGTGCAATAATTTTAAGGACATCATGGGTACTTGAACTTCAAATTACAATAACAAAATGAAGTGCACTCAAATCTTTTTAATTGCTTTTCATTATTTTGACAAATTAAAATTGCACACAAACAACTAAATAATAACATATTTATAAAATATATATTATTAAAATGTTATTAGACATCTTTGTTATTATTAAAAGTATGATATGAAGTGATAAATTAACACAGTACTTAACTTATTAGAATATAAATAAATATTTATTTTAACAAGAGTATTAACATATGCTGGATAGGTTGTCATAATAAGTTTACATACTAATAGTTTTTATTCAAAATATATATAATATTATTCTAAGCTGGAAAGTTTCTGTAGAGTCCCGTCCATTGCACTGACTAATTTCTGTATTCATCATAAGCTTCGTGATTATTCAATGACTGATCGATCTAAAATCTGCATATCACCCCGCGCAGTTGGTGATTACTCTGAGATTAGATAGTGGTAGGAAGTTAGCCTATCCGTTTTCACATATAGCTTCAGGGCTCTATCCCTTATGTATTTTTGACCAGATCTATGCTAAGGTCTCTTATCACGTCATTCGTGCGAATGTACCATGGCACTTTGAAGAGTCTTCGGAGAGCTTGAATTTGAGCAACTTGTAGCTTCTGAATAGTAGAGTTGGCAGCTTTGCTATACGCGATACATCCATAAAGTAGTGCTGGTCTGATTATCTGGCTATAGATCAGCTTACTGTTCTTCTCGCTAAGGTTGTTGGGTTTGAAAAGTGATTGTAAGCAATCCAATGTTTTTGCGCAACTACTTGTTTTGACTTGTATGTGCTTGTGCAAAGTGAACCGCTTGTTTCCTAAGTTCTCTAGGTATTTAATGCCTATTTATTTTGCCTTAAAGTTATTCTATTAAAAACTTCAATTCTTAAATGCATACATATTTGCTTATAGAAATCATTTACGTTGAAGTGAAAATTCCACAATTCAATTATTATTTTACACACATTTAGTTTAATATAATTTTTTTTTCAAATTTTAATTATTTTCGCTTAATTTATTATTCATATAATATTCATTTTAGTTATTAGATTTTGAATTTGAAATGATTTTTTTATTATTATTATTATTAAAATGAGTACTTATTGTCCTCATATGGCAGCATTTTACGAGTATGTACTTTGAATCCCTCTTATGTTAATGTGAATTCCCACAATTGTGCTCCTCAAATGAAATGACTCAAGTTCATAAAAAATGTATAAATACATCAAGTGAAAAGACATGTTGTATATTTGACAAAAAAAAAATCCTCCTTTCCTTAGTTTGAGATATCTTTTGGTTTTATTAAAAACATTTTATTTATTGGCTCTATAAGTCTATACTTTGGATTCCCCCATTCCAAAGTTATTATATTTCGATATGAGCATTTAGTGCTCCCAATGCTCGTAAAAATTGTTTTTAGTACTGTAGTACATTACCGTTTAGCTTAGTAAAATTGTTTTCATCACTGAAAGCCATAAAAGATTTAATCGATTTTTCCGGAAAATAAACAACACTGCTGATGTGTGCAAGACACAAACATTTAATTCAATCTTTTTAAAGAATTTTATTTAAATGTTATTTTGTAAGCTAACTTATAGCAACTATTTGACTAACATAAATTACTTGTTTAATTTTTTTGTTTAATATATTATGTTGGAACATGAAGAATATAAAATTTGTTATATATTCAATCTACAATAATTTGTATAATATATAGTTATCCATCTTGTAGTTCCATAATTAGACGTTTTGTGTTAAGGATTTATCAAGGCCTTGTTTTCATTTAGACCTTTTTGTATTAGGAAGTCCTCAACAAGTTTTCAGTCATAGAGTGGAATGTCTTCTGTTCATTTAGTATAGGTTAGAAATAAAAAAGAAGAACCCCAATGTCTTACTCCACTTAAAACCACACTCAGAAAATTAATTTATCTGATTTTGCCAGAATTTAACTAAATGTCAGGTCAAAATATTCTTACTCGAAGCATCATATTTGTTCAAACATACAACTTGTTGGTTTCCACCTTCTCTTCACCACATCAACTAAAATTTTTCAATTTCAATTAAACTAGTATGTGGTTAGAGAATGTTTTTCTGAATGCAGTGGCCATTTAATTTTTCATTCTTACACCGGGCATCTTACAGTAGTGGACACTATTGAGGTAGTTTTCGATGACATGTCAGCTCTATGCTGGCAATAGCATGAATACCAGCAATCGGAAAATAATGGCAAAAAACGAATAATATAATATAGTGAATCCAGCTTAAGTACTAAATGGACTGTAGAGCTACGTTGATGACGATATTGAAATAATTTTGATAGTAAAGCTTAATGTTTGACAATGGATTACAGAGTTTAATAAAGCACATAAAAGTCCTCAATAGTTCAATACTGATCAATACTTGGTTATATTTATTATTTTATTCCACAAAATATTGGACACATCTTACTGATTTCATCAGTTTGGTTTAAACTGCCTTAAACATACTGCAAGTTAATGTGAAAACTCTAGAACCAAATATGGAGTTTGATAGATAAAATAATTCTGCGGTGAATACAATATATACACAGATGACCCCAAACTGAACAACAACATTGTTTTAGGAATGTACTCAATAACGATTATACTTAAGTTATCGCAGAATACTAGACTATATCAATGAATTTTAAGCGGATATAACGACACTTATGGTGGCAGCTGATATAATTGTGTAGGTATACAGAATTCATGATCAAATCCAAAGTTTGTTTCTCTTGGTATCCGTTATCTGGATACCAGATAGTTACTATCATGGTAACCGTGTAATTGATGAACTTGCACGCCAGGATGTAGGTATTAACTGTTTCAGTTATATTCCAGATATTTATACACTTATTAGTAGCAGTAAATCTCTGACACATTTTTTAAAATTTGAAAATTCAGATAGGAAAAAGAAATAAGTTGATTCAAGACAAAATAAATCTGGAGATCCATAAATCCATCAAGACAAAAACAATTCATAACCCTGAATAGGATCGAAATCTAAACTGTTTTATCCTTTGTTGCAGATCATTGCTTAATAGGCAGATTTAGAGCTCTTACTAGCTGTTTCTGTGGCCTCTGAAGAGAGTAAAGTATTATGAAGCTCTCATCTATTGTGAGGCTGAAAAGAGCTTGGCAAGGAGCAAGACATACAATAATTGGAAAACTCAATTTTGAGGACCGATATCGGAAGCCTCATACAATTTCCACAAAAAATGAAATGGTCAAAATAGTAAAGCCAGCTTTTGAATCACATACTATCAAAAACCGTCTAGAAGCCAGTTAAATAGAAGGAAAGACAACTGAAAAATCTGGGTTTTAGAATATTTCAACGGACTTAAGGCGGTTTATGTGGAATCCTTCGCAGTCTTGACGAGTTAATCTAAAAAATATATTATTGTTACGATTTTCGTTAATGAATTATAAAAACTTTTGTGAAACATGTCCTAAAATCACAACAACACATAACATACATAACATATGTTAAGTGAAATTTATAGATCCAACAATCAATTTTTTCTATTTAAATCATTTTGGGTAAATAATTAGTGTTTATAATGCTTTTTTTCTGTTTATTAATAACCAGATGATTATTCGAAAACTTTACAGAAGCAGAGTTTACTCTAGATCATGCTTGATCTTTGAATATTCTTAATTCTCTAATAACACTGAACTAATATTGTTAATGTAAAATTATAATGGACTTAATTAAGTATTAATTATTAAGTCTATAGAATTTGTTGTTTTATTATAAAATCTACATCATCTACTAATAGATTTAATAAAACTGTTTAAATTATTTTAATATTAGGCATGAAAAATGACTGTTAAGTACTTTTGAGTTCAGCAAGTCACAACTAATTTGTAACGCTTGAAGAATGAATATTTTATGCCAGTTAAAAGGCAGCTTTCATATCTAAAGCTCAACCATTTCTGAAAAAATGAATTAAGCTAAATATTTTGACATAAAAATTATCTGCAAGTCGCAATTGTCAACAGCCGAGTGAAGTCACAACAATTGTGCAAACCCAATGTTTCACTGCTCAACAGTGAATGAAATTGTTTTGGCTAAGTTTCATCCATTTCTACTGGATTCTTCCTAATCTAGCACTGCAGCAAAATACATTTCAGGATACATTTTCCTTGGCTGCAACATCTTTCTTTGACAGTCGCATTTCAGTATCTGCCGCTGTTGTGCTGCTTGCTTTGCTGTTTCTGTTTGTATTATGACACTTGAGGCAGGACAACCCCAACACTGGAGGCAAACATATCTGAAAGAAAAAATAGAAAAAATATCTTTGAATTGCAACACTTTCTTTAGCAATTTTTTATCCAAAGGTTCAGCGGATTTCATTCGAATTTTATTGCATTTTTTTCTCGTTTACATGCGGACAAATTTAAAAAAGCCTTCAATGATGTTCTTTTTTTTCTAATTTTTTGTTTAGTTTTTCATAAAAGATTGCAGTACACAGCATAGAAGTTGTAACGGATCAACACCCAACAAACATTCGCCAAACTTCATGGAGAGTCAGAATGCAATTGCAGTGCTCTTCCAGCGCGCACACGTGACTAACACTTTATTACCATTTTTCTTCATTAATTGCATTTCGTCTGCAGTAAAAATGCTTTCATATGCAGTTTTATGTCCTTTTTTACAACACAAAACACGACACTTTCGAGGAATGTCATTGCTATACAACACTAATAGCTTTTCAGCGCTGTCTTCATTTCGACTTTAAGTATTTAATAAAATATTCATTTCGTTTCGGCAACCAATTTTCCACTTAAACTATTTTAATTAAAGTAAACTCTATCCTTCCATCCCTTTTCACAAATAATACGCTTCAGAAGTCAAGACACATGGAGTTTTTTCTTTCCCGATTTGGTTATTTCCAAATCTAGTATATCTTTATGGCCACTTCATAATCACTATTTTTTGAAACCAATTTTGAGTTTCTTAAATAAATGAAATGAAACCAATGTGAATGGAATATTCTTAACCTTGGCCCTTCATTCACAACTAGTACTGAGTACTAACACATATGACATGTTAAATACTTAAGCATAGATGAGATGCAATATATTCATCTCTCCATGTATTAACATTTTAAACTATCTATGGATGTTACGTG
>NC_051846.1:148162893-148165163 GCF_002237135.1 Teleopsis dalmanni | reverse complement strand
GATCCAGATCTGGCGAATATGGTGCCTGAGCGATGACAGTGGTGCCGTGTTTGGTCAAAAAATCGCGTACAACAAGAGACGTCTGCGATGAAGCATTGTCGTAGTGAAGAATCCAATTGTTGGCTTTCCACAAATCTGGTCTTTTCTAACGGATGGACTCACGCAAGTACCGCATAACGCCGAGGTAATATTTATTATTGATGGTATGATCCTCTGGCAAGAATTCGTAATGAACAGCACCGCGGTAGTCGAAAAAAACAGTGAGCATAACTTTAATTTTCGAGGGACTTTTACGCGGTTTTATGGGTTTTGGCGCGTTTTCAAAGCGTCATTCGCTCGATTGTTGACTGGTTTCGACGTCATACTCATAAACCCATGTCTTATCACCTGTTATTATGCGAATGTAGAGTCATGACTGTAGAATCGTTTCCATGATCAAAAATCACTTCTTCACACACGTTTTTTCGGTATTCTTTTTGCAAAAAATTAAGGTGTTTCGGTACAAGTCGAGGTGCAACGCATCTCATGCCCAATATATCATACAGAATGTGAACGGATCCATTTGAGATGTTTAAGTCAGGAGCAATCTCCCTTTCAGTTATACGACGATCTTCCAGCACAATTTTCTTGATTTTTGCCACGTTTTCTGCGGTATTTGATGTTGATGGACGTCCATAACGATGCAAATCTTCGATTACTTCACGATCCTCTTTGAATGATTTATACCACTCGTATGTCACCTTTATGTCATTAGAAGAATTATCTTAGTTTTACTTTCTCAATTAATAGTGTTGTAAAAAGTAAAAAAAGTTAATAACAGTAGTTTGTCCTATTCAACATCATATCTTGTTTTACATGGAATATCAGGCATTTACCTTGATTTCGTTTCATTTATATGTTAATGTGAACAACCTTATCTGAAACAGACACTCTTTTCCTTTGCCAAAACCACGAAATCCCATTAGAGACAAGTTTATTAGAGTTATACATAAATCAAAATTAATTAATATTAATTTTTTTTTGCTGAAAGTGACGCGTCTTATGACAAACAAAAAAAACTATTTAAAAGTTAGAAGGGTTCGAATATAATTTTAAAGACAACATTAAGCCATTAAGCCATTACTATTTAAAGTTTTTGTTTTTATTTTTTAATTAGCCCTACCATAAACGTTAACCTGCTTAGGTGATAATTCCTTTTGCGTTGTTTAAAGTATGTCAAATCAAGTAATTTCCCATACAGCTTTCTCTGTTTTCCCTTTCTTTTCTAATAAGAAAATGAATCCTGAGTCACAAAAGCATTTCAGGCTTACAAGAAGAGGTCTATTCTTTGGAATAAGCATTTTTTTTCAATTTTTTTCTTTTGAGCATTTTTGTCTAGCTCAGAAGACTTCAGAAATGACTCCAACATTTTTTAGAATAACAATTTCGTATATAATGGATTGGTCAGTTCCTGTCTTAAGATAAATATAACTAATATAATATTAAAAAAATAATTTTGTCTTTTTAAAATATTGGTTACTTATAAAACCTCAGAATTTACTTACAATCTTAAGATAACATCAATCTCATACTTAATGAAATTTGACATATCCTTAATGGCAAACAGTGCTTACTGAATATAGTCATTGAATACTTGAATACTCATTGAATTATTAACATAAGGTTAAGTAAACAAAGAACAAATTATTAAAATTATTCTTAGAATACAAGAGTATATTTTTAACATATAACTGCTCAACTATAAAAAAAAACAAATAATAACTTAAGTTGCCATTTCAATCATTTCTGTTATCCTTTCTCAGTTTTATACAAGAAAAATTGGATTTTATTTTATAAAAAATATATTAGAGCTATTAAAATTTTTTATTTTACAATTGCGGTAACTACACAATTATCCTTTATTTTTAAACGTTTGAAAAATATGCAACGTCCTCAATTCTAAGTGAAGCTTCTAGCTAACAAATTTATGCAAAGGAGAAGAGTGGTTGGTATATTAAAAAATATTCCCTTTAATAAATGTCGAAGTAAATTTCTAAAATATTTTGATAGCCACCGGTAGTATTACCGATGTATATCTTTGATAGTTATTTAGCTGTGGGCGGTAAAAGACTTAAGTAAATAAGGTCATGAATACATACTCAATATATATTTCTCGCATATAATTATATGTAGGTATATATATATATATATGATAATGAGATATATAAATGAACGTAACAATATACATCAATGCAGTAGTGTTTGGATAGGTAATGATAAATACATATATA
>NC_051846.1:148152444-148162793 GCF_002237135.1 Teleopsis dalmanni | reverse complement strand
GAAAGTCTGCATTTGGCGAATTACAAAACATATGGTTGAACCAACTAAGCGTCAAAACAAAACTCTGAATACTTAAATCAAATATCGTATTTGTACTTCTGAATGGGTGCGAAACATGGAAGTTTACTAGATCAATCAATTTGTGAATACAAGTTTTCATAAACAAATGTCTAAGACGCATCTTCAAAATATGATGGCAAGAATACATTTCTAACATGGAATAGTGGAAAAAGAAGAAAATGCAAAGTGTCGAAAATGAAATTAAAAAACGAAAATGGCAATGGATTGGACATACAAGCAAGCCGAGTTCGTGTTAAGTAAGCCCTAAATTGAAACTCGCAAGCCAGTCGCTGGCTTGGTGCTCCTTCAAGAACATTGCGAAGGACAATTAATGCCAAACTAACATTAGTCCGCTTCTCTTGGAACGACATCTGCACGGCAGCTCCAAATAGGATACGGTTCAGAGGAATTGTTGAGGCAATATTGCTCTACACTGGGAATTAATGGAACAAAGAAGATGCTATTCATTTAATTTCAAAAATTTTAAATTTCACATATGGGTTTTATAAGAAACCTATTATCAAATTGGACGAGTTCTGCTTTTGAATCGGTAATGCATATTGAACAAATATTGAAGAAATTGTCATGCTTACTAGGCAGGTGCATTCAATGATCTATATCTGATATAAATTCTAATTTATTTCCAGTTTATTACTAGTGAACTATGAAACATATACATCGGAAAAATACGTGTAAGACGGGTGAGCGTGGTTTTTTCTTCGACCAAATTGTTGTTTTTCCTTATTTCCTGCATCAATCCATACAATAATATACAATAAGTAATCTGAGTGTGATTATTTTCCTTTTTGTTAAAATTATCTATTGAAAACTTATTCCACTTGAATCCGAAATACGGAAGCCAATTACAAATTATTGGTCAATTGTGACGTAAAACGTCGTTTTAAATATTTGCGTTAGGACATCCTAATATATAATAAATTTTTTTCTGGCTTTTGCCACCTGCCTGTGAATGTCAGGTATCAATCCACCTAGTAGAGTTTAAGCAGTTCTTTAAGTACTATACCTAAGATTAAATTGATTTAATGTCCGTTTTGACGGAAGAAACTAAATTCAGTACTTATAAACTATTGATTTCAATAAGAAAGGTCTTATCAACAGTAGTGAAATTGCAACAACAAAATTTTTTTATTACATCCATCGTTTCAATATTATGTTTCGATACTGCCAGACTGCAATCATAAAGTTATTCACTTTTTCACATATAAGCCATTTTACTGAGAATGCACAAAGCACTTTTAAGTCGTTCATAAAAAATTGACAAAGAATTTAAAAAGCCATAAATTACCGAAAAATGGTTTGTAATATTTCCTTGTCTTTTTTATGTCTTCTAAAAATAAGGCCCATAAAATATGCTTTGATAATAAAAATGCGCTGTAAATTAGAGACCAATTATGTTGTGAGGAGATACGTGGATGCATGGAGAATGCATGGGCATACCCACATCTTTATGTTTCATTTCAAAATATGTGGCAAACATAAAACTTCCGCCGTAAACAAATTTTGTTTATCATATGAGAGAATATATTTTATAAAAAAAAATAGAACAAAAAAAAAAGAAACATATTTTTATTTTATATATAATATGTAATACCAATATGACATGGGTTTTTTTTTTTATGTAAAACTTAAGCTTTTAATCAATTCATTTCTTACGCACCTGAAAGAACAAGCAAAAACACACCCATTGGTAGTATTTGTTGTGTTTTTTTTCATAACCATATTCGGAGTTACCCAAACCGGGATATGGTACCGATATACCTTGTTTTTTGGTGAAGGTATTACGTAGTGTGTATGTGGAGTGTATCCAGCAGTAAGTGTTGAGCACGTCCTCCGGTATGTCTTTGGTGTGTATGCAATCGATGGGATTGCCGACATATTGTCGCGTTGTTAATATTAATGAGAACGACATCAATATCATCACAGTTATGGAATAATGCAAGCGGAATACTGGCGAATCGATTTTGAGATGACTGAACCTGATTAGGTTTCGCAGGCCACGAAAAATATCTAACATTTTTTTTCCCCAAACGAATTTTGTTACACAAGAGCGAGCGTGTGCCGCTGTTCAATTTGTTTTATTTAAAACTTAATTTGACCTAATTTTTATTTTATTTCAATATTTTTATTTAAACGTTTTCATTTTGGAAATGTTTGATTAAACATTTTCCATTTTCCATCGCTTCTGCTCCATTGTTTTGTTTTGTTTACAGTCGATTTCCCAGTGATCGTGCGAATGCCGCTGAGCACTTTTGCGGTAGCTATCTTTCGAGTTCTATTCAATCCGAACCCATTCACAGAAATTAACATGATACACTCTATATGGTTCCAATTCTCCAAGTAGATTTTCAAGAAATAATTTATATGTTCGTACATTTTTCTTTAAATTTAATTTTTAGCATAATTTCACTATACATTATATTCGGCATTATTTTCTACTTTATTTTGTTTATAAGATATGAATTTTTTTTTTTGTTATTTAATTGTATAAAACTACCGAACTATTTCAATGTGGAAGCATCAATTTAATAGCTCGTGGCATTATTAAGCAATTTCAGTACAGATTTTTATTACTGAAACATTGAACTTATTTTTTATTTATTTTAAACAATTTTCTCAAAATCAATCACACGTGTTGGTTCCGAAATTTATTGAAATTTTTTGCATTCGCATTCAGCCTGGACATGAAAACACTGTCAGTCTATTTACATGAATTTTTTTAAATATTCTCATATAAATTTATGCATAAAATCAAAATAAGTGTTTATTTTATCGAATTTAGTTCCAGTCGACTTTTCCACATGAAGTAGCGAAATTTATGTGTTGAGCAGCAAAAAAAATCAGTTTTTTATATTCATTTTATAGTTTTTCGATCGCCGAAGCATAAAATTAAATTTTAAATTTTAGCAAAATTTTTCGATATAAACTTCATGTTTTTTTATGTAAATAATTTTTTTCATTTTTTATGCTTCCATAAATTTTAAATCACAACTAATTCACCGTACCACACATGGGAGTCGCGTCATGATCGGGAAACACACGCTCACTACGCCTCCAAAATAAACACTGCGCCTTTAGCAAGAAATCTTTTCAATTTTCTTCGGAAAGATCATTTCACACATTGGAACGTTTTTGAGTCTTCATTTGTGGATACTATTTTCGTGTACTCAACTTTTCCAACGGACTTTTCTCTTAGGAGATCTTGGCAGTGCGATCTGATCTTTATTGCTGTATCTCTTTTTTAAAATTAAGATTTATGGCGTACTTCCGAAATAAACTAAATGTGGCGTTAGATTTCTAATACATGTAAAGGGAACTCCCTCCAAAAACTCACTAATAATGGTTCATGGTTTAAATATTCCAATAGTTTTCAAGTAAAATTATAATAAAAAAAATTTAAAAATAATATGAAATTCATAGGTCTTAGGAGCTCTGCTGTTGTGTAAATAATATATAGTATGTTCAATAATTTATTAGATGTATTCTTATAAAGTATTTAACTAAATACTTTTTGTAAGAGGTTTTTCGAAAAGTAGCGAAGAGGTTGTAGTTCACAACAACAAAAACTCAATTTATATTATAATAATTAAGTGAATTTTTGGCTGACCAAACAGCTGTTTCGAGTATTGCCAAATATCCATCATCAGTGGTCTTGGAACTGACCTTTTAGTATGTAAACCAACTACATTTTAATCAAGCATATCTCAGATATAACCGAGACCAATTGTATTAATTATTTTTAAATAATATATATATTTATAATTTAGTAAGTAATTATTTAATATGTTATTACTTAATAAATAATTACTTTATGCTTTATTATTTAAAAAAAATTCTTCATTTAAATATTATTAGGTTCAAGAATAGTTATTATTGGTAAAATACTTAAAAATAATAAAAATAAAAATTACGAAAAATAAAATAAAATTATTACTTATATTGGTATGATCTGGATGTCTAAAACTTTAAAATAATAATAAAAAATTATTTTAATATATAATTATTTTTATTTATATTAAATTATTTTAAAATAATTTAATATATTTTTATAATTAGCAAAATATTTATAATCAATTATAGAATTTATAAATAAAAAATAATAAATATAAAAACCTGGCGCAGTGTCTGTGCGAGGTTTGAAAATTTAATATATAGAAAGATTTTAAATGGACACCGAAAGCCTTTAACTACTACCACCGGAATACCGATTTTGTACTGCTAACTCATACAGTTACTACTATTTGAAAGTTATGATGTCATTTATGTGAGCCGTATATCTTAAGATCCATTTTTAAATTTTATAATAAAGAATTTAATCATCAAAAATGGGTCAAACAATATTATCTCTTACAATTTTTTCATATCCTTCAAATAATGGGTTTTTTCGAGATTTTTGAAGTAGGGTTGTTTTGATGCTGACCTCTTCATCTGACCAAACTCTCTTACGATTTTGTGCTCCGCTCCGTTGAGAGCTAGTACCCCGTTCATTCATATTCCTAGGTCAAAATATTTTTTCGGGAATAATCGCAGGAGTCTATATTTAAAGAATCTCTCTCTCTCTTATCCTTATCTCCCAATGGAGCATAGGGCCTCTACCATCTTTTTATATCGTATTCGGTTATTTGATTCATGGCATATGTCACTTCAGGAATAGTTCGCTTCTCTTAGTTCTTCTTCTTCAATTGTTCTTCTCCAAGTTTTAGCCGGCGCCGGGTTGACGACTGCATTGAGGATTCCATCTCAGAGCTTTACGTGCAATGATATATGTATTCATATTTAAAGAATATGTTGGGTGGAATATTGCTAGTTAGAGGTTTCTAATGCACATTCATCTTAACTGCTTTGAGTGTTTCTCAGTCTCTTCTGTGTTGTGATAGATACATGTTTCGTCCACGGTTTGAAAGTGGTAAAAAAACTCAGTTGGATTGAGATTAAACAAGGAGTCTTTTGTAATAGACATACGCTAACACTCGCGGTCAAGTGCTAGCGGTAAAATTACTACGCGGGAAGTCCACTGCTATGCATTTGCAGAATCAAACCGATCAAATATTTCTGGGTAAATTGTTATGAGAGAGTTTATTAGGTTCAAAATTCTTAGCATTGTGGCAGTGTTTCGGTTCTGCTAAAATTAAGCTTTAATGAATAACTGAGTTCTGATTTTTAAAAAAATGTTTAATTTCTTTTTTCTAATATTTACCTAGTTTTATTTTTTTTTTTAAGTTTAATTTAAGTTTATTATTGAAAATGAATAAAAAATAGATATCTAATATAATCTCGCACATAACATAAAAATCATTTTATTCTAAGAAAATATCTCTAATTTTTTTTAATTCACTAATATTTCCCTATATTAAGTCAAAAGACTTGTTAAGATTTCTTGAAAAATATATTTCTTAGCTGAACTGCCTTATCTTCTACAGAGTGTTGATAAAGCAGGAATCGCGTAATTGAAAAAAACGAATAGTTTTTTTTTTATCCAACTAAATGTATAACTTAACAGAGCATAAACATTTTCCTAATGCATTTGTATTTGATTCTGTTAACTGCTTCAAATGTTAAGTTTCGAGTAAATAATTAAATCTTAAGATGAATATCATTAAATATAAATACAATAGAAATTATCATACTTACTTGAAAAAACAGTGTAAACGCCACCCATTGATAATATTTGGTATGTTTTATTGTTAGAGGCCCGCGTCCTTGTGAGTTGTGTATACCTGGAAAAGGCACCTCGGAACCTTGCTTTTTCATGAAAGCATCCACTACTGTATATGTTGAATGAATCCAACAATATGTATTTAGTACATCTTCTGGAATGTCTCTGTTTTGAAATTCATAATTACAGTAATAAACATATATTAATATATTAGTTATATAGCATTTAATATATATAATAAAATGTTTAATATAATTTTTAAAATTCACCTTGTATGTACACAGTCTATGGGATTTCCTACGTACTGCCGCGTCGTAACAGCAATCGAAAATGTTATCAATAAAATAACAGTTGCATTTGTGTGCAGACGAAAAACAGGTGAATCGATTTTAACATGAGACACCTTTAGGTCAACAATTCCAAGTGACAGTTGCGACGCATTGATGACGACAATTTTTTATAGTGACGTCATCAAAAGCAGACGATTTATGTTGAATTTTTTGAAATTGTATGTTATCGAATTATTTTTGAAAATGAAATATATAAAGCAAAGAAAATTAGTTTTAATAATGCTGTAAAAATGATTAAAATATATGGTATTTATTTTTAATGCATATAAATATTTACTATATATATTTAGGAATTAGTAAAATAAGTTTTACTTATTTAATAATAAAAATAAATATGTATTAATTATGCTTACTTAACTTAGTAAATCAATAAATAAAGTAAACTGTATCAAAATGCTAATTCTTGAATAAAGAGCATAGCTTGAAATCCTATATCTTTTCTGAGTAATTATTCTGAGTAATTAATTGCTAATATAAGATTGAAATTTCTGGATTGTAATAAGTCATACATATATTGTCTAGGATTTTATTTTACACATTGTATCATAATGTATTCAATTACACTATGACCCCCCTTCAAGGAGGAAGGAAATAATATAAAATAATTATTATTAGCAAGACGAACAAATAATAATATTGAAGAACTACTAGGAAACAAAAATATAGTGAGATATATTAAGTCGCAAAGGTTACAATGAGCTGCTCATGTAGTAAGAATTGGACCTGAGAGAAAGCCAAACAACCAGATACAGAGGTACGCCAAGAACAAGATGGGATGAGAACGTGTGTGGTGATGCAAGAATGGTTGGAGTACTGAACTGGAAGAGACTAGAAGAAGATCAGGCAGATGGAGGCAGATCGTGAGGGAGGCCAAGGCTCACACTGAAATGTAGTGCCAAATAAGAAGAAAAATTATTTCTAGCAAAAAAAAATTTCCGTACATTAAGATATTAATATATGTTATGCATATATATGGTATATAGATAACCATGCACAAAGGTAGGCCAAGAACAAGATGGGATGAGAACGTGTGTGGTGATGCAAGAAAGGTTAGAGTACTGAACTGGAAGAGACTAGAAGAAGATCAGGACAGATGGAGGCAGATCTTGATGGAGGTTAAAGCTCACACTGGACTGTAGTGCCAAATGAGGAGAAGAAAAATTTATACTAGCACAAAAAAAAATTGTCCATTCATTAAAATACATTATTTGTTATGTACATATATAATGTTGTTTTTCGTTTTATTAATTTTGGAAATTTAAATTCAAATTTAATTTCTGACAATGTTATAATTTGTTTGAACTTCTGTTATTGACTTTATGTCTGTTAAAGTGTCTGTTGGGTGCTTTCAGGTTTTAAATGGAACCCACGCAATTGAAATGCATTTCATTTCAAATAATTTCAATTAGCCACTAAAATTAAATTCCAAATTCTAATTTTCTATTTTACCAAAACACAAAGAATACATTTTCTGGCCATATTTGTTGCAAAATTTGCATAAATCATTTTTAATTAAAATTAAATAAATATCAATTATCTTCCAAAAGAATATTATTTCGCGATTGTGAGTACATATTTATCAATTAATTAAAATTGGCGTGAGTTTTATTTGAAGCTAAAATTACTTTTTAATTGGAAATTATATTTGAACTGAACAATTACAACAAAACCAAATGGTAATTATTTCGAGAACAATGTGTAAGTCTGGTTTATGCCAATTATTAAATATTTAGTTTGAACTAAAATGAATTTTGAATAAAGTTATGTAAACGTGATATTTAAGTGCTATTAATAAGGATTCTCAATACAATAGCAGAAGATTTGCAACATTTAAACGGCATTGAAGATGATATTTTATAGGTAGGTACCTTTGAGTTTAAATAAGTCGTAAAGACTCTTAAAAACATTTTATCCTAATTTGTTTGCTACTAGTATTTAGAGATTCTTTCACATAGAAAATTGAGGAAATGGAAATAAAAATGTCGATATAAAAAAAAACCATTCATTTGTCCAACTCCCTTCTTCAATAAAATGAACATACAACAGGAGTCCAAAAAATGGATTCAACAAAGTATCAATAAATATTGGAATGGATAGACGGCGTATATCATTCAAAAAAATTCTTAAATTTTCATATCAAAAGAGCAAACAGCGCTCACAATCTAAACTAGAAGAGTTTAAAGTCACTCTCTGGTGCACTAACAGGCCACACCGCATACAATAAACACCTACACAAAATAGCTATATCCGATACTAATATATTCAGATTCTGCTGTGATGAGGAAGAGTCTATGGAACACCTGATCACCAACTGTGATGCACTAGGCCACAGTAGAAACAAAATTTTAGGTGTATCCCTACTAGAGGATGAAGACCTTCGAAAACTCCCTCTGAAGGAGTTGGATTGATTCTTCGAGATACTAAATATCTAAATACAAAGAGGTGCACAATATATCAAACTGATCGCAGTGGATAGGGGCGTTAGCCTAGTCCGAAACTCCCAAATACCATTGACCATTAAAGCTGTTAAGCAGTACAGGATTTTCAACAGCCCATCTCGATTAAAATTGGAATATAAAGTTCTCGTTTATAAGAGGATGCTTTCGAGAAATCTAAATCTATATGGTGTTTAACTGTTGGTAATTGCTTCAAACATTGATATTGTAAGCCCTTAACTATTTCGGATACTGCTGAGTATTCACATAATAAAAATGTCTTTAATACAACTTCTTGATTTAATTACTTTATAACTTGTAAGTGTTGAGTAATTTAAAGGAACTATCAAAACCATACTATCAAATTGACTATAATCGAAATAATGTGCCCGCCTTCTACAGTGTAGTGTACGAAATAGAATACCCCCACTTCTGTTCATTTATTTAAAATGAAATTGAACTTTAAAAGCCCGGTTACTCAAACCTATAAAAGAATTCATTAAAAAATTTCAGATGGAGTTTTTAGTTATTCTGCACAAATGCACATAAAAATGAACTTTTATTAAATTTTATATACTCTTCCAAACCACATGACATTAAACTTTTGTTTTAAATATAATTTATGTGGTTATTAAATTGATTTTAATAAATTGATTCTTAATATAAAAAATTGTTTTCAGCAAACAGTAATGAATTGCAACAACATTTTTATTATTTTTTATTAATTGAATTTTAATTGAATTATAACGCTGTTTCGAGTATTGTCAAATACCCATCATCAGGGATCTTGGACATAATTCTTGTATTGAATTATTCGTAAATAATTTTTTGAGAGTGCCAGTAAAAGGAATCGAATTCGTGCCCTGCCAAATTTGAAGCTCAGAGTTAGCGCTCCTTAACAAACTCGTATTTGACTTTCATGTTCGTACATTTTTCTGAAGTTTTGTTAATTTGCCGTAAAAGTTTCATCAACAAATTCACTTGTTGTGTAAAATAATATAAAATGATTTTTTTGTTATTGTAGTTTGCTACTGTTTGAAAAACCTCTTTCCAAAATATAATGTGCACTTTGTGCTTACATATATCCAACAGTTTGTAGTTTATTACTATTTCGATACTTTTAAAAGAAACAAAAGAGTAGTGAACAATCTTCACAAAATTGATCTATCCTCTATATAACGTACCTTTTGGTCTTCACCCAAAAGCTCGAAAAATATCTGTGACCATGCTCAAGTATGTGGAAGGACCAGGTCACCGGACTGGCTGGCAGAGGCTACTCGACGCAACCACGGACGACTCACGTCTGTAATGGTCAACTAAGTAAGTAAGTAAGTATTCTTAAACATGGTCTAATATTTCACTTTAAATTGAATTACTACAAAATTAATAAGTAAACCATCCTCTTATCCAAATACAAACCAAACTTTTTTTAATGTTCAGAAATAAAAAAAAAAGTTTTTGTTAAATTTCAGCAAGTGCTTAAGTTACATTTTAATTATTCACAAATATAAATCGCGTGTCATTACTTGGAACCACCATCCTTCCTGCAATTTTCAGCTCGTACATACTTAAACAGTGATTTATATACATATTATTTTTATTTATACTCCACTGTTTTTGCTTCGTCGCTGCAATTCCAATGAATGAGAATGAGTTTCATGTTACTTGCAGATGGTTTCTTCCAGCTTTAATCATCTTAAAGTTTTAGTGGCGCTTACACATAATTTTGTTATGAGGACGTAAAGGATTCCTTGTTATTGTCATTTGCCAAACAACTTCCGCCGAGCGTCTACATCTCCGCTTCGATTTCCTATGCTCTGCGCTCCCATG
>NC_051846.1:148144078-148152344 GCF_002237135.1 Teleopsis dalmanni | reverse complement strand
TAAGTAATTATTTAATATGTTATTACTTAATAAATAATTACTTTATGCTTTATTATTTAAAAAAAATTCTTCATTTAAATATTATTAGGTTCAAGAATAGTTATTATTGGTAAAATACTTAAAAATAATAAAAATAAAAATTACGAAAAATAAAATAAAATTATTACTTATATTGGTATGATCTGGATGTCTAAAACTTTAAAATAATAATAAAAAATTATTTTAATATATAATTATTTTTATTTATATTAAATTATTTTAAAATAATTTAATATATTTTTATAATTAGCAAAATATTTATAATCAATTATAGAATTTATAAATAAAAAATAATAAATATAAAAACCTGGCGCAGTGTCTGTGCGAGGTTTGAAAATTTAATATATAGAAAGATTTTAAATGGACACCGAAAGCCTTTAACTACTACCACCGGAATACCGATTTTGTACTGCTAACTCATACAGTTACTACTATTTGAAAGTTATGATGTCATTTATGTGAGCCGTATATCTTAAGATCCATTTTTAAATTTTATAATAAAGAATTTAATCATCAAAAATGGGTCAAACAATATTATCTCTTACAATTTTTTCATATCCTTCAAATAATGGGTTTTTTCGAGATTTTTGAAGTAGGGTTGTTTTGATCCTGACCTCTTCATCTGACCAAACTCTCTTACGATTTTGTGCTCCGCTCCGTTGAGAGCTAGTACCCCGTTCATTCATATTCCTAGGTCAAAATATTTTTTCGGGAATAATCGCAGGAGTCTATATTTAAAGAATCTCTCTCTCTCTTATCCTTATCTCCCAATGGAGCATAGGGCCTCTACCATCTTTTTATATCGTATTCGGTTATTTGATTCATGGCATATGTCACTTCAGGAATAGTTCGCTTCTCTTAGTTCTTCTTCTTCAATTGTTCTTCTCCAAGTTTTAGCCGGCGCCGGGTCGACGACTGCATTGAGGATTCCATCTCAGAGCTTTACGTGCAATGATATATGTATTCATATTTAAAGAATATGTTGAGTGGAATATTGCTGGTTAGATTATTCTAATGCACATTCATCTTAACTGCTTTGAGTGTTTCTCAGTCTCTTCTGTGTTGTGATAGATACATGTTTCGTTCACGGTTCCAAAGTCGCACAAAAGCTCAGTTGGATTGAAATTAAACATCTCCAAGGAGTCTTTTGTAATAGACATACGCTAACACTCGCGGTCAAGTGTTAGCGGTAAAATTACTACGCGGGAAATTCACTGCTATGCATTTGCAGAATCAAATCGATCAAATATTCATGGGTAAATTGTTATGAGAGAGTTTTTTAGGTTTAAAATTCTTAGCATTGTGGCAGTGTTTCGGTTCTGATAAAATTAAGATTTAATGAATAACTGAGTTCTGATTTTTAAAAAAATGTTTAATTTCTTTTTTCTAATATTTACTTAGTTTTATTTTTTTTTTTAAGTTTAATTTAAGTTTATTTTTGGAAATGAATAAAAAATATATATCTCGCACATAACATAAAAATCATTTTATTCTAAGAAAATATCTTTAATTTTTTTAATTCACTAATATTTCCCTATATTAAGTCAAAAGACTTATTAAGATTTCTTGAAAAATATATTTCTTAGCTGAACTGCCTTATCGTCTACAGAGTGTTGATAAAGCAGGAAACGCGTAATTGAAAAAAACTAATAGTTTTTTTTATGCAACTAAATTTATAACTTAACAGAGCATAAACGATGGGGCGCGAGAGCGACCTTTGATATTTGATCTCTGTTACTGCAGTCATAATGCTCGTAAGGTATATATATGTAATAGAATCGAGATCTCCATTAGACATGAGGGAAAAATAAAGAGGTATTTTTTACTTAGAATAAATTTATCTGTTGTTTTTCTTCTGTAGCGAGACCTTGTACTTAAGATATCTATTTTTTATTCATTTTCAATAATAAACTTAAATTAAACTTAAAAAAAAAAATAAAACTAGGTAAATATTAGAAAAAAGAAATTAAACATTTTTTTAAAAATCAGAACTCAGTTATTCATTAAAGCTTAATTTTAGCAGAACCGAAACACTGCCACAATGCTAAGAATTTTGAACCTAATAAACTCTCTCATAACAATTTACCCAGAAATATTTGATCGGTTTGATTCTGCAAATGCATAGCAGTGGACTTCCCGCGTAGTAATTTTACCGCTAGCACTTGACCGCGAGTGTTAGCGTATGTCTATTACAAAAGACTCCTTGTTTAATCTCAATCCAACTGAGTTTTTTTACCACTTTCAAACCGTGGACGAAACATGTATCTATCACAACACAGAAGAGACTGAGAAACACTCAAAGCAGTTAAGATGAATGTGCATTAGAAACCTCTAACTAGCAATATTCCACCCAACATATTCTTTAAATATGAATACATATATCATTGCACGTAAAGCTCTGAGATGGAATCCTCAATGCAGTCGTCAACCCGGCGCCGGCTAAAACTTGGAGAAGAACAATTGAAGAAGAAGAACTAAGAGAAGCGAACTATTCCTGAAGTGACATATGCCATGAATCAAATAACCGAATACGATATAAAAAGATGGTAGAGGCCCTATGCTCCATTGGGAGATAAGGATAAGAGAGAGAGAGATTCTTTAAATATAGACTCCTGCGATTATTCCCGAAAAAATATTTTGACCTAGGAATATGAATGAACGGGGTACTAGCTCTCAACGGAGCGGAGCACAAAATCGTAAGAGAGTTTGGTCAGATGAAGAGGTCAGCATCAAAACAACCCTACTTCAAAAATCTCGAAAAAACCCATTATTTGAAGGATATGAAAAAATTGTAAGAGATAATATTGTTTGACCCATTTTTGATGATTAAATTCTTTATTATAAAATTTAAAAATGGATCTTAAGATATACGGCTCACATAAATGACATCATAACTTTCAAATAGTAGTAACTGTATGAGTTAGCAGTACAAAATCGGTATTCCGGTGGTAGTAGTTAAAGGCTTTCGGTGTCCATTTAAAATCTTTCTATATATTAAATTTTCAAACCTCGCACAGACACTGCGCCAGGTTTTTATATTTATTATTTTTTATTTATAAATTCTATAATTGATTATAAATATTTTGCTAATTATAAAAATATATTAAATTATTTTAAAATAATTTAATATAAATAAAAATAATTATATATTAAAATAATTTTTTATTATTATTTTAAAGTTTTAGACATCCAGATCATACCAATATAAGTAATAATTTTATTTTATTTTTCGTAATTTTTATTTTTATTATTTTTAAGTATTTTACCAATAATAACTATTCTTGAACCTAATAATATTTAAATGAAGAATTTTTTTTAAATAATAAAGCATAAAGTAATTATTTATTAAGTAATAACATATTAAATAATTACTTACTAAATTATAAATATATATATTATTTAAAAATAATTAATACAATTGGTCTCGGTTATATCTGAGATATGCTTGATTAAAATGTAGTTGGTTTACATACTAAAAGGTCAGTTCCAAGACCACTGATGATGGATATTTGGCAATACTCGAAACAGCTGTTTGGTCAGCCAAAAATTCACTTAATTATTATAATATAAATTGAGTTTTTGTTGTTGTGAACTACAACCTCTTCGCTACTTTTCGAAAAACCTCTTACAAAAAGTATTTAGTTAAATACTTTATAAGAATACATCTAATAAATTATTGAACATACTATATATTATTTACACAACAGCAGAGCTCCTAAGACCTATGAATTTCATATTATTTTTAAATTTTTTTTATTATAATTTTACTTGAAAACTATTGGAATATTTAAACCATGAACCATTATTAGTGAGTTTTTGGAGGGAGTTCCCTTTACATGTATTAGAAATCTAACGCCACATTTAGTTTATTTCGGAAGTACGCCATAAATCTTAATTTTAAAAAAGAGATACAGCAATAAAGATCAGATCGCACTGCCAAGATCTCCTAAGAGAAAAGTCCGTTGGAAAAGTTGAGTACACGAAAATAGTATCCACAAATGAAGACTCAAAAACGTTCCAATGTGTGAAATGATCTTTCCGAAGAAAATTGAAAAGATTTCTTGCTAAAGGCGCAGTGTTTATTTTGGAGGCGTAGTGAGCGTGTGTTTCCCGATCATGACGCGACTCCCATGTGTGGTACGGTGAATTAGTTGTGATTTAAAATTTATGGAAGCATAAAAAATGAAAAAAATTATTTACATAAAAAAACATGAAGTTTATATCGAAAAATTTTGCTAAAATTTAAAATTTAATTTTATGCTTCGGCGATCGAAAAACTATAAAATGAATATAAAAAACTGATTTTTTTTGCTGCTCAACACATAAATTTCGCTACTTCATGTGGAAAAGTCGACTGGAACTAAATTCGATAAAATAAACACTTATTTTGATTTTATGCATAAATTTATATGAGAATATTTAAAAAAATTCATGTAAATAGACTGACAGTGTTTTCATGTCCAGGCTGAATGCGAATGCAAAAAATTTCAATAAATTTCGGAACCAACACGTGTGATTGATTTTGAGAAAATTGTTTAAAATAAATAAAAAATAAGTTCAATGTTTCAGTAATAAAAATCTGTACTGAAATTGCTTAATAATGCCACGAGCTATTAAATTGATGCTTCCACATTGAAATAGTTCGGTAGTTTTATACAATTAAATAACAAAAAAAAAAATTCATATCTTATAAACAAAATAAAGTAGAAAATAATGCCGAATATAATGTATAGTGAAATTATGCTAAAAATTAAATTTAAAGAAAAATGTACGAACATATAAATTATTTCTTGAAAATCTACTTGGAGAATTGGAACCATATAGAGTGTATCATGTTAATTTCTGTGAATGGGTTCGGATTGAATAGAACTCGAAAGATAGCTACCGCAAAAGTGCTCAGCGGCATTCGCACGATCACTGGGAAATCGACTGTAAACAAAACAAAACAATGGAGCAGAAGCGATGGAAAATGGAAAATGTTTAATCAAACATTTCCAAAATGAAAACGTTTAAATAAAAATATTGAAATAAAATAAAAATTAGGTCAAATTAAGTTTTAAATAAAACAAATTGAACAGCGGCACACGCTCGCTCTTGTGTAACAAAATTCGTTTGGGGAAAAAAAATGTTAGATATTTTTCGTGGCCTGCGAAACCTAATCAGGTTCAGTCATCTCAAAATCGATTCGCCAGTATTCCGCTTGCATTATTCCATAACTGTGATGATATTGATGTCGTTCTCATTAATATTAACAACGCGACAATATGTCGGCAATCCCATCGATTGCATACACACCAAAGACATACCGGAGGACGTGCTCAACACTTACTGCTGGATACACTCCACATACACACTACGTAATACCTTCACCAAAAAACAAGGTATATCGGTACCATATCCCGGTTTGGGTAACTCCGAATATGGTTATGAAAAAAAACACAACAAATACTACCAATGGGTGTGTTTTTGCTTGTTCTTTCAGGTGCGTAAGAAATGAATTGATTAAAAGCTTAAGTTTTACATAAAAAAAAAAACCCATGTCATATTGGTATTACATATTATATATAAAATAAAAATATGTTTCTTTTTTTTTTGTTCTATTTTTTTTTATAAAATATATTCTCTCATATGATAAACAAAATTTGTTTACGGCGGAAGTTTTATGTTTGCCACATATTTTGAAATGAAACATAAAGATGTGGGTATGCCCATGCATTCTCCATGCATCCACGTATCTCCTCACAACATAATTGGTCTCTAATTTACAGCGCATTTTTATTATCAAAGCATATTTTATGGGCCTTATTTTTAGAAGACATAAAAAAGACAAGGAAATATTACAAACCATTTTTCGGTAATTTATGGCTTTTTAAATTCTTTGTCAATTTTTTATGAACGACTTAAAAGTGCTTTGTGCATTCTCAGTAAAATGGCTTATATGTGAAAAAGTGAATAACTTTATGATTGCAGTCTGGCAGTATCGAAACATAATATTGAAACGATGGATGTAATAAAAAAATTTTGTTGTTGCAATTTCACTACTGTTGGATTAAAGACCCTAGAACAAAGAAAATACAATTCTTCCGTCAAACGCAAAACAAAAGTATGTCTTAAGAACGCATAACACTGGGGAAACCGACACACAGCAGTGGCAACCGCCAGAAAAATTTTATATATTGTATGGTCTACTACAATTTGTTAAACGACGTTCTCACAATTGCCAAAACTGTGTAATGGCTTTCCGTATTACGGATTCAAGTGGAAGTAATTTTCATGGACTATTTAAAAAGGCAAATTCACATCAGATTAATTGTATTTATTGTATTGAGATGAGGAATAAGGAAACACCACATTTGTCGAAGAAAAAACCGCTCACCCGCCACGTATTTTTCCGATGTATTTGTTTCACATTCACTAGTTTAAACGGGAAAAATTAGAATTTAGAAGATAAAGACTGACCCGCCAGTAAGCATGACAATTTTTCAATATATTGTTCAATATTGCGATTACCCGATTCATGAAGGCAGAAGTCGTCCGTTTGCTAATAGGTTTTCTTGGACAAAAGCCCATGAACGTGAACTTTAAATTTTTTGAAATTAAATGAATAGGATCTTCTTTAGTTCCATTAACTCCGAGTAGAGCAGAAGTGCCTCCCCAATTGCCTCTGAACCCATGTCTTAATTTGAACTGCTAGCAGATATTCGTTCGATGGTAGCGGACTAATGTTAGTTTGGCATTAATTGTCCTTCGCAATGTTCTTGAAGGAGCACCAAGCCAGCGACTGGCTTGCGAGTTTCAATTTAGGGCTTACTTAACACGAACTCGGCTTGCTTGTATGTCCAATCCATTGCCATTTTCGTTTTTTAATTTCATTTTCGACACTTTGCATTTTCTTCTTTTTCCACTATTCCATGTTAGAAATGTATTCTTGCCATCATATTTTGAAGATGCGTCTTAGACATTTGTTTATGAAAACTTGTATTCACAAATTGATTGATCTAGTAAACTTCCATGTTTCGCACCCATTCAGAAGTACAAATACGATATTTGATTTAAGTATTCAGAGTTTTGTTTTGACGCTTAGTTGGTTCAACCATATGTTTTGTAATTCGCCAAATGCAGACTTTCCCTTATTTATACGAGGCGCTACGTCTTCTTCAGCTCCACTAACGTTAGTAATTACGCTGCCCAAATATGTGCAGAATCCACTGGATATTTTTTCGATATATTCATTTCAAAGCCTGCTACCTGAGCGTTACGATTTAGGCGTCTACGTGATGTTGGAGATCACTCTTTCTGTGGCTTCATCGTCCGCATATTCAAAATCTTCCAGATGGAGAAATAGTGTGCATTATATGCCATGGCGTACATCGATCGAATTTCTTAAAATTCCGTCCAGAGCTAGAATGGAAAGCATCAGTGAAAGCAGACAGCCTCCTATACTCATGTCAAACGAGTCAGAAAGCACTCCGCCGCGGAAAACTTTGCATTTCAACTCAATGCTCATAGACTTAATGATGTTAAGGATTGTTGGTGAGATGCTCCTTTGACGTAAAACAGTCCATATGAAACGTCTGTTCAGACTATCAGAGGCTTTTTTAATGTCTGTCAATGCTGCATAAACAGAATACTGTTATTAATGAATATAAGAAATGTAGCACCGGATAAATTTTAATATTTTGTTCTATTGAAATTCAAGAAAAAGTTTTAAGTAATTAAAACCAGCAAACGGTTTAGTAATAAAACTCATCAGTATTAATAACTATAGAAAGAGTATTAGAAATAGCTATGAGATCCAAGAGAAATATGGTCAACTGTTTTTATAATATATGGCATAGCACATCTATTTATAGTAGTAATAGATGAAAATCAAGAACACCTATTTACCGACATATGTATGGCAACAACAAATACAAAAGATAAAAAACAGTAATTTTTAAAGAAGAATATATATATACTACGAGGGCGGTTTGATAAGTCAACAACTTTTTTTGTAGTCTACCAGTGGGCAACTTTCTAATTTTGAGCAAGCTACGTCGTTCAGTTGGTGTTGTCTGTCGTTCAAAGCAGAGCTAGTGAATTGTGTGGTGAGCGAGATGAGAAAAAGTGAATTTCGTGTGCTGATTAAGCATTACGATCCCAAATCCACGAATTGGGATACGAATTGCTACCCCATCCAGCATATTCTCCAGATTTAGCCCCCTGAGACTATTTTCTGTTTCCAAAC
>NC_051846.1:148135227-148143978 GCF_002237135.1 Teleopsis dalmanni | reverse complement strand
ATAGTCGCTCATCACATACCTTCGCGGAAAAATAATTTTGTAGAAATAGTTTAAAATTTTATTATAAAAAAAATATTTTTAACATCTAAATGATCTGTTAAATTCCTCATCACATTTCTTGGTCCTTGTAGCGAGTGCTGAATGTGTTACTTTTGAATTGAAGAGACCTTACTATCAACTTGAGTTACTGACTTGACAAGTAACACATAGGGATTTAAAGGCCAGCTTACAAAGAGCGCCCCAATATCTCAATTTATAAAGGGCACTACACTATTCCAATTATTGAAATGCAAACCCTAAGCTTGTACTACACAATAGATATGTTTATAAGAAAAATCATAATCCTTCAGTGTGAGTCCAAAATCAATGTTCACTAAAAATGTATACAGGGTGCTTATACAATGAGGTTTTAAGGTAAAAGTTGACTCAATAGTTTCGTTAGTAAAAAAATTTCCATATTTCGTACAAAGATCCATAGAAAACTCACTAGCTAAAGATATACCCTCAAGCAATCACTGTTTGTTAGTTTTGTATGACTGGTGACTGATATGGCATAAATAGACCCTACTTGTTGAAAAATAAAGTTAATTAGAATACCGATTTACTTTTGAATATGTGGTTTTACGTTTTCTGCAAAGTTTTTGGGGTCAACGGGACTATGTCATATTATCAGTGAAGTGAAGAAGTTATTAATGAAATGTTCAATATCTGCATTGCTTAAAAAAATTAAGCTTTAGCATAACCTCTTAGATATTAATTCCTGCCGATAGGGTTTGTCTTCAAAGCCATTGGTTTATGCGGACAAGTCAACAGTGATTAGTCTTTCATGGACACTCTAAGCGTACTATTCATTCAATACTGCCTTATATTTTAGTTACTCTATACTAAAAATGCATTACAATACGCTTTAGAAACCAGGACAGAATAGTATCTAAGACGTTTTTTGAGGGTATTTTATTTAGAAAAATTTTTAAATTTAATGTACATGGATCGAAATCGTCAAACATCAAAAACAGTGCAGGATTAAAGATTTATATTACGATTTGGCTTTCATCTAAATGTTGTTCCTTAAATATATATGTAATTTTATTACTGGTTAAATAAATAAAAAATTAACATTAAGTAGCACACCTGAAATGGTTTCTTCAATGTTCATTCGATTGTGGTACTATATCTACATAATTGAATACCACACATGTGAACCTAAACATATTTAGCACAAGGGTAGCGTAGTTCATGTATACAAGTAGACCTATAGCATTTCTTATGATCGTGCAATTTATTCTTCTTTATTACGCAACCAGTTCGGCTTATACTTGCAGCATATTCAGAAATCCGTCCATCTTTTAATTTTCTATGTTCGCTATCTTGGCCCCTATAACAACCGAAGCACTCTGCTCTTCTGTAAGCTTTGGCACAAGTCGTGTTCATTTCGTTTCTTAAATCCTCTAATTGAACTAAGATATGCTTACGTTTTCTGCATGGTAGAGTACGTGCACCAGTGGCTATTGCGTTTTTCATTGTCTCATATATACCTAGTGGGTACTCTTTGTGCTTATTATAGTCAAGATTATAGTTGGTTAATAATACTTGTCTGTCTATACGCCTACAAAGCTCTGTTTTAGGCAAACGTCTTATTACATCTACCACATCAGGATACGCAGTGATTACAGAGTCTAGGTAACGGTAAGGATATTCATTAAGACAATCTTGTCTTTCTCCAAATATCTTGTAAATCTTAGTTTTTGGCTTTGGTTCTTCTACTTTTACCTCCTCGATAGGTTTGGGATTTGGATCAGGAATACAGTGCGGAATATAGTCAGCTCTATAGGTAGTCGCCATTATGTATGTTTCGAAAAATTTTCACAACAACAATTTGTTAGTATAAAATATAAATTTTGTACATTTAGAATACCATAAGAAATTTTGAGAATATAAGTCTTAGCACTGAACACCGTCTAGAATCTACATTTCCATGTATTTCTGTTATAAGTATTTTAAAACATGAAGTAAATGATTGTCAAAATAATTTTTATAATTTGACATATTCTGACATACTAGATTTTGATTAAATCGGTTAAACCCAAAAATGAAACAGAAACTATTAGTGAAAACAAATAAGTAAATAAACTTAACAAAACTTAATGGAACTCTTATTACAGTGAATCGATCATCCAAGTGTTCATAGGCACTAATCAGTGAAAGTGCTTTAGACGTTAACTCAAGCAAAGACGAAGAAGTTTATTTTAAATAATTTTTGGTTGACCACACCGCTGTTTCGGATATTACCAGAGTTTCTTATAAGTAGTCCTTGAAAATATTGGTATTATAGTAAGTTTGTCAGCTGAAGGGTTCCATACAGACTGCGGACTACAAAGACGAGTACTTATGATATATAAGCATTTTAATCCCGCTTATTCATTGTTTCATCCTCATAAACAGAAATGAAACAAGATAAAAGTACAATGTTAATAATAAAAGGTGAATGGAGAACCTTGACAAAAAACAAAGGTAAATAAAGATAAGAAAAGATTGCGTTTTGTAAAAAAGAAGTGTTGTCTTAACAAAATTAATTAATAAAATATGGATGAAAAATGGGTGGTAAGAAATTTAACAAGTTAATGAGGCGCATATAGATGCGGAGCTCAACACTCTGGTACAACTACTTCCATTGAGATACCCTTAAAGTAAGAGTTTTGATAACAGGGTTTACTAGACCTCCTAGAGCTTAGCGAATACAGCTAATACAAAGGTTGGCAGATTAACACACATCTGCAAAGAGTACATTGAAAAACAAATTCTTTTTGGAGATATCGAAGTCACTCGACTAAAGATATATTAAAAAATCTATTTTGTAGTTTGGCTGGTAATTAGTTTAGTTTGAAGTGAATATTGTGTCTTTATAACATATATATGAATCTGTTGTTTACATTTTTAATGCTTTATTCCAAGATTTATTTACTTTTACAAATAGTTAATGATATCGCAACTTCGCCTATTGCCATCCTTATACGGGAGTTTTTGAGCAAGAATAAATACGAACGTAATCGAACAGTACGATCGATCATTCTTCCTATTTGAATGAGCCAAGAAACCGCTCTGGGGATGTGTTTCAGCAGCCGGGAACTAATAAAAAAAATTCGAGGATGATTCTGAGAGCTATATAAAAACTCGCTTATAAAAAAATGTGTCCAGAATTAATTCAGACGCGTGCATATATATATGTAAATTTATAATACTATGTTTTTGATAAATAATATATTTTAAAATAAATTAGAGTATTCATATTAATACTTAGAAATGGTAAAAATATGAAATTTTGTAAATACAAGGTGTAGAAGCATTCTCTTCATATGTTTATTTAGGCAAGTATAGTCTGAACTATAACATAACTATAACTATAACATAACTATAAAATAAAACCCACACTTTAAAAATGCAAATACTACTTATTTCGGTTACGAAAATGGTTCTGGGCTTATTTAAGTACAAATTTTTAATGGTGGAGATAGGAATAGGAATGATAGGGGCGGAGCAAGAAAACCGAAAAGAAGACATTCCTTCTTCCGAATGAAGGCCAGACTGGTGGCCCTTGAGGACCTCCTAATGTCAGAAGCGGAGTGCAGCTCTCCATCCAGTGACCTCCTCCTGGCCCAGATCAAGGCTGGGTAGTGACTGGAAGTTTCGTCTGCTTCTAAGCAGAGTCGACACTCCATCTCTTCGGACAGACTCATTTTATTAAGGTGATAACGCAGTCCATGGAGACCTGTTAAATATTCCACCAGCAATCTCAACTCTGTTCTGCTGAAGAAGAATACCTTACCATAACTGTAAGGATGAACCTGATGGTGGAGATAATTGAAAACGATATTTTGAGGATCACGAAAATATGGTATATATAACATCTACAGTCATATTATGAGAGAAATTTAAATTCCAACAGGGATATAACTCTATTTCGAATAATAAAAATAAATTACTACATTAAAGAATGAATATATAAAATTTAATAAAATAAATTTTTTAATGATTTTTAGTAGATTTAAAAATCAGTTTAAATTCTTCTGTAATGAATTAAAACACAATACTATGTACATTATATGGATTATAGTCTTACTCATATATTTATTTATTTTTTTTTTTTGTTGACATGTTTTGTCCACATTACAGCAATAAAACAATAAATTATAAATAATTGCACTCTTGAGTGTGCAAATCTTTAGAATTTTTGAAACAAAAGCGTTAAAATGCTTTCTCTTCATACATAAAATAAAATATGCAATTTTACGCAAAAAGTCCTTTGCCTGCGAGTTTTTTATGAATTGTTAAAAATCCCACCCATTGTTTTATTTTGTATACAATTTTTGTTTTTTTTATTTATTTATTTAAATATATATTTATATATATACATACATATATACAAATGAACAATAAGTCATTATAATATTACAAGTGAAATTAGTTCTTAAACTGCAAAGCATGAAGGATTTAGGCTGACAACAGATATATACATATTTACATATATAAACACTTTTAATATATTATATTAATTTATTTTGTTTTTAGGTTTTTAAATCAAATAATTAGAATTTTTTAAGATTGCATATAATATATAGGTTTGAAATTATTAACATAGATAGAGATTATTATATTTATATTTTCAAAAACGCATTTATAAAAAAATTTCATCAATGTCGGAGATGATGAGGTCAAGAGCTGCTCCACATCTCAAAAAATTACCAATAAATATATTTTAGACACATCTTACAGATAGAAATAAAGTTCTTTTAGAAAATTGGTAATAGACTTTTTCGTATGAAAAGATAATGAGTTTCTTATGAGTTGTCATAGCTGCTTTATGACAAGATTACCTTTCTTGATATTTGCTGGGGTGTTACCTCTATAACGATAAGAATAGATCCATTTTTACACATATACATATATAGATTTAAATATATATTTAAATTATTGTACATTTATATATTGATTTATCATAATCTGGTAGATAATTTAATGGCACTTATTTTTTTAATATGAATTCATCCATTATCCACCTCGGCTATAAGTTACATAATCCATTCGATCAGTTCAATTAACTATTTTTATCAATAAATGTACGAACGGTATCAATGGTGACATGAACATTAGCTTCCGATACTTTAAAAGTTGCTGTTTTATCGGCATAAGTTCCATAATTTGACTTAACACAGCTCCTTAAAAAGTAATCGACAGGCGTTAAGTCGCACGAATAATAGGACCACTTCTAGAAATAAATCGATTGTGAAGCGCATTGTATGGAAAGTTGCGCCGTTTAATTGGAACCAAATGTTGTGGATATTTAACTGAATAATTTTTGGAAACAAAAATTCAGTCAGCATGGCTCGATAGCGCTCGCCATTCATCGTAACGGCAGCTCCTTTCTCATTTCGAAAAAAAAGGCCAGGTAATGCCGCCAGCATGTTAACCGTACCAAACAGTCAATTTTAATGCATGTAATAGTGATTCTTTAACATCCTGAAGATTATCTTTGCTCTATATACGGAAATATTGCTTATTGACATAACCATTTAAACAGAAATTAAATTCATCACTAAACACAGTTCTTCGACTAAACACAGTCTATGAACTTCGCTAAATATATATTTATATATAAATACAAATATATCGTTTTTGAATATTGTTTTATACAATAACTTATATATATAATTATATAAGTATGTATATATATAAGTATATATATATAAGTATATCTTCATTCTTATAGAGACGAGATCCCACCAAATATTAGAATTAATTAATCTTGTTCTAAGGCAGCGATGGCAACTCACATGAAAATCATATATATATATCTATAAAATTCTTTGCAAGATATAAATATAAAATATAAATACAAAATTCTTTGCAAGACAAATAGAAATTAGAGGTCCTTAAGATTCTTCTTCAGTACAAGTAACAAAAGTGAGCCACAAATCACTAGGTCATAAACTCTACGACTTACCGGGGTTGACTAGCGATTTTTCAACTTATTTGTGCCATCACTCTATCCGCAGCTTTTTTCTCCTATCTTGTATTCTTGTAATCTTGTATTCTAGAATTAGTAAACATCAAGCAATCTTTCTTAAAGCCTAGGTTTATCAACAGGTATTCTTACTTAGTGTTTCATTTTATATGCTAGGACTTAACGTTGTTCATGACGTTTTAGTTTTTGATTATTTTATTTTATTGATTTTAATGTTAAAGTGAATCCGAAATGAGTCTTCTCTGTGTTCATATACTATAATTTTAGTGTTCATATATTGAACATATGTATGATGTCACTGCTTTTCAGCGTCGGATTCATATCTATTGGTAACATGTATGCAGTGACGTATCCAGGAAGGATTATATTAATATAAAATATTTTTATGTTTAATATAATATATATTTATACATAAACTGGTCATACTCTGGTCTTGTGACTGAGATGCAAATAAAAATTAATTTACTTAATTTTTTCATTAATTTCTATTTCCATCGCAGTCATAAGAACAGAGCAGCCTAAACAAAAATTATAATATAAAAAACATAACGTACCTCATTATTAATATTAATATTTTATATTTAATTTTTCAAAAGGGTTGAATCTTTTCATTGATCCCCACCTGGATATGCTATAGAATGTATGTTTGTAATACTGTATGTGAATCTGTCCTGCTAAGTAGAACATAGAGCTTTATGCATAGGTAACATGCGCTCGATTAATCAATGATATATATATCAACTAAAAACACAAAATTGTGACTAAAACAATTTTTTTTTTTGTAAATAACTTCCACATCGATTATCTATCTATACATAGACATAGATATGAGTGTTACATTTTAGGGTAAATGGAAATCATTTCACACTTACTGATTTTCCGAGTATTTTTCTATGTTTCATGTTAAAGCTGGAAGGTATTTATATATATATATATATTTTTTTTTATCATAAGCAAATTTGTTATTTGTGAGTTTTTAGGAACTTTTGATTCCCATTGATCGATTTTGCTGTTTTTCCAGTGTTCCGTACTCCGTTGTATTTTCTTGTTTTGATGAATTTAAAATTTCTTATTTGTATTTATCTACACGAGCACATATTTTTTTATTGGATTTGACATAAATTATCCATATTTACTTTCTCGTTCTATACATAGAACGAGCATGTATATTTGAGCATTCCAAATTTATTACAATTACTTTTGATGCTGACGCCGTTGGTTCCCATGTTGTTGCTTATGAAACGGCATTGGGATGATGTTTACAGACATCGAGTCTCCATTCAGCTTCTTGGAATGAAATTCTTTTTTCCCCCATTCAATTGGGGCCAAGCGCCACTATTGCTCGACATTGCGACGCTTTTTTGGTTATAAATATGTGAAAGTTAAAGATTGAGTAGGAAAATGACTTAATTTGGTACATGTTTTTCACATTTACTATTAGATTTAATTTAATATTAATGACGTCACATACACACATACACACATGTATATATGCATACATATTATATTTGTGGCATTGGATCAGCAAATAAAAGAAATTAATTAATAGACTGTATTTGCACTCGAGTACTTAGAGCAAATAAAGAAGAGTGTTTTTAAAGGTAATGGATTAATGATATATAAAAGTCCATCAAATTAACACTTATGGGTGTGTTACTGATGAAATATTTATAAATATGTACCTACATATGTAACATATCGATACTAAATATTGTTAATGATATCAGAAGTCAGAAAAAGAAATGAATTCAATTAAAATACGTTCTGCTCAAAAAGTTTTTGTTGTTGTTAACTACTCCTTAAGTAATAGACTTTTTTCAAAAATGTTTTGTTTTTGTAATGTTGGTACAGCCTTTCTTCACATATGGTACAAATTTGAGCGCCATCTGTCAATTAGTTTGTTTACAGCAGCTGTTAATGTGAAACTACCTCAAGTGCATTTAGTGATTTTTACTATGGAAAATTCTTGTTGTACACGATTTTTTGACCAAACACGGCACCACGCACCACTGTCATCGCTCAGGCACCATATTCGCAAGATTTGGATCCGTGCGACTTTTTCCTGTTCCCGAAACTCAAATTGCCCCTTCGTGGTAAGCGTTTTGAGTGGATTGAATTGGTAAAAGAGAATTCACAGAAGGAACTAAAAGCCATACCTTCACGGGCCTATGAAAAGTGTATGGAAGATTGAGTTAAACATTGGCATATATGTATCGCTTCAGAAGGAGCATATTTTGAATGAGATAAAACAAATTTGGAATAAAATTTAAATTTGTGTGTTTTATTTACAAAATCCGAATACTTTTTGAGCAGAAGATACTAGCAAAAAAAACACTAGATATTGCAATTATCCTAAAGAGCTGGGAAGAGTTTAACTAACAAATGTCTTATAAACTATATAGATATATGTAGAAATAGTTAATTTATAGAATAAATTTATAATTTATAAAATTAAATATTTTAAATACTATAGATATTTCATATTATTAATCGTAATCTTAATACGATATTAACAAAATTTTTTAATAAAAACCACTTTATTTAGTTTAGACTAGAATTGGTATTCTGAGTTTAAAACAAGCGTAAATGAATTTTATAAACATATATCTCGTAGATACTGTATATGAATAATTTGTAAAACAGATATTCAAAATCCCTGAATGTACACCAAGTCGTCCACTTTTCCTTACTTTCTTAATTTAATATTAATGACATTAGATATATATATATAT
>NC_051846.1:148131330-148135127 GCF_002237135.1 Teleopsis dalmanni | reverse complement strand
ACTCTTGGTAATTAGAATCTTTTTTCTATTCATTCTCTTAAAGTTGGTTTTAGTTGATTTAAGTTCCATACTTATTCTTTAGTGCTTTCCACTTACTGTAAAAACACAAACTCTCAAGTATGTATATATTTAATTTCGTAAATATTTTTTAAGTGAAAAACTCAAGAATTTTAATTTAAATTTTAATTAATAAGCAACACTTAACATAACCAATAAAATACAAAAAATTAAATAAAATATTTTCATTACTTGAGATAATATTTTTATGCTTGTAATCAGTATTTTAAAGCTTAGTCTAGGTTTCATTAGAAAAATTTTATGAAACACTTAAATTTTTAAGTATTTTTGAGGTCACAGTAATGTCAGCATTGTAGATTAATTTCAATTTTTTTTTAGTCATGCCAAAGCCAAATTTAAAAGAATTTCATATAATCGCCAAAGTATATAAGAGTTTCTTGAAATACTAGATTGTCTAATGGCATGCTTTGGTTAAGTAGATCCTTCATTTATGTGCTGTTAAAATTTCATGAGATTAGGACGAATAGAAGTGTAGTTATTACATCTGAAATTATGGTGTTATGGCGTTTTTACTTAAAGTGGAGAGTCTTGCCTTTTGGTATTATTTATATGCTGACTACTGTGATCCTTTTAGGGTTCCATCTTGTCTACCTATGAATCTAAGGTATCACAACGGTCAATTATTGCTTAGTCTGATGAAGTGATAAACAATAATCTAGTCAAAGTGTAGAGAGGGGTTTTGAAGAAACCTCGAGTTAAAAAAGATTATAAGTGCTTAAATGCACTAGCTCAAAATAGCTTCAACATAATACAACGTCTCATTATTTGAGCTCAAATAGACTTTAGTGAGCAAACTATAGTGGTTTTGTCGGTACAGAAATAGGCAACGATGAAGAAGCTAATATAGAGTCTTGTTTTACTCTTGGTAAAACTTTTACCGATACTTTTTGATTGATGAAACAAGTCTATATTGAATATTACTTATAGGTGATGTACACTAGTAATGTAAGCGGTTTGAAACTTTTAGCGCAATTTTCAGTTTCGATTGATAAATCTGTATAACTCTCGAGATAAATGTATAACCCTAGAAATTAATTTATGACATTCCAGATATTTTGCCAGAGTCGCAAGATTGCCCTGAAATTAATAGCAAATTTTCGATTGGACAACAAAATTTGACAAATCTATAGGAAATCTAGATTGAATCCATATTTAATAATCAAAAACGTTATAAGTGTTGGTAAAGCCAAAGCTATTGTTAATTGTTATGTATTATATTTATGATAAATAGATCCGGTAATCTTAAATTTTTATGTTCAATCAGAGTTTTTCTAATGTTATGGATAAATAAGTTAAGCGTGAAGAAATGATTTTCTGTTAGTCCAATAGAAGAACACGATTTTACGTCACTTCTAAACCCGGTTATTATGGCCATATAGGTATATATTATACATATATATATATAAATCATATATATATAACATATACATATAAGATTTATGTTACATGTGATATATATATATATACATATATATCTGATGTCATTAATATTAAATTTAGTAAGTAAGGAAAAGAGCACGACTTGGTAAACATTTAGGGATTTTAAATATCTGTTTTGCAAATTATTCATATACAGTATCTACGAGATATATGTTTATAAAATTTATTTACGCTTGTTTTAAACTCAGAATACCAATTCTAGTCCAAACTAAATAAAGTGGTTTTTATTAAAAAAGTTTGTTGATATCGTATTAAGATTACGATTAATAATATGAAAAATCTATAGTATTTAGAATATTTTATTTTATAAATTAGAAATTTATTTTATAAATTAACTATTTGTACATATATCTATATAGTTTATAAGACATTTGTTAGTTAAACTCTTCCCAGCTCTTTAGGATAATTGCAATATCTAGTGTTTTTTTGCTAGTATCTTCTGCTCAAAAAGTACTCGGATTTTGTAAATAAAACACAAATTTAAATTTTATTCCAAATTTATTTTATCTCCTTTAAAATATGCTCCTTTCCTGAAGCGATACACATATGCGAACGCTTAACCCAATCTTCCATACACTTTTCGTAGGTCCGTGCAGGTATGGCTTTTAGTTTCTTCAGCGAATTCTCTTTTACCAATTCAATCGACTCAAAACGCTTGCCACGAAGGGGCAATTTGAGTTTCGGGAACAGGAAATAGTCGCACGGATCCAAATCTGCCGAATATGGTGCCTGAGCGATGACAGTGGTGCCGTGTTTGTAAACAAACTAATGGACAGATGGCGCTCATATTTGTACCATATGTCAAGAAAGGGTGTACCAACATTACAAAAAAAAAAAAACATTTTTGAAAAAGGTCTATTACTTAAGGAGGAGTTAACAACAACAAAAACTTTTTGAGCAGAAGGTATTTAAATTGAATTCATTTGTTTTTCTGACTTCTGATATCATTAACAATATTTAGTATTGATATGTTACATATGTAGGTACATATTTATAAATATTTCATCAGTAACACTCCCATAAGTGTTAATTTGATGGACTTCTATATATCATTAATCCATTACCTTTAAAAACACTCTTCTTTATTTGCTCTAAGTACTCGAGTGCAAATACAGTTTATTAATTAATTTCTTTTATTTGCTAATCCAATGCCACAAATCATACATATGTGTGTATATATGTATAATATGTATGTATATATACATGTGTGTATGTGACGTCATTAATATTAAATTAAATCTAATAGTAAATGTGAAAAACATGTACCAAATTAAGTCATTTTCCTACTCAATCTTTAACTTTCACATATTTATAACCAAAAAAGCGTCGCAATGTCGAGCAATAGTGGCGCTTGGCCCCAATTGAATGGGGGAAAAAAGAATTTCATTCCAAGAAGCTGAATGGAGACTCGATGTCTGTAAACATCATCCCAATGCCGTTTCATAAGCAACAACATGGGAACCAACGGCGTCAGCATCAAAAGTAATTGTAATAAATTTGGAATGCTCAAATATACATGCTCGTTCTATGTATAGAACGAGAAAGTAAATATGGAAAATTTATGTCAAATCCAATAAAAAAATATGTGCTCGTGTAGATAAATACAAATAAGAAATTTTAAATTCATCAAAACAAGAAAATACAACGGAGTACGGAACACTGGAAAAACAGCAAAATCGATCAATGGGAATCAAAAGTTCCTAAAAACTCACAAATAACAAATTTGCTTATGATAAAAAAAAAAATATATATATATATAAATACCTTCCAGCTTTAACATGAAACATAGAAAAATACTCGGAAAATCAGTAAGTGTGAAATGATTTCCATTTACCCTAAAATGTAACACTCATATCTATGTCTATGTATAGATAGATAATCGATGTGGAAGTTATTTACAAAAAAAAATTGTTTTAGTCACAATTTTGTGTTTTTAGTTGATATATACATCATTGATTAATCGAGCGCATGTTACCTATGCATAGGGCTCTATGTTCTACTTAGCAGGACAGATTCACATACGGTATTACAAACATGCATTCTATAGCATATCCAGGTCGGGATCAGTGAAAAGATTCAACCCTTTTGAAAAATTAAATATAAAATATTAATATTAATAATGTGGTACGTTATGTTTTTTATATTATAATTTTTGTTTAGGCTGCTCTGTTCTTATGACTGGAATGTAAATAAAAATTAATGAAAAAATGAAATAAATTAATTTTTATTTGCATCTCAGTCACAAGACTAGAGTTTGACCAGTTTATGTATAAAATATA
>NC_051846.1:148124693-148131230 GCF_002237135.1 Teleopsis dalmanni | reverse complement strand
TAGTCAAAGTAGTTCACTTCTTATTTAACAAATCATTAGTTTTATTACTTAAGTAATTGGATATATCAAAAATTTATGAAAGAGACTTTCTTCATGAAAATATTACACTCGGGATTTTATACAGGAAAGTTATATCAATATTTTAATTATTTTTATTAGTGATATCGGCACCACCAAATAAGTAACCACTAATATCAGTTGTTTTAATAGTATAAGGTTTATTTTAAGATTTGTAAGTAATCGGCTGAATTTTTACAAAATACGTCATATGTAAAGGTTATATATTTGTTGAAATAAATTCCAATGGTCTGAGAAGAAGGCAAAGAGAAGACAAGTGTGAAGTGAAGTATCTGTCAAACTAACGAAGAAGAGACCACGTCATTTATAGAGACCCACAAAATTCTTTAATTTTGCAATATACAAAAATTTTAAATGTTTTTTTAATTAAATTTGCAGCTACACATATATAATCGTATATCATAACATATATACGTATATTAACAACTTTTAGGTATATAATTTAAAGAATAATTTACTCTTTTTATATAAAAAAGAGAAAGAGAAGGAGTTCAGTTTCTTTTGATTATTTAACCAAACAATACTTCTTCTTGCTTTCTACTAAATCTAAAACATGACATTATGACAGTGGTTAAACTGCAAAGAGTCACCTACGGAATACTTTACTGCTGGTCAGAACACCAGGAACTTCACTTTTCTTAATACTAATCGATCACTGAAAATTTTTAAAGTCCACTGGTGATTGATATTTTACTATATCTGAAACAGATGTTTAGTCAGTTAATAAATTTTATTTGTCGTACTATACGAACTCGAGTACTAGTTTTTTATCCACTGATATCCTGCTGGTTCATTCAATGTTTTCAAAATTTGAACTCAAAATTCTTTTGACCCAACCAAATGGATGTACAGTATTGTATGGTTATCTGAAGTTTAAGTCCCGTAAAAGTAATATTTGCTTACTGCATATTTGAGTCATGGATGTAATAAGAGCGGTGCACCACCCCATAGAAAATACAACATATTGAAAAAATTTTTCATAATTTAGGGAGACCCTATGAGATAATGCCGCTCTATATGTAATAGACAACCAGCGAAGGTATGGGCATATCTATGTTTTTACGGTCTTGTCTAAACATACGAATAAATTGTATTTTAATATGAGAATAGTGGAATATTGGATATTAAGCGCAACTTTGTAAATTTCAGTCAAAAAAAAAAATTTCATTTATTTTACTCTTTGCATGCAAGGAAATAAGCTCCCTTTTTATCGTTTCCTATTCACTTACATTAAGTGACGTAAAGTAAAGAAACTATTATCTCTCTCTTTCTCTACCTAAAAGCACTTTCTCAGGATTTTGCTTGCTGATGAAAAGAGTGTGGTTAGCATGTACGAGGATGGGTTCAAAAAATATTTTTTACAACAATTTTTTTTGTTTTCAAATAAAAAACCAGTGCACAGAAAATTACGATAAATTAATTAAGTAAATTAAATAACAAAAATTAAAATAAAAAAATAACATAATTTATTGAAAAAATGACAAAAATAAAAGTGTACGTAAAGTAAATTTTAAGAAAAGAAATTTTATATTCCACTAGAAGCCTTAATGCTTTCAACTGACTGCCGATTCTGTTGAAATGAAGTCCTAAATTTTCTTGAAATTTTTAATTAAAATTATAATAAGGCCCCTGCCATTATCACTTGAAATATATTAAAAAAACATACCTATGAAAAATGAACACACTATATATCCTCAGTACCATCCGAGCGAGTCATGATCGAAGGCTAAAGTCATAGTCTTAAAAAAATATTTTCTCCGCCAAATATATATGCTGTTCCATAAGTATAGAAAGTGCATGGTGTTAAGTAACCTAGAGGCTGAACCAAAATAGGCTTAAAGTTAAAAAAAAATGAAAATTAAAAAATATTTCAGCTGAACAAGAATATCCTTTCAGTGATATTAAACAATGATGCAGTCAAAGGCCAAACAAGGACCTTTACTCGTTATCTAAAGTATTAACCTTATTAACCTGTCTAAGTAGTTTAACCTGAGTTAATTAAATAGACGTTTTATTCACCTAATGGCTTCATATATCCTTTGGCACTTGGGCGCTAACGCTGCAACATTTATAAAGCCATTAGGACTTAAATACTTTTTTAATTAATTTCGTTTCAACTGTTTGAGTCCATAAAGCGTTGAGCGCATGTGGGGCGCTTTTGTTGCGAATAACATTTTTGCGGATGATGAAATTTAAACGCTTGTCCACTTTTTCTGACACCAATTCACAGAAATACTGAGGCAGTCATTTTTTGTAGGCATTTTAAGTGAATTTTTTGCACCCACTTACCAGCTCCAGCCCCAGCTAGGAGTCCGCTTTGCCGTACCCCTGTTAGTTTGTGTGTAAATTCAATTTCTTTTTTATAAATTTTTTTATTAAGCTAACGCAACGTTTTGTAAAGGAATTTAATGTTTATCCTGTCAGGAATTTCATTGTGTAAAAAAGCTCACCAAAGTGTTAGTTGGATATGTTTCAGTAGCAGCGGTAATGGCAGTGGTAATGGTAATTGTGGTAGGTAGCACTGTTGGCAGCGTTATTGGGAGTGGCTCTGGTAGTGGTACTCGCAATGGCAGTACTACTGGCGATGGCAGTGGTAGTGGCGATGGCGATGGCAGTGTTGACGTTGATGCCACTTGGTACTGCTATTTGGCACTGAAGCGTGTATATTCTTTCCCATTGTTATTTCTGAGTTGTGTGTATTACACTTCATCGTTCTCAAATTGATGAAGTTTTGAGGGGAGTTTGTGGCGAAATTGATTAAACTGAATTAAGTTGAAATTTATTTTAACAGTGAAGGATAACTAAGAGTATAAGCATATAAATCGCTTTAGCAAAATTAAAACGTAAGCGTAAAAAATGAGAAATTTTCTTCTATGAGAAATGCTTTTATTTTTAATTTTTCATACTTCATACATTTTCACTTCATTGCGTTGTAAGTGAGTGTGTGAGTGTATGAATGTATGAGTGTATGAGTGCATGGGTAAGTAAGTGAGTAAATGAGTCCATGGAGCTTTATTTGCACTTAATAAATATTTAATTGCTTTTAGTTTGTCAATTAATAGACTACAAAATACGTAAATAATTATGATTTATTTAAGTATATATCAGAGTAAGATGGAGTGGGCTTATATAGTCCTGGGATCAATTAAGACTATTTAAATCAAAATTTTTGGTAATGGAAATAATATCAAGTAAGAGACAATTATTTGTAATTTTTTCATATGGTTATGTATCAAATATAATGTTGGAATGATAATAATGGAAGCTGAAATGTGGTTAGTAAATAAAGCCCTATATTTACTATCTTACTTATTACTTACTATAAATGGAAAGTATATGATATTTAACACATTTATTTTTATTCAAAACTTTTAAAAGATAATTAAATGTCAATCATGTCATTAGAGCCTACAATATATAGTGAATATAGTACTAAGATATAGGCCGTGTAAATCAGGATCCTAAAAATAAGTTGACAAAAACTTCTATATTATTGTTTATAAGACTAATGAGAAGAAATTAAAAATGAGAAGAAATGAATGTGTTTAAAGAAGTAGCTCTTTAAAGATGATTAAACTTTGGAAGCTGTGACAGGTTAAATTTACACCATTAATTAGTCTCAGCTACGAGATAAGTTTTCTGGGAAAGTAATATCAAGTTTCGTCAATAAGAATTACTCAAGTTTATATGTTTTATCACTACTGTTTTTTATTGTAAAGTTACGCACAATATGAACTGATGCTTAGGTGGACTGTCAAGACAAACTTGACAAATATCCATGAAGTTATGGTGTAACTATACCCAGTTATGTGTGGACATGGAATTGAAAACTACAGGTATTGAAAGCATTTACGTTCAGTTTTAAAAAATTGGGATGCAGAGGTCTCTCTCTCTTTCTTTCGGCAAACAAAATTAATGGTCTATAACGCGCTCATTGTACCTGTGCTTCTGTATGAAGTTGAAGCACGAATGCTCTCACAGAATCATGAAGCAGCATTAGGAATTTTCAACAGAAAAGTTCCTCATACGATCTATGGTCCTCTATAGTTGGCAAAAAGTACCAAATTAAAATGAACTGAGAGCTTTTTGAGCTTTATGAGTGATAATATTCGTTAAATTGAAATCTAACAGATTCACTAGCGAAGTCATGTTGTGCAAATTTATGTCGCTGATATAGCGTAAAAGTATTTGATGCAGTAGTTGGCGGAAGAAGACGTAGAGTCATACCGTATTTCCGGTGGAATGATCAAGTTAAAGAAACACTAACTGCGCTTGATGTACAAGACTAGAGAGGGCACGCATGTAGCGCCTGGAGAGTAAGTAATTAAGTTTTGGGTACAAAATATATAACCCTGTACAAAATATTATGACATAAATGTTCTTAATTTATTGTTGATAAGTACAAATAAATCAATTTTATAAAATAAATTAAGTTTCTTCACATAGTTTTTAATATTATTGAAATTAACATATTTTGCACTCTGCTAATTAAATATTTTTGTCTACAAATTCTTTGGACATCTTTGGACATGAACAAAATTATTGTATAAAATCGTTTGTGTTATGTTGGTATTATGTTTATTTCATGGAAATATAAAAAAAACTTATTCCAAATAAATTCTTAAATAATTGTTTGGGTACAATTAACATCTTTCCATTTATTTCCTTTCCCAGATTTAAATAATTACTTTATTCATTTTAGTTGAATTCGTTTGCTCATCTGCCAGAAAACATTTAAAATTAAATTAAAAAATATCTAAAGAAAAACAATTTGTTTTTTTAGAATAGCTTCATAATCTTTTTTGAAGAATTCTACATAACAAGCCACAGACGCAGAATACAACAGCTCGCGAGACAAAGACATAGAGACAGAATTAAGTATGAGAAGTACGTGTCCATGGCTAAAAGTGATTTTTAAACGACTAAATACAATTCGCTTAGAAATGCTCTGTTTGTTTTCGGCGCTTCCTAAATCGCCTCTAGACAAGACACTGTAAGGAATGGACCACATTTAGAATGGTGCCAACCACGACTAAACTTACGGCGGCGCTAATTCATAAGCGCAAAATGGCACGCGTAATAATCCAAGCAAAAAGTGTCAACAAGAAACCAGAGAAAAAAAGATAATAAAAAATTAAAAGAAAATTGACAAATAAATGCAAAAATAAGTACATAAAATTAAAAATAATAGCACAAAATATAAAAATAATTTGGCAACGATTTCATTAAAAAATAATAATACACCAAGCGAAATGAGCAGATTTGAATGTGACGCGTTTGACCATTGGACAATTTTGTAAAGTTGCCAAAAAGGTAATAAAAATAACAACAATAACAACAACACAAAAATTTGTTCACATCAAAAAAAGAAGGCCTTGGTGGTGCTGCAATGAAACCCAGGCCCAAAATCCAACAGAAATAAAAAATCATTTACACATTTCACCGCTGCGCTAAGCCCAAAATTTTTGAACCAAAAAAGAAGAAATATTGCCAAAACAGTTAAAATGAACCAAAATAAAATCGCGGCATATTTGCCAATAATTGTGCGTTCACATTTCTATCGACTGGGCGCTACACAACGACATTGCTACATGGCTATACGGGCATACGGCCATACGACGAATGTATGGACAAATAGAGGAGTGGACGAGTGGTTCGATGGACGGACGGACTGTTTTACAGACTGTTGCAGCAAAGCAAGCACAACGTAACATTTTGTCATAATTTTTTCGCTGTTCTAATTCGAGTCACGCATTTCACTCTCCCACTTTTTTTGGGCTTTATATCGGTATTAATACGGTTGTTGCTATATCTATTATTCTTGCTTTTCGTCGTTGTTGTTGTTACTGTTGTTTCGATATTTTTTATTTAAACATATTTTTGTTAGCAAAACATTGTTTATGAAATATAAAACAATATTTAATAGATGAAGCACGTGCACTTGTAGCTCAACACAATTGCGAACCATACGTGCTTTGGGCTAATGCACTTGAAAAAATGTTGGGATTTTACAAAAAGCTTAGTGAGAAAAAAAAATTCACAATTCATAACACAATTTCAATGTAAAATAAATAAAATTTTTTGCAATTATTTGTGCAAAATACATTTACTATGGAATATGAGAAAAGTGCAAAAATATGGGAATTTTTATTTGATTAATAGTAGTAAAGACAACAATCAATTAATATTTTATATCTTATTCCTTGTGCCAATTTGTTTTCAACATTGAAAATGCTTATGCAAAGGTTTTCCATATAATTTTGTTAAATTTTTGTCTAATCATTTTTAGTGCAGTTTAATAGCACTTTTTTGTACTTAATTGAGTTCTTATTTTCTCCTTTTCATTGAAACTATATACTTTTCAATTTTTGACCATTTTAATTATAAACATATTTAAGTGAATTTGACAACTGACTGCATGAGTAAGTAAAGTGAAAGGGTTAATGTGAATTTTTAACA
>NC_051846.1:148117360-148124593 GCF_002237135.1 Teleopsis dalmanni | reverse complement strand
AGTCAAAGTTGACTATTTCATTTATTGAAAAGTATAAACTTTTAATTAAAAGTGAAATAATTTTTTTGGCTGCAAAATAACGCAAATTATATCTACGAGTTATTATTTAAAAAAAATTCTCTACATACTCCATACTTTAAAATATCATGTATTCGTACGAAAAATTGTCACATGCCACACCTGGTGCAAATTAATTGTTCCCAAACTAAATACGTTTTAATGGTTTCGAACATTAAGTGAACCCACACAGCAATATAAAAAGGTTTAGGATGTCCTCGTATGTGGAAACCATTAAAGTTAAATATACTGCACAATAGTAAAGCACGTACGGGAACCAAATATTACAGTACCGAACCGCCGAACAAAATTTAACTGCGCGTAACGACATCAAAAATGAAGCGAAAAACAATTAAAAATTTTCACCACCAACAACAAATGCTGCAGTAATAATAGCAAAAATGGCAACAACAACAACAACACCACCGACGCAAAAACTCTACCAACAACAATAAGAATAACATTGTGAAAAGAAAAAACAAAAACAAAAACAAGCTCAATAATAATAGCAAAAACAATAAAACTGTAAAACACTGCAGTGTCGTAAACTGCAATCAGAGGCAAAATCATAAATCAACTGTCAATTTGACAGTAAGTGCACATGTGTTTGTTACATCCATTTTTGAGTGCATACGTGCATATTGCTGAAGGTGTGCGTGTGTCTGTATGTGTTGTTGTTGTTGCATGCGAGGCGTGTAGATAATAAAATGTGACATGAACATGTGATGCGTACTCAATGGCTAACGGTCAAAAGGCGCGGATCAAGCGACAATAAATGGGCAACACCGAAACTGGAAGCCAAAAACTCAGAATGAACAGACAGACAGGCTAGCAAGCTGGTCGGTTGGCAGGCTGAGAGGCAGACTGATGAACGTACTGACAGTACGCAGTACATACGACATGCGAATATGGGCAGTTATACAGACTATAAATGGACAAGTTAGTAGCTTGAATGTGACACGAGATGTAGGCACTACCGTCAAATGTTAGGGGTTAAATGGCTTAAGGTTCGTTCGAACCATCCATAGGCAAGTAGAATGATTATTTCAGTTATTAATGGAAACTGCAATGTGACAGCTTGCATTATTGGTTAACGGAGTGTGGCACATACTGTCTTGATAATGTTTAATAGTTTGAAAATTATTTCCAGAAATTAAAATGAAACTATTAGCTTATCAGTTTGATAAATTAACTTAGATTAACTTTTAAAAAAGGAATAGAAGTGATAGGGTTTAGAAAACCCTTTATGGGTGTTAAGAGGAATTTTGGGTGTGCTGTTTTAAATGCACTAATGCATATTTATCATATACTAGTTAATGAAAAACTTTTTCAAAATGTAATTATTCAAATTTTAAACACTCGTGACTAAAAAGATCAGATCATCACTTACCAAAATATAACGACCCTCTTCCCTAAGTCTAATCTAATGTAACCATTATTATTTAATATTTTTGTCGTTTTTCTTTAACTCTTACCCTTTTTAACAGTAAAATGATTTAATCCCTATAGAACAGTGTAGTACTATCTGTTGTCTAAGTATGCCACTTAATTTTCCCGATGAAGTGAAGAAAACACAGTACATCTACTTTTCATGTCTCTACCAGATCAATGATGAAATGTTCTTAGAGTGTCGGCTGCAGATCCAGAGACAGACATAGAAGATCATTCGATTTCATCAACGTTACAAAATCGGTTTAGTAAACAGTACCTCATGAGTAAACACAAACTATAGGTTCAAGTTGTGTTTTTTTTGACAACACAAAAAAATACTTTGATTCTTTTTTAATCCAGTTTAAGCCATACAACTATATAGTCCAATACAGTAACATAAATGCTTTCTTGGAAGCTCAGCCCTGAACCAACATCCATGGAGATCACGTGTGAATTATTATATTTGAATTTTTTTGTGGCTCACTATCCAATTATACATCTTATAGCATAAGCTATAAGCTTTTGTTTGTAAATGATATAAAATATATAAATAATTATTCTATCTTCATTATATATATAAAAAATTTATATATCTCAATTTTTAAAGATTGTTTCAGCTAAGCAATTTATTCATATTTATATCATTCGACTAGACTAAACAGACAATTCCAAACGCTTCAAAAGAACAACATAGCTGCGGAACGTCAGAACGTTCACATTTGATAAACGGACTTGAATAGAGATAATCCTATCAGAAATTTAGCTATATACGTACTCGACAAAGCACTGAAACTTTTCGATATCATTGACGCGCTTACAAACTCTACCTTTTTTTTGCTAAGGATAGTATTCCATAATTATAACTTTAAAATCTAGCGCCATGCTGACAGTGGACCTAATACTAAATTGACTCACGTAATGGAGTTAAGTTCCTCTTGTCTTGTAAATAGACAAACCGAAAGAGAAGAACAGATATACATTGTATTATTATAATGAATATATGTGGTTCAAATGTCATTCACCAAGTAACAAATATCCCAACAACTTTAATATACCTTTCATCCATAAAATTGTGAAGCATGAAATAGCAAAAGATGTACTCACAATATCATTTATTCGATAAATATTGAATTGTTATAATTTTCATAAGTTTATAAATATTATTTATTATAATAAGTTCCAAAATATTTAAATTATTTAAGCAGTAAAAGGAACATTAAACTTCATGGAAGTATTAATAAAAAGAAAACCAAGTTAAATATGTTTGATATTCCGTTGCGTTCTAAACGAGCTTTTGATTAATTGCCCAAACAATCGTGTGTCAAGACCCATTTTTCAAACAAATGAAATGAAGGGTAAAACACCCTACTCTTTGTTAGTTAAAAAACAAAATAAAAAAAAATTTATTATATAGACGTAAGGACAGAAACTTTGGTTTAAGGTAAAATTCTACGTATGAAGCAGGAAGGTTAGTGACGTAGTTAAAAAGAAAGTATTTTTAAAATAATAAGATAAACAATTTTCATAAGAAATGGACATTGTAGACCATACATGCCAATCAGAGACTCTGAAATCTTATTGTGTTAATGAGGTATACGCCAAGATCTACGTCAGATGACGTTTTTTTTTATTAAAATCGAACTAATACCATTGTAAAAAAATAAGGTATTCATTTCGGCTATTATTTTAATTCATTTGTTCTAAGGAATATAAATTAATAATAATTAATTCGTATATTAAAAACTTTGACATAGCTTAAGTCATTTGAAAGAATCATTTAATACTAAGAAAGAATCATAGCAAACAGTTAGCATCCTGTCTAAGTGGAATTTTCTATTTCAATTTTTAATTAGTCTGACAAGCACAATAACCGGATCTAAGCTAAAGTCTTACCCACTACTTAGGTGGTATGGTTCTTCCTATGTATATATTATAGAGTAATAAACCCTAAGCTGCGTTTAAATTTATAAAAAAATCTAAATCCATTGGTGTTAAGGATCAAGACTATACACTTTAGACTTATCCAGGATGCAGTGATTTCATTCCTTTTATAGTGATGGAAGCATATTAAGAAACTTTTTTAACAACAGTGGTTAAACCATTAAAGGCTCTCATATCAATTAATAATGTGATATGCCTAGAATGGCTAGAATGGAGTGAAGAAGATTATTTTTGTTTCGCGATAATCCTGATAGCAATAATAAAATAAAGTAAACTATAATGCAAATATGACTTCAGGGACAAATTTATTACCGATCTGCGTAGTCTAAACTTAAACCATCACTTCATCAGTCCAGAGTATAAGACAATTTAGGATACCAATTGCTGACTAATTAATCTAGTTTTCAGGATTAGAGTATCTATATGTAATGTAAAAAAAAAATGATTGAAATACGAATCAAATGAAATGATTAATAATATGAATGACTAATTAATATTATGATGAATAAAAGGATTTTAAAGATTAATAATACATCAAGAACATGGGAAGATTAATATAATCAGTTTAACCCTTCTGAATTCTATTTTCTTCCGAATATATTTTGAACGGAGGAAATGCAATACACTATATCAAATTTATCGCGATGCTGATCGCGAAGATTTTCAATATTAAATATAAATTTTTAAATGTTTTAAAATAAAAACGGTATTTTGAAAACTGTATACTATATATAGTTAATAAATTGATGTCCTTGCATCAATTGATAATTGATTCACTTGGTCAATTATTAATTAACCAAAATATATAAAATATTCAAACCTTTTAGTCATTTTTTTATTCTGAATGCAATATAAGCAGAATATGTATTGTATCAATCCCTGTGTACTGTTGGTAAGTGGACTTTCTAATAATTCTAAGTAATAAAAATATTGCTATTATAAAGCATATGTTAATATCCTTATAGTAAGAAATTGAGTGTCTAGTAGTAGCATAATAGTGATAATTACATTGTTAATAAAGCGCGATCATAATACTTAGACAGTATTAAAGAAGCACATTTTTATTGTATTCATCCAATGAAGGACATAGGTCCTTTACTTTGACGGTATTCATAAATGAGAATTCCATAGAATCATATTTGAATTGTAAGTCACTTCTAGGTGCTACATATTTAACACCTATGCATTCCATTTTCATGTTACTAAATTAAATGGCATAAAATGCACAATAATACAGGGTCCTTTAATAATATGTAGTTTATTATATGTAAAGTCATAAAAGTTGCTCTGTACACAACCAAAATAATGGCAAGAAATATAGCTGTACTGTTTTGTTTCTTTTTAAAGGATGGGCAATTGAGAAGATTTAATAAAATTTAATTGCTCCACCCTGTATAAATATGAGACCGAACGCACATATGCTGATGTGTTTTCAGACACAAAAGGGTTCAAGGGATTCCAAATTTAATAGAACATGTAAAATTTGACAAGCTAACAGTTGCATGTGAAATGTAACAATTGAAACAGCAGTAACAGCAGCAGCAGCAGCAACAGCAGCAGTAGCTCTAACAAAAGGCAGCAAGGACTCGATGAAAGGATATGTTTAAAAACACAAAAACAAAAAAAAAATAACAAAACCAACTTTATTGAAACAGACAAAATTTAATTTTCAACAATGATTTTTCGTTGCTGCTGTTTTTGTTTTTAAACTACAACAACAAAAGCAAAAAGTAAATATTTTCTTAAGACAAAAAAAGTTATTTGAAAAAAATTAAAAAAAGTATAAATTCAATTCCTTTGGGCTAAGCTACAAACAAGGACTTATGAGCATCAATTTCAAAGGATTTTTTTGTGTTTTTTTGGAAGTCCTTTTTCGTTACTCTTTATTTCTTTTTTTTTGCAAGTTATTTGTTAGGTTTTTGTTGTTGTTTTATTGTTAATTTTTAGTCAAAAATAACAACGGCATGGATAACAACCAAAACAAATAGCAGAAGCTTGAGGTCAAAGTCAGATTGCTGTACTTTTATTTCCCATTGGATTTTAGGGAGTCGAGCCCAATCGAGTCGAGTTGAATCGAAACTTTGCGTTTAAAATTTTCTTTGTGGAGGTTCTTATGCGTAAATTTTCACTTGAGTAAGCTGCCACTTTGCTATCCATAGTTAAGCAGGTGGAAGATACCAAAATTTATTTGAGCGTATTTAAGTGAAAAGCACTGAAGCACAAAAAAGGACACGTTAAATCAGAAATCATAACTTCATGTATTCAAACAAAAATTATTAGGCAATGAATGCGAAATTCAATTAAAGCGAAACATACCATGTCCTTTTTTTCTGAATATTAATATGAAGTTTTTTGATTGAATTTTTTCGGTAGTATATTTATTTATGAAACGAAGATACGATTTAATTTTTCATTTATATTTATTTTTAAATAAAAACACAAAAAAATTTAAGAAATAAAGAGATATAATGTTCAATAACCATTTTTATATATCATATTAACTTGTCATCACATAAATTCAATATACCTACATATAATCGTAGGTATTATATGTAATACTATAATATATTATTATATTAGTAAATTGATTATAGCTAGAATTTGTCAAAAAATATTGTTGATAATAATAACACATTCATATTTATATACATATTTATAAGGCAAAACAAGGATAACAAAAAAATATTATTATAATTTACTAATAATTACAGTAAAAGTTGATTTTTTTATCGAATGTGACGCGTCTTACGACGAAAGAAAAACTAGAAACTTGGCCCTTGTAGTCCAACAAATCATATACGGACCATAAATTAATTAAATAATACAATTATAATTTGAATATTTCTTAAGATTACTGACGATGAGTACTAGACAATACTCAAAACACTGTTTTTGTTGTTGTTGTTGTTTCTTCATTACTGTTCGAACCCTTCTAATAATTATAGTTGTTTTAATTAGGGAAATTTAGATATTTACTTAGAACTTGTGTTGAAATAAAGCTCCCATAGTAGAGTGATTATCACTCTGCTGAAATCAGCAAAAATGAAAATAGAATAGGAAGACAATGTTAGACTAAGAAATACTTAGGTCTAACTTTTGTCAAGAGATACACTTGGTTAAAGAATGTAAGAGCGAAATATCTGGTTTGTAATACAATTCTTAATGTTTAGAAACTATTAAGAAAAAAAAAACTACAGGAAAAGTTGTATGTAAAAAATAGAATTCTGTTTTAAAAGCAAGTAATTATAGTGAAGCTACTTTTTGGTTTGATTTCCTATATTTTGTTTTTCTTATATATTTTTTAAAGAAGATATGCAAGGCTTCAAGCCTATAACCAGTGCGTTATGGGTCATCAGTATCTGTACGGGCATAGCAACAGATTAAAAGGTATTTTTAGTATCAATTTACTATTTTTTTCTATAATAATAAATTACTTGCAGTCTCAAAAATAATTATTTACGAATAATTAAATATAAGAATTATTTCCAAGACCACTGATGATGGGTATTTGGAAATACTTAAAACAGCTGTATGGTCAGCCAAAAATTCAATTAATTAATATAATTTAAAAAAAAAATAAATTTTTGTTGTTGTTTCACTTCTGTTCGAAAACCTCTTTATGTAAATATAACAAGTTTCTATTAAAATATAATAGTCACTTTCGTCTGGAAAATTTGACATTAAATTACAACTTATTCACAAAAATATGGTTCTCGCCAATAAATATTGGTTCTCGCCCGTGCGACTAGTGGAGTAACATTAGCATGACTTTCTCAGCATTACGTTCCTAGATTAGGTTCTATA
>NC_051846.1:148107933-148117260 GCF_002237135.1 Teleopsis dalmanni | reverse complement strand
GCAGGGACTGACATATAAATACCGATATATAAATCACCATTTTAATTGCTGTCACCATTACATGATTCAGTTCAGTTTATGTGATTCCACACGCAATTATCTCAGTGAAATTATAAATATGTGTACCCAGTAAATGATAATATGGAAATTATGATAATCCTACTCATCTACTGCTTAATTTAATTTATTTAAATACACAAAGAGCATTTTACTTGTAAACATATAAACACTTAACATTTCAAATTATATGCAAATTACTTCAGCAAGAAATCAAAGCTAAGCAGCCGGAAAATATAATAATTAAGAGAAATAAAGGACTCAGGCATTCGCACAGAACACACGCATCCTACCAGACCTACCACCCACAGATACAATTAATGCGTGAAATTGTACATTCGCAACCATTAGGACATTTTGGCTTAGAAAAAATTGTCGTTCTATCCCACGAAGAGGGAAAGTGGGCTCGGAAGAAAAAAGTTAGTCTGCCACTCAAACGGTTAAGCGTGCAAAGTAGGCGTGCAAATTTCCGTTTGTTACAGTCTGACACCCTTCAAAAAATAATTTACCGCTTTTAAATTACTTGACTTTCAGTTAAAATATATTTTTTTTTCTATTTAATTTTTTTATTATTCTTTTTACTTTGAATTTGAGCGCTACTTGCGGTCCCATAGACTTTAGGATATAAAAATTGGGTTCTTCAAATGATTTTCTTAGCTATTATATTATAAAATATTGTAAAGTAAATAATCATACTGATTTCTTGAAAAGCAAATAATTTTTTGATTTTTCGAAAGATCTCTGGAATTAATTTTTTTTTAATGTAATGGTTACGACGTGCTTTCATGTGCTTTCATTAAAACTTTTGTTGGTATTTCCTAACATACTAACACGATCGAATGTTCAAGTCTAACATCCATAAATGATTCAAGGTATTACCATCAAAGATGAGAGAAAATATTTTGAAGCAGTCGAAGCTTTAGAAGATTAATAGATGTTACTGTACTAAAAGTGATAGTATATGTTATGGTTTCTCGAAGAGATCTGTTTATCTGTTTATTTAGAAAAAACATTTTCATGTACTTCAGTTTTTTTTTTATTAATGTTTTTATGTTAGTTCATTCCTTCTCTATAAGTATAAGGATATATCCTTTATTGTTGAAATGTTTAAGAGCCATATTATACACATAGTTATATAGTCACATCAGTTCTACTCATGTTCTGCTCTTGATCATGTAGGGATGTTCTACAGACAACTAAATAATATTTACAAAATTTGTACTTTTAGTTTGTTTTAAAAACTTTTCGGTTATGCCTATAGTTTTCAAGGGTACATGTATAGTTTTTCCTAAGTCACCTCTTAGGAACCACTATAAAGAGGTACAGAAATCCTCTTCACCGTAGAGTCTTTAAAATTGGATCGAATTGTTTTTTTTTTATATTATATATGATCATGACTGCCAAGCTTAAGTGATTATTTAGTGTAAGAATTGTTTTGTAATAATTAATTATAACTATTCATTGCTGAAATGCAATCAAAATCTAGGGCCCAATCATATCTTTCAAGCAATAAATATAAAAAATAAGCATTTATAATTACTATTTTAACAACTACGACTATTACCAGATCTCCTCCTACACTATATCATAAGTACTATTATTTTGAAAAAAATAATAAGATATTTCAATGTTCTTTTCTTGGATTTGAAATACACAAAAAAGTGCGTATTTTAAGTCTCTAAGTTATATTCTCTTTCACGGCTACTTTCTCACCTAGAATATCGTAATATTAAAAACACTTTTAATTAATTATTTATATTACTAAAATTTGTAAAATACCTAAGAAATTAAAAACATTTTAAGTTAATTACTAACATTACTTGCTTATTATAAATTAAAAGAATTTGTGAATAACAAATAATATTGAAGCCAAATTATCGCATGTGCATTATAGCAGCACTTTTCACATTAAGCTTGTTATATACTATATAATGACTATGCACTATACTGCTGAGGTGTAAAATGTATTGACTTAATTTAATAAAATCCGTATCTTACTATAAGTATAATCCTTTGCAAAGCATCGTTTCATCAACTACGTAAAATTCCTTAGACTTTGGCCACCCATTAAAAATTCGTTGTCACATCCCATCCAATAACATGTACCACAAAGAACATGTCTTAGGAGCATATTTCAGCTTACATAATGATAGTTCATGAACAATTTTTTTTTTTGTTGAAATTAACTTATAGATTCTATATTGCGGTAATATAATGTGTTTAGACTGTCAAGCTTAATTCGATAAATGTGCAATAGTATGTCACATTTTTAATGCAACACCAAATAAAAATATGCTGAAGAGGTTTGATAAGTCCAAGTGTTTACATAGTATAACTCTAAGGACATTTTAATCTACTAATGTAATAATAAAGTTCTTTAGGTAGGTTTAAAATCAGTATCTTTAGGAGTAGCGTATTAGGCATTAGTAGTCAATATGCAATCCTACAGGTGGTATACAATTTTCTATAAGCCATGTCCATTTATTTATTTTAACTTTTTAGTGAAATATTTTTTAAATTTTAAAGAAAATTCTATGTCACACGTTTATTATAACTTTTTGACTCAAAGAAAGCTGTACTGGCATAATCTGTCAGGGCGATCACAATTCAAATCGCTTATAGGAACTTTTAAACAAAAAAGTCTTAAGGATTTTATGCTCCTAAGTAAAAATAATTTAAGAATCATCACAGGAACCCTAACTAGAAACTATAATTTAAACTGTTGTCATACAAAATTGGAAAATTAAATAAAATTTGTAGGTGTTTTTCTAGCACTGATGCATAAACGAGGAAAGTACCTAGGTGAACATCTCATATGGGAAAAAAAAAACAAAAACCTTTAATGGTGATTTAATACTATAATTTATTTAGAAAATCAGATATGAAGAAATGCATGAAGGGCACAATAGTTTTCTCTAATATATAATTCTATAATTTCTTTTAATATTTTATATCTAATAAATATAAAGGTATATAAGTCTAGATCGGACAAAGGATTACCATTGTCAACAGGTGCTACTATAGGCTATATCTGAACAGACAAAACTTTACTCTATAGGTCGTTCATCCTACTTGTGCTACTCTATGACGCAGAATCATGAATGCTATTATACTGCTAATGCTGTTTTATTCAGAATGAAAACGCAACACTAGGGAGTTTTAGATGAAAAAGTTTTTTGTTAGATCTTCAATTAATCACGAATTGGCCACCACTAGCCCAAGCTGTACGAACTCTCAACTTTGAATTAAACAAATTAATAGCCAGCAGGTTCCCTGCGCTGATCATGTCGTGAGAATGGATAAAGATGCTTCAACAAAAAAGGCATTTGAGCGGTAGTAGTAGGAAGAAGTCGTAGAGGTATATCATGTCTCCGGTGAAGTGATCAAGTAAAGGAAGCACTAACTACACTTTCTGTAAGAGACTAAAGAAAGCGCTCAAGCAGCAGAGGCAACTGGAGCGATATGCTTCATTGAGTCGAAGCAAGGTTGTTATAGAAGGTTGTTATGGTCATTTAAAAAGAAAGTTACAAATTAAAAGATTAAAAGACTTACAAATGATTAAACCGCTAAAATATAGCTTTATATGTTCTTTAGTAGCACTTTTAATTTTACTAAGCTTGGTTTATGCTATACATAGACTACGGACTATTTTGCTTTTCTTGACTTCTTTACTGAACTTGTTTTTAATAAGATTAGCTTCAATATTTTGTTTTAGCTTAAGTTGAAGAAAATCCTCAGTCTACATTGTATCCTTTTGAAAACGTCTTTGACTTTAGCAGTCCGCTTAATAAATCCTTGTCATATGTTGGCTATAAAATATGTTCCAAAGAACATATTGTGTTAGAAGCACATTTCACTTGTCGTTATGGCAGTTCATGTACAACTTTTTTCCCTCAAATTCCCTTTTTTTTTAGAAGAATTTGGCGTTACGCTTCCGTAATTTTTACCCACAAATCACAATAGCAGGAGCAGCAGCGGCAGCGGGAGGCAAAATTTAGTAACATAACTTTTTGCGTTTAAGGCAAAGGCATGACAAGGAAAATGTTTGTAAACACTTCCGCTGACATGGCGTAGGCAGTCGGTAGTCGACAGTCGGTAGTCGACAGTCGGTAGTAGGCATTATACCTGAAATTGAATTATTCGCTCTTGAGTGTGTGGCTCAACCGAATGGATGTTAGTGTAAAAGCGCGTATGAAGACATAAAAGCAAAAAACGCGTATATCCGGTTTACACCGAGTTTTCTATTTCTTTTATGGCATTTTTTCCCTCTCTGTTTTTTGGCGACACACTTTTATTAAGTAATTCTTAGGAGCTCAAAGCGAATTCGAAAACATGTTAAAATATCGGCACGCATTGCTTGTCTGCCATTGAATTGGTGTTAACAACTTCAAGGCGTTTATGCTCCTATGTTAGGTGGCTTTTGTGATGCTATTTAAAAACACCTACACACACATACACATACACTTGCAGTTTCCATGCTGGAAATCATACAAAGAGCACACGAAAAATATACACCAAAGCCTACCAACGTCCTGATGCCGACATCCTGTATTGTTTATTTGGTTCGTTGGTGTCTTTTTAAGTAAATCAACTTAATCAGTCTTAAGGCAGTTTCATCATGTTCCACAATTTCCATAGACATTTTATTCATCGTTTTTATATAGTCTATTCCATTTTATATTTTTCAGATTTTCTTTTTTTTATGTCCTTTTGCTACTGCTACTGCTATTGCTACTATCTTTCAACCGCTTTCATTGATGTTGCTTTTGCTCAACCGACTGTTGTATTGAAATACAATTTAATTCCGATTGTCAACACAAAAACGTACAAACTCAATGAAGCTTAATCAGTTTAACACGACGTACGCCATTCATCCAGTCATCCATTCATCCACTCAGCCTTGCTGTTAGCACGACACTTCTCTGTTATTGTTGCAGCGACTGGATGCTGTAGGAGCATCCAACTCAACTAATTTTTTATCGCATGCTATTTTTTCCATAATTTTTTGTTTCTGCTCTACCTGAGGCTAAAACTGTCACTGCAGAATTTTGTCGCTGATAGGAATTTGCGATAACGTCAACGGGAGATTATAGAGCGACGGGACTCTGTGAATGGCACAATTTAGTTTAAATTTTTTCTTTTAGACTTCACTTTCACTCCTAAATCTAATAACATTAACAATGGTGAGACGAATACATATTTAGGATGAAATTATTTCGAAAAGTTTGTTATTGAGAATTTTATCTTTTAATTAATTTATAAATTTTTCCATATTTATTTTCGCATACAATTTATTTAAGTTTACCAAGTTCTTGTGTCAAACACAATTTGCAACTAAATTAAGTACAGTACGGCAGAAATTTGATTGAGTTTCATAAAATGCTTATAGGCATTTCCTGGGCAGTTTAATGAAATTGGTTGATTTTATTTTCAATTAAATTGGTAAATATTATACTTTGGTAATGGAAAATGGAATATGCATTTAATAATTGATACAATATATCCTTTAATTGGTTTTATATCTTGTCAAATGGATTTTAAATATTTTATTTAACATACCATTTACTATTAATTTAATTTATATTTAATTAACTTAAATATCTTTTGTTTTGCCAAGAAGAACCCCAAGTGTAGTAGCTGAATTGACAAATATTATTTTAGTTTTAATTTAATAAATGCCAATAGACTACGTAAGTAGCCTATAGAAGTGCATAACAATTAAATTAAGTATTATGATTAAGTAGCAAAAATACTTAATCTGCTTTAATAATGAATTTTCAAGAATATATGAATGTGTACCCAAAGATTTTTCTAAGGCAAATGCAATAAATACGAAGAGATATGAATATTTATCATAAGATAAGATTAAAATATAAAAATATTGTTAAATATTATGAGTCTGCTTAACTGCTATATATTAGATTAAAAGAAATTAAGGATTATTTTTAATGTTTTTCATTCTATTTGCAAGAATTTGAACCAATAATTACCGTAGCTCCAAATTAAACCAAAAAAAAAAAGAATAAATAAACTAGAAAGTAGATTATAGATTTAAATATTATATTTTAAGAAAAAACATAAATTTTATAATAATACAGAAATTCCATAAAATTAATTTTTAATCTAAGTCTTATTTAACTTTATTTATTTTAGCATTATTAATTGTGTTTATGTCCAAAATTAAACTAAGCAATTTGCTTTATTTATGCGCTATTTAGTCAGTTTTTGGTCCAAAATATTTATGAAAAAACATTAAATTATACTAAAAATGAAAACTTATAATTCGCTTGGAAGTTTTTAAAAAAATTTTTAACCGAGGGGTTCGCGAGTCACATGGCCACAAATTTAACAGGTATAGATAAAAGAATCACCCAGTTTATTATTCTTGAATATTTTGGTCCCTAGTAAAACCAATAATATCTTAGTGGTCCTGGGTCAAAAAAAAGTTTGAAAGCCACTTATCTAAATAATAGTGATGCTGTACTTGTATTAAGAATTAAGGTGAAGTTTTTAATTTAAAGAGGAAACAAAAACTAAACTACTGTACACAGTTAAAGGGTATTCTGAAAGTTCTAATTGGTTTGATTGATTCTGAGTGGGATGATAATGATAGAGGCGCGATTAAAAACATAATACGTAAATAAAGTTATAAACAATTTCCCATTATTTTTGATAACATATAGGCCTTACAATAACTTCTAATGTGAAATCGGGAATTTGCTCACAGAAAAGTGGAGAAAGCTTTTCGAAAAAAGAATTGAAGATTGATAACCATTAATAATGTTGGAATATACAAGTGTTAGTTTTCTTACTGTTTTTAAAATTTTATTTATAAGTTCTAGAGTACAGAGATTATTTAAGAGCAACATCCAAAAGCCTTCCCACTAATCAAAGGGAAATTTTAAATTCTCAGCTGATTTAGCGATAGGGCACTGCGAACTGAAATACTGTCTTTGTGAAATTGTTCTTATAAAGACCAGTATTGCTGGTAATGAGAAAAAAAACTTGAGTATTTTTGAAATGTCTGAGCACTTACACTTTGAACTAATTACAATAGCGACAGACCTTACCAGCTGAGAGGGACTTATAGTCTTTTACAAGTGCTCTTCTTTCTGTTCACTCTACTAAACAAGTTAACTGGCGATAGCAAGTTATTCATTGCCGCTTGAATTATTTTTGTTTCCCGCCAGAAAAGTATGATTATTCAGTATGTATTATGACTATGATGCAGTGTTATAGTATTTATTAGATATTAAGTCGGTTGTATATAATAAATACAAAATGGTAGAGTCGTCTGCCCCAAAATTGTGTATATATATATATATATTTAATCCTTTAACTCCTGGGAGGAGCATAGGGCCGTAACAAATAACTTTGTTTAAATCACAAACCTCTTAAATGATATGACTCTTAAATTTTGTGAGTCATATATCCCATCCCTTGCCTCAACCTAGAGCCACATCCAGAAGTATGATACAGCATATTTACTTGGTCTCTATAACAGATTTAATTATATTCAATTATTAATTTGGTCAATTTTTGATTTGATTTGTAATATCTAAATTGGTGATAAGGAATTGCATTTTTATTCCCGACAATAGGTAACACTCAGGACTACAGTACTTATTCGAAAATTAATATCATTACATATCATTATAATATCATTATAATCTCAGCGATTTGCCAGTAAATTGGTCAGATTTATTAAAACCACCGCCATTTCTCATTATATTGGTCAATATTATTATAAGCAGTTATATTTCGTTATACTGACTCAATCATTATAACCTCAATTATAACCCCGATATTCTATTTATGGGTTTACCGGGTTTGGTGATCATAACCTTGACCATTTTCCCTTGTATTTAGCAATATTAGTATGAACGGAACCATTTTACAGTGTATTGGTCTAAATCATTATAATTGCAGTCACTTTATAGCATTAATATAAGTCCAAATGATGATTCTTCGTTTGTCAGCATACTAAGTGCAGTGATCCTTTTAACCTTAGCCATTTTCTAATAACATATATGTATTAAAATTTATAGAAGAAATTCATTGAATTTAACAAATGCTAAAATTCACAAGAGGTCTTTGAGCTTAACGCGAAATTCCTCAACTTACGATTAATAATAATAAAAATGATCGATATGTAAAGAATCATAAATGACACTGATATAGTGATTAAAACCATATAATTATGTTATTTAAAATTCTCACGAAAATGATTTCTAACGTTTGTTTTGACTAAGGAAATAAATTCGTAATATAAACTATGATTTCCCATAGAGAGAATTTTATTCCACAGTAGTGAACTGCAACAACAAAAATTTTTATTATTTTTGCTTAATTAAAATTTGGATGACCATACAGCTGTTTCGAGTACTGCCAAGTAACAAATCATTAGTGGTCTTTAAATTGCTTCTTATATTTAATTAGTCCTGAATAATTTTTGTGTTTTTATAACAGTTTATAACAGTTATAGCAGTATAACAGTATAACATTTTAGTTTATAACAGTTTTACCATTTTTGTTTTAACATCCAGAACTTTACAAAGAATATTTATTTAACTAATATCCATTTAGGTAAATAGTGTATCAAATTGGTTCTGATTTCGCTTTTTATGCTTTTTAACCGAATTTATACGATCAGATCTAAAATTTACACCATCTAATGTCTTTCTGCACAACCAATCTTGCGACACTTAAATCTGTAGGTGTGCAAACTTTATTATACACATATCCAATGTTTATTGAGTATCACTTGTATTGTGGCAATCCTGTAGAGGAAAAAATTTGAAAGTCCTAAATAGAATTTAAGGAAATCAATAGAACTCATCGTGTTAAAATCACATTTCACTCGTTGTAAACCCACCAATGCACAAATTTGTGTAATTTAGGGGCGTGCAACTAAAACTGCATAAAGTCGAAACATTTATACCCGCAGTCTGGTCGGGGTTAATTGGTATCAGCTTGGATGGATTCATGCAAAAAACTACTCATTTTAACACTTTGGTTTCAGTTACACGTAAAATGCAAGTTTTATACGTTCTGTGTGGAGTGTTACGTGTATTTTATTTCTAATAAAAAATGGAAACTTGCGCTTGGGGTAATACTGACTCACAATAAAATATCGCATTGCAAGCAGACACAGACACAGGAGTGAGCAAACCCACACGAGTCATCTACTGAAATGCACCGACCTACCGACCTACGGAAAATGTTATGCACTGAAGCGATTGAAATTTATAGAATTGCATTCAAAATGTA
>NC_051846.1:148087619-148107833 GCF_002237135.1 Teleopsis dalmanni | reverse complement strand
TATAGCAGTTTTATGCTCTCTCTGATGAGCATAAGTCAAGTTATAGTAAGAGTACAATCAAAATTTTCAATTTTGTACGGTTAGTGCTATTACAACACTTTCAGGTTCTGCTTCAATTTTAAAGGTAATTACTTTAGGTTGAATAAGTAATCGTATCTACCCAAAAATATAAAGATTTGCTTCTATGTTAAGAGTTACAAATTATCATATTTATTACAGAAAAACCCTGTTTTACACATAGACTAATGAAATAAGACACACAAAGCCTCTTTTCTCTCTTGTTCTTATTCTCAAGTTTTTAATTTATATTAAATGCAATAACTATTTCACATCCGATGTAACAATTAATATATATTAGTTTAATTTTCTGCTTATTTTCAAAGTTAAATTAAAGTTTCCACTAGTTGCCATAGATATAGAATATGAATATAGTAAAGGGCAGAATGCAACAAAAGTTATTAATTATGACAAAGAACACATAGGTATATCGATACAATGAAAACACACAAACAATACAAGTTCAATCCGACCACTAAATGCTTTGTACGAAAAAACAAATGCAATGCAATAGCTAGATGCATAATAACTAAACTCTCGACACATAATTATTAAATAAATAATTATATTTATAATAATATAACTATAAGTATAATAATGTAATTATAATTATAATTTTAATAATAATATGTTATTATATATTATTATTCTGGAAAGAAATCGTGATAGTTGGAAAAAGTTCGTTATGTCCAAATATTCACCTGGGAACGTAATGGAATGAAGAAGATGATATATTAATATGTCATATTATATATTGTAATAAATTATAGTAATATAATTATGATTATAATATGTAATCCCCATTTAATAAATTGTTTTTTTTTGTACCCATGTTTTAATTTTTGTATATTATTTTTTTTGTCTTATTTTTATTTTATTTTTATACTTTTCTTTTTCTTGTTTGCTTTTGTTTCAATCTGTTTCTTTTTTTTTTGTCAGAGTATAATTCTTTTTTTTTTTTGTCAGAGTAAAATAAACGAGTGCATTGTTTTCCTTTAGACAAAATAGGTCGGCTGATTTCTTATGGCACAACTAATTACTTGTAATCTTATAAGGTTAAATAGTAATATGTTATTAATCATGTTAATAACATAAAAACCATGACTGTCTGCATAACATAAGCTTTAGATCTCATAAGTTTAAAGATAATTTTGAAATTAATGTAAGTAAAAATTAGATTAGAAAACTGATAAAGTGTGAATAGTTACTTTTGTGTGAATGTATATTTTCCTGACCTCAAAGTACGAATACAGTTATTTTAAAGTTATTCCTTTCACTAGATTGCACCTTACACAAAACTTAAGTGTTTATACAATTCATTGTTAAATTTTTTGTATTAAAATTTTCTTTTTAAATTCTTCACAAAATAAAATCGCTTACTTCTATAAAAAAAATTCTCTGTACTCAGCGCTTTTCTTCTGCTCCAAATAAAAAGTTTTGTTATATATATTTTCTGTTTAATTTGAAGCATTTTACTACATGGAGTCCTTTATCCTTTGATGTATGTGAAAATGTTTATCTGCACGTATTTTGCAGGTTGATAAAAGTTTGCAATCTTTTGTTATTAAAATTTGCAATGTTTTTTGTATTTATATTTATTTTGCATGTATTTATTTTTGTTTGCAATCCTTACGGTTGGTACGAAGGGACTGCTTTCTCTGCTTTCCCTGCTTTCCCTACTTTCCCTACTTTGGCAGTCCTTTGCCTTTTTTACTGCTGCAGCAGAATACTTTCGCCGGTTCAGTTTTTCCTGAACTCTCCTGGGGAATGGTGGAATGGTAAAGAAATGTGAAAACTGCAGTTGTGCATAATAAAGCAAATGTAATTTGTGCTGGGATTAAGTGTTGAACTGCAAGGAAATTGTTTCAGTTGTTTTGGAATTTCTGAACGAATTTCTTTCATTTGTGATAATTGCAGAAGAAATTTTCTGCAAGAAATGCATAGGAAAATAAATTTAAGTTTTTGAAGTCTTGCAGTTGAAATATTTACTTGTTATGATAAAAACTTTTATATTATAAATAATTACTAAATAATTGATTTAAGATCTGAAAATGCATATGAAAGGAGGAAATGCAATGTAATTTATGCCTTTTGCACTTTCATACATGTCTAGTATCTGTGAAGTCATTTCATTGTTTTTACTGATATTTTTCTATTAATTGCAGTTGCACAATCTCACTTCATTGCGATTTATTGCTGCATTTAGTGATTTCTATAAATTTTCTAATAAAAATTTGTATGTGTTTCGAAACGGAGCTTAATTGTCATAATTTAGTATATTAAACAAATCATTTTTTATAAAAAAATATCTATATTTATTTATATAAAAATTCATTTACAAGTTATTTATAGCACTTAAACACGCGTTGCCTAATGTCTATCAAGTTAAAATAATTTATCAACTAGGGACTGAAATCTGTGCAGAGACCTGCGATGCGGCACCGTACAGCATCCAACGGTCATAATAAAGATAAAGCGCTTAGTACCGGCTGGCAGGCAGTAAGCGGCTACAGCAACATCACTCACCAACAATGGCAACGAAAAACTCTTAATTGACGGCAACATTTTAATTAAAACGCAGGACGGCAACAACAATACACATAAGTGTCGTTATCAGACTTATTTTTTGTGGGATAATAAAAAAGGAAATAATGCAAAATGAAAAAATCTTTAAGCTCTAGAAATGCCCGTTATTAGAATTCAGAAGAAAATAGCGGAAATAACAAGCACCCGTAACTGTAGTGGTAACACTGGCAACATTGGCAGCAGTGGCAGCAGTGGCGGCATTGGCGGCAGTGTTGAGAGCAGCTAACAACAGTTACGTACTTGAGATTCGCGCGGTAAAGGACTTTGTATTGCGGAAAATGACACTCGGAAATCCAATTTGACAAATGAGTTTGCACATGAACTTCATTCATTTATTTAGGGACTTAAGAGAAATATGAAATTCTTTGTGTGCTCCTATTTTAGGCGCACGAAATTACTTTTAATCATATTTTTTCTTATAATTTATTAAGTGAGAGTTCATAAGCCTAAATAAATATTTAATTCGCTTTAATTTAAGCGTAAAACTGAAGTAAAGAAAAAAACATGAACTTTTACTCTTTAAATATTCTGTTTTATATGAGAAAAAGTCATATTGGAAGTATAATTGAGCTTATTCTGAGAGCCTATAGTCTTTTTAGTAGGAACGTCCTTCAGATTTTACATTCTTAAGCATTTAAAGCTTGAATTTCAATTATACTATAAGCCATTTCTATGTAGCAATCAATTGTTTTAATTGATACTAATCCGATTTCCTAAGCACGCTCATTTGACATCAGATTTTAGTAAAGGCAGCCATTTTTAACTATCATTTCCACTATGCTATATTTAAAAATAGTTTTGTTTTTGAGTTATCGCACCTTAAAGTACAGAGTTTAAAAAAAAAAACTGCTTACCAAAAAAAAGAATATTCTTTTTTTTTGTAAAAATGTCTAAGAACATATCTAATCGTTGCTGCACCTGACTGACAAAAATTATTGAATACTTTACTGCTGACAAGCTCCACCGACACCATTAATGACATTGTCTAGTACATAGATGACTCCAAAACCGAAGAGAATTCAGCAATATGCAACCCAGAAAATATTATCTCCCAGTGTAGGGACAATGTCTTCAGTATTTCAAACAGCAACACAGAAAATGATATATCTGTCAAAGTAGTAATAATGGTTTCAGTATATATACGCCATAATATGTGCAGTAGGCATCTATCATCATTTAAACAAGAAGATAATACTTATATCAAATAGTCGGACAACCACTGCAGCTTTAGACTCGAATTCTATAGATTCTCAACTTATGAGAAGGTTTAATATTGGTAATCTGCAGACAATGGTTTCCTTCGCAAAAAATTGGCAGTCAGATTGACTATGCAAGTTACTTCAAGGTAAACATTTAGTATGGAGATAATCCTACGTGTCCGTAAAAACCTCTTGCAAAACCTAACTAAAATGGACTTTACCAGCAAAACCAACCACAAATGGTTTAACGGGGGAGAATCTCATTGCACTAAGCTCTTTTTTTCAAAATACTCTAAGAATAAGTACTCATCTATCGGATCTGTTCCGATGATATAAAACCAATGATTGGAATAATAACAGATCACTTTAAATAAACATATAGTGCAGTATAAACTTTCAGAACTAAGCGAATGCACACTATATATGAATAACACAATAACATCTCTGTTTATTCTTGGAGAATGCTTTGTTGTTAGAAAATTTTCCGCAAAAAATTGATTCATGAATCAATGTGATCAAACTTTGACCCAGAAAAGCATAAGACAATTCTAGACATAGCTGAGCTAAAAATAAAAGAACTTGTTTAGTAATTTTTTGTTATGAGTGAAATCGACTCGAATCCCCTTCCTTAAGTGATAGTTTTGAAAACAGAAAATGTCATATGGGACTATGTTAGTGTGATGCTTTGAGTCAATCTATTCGTTTCATTGTTTTAAACTCTGGATAACAATGACTTTGTGTCATCAAATTCCGTATTTAAATACAATACAGAATTAGCAACTTCTTGAATAAAATAGTGCGGGTTTTCATTTTATAAATCCCGAATATAGCTATTTTATTGTATAATAAAAGCAATAACTATTTCATTATTGGATTATTTTAATAGTGTCAAATGAATAAATGGTTGGAAATTTTTCAGATTTATAAATATATTAGCAATTTTTGATATGTCAACTATTGATATAATAGTGGCTATGGGACGACCAGAAAATAAGTCCTTCCTGTACATGATACTTGTGGAAATGCTCTAAAATATTTCATAGGATGATCGATACTTTTGTATCTTGTACTGTCAACTTTGTTTTTTAAAATACTTCTTTTTAAAATTCATAAAAGTCTAATGGACTTACATCCAATAAATTTACCAAACATTTTGAACTGGAAGTGAAAATGGCAACATTATATTTATAACATTATTAATTGACATGCGTTTTGTGAGTGGGTGCTGGGTCCACTTTTCACTGTCTCCACACATGGCGTTTGTTCGCTATCTCCATGATAGTTTTAAAGTATACCATCACATTAATTTTTTCGTTACGGTTCAAAACTTCGAACGGAGGGTGTCCATCAATAGCTATGTCAGCCCACACTGTCACTATCGATGCTGTCTGTTATATATATACCTGCCTGTATATATATGTTTTAGTTGCAGAAATAATTCATGAATACATTGAAATTAGTTACACTTTATTTACTAAATTATCGTTGCAAAATATTCACTCAGTGAAAAAACTGTACATTAATTTTCCTACTAAGCACTCATAGTGTAAAGTTGCAAACATTTGCAATATATTAAATGCTTTTCTGAATAAATCCTAAAACGTTTGCTTAAGTATCAAATAACTTATTAATTTTGAAATGAATCAATTATTTTTCCCGCTAAACCCAAAGTGGGTGTAAACAAGCTTTCACCGACTGGGAATAAATAACAAATTTCAATTTATGATTTATTACGGTAAATCGTCTCTAATTAACAATTTAGCAGTGTAAATACACCAACGCGATTTCTAATATTTCATGTGATCCATAATGAGCCAACAAATTTCATGATTTGCATAAAATCAACTAACCAAATTGGGCCATACTGCACTACTATCTCAGGTAGCAGAGATTCAGCCAAATTTCAAATGTTAAATATTTGCCCAACTGTGTCCGTAAATTGGACTCATGTATCCAAATTGTTTATATATAATTACGCCTACAGAATCAAATGCCAAGTAAATGCATAAATAACGAGCAACGGATTGAAATACGAAATATAGGAAATTAAGTTCCCAAAATTACTGGTTTAAATTACATACATTAAATAGTGCACACCGACAAGGATCGCCTTGCATTTTGGAATTGTGTGCCGTAAACTTGAAACAAAGGATATAATAACGCGTTCTATAGGAAACGAAATTGGGTCAATGAAGAACAAAGAAAAGTACAAGACTTTAGCTAGGAATTATTTTGCATAATTAGCTTAACCCTTTAAAATACATTAGGGTAAATAATTATACCAAATTGTAGCTTCGCAACGAAAACGAGAGAAGAGTAAAATGAAGTGAAAACAGGAGTCTTAAGGATAACGATTAAGACTGCATTAATTAAAATAAACGGAAGAGAAGTTTAAGTTAACCAAAAATGTTAGAAAATTACTGATGTTTTTTAATTATTATTTTAAAATTAATTAATTGATTAATTAATTGAAGTTCAACGAACTTTTCTGTGTATCCCCAAAACAGAGATAAATTCTAACGTCTCTTAATTTTTCATTTATTTTTTTTTTATTTAATTCGGAAAAATGCAACCATGTTTACGTATGTCTGTCTGGCACGTATTTTGGCGGATTTTGTGTTGTATATTTTAATATATTTTAGTATATTTTAATTTAATACATTCTTTTTATTTCACTAAAGGGTATTTCAGTACATTTCGAATGCAATTCTATAAATTTCAATCGCTTCAGTGCATAACATAACATTTTCCGTAGGTCGGTAGGTCGGTGCATTTCAGTGGATGACTCGTGTGGGCTTGCTCACTCCTGTGTCTGTGTCTGCTTGCAATGCGATATTTTATTGTGAGTCAGTATTACCCCAAGCGCAAGTTTCCATTTTTTATTAGAAATAAAATACACGTAACACTCCACACAGAACGTATAAAACTTGCATTTTACGTGTAACTGAAACCAAAGTGTTAAAATGAGTAGTTTTTTGCATGAATCCATCCAAGCTGATACCAATTAACCCCGACCAGACTGCGGGTATAAATGTTTCGAGTTTATGCAGTTTTAGTTGCACGCCCCTAAATTACACAAATTTGTGCATTGGTGGGTTTACAACGAGTGAAATGTGATTTTAACACAATGAGTTCTATTGATTTCCTTAAATTCTATTTAGGACTTTCAAATTTTTTCCTCTACAGGATTGCCACAATACGAGTGATACTCAATAAACATTGGATATGTGTATAATAAAGTTTGCACACCTACAGATTTAAGTGTCGCAAGATTGGTTGTGCAGAAAGATATTTCATGGTGTAAACTTTAGATCTGATCGTATAAATTCGGTTGAAAAAGCATAAAAAGCGAAATCAGAACCAACTTGATACACTATTTACCTAAATGGATATTAGTTAAATAAATATTCTTTGTAAAGTTCTGGATGTTAAAGCAAAAATTGCAAAACTGTTATAAACTAAACCGTTCTACTATTATACTGCTATAACTGTTATAAACTGTTATAAAATTTCAAAAATTATTTATAACTAATCAAATATAAGAAATAATTTGAAGACTACTAATGATTTGTTATTTGGTAATACTCGACAGCTTAGGTCATCCAAAATTCAATTAAGCAAAAATAATAAAAATTATTGTTGTTGCAATTCACTCATGTGGGATCAAACTCTTTCTATGGGAAATCATAGTTTATATTATTAGTTTATTATATTTATATTTAATATCCTTAATAAATATCTCGGAATATTAGTTACGTATAACCTTCTCTACAACAAATATTTGACTTCTAAACTCTCCTTAGGTGAAAGTGCAATTAACTCGACATGGGCAAAGTATTTGTCTAATCCTAAAATAACTTTTAAAAATAAATTGAAAATTTTCTACTCGGCAGCACGTTCGATTGTACTTTACGGTGCCCAAGTTTGGGATTACAAACACTATGATCAAGTGGAAAAACTTTTTAGATTTTTTATAAAAAAGATACTATTTCTACCCACTAACACCCCCACTTTGGAAAGGGTTTACCGACGCTGTTCTTAGACACAATACAAACACATTTCGCATATGTAAGAAAAATTCCTAATCTGCCCCCCACAAGGCTTCCTCGAATATTAGCGGAACTTATAATTAGTAAAGGTATATATTGGGCCAAAGATTGGGAAAATATGTGTTTAGAACTGGGTGTTTCAATAACCAGATTTCGGAGAATGGACCTTAAACTATTGCACAAAAATATTATAACTTTATATGAACGGAGGGAACATGTGACTGACGGACCCCTCGGTTAAAAATTTTTGCAAAAACTTCCAGACGAATTATAAGTTTTCATTTTTAGTATAATTTAATGTTTTTTCTTAAATATTTTGGATCAAAAACTGATTAAATAGCCCATGAATTCAGCAAATTGCTTAGTTTAATTTTGAACATAAAAACAATTAATAATGCTAAAATAAATAAAGTTAAATAAGACCTAGATTAAAAATTAATTTTATGCAATTTCTGTATTATTATAAAATTTATGTTTTTTCTTAAAATATAATATTTAAACCTATAATCTACTTTCTAATTTATTTATTCTTTTTTTTTTTTGGTTTAATTTGGAGCAACGGTAATTATTGGTTCAAATTCTTGCAAATAGAATGAAAAACATTAAAAATAATCCTTAATTTCTTTTAATCTAATATATAGCAGTTAAGCAGACTCATAATATTTAACAATATTTTTATATTTTAATCTTATCTTATGATAAATATTCATATCTCTTCGTATTTATTGCATTTGCCTTAGAAAAATCTTTGGGTACACATTCATATATTCTTGAAAATTCATTATTAAAGCAGATTAAGTATTTTTGCTACTTAATCATAATACTTAATTTAATTGTTATGCACTTCTATAGGCTACTTACGTAGTCTATTGGCATTTATTAAATTAAAACTAAAATAATATTTGTCAATTCAGCTACTACACTTGGGGTTCTTCTTGGCAAAACAAAAGATATTTAAGTTAATTAAATATAAATTAAATTAATAGTAAATGGTATGTTAAATAAAATATTTAAAATCCATTTGACAAGATATAAAACCAATTAAAGGATATATTGTATCAATTATTAAATGCATATTCCATTTTCCATTACCAAAGTATAATATTTACCAATTTAATTGAAAATAAAATCAACCAATTTCATTAAACTGCCCAGGAAATGCCTATAAGCATTTTATGAAACTCAATCAAATTTCTGCCGTACTGTACTTAATTTAGTTGCAAATTGTGTTTGACACAAGAACTTGGTAAACTTAAATAAATTGTATGCGAAAATAAATATGGAAAAATTTATAAATTAATTAAAAGATAAAATTCTCAATAACAAACTTTTCGAAATAATTTCATCCTAAATATGTATTCGTCTCACCATTGTTAATGTTATTAGATTTAGGAGTGAAAGTGAAGTCTAAAAGAAAAAATTTAAACTAAATTGTGCCATTCACAGAGTCCCGTCGCTCTATAATCTCCCGTTGACGTTATCGCAAATTCCTATCAGCGACAAAATTCTGCAGTGACAGTTTTAGCCTCAGGTAGAGCAGAAACAAAAAATTATGGAAAAAATAGCATGCGATAAAAAATTAGTTGAGTTGGATGCTCCTACAGCATCCAGTCGCTGCAACAATAACAGAGAAGTGTCGTGCTAACAGCAAGGCTGAGTGGATGAATGGATGACTGGATGAATGGCGTACGTCGTGTTAAACTGATTAAGCTTCATTGAGTTTGTACGTTTTTGTGTTGACAATCGGAATTAAATTGTATTTCAATACAACAGTCGGTTGAGCAAAAGCAACATCAATGAAAGCGGTTGAAAGATAGTAGCAATAGCAGTAGCAGTAGCAAAAGGACATAAAAAAAAGAAAATCTGAAAAATATAAAATGGAATAGACTATATAAAAACGATGAATAAAATGTCTATGGAAATTGTGGAACATGATGAAACTGCCTTAAGACTGATTAAGTTGATTTACTTAAAAAGACACCAACGAACCAAATAAACAATACAGGATGTCGGCATCAGGACGTTGGTAGGCTTTGGTGTATATTTTTCGTGTGCTCTTTGTATGATTTCCAGCATGGAAATTGCAAGTGTTTGTGTATGTGTGTGTAGGTGTTTTTAAATAGCATCACAAAAGCCACCTAACATAGGAGCATAAACGCCTTGAAACTGTTAACACCAATTCAATGGCAGACAAGCAATGCGTGCCGATATTTTAACATGTTTTCGAATTCGCTTTGAGCTCCTAAGAATTACTTAATAAAAGTGTGTCGCCAAAAAACAGAGAGGGAAAAAATGCCATAAAAGAAATAGAAAACTCGGTGTAAACCGGATATACGCGTTTTTTGCTTTTATGTCTTCATACGCGCTTTTACACTAACATCCATTCGGTTGAGCCACACAAGAGCGAATAATTCAATTTCAGGTATAATGCCTACTACCGACTGTCGACTACCGACTGTCGACTACCGACTGCCTACGCCATGTCAGCGGAAGTGTTTACAAACATTTTCCTTGTCATGCCTTTGCCGTAAACGCAAAAAGTTATGTTACTAAATTTTGCCTCCCGCTGCCGCTGCTGCTCCTGCTATTGTGATTTGTGGGTAAAAATTACGGAAGCGTAACGCCAAATTCTTCTAAAAAAAAAGGGAATTTGAGGGAAAAAAGTTGTACATGAACTGCCATAACGACAAGTGAAATGTGCTTCTAACACAATATGTTCTTTGGAACATATTTTATAGCCAACATATGACAAGGATTTATTAAGCGGACTGCTAAAGTCAGAGACGTTTTCAAAAGGATGCAATGTAGACTGAGGATTTTCTTCAAGTTAAGCTAAAACAAAATATTGAAGCTAATCTTATTAAAAACAAGTTCAGTAAAGAAGTCAATAAAAGCAAAATAGTCCGTAGTCTATGTATAGCATAAACCAAGCTTAGTAAAATTAAAAGTGCTACTAAAGAACATATAAAGCTATATTTTAGCGGTTTAATCATTTGTAAGTCAATTAATCTTTTAATTTGTAACTTTCTTTTTAAATGGCCATAAGAAGCTTCTATAACAACCTTGCTTCGACTTAACGCAGCATAACGCTCCAGTTGCCTCTGCTGCTTGAGCGCTTTCTTTAGTCTCTTACAGAAAGTGTAGTTAGTGCTTCCTTAACTTGATCATTTCACCGGAGACATGATATACCTCTACGACTTCTTCCTACAACTATCGCTCAAATACCTTTTTTGCTGAAGCATCTTTATCCATTCTCACGACATGATCAGCGCAGGGAACCTGTTGGCTATTAATTTGTTTAATTATATCAAAGTTGAGAGTTCCAACAGCTTGGGCTAGTGGTGGCCAATTCGTGATTAATTGAAGATCTAACAAAAAACTTTTTTATCTAAAACTCCCTAGTGTTGCGTTTTCATTCTGAATAAAACAGCATTAGCAGCGTAATAGCATACATGATTCTGCGTCATAGAGTAGCACAAGTACGCTGAACGACCTATAGAGTAAAGTATTGTCTGTTCAGATATAGCCTACAGTAGCATTTATTGACAATGGTGATTTCTTGTCTTTCCAGATTTATAACCTTTTATATTTATTAGATTTAAATCATTAAAAGAAATTATAGAATTATATATTAGAGAAATGTAATGTGCCCTTTATGCATTTCTTCATATCTGATTTTCTAAATAAATTATAGTATTAAATCAACATTAAAGATTTTTGTTTCTTTATCCAATATGAGATGTGCACCAAGATACTTTTCTCGTTTATGCATCAGTGCTAGAAATACGCCTACAAATTTCAGTTTCCAGTTTTTTAAGACAACAGTTTAATCTACAATGCTTAGACAGGGTTTCCGTGATGATTCTTAAATTATAGGTGCATAAAATTCTTAAGCCTTTTTCGATTAAAAATTCCTATAAGCGATTTGAATTGTGATCGCCCTGACATATTATGCTAATACAGCTCTCTTTGAGTCAAAAAGTTATAATAAACGTGTGACATAGAATTTTCTTTAAAATTTAAAAAATATTTCACTAAAAAGTTAAAATAAATAAATGAACGTGGTTTATAGAAAATTGTATACCACTTGTAGGATTGCATATTGACTACTAATGCCTAATACGCTACCCCTAAAGATACTGATTTTAAGCCTACCTAAAGAACTTTATTATTACATTAATAGATTAAAATGTCCTTAGAGTTATACTATGTAAACACTTGGACTTATCAAACCTCTTCAGCATATTTTTATTTGGTGTTGTATGAAAAATGTGACATACGATTGCACATTTATCGAATTAAGCTTGATAGTCTAAACACATTATATTACCACAATATGGATTCTATAAGTTAATTTTAACAAAAAAAAATTGTTCATGAACTATTATTATGCTAGTTGAAATATGCTCCTAAGACATGTTCTTTGTGGTACTTGTTATTGCAGGGGATGTGACAACGAATTTGTAATGACTGGCCGAAGTCTAAGGAATTTTACGTAGTAGATAAAACGATGCTTTGCAAAGGATTATACTTATAGTAAGATACGGATTTTATTAAATTAAGTCAATACATTTTATACCACAGCAATATAGTGTATAATCTTTATATAGTATATAATAAGCTTATTGTAAAAAAGTGCTGCTATAATGCACATGCGATAATTTGGCTTCAATATTATTTGTTATTCATTCTTTTAATTTATAATAAGCAAGTAATGTTAGTAATTAACTTAATGTTTCTAATTTTATTGGATTGTAAAATTAATAATTAACCAAATGTGTTTTTAATATTCCGATATTCTAGGTGAGAAAGTAGCCGTGAAAGAGAATATAACTTAGAAACTTAATATAAGTACTTTTTTGTGGAATTCAAATCCAAGAAAAGAACATTGAAATATTTTATTTTTTTTTTCGTAATAATAGTACTTATGGTACAGTGTAGTAGAAGATCTGGTAATAGTCGTAGTTGTTAAAATAGTAAGTTAGTTAGTTAAAATAGTAATTTTATATGCTTATTTTTTATATTTATTGCTTGAAAGATATAATTGGACCCTAGATTTTGATTGCACTTCAGCAATGAATAGTTATAATTAATTATTACAAAACATATCTTACACTAAATAATCACTTAAGCTTGGTAGTCATGATCATATATAATATAAAAAAAATAACAATTCAATCCAGACTTTACGCTAAAGAGGTTTTCTGTACCTCTTTATTTTAGTCAAAATAGTGGTTCCTAAGAGGTGAATTAGAAAAAAATTATACATGTACCCTTGAAAAATATAGGCATAACCGAAAAGTTTTTAAAATAAACTAAAAGTACAAATTTTGTAAATATTATTTAGTTGTATGTAGAACATCCCTACATGATCAAGAGCAGAACATGAGTAGAACTGATGTGACTATATAACTATCTGTATAATATGGCTCTTAAACATTTCATAAATAAAGGATATATCCTTATACTTATAGAGAAGGAATGAACGAACATAAAAACTGAAGTACATGAAAATGTTTTTTCTAAATAAACAGATCTATCACTTTTAGTACAGTAACATCTTTTAATCTTCTACAGCTTCGACTGCTTTTTACTACCGTCCAAAAAAGTGTGCTTCCTGAATTAGCAGATCTTCTTGAGGAAACATATATATTCTTGTGATATCCTATGGTATTTTCTCCTACTCTAAAACTATCACCGGTACGCCGTCTTTTAACTTAGTAGTGTCTTTCTTACTTATTTAATGAAATAGAATAGAATAGAATAGAATAGAATAGAATAGAATAGAATAGAAATAAACAGGGTACAAGCTCCCAATGGAGCAGAGCACTGCGACCAGATTGATCTTTTGTGCTGCAACTGACCCTAACCGAACAGAAGATATTCCGCTTTTCGGATGAAAGCCAGAATGTCGTCCGTTGAGGACCTCCTAATGTCAGAAGGAGAGAGCAGCCCTCCTCCCAGTGACCTCCTCCTAGCCCAGATCAAGGCTGGGCAGTCACAGAGAATGTGACTGGTAGTCTCGTCTGCTTCTAAGCTATTTAATGAAATACAAAAGTTAAAATATTTTCTCACATCTTTGATGGTAATACCTTGAATCATTTATGGATGTTAGACTTCAACATTCGATCGTGTTAGTATGTTAGGATACAACAACAAAAGTTTTAATGAAAGCACAAACTTAAGAGTCGTAACCATTACATTAAAAAAAAATTAATTCCAGAGATCTTTCGAAAAATCAAAAAATTATTATTATTTGCTTTTCAAGAAATCAGTAGGGTTATTTACTGTTCGCGGACTTTATAGTATTTTATAGTATAATAGCTAAGAAAATCATTTGAAGAACCCAATTTTTATATCCTAAAGTGTATAGGACCGCAAGTAGCGCTCAAATTCAAAGTAAAAAGAATAATAAAAAAATTAAATAGAAAAAAAATATATTTTAACTGAAAGTCAAGTAATTTAAAAGCGGTAAATTATTTTTTGAAGGGTGTCAGACTGTAACAAACGGAAATTTGCACGCCTACTTTGCACGCTTAACCGTTTGAGTGGCAGACTAACTTTTTTCTTCCGAGCCCACTTTCCCTCTTCGTGGGATAGAACGACAATTTTTTCTAAGCCGAAATGTCCTAATGGTTGCGAATGTACAATTTCACGCATTAATTGTATCTGTGGGTGGTAGGCCTGGTAGGATGCGTGTGTTCTGTGCGAATGCCTGGGTCCTTTATTTCTCTTAATTATTATATTTTCCGGCTGCTTAGCTTTGATTTCTTGCTGAAGTAATTTGCATATAATTTGAAATGTTAAGTGTTTATATGTTTACAAGTAAAATGCTCTTTGTGTATTTAAATAAATTAAATTAAGCAGTAGATGAGTAGGATTATCATAATTTCCATATTATCATTTACTGGGTACACATATTTATAATTTCACTGAGATAATTGCGTGTGGAATCTTATAAATTGAACTGAATCATGTAATGGTGACAGCAATTAAAATGGTGATTTATATATCGGTATTTATGTGTCAGTCCCTGCTGTATGTCAGTCCCGATTGTAATTTTAAATGATATTATATTTTCTTTGAAATGATATTTTCCATGTCATATAAAATTTAGATTTATGCATATGGTAATAAGATGGATTTTAATATTAATTTAAACAAATATTTGTGAAGAATGATAGATATATTTCCAAAAATATTTTCATTTTATGTTTAATATTAATTAAACCATTAGCCAGTGTACAGCTCACGTAGTCACTATTGAACTATTTCTAGTTCTGAGATAAGAGAACTATTTATTTATTATTTTTAATTTATTTATTTTTATTAGCTGTAATAGTGCTAATACTAATACAAGATTTTTACATTTATATTTAATATATTATACTAAGAAAAGTATATCAAACAAAAATGGAAATAATAGTGTTTTTTTTTTTTTGTTTAAACATACATTTATTTATTGCATCTTCTCTTAAAATGAGACTAACAATAAGTTGTAAAATCTTATAACTAATTACATAATGTTACAAATTTTTATTTTAATTATACATTGTATAAAATAAAATAAAATAAGTAAACCTTATATCACGAACCTCACTTAGATTAATGGGTTAAATTTCATTAAAGTGAATGTTAGGTGGTTTCTTAAGAAAGTGGTTCAGATTACTAAAAAGAAAGGTGCGGTTTTTACTTCAAGCTGTTGAATATTAATTAACGGATGGACGGTCAGTTCTTTTTAGACGGGAAGTAATGGATAGAAGTGCGAGATTTCTTGCTAAGGGATTAACATGCTCTGTCAGCCTTTTATTATATTTTTTTCTTATATTGTCAAATTCAGCTTTAACTAGGGGAATTTGTAGACCTCGGTGTATAATTTCCTAATATACCATAAGGCACCAGTGATAATTCTTAGTATTTTTGATTGAGCTCTTTGTATAATTTCAATATTTGAAGCACTAGCCAAATAGCTGGATACCATAAGTCCATATTGGTTTTATGATGATGTTATACAAGAGTACTTTATACTCTAGGCACAGGTGAGATCTGCTATTAATGACCCAATACAACTTAGAGGCTTGAAGCTTCATCTGAATTTTTTTCAGCTTTAATATGTTTACGCCAAGTTAGTCATCTGTCTAGGTGAATACCTAAGTACGTTATATCTGGCCATCTGCTTGTGGTATGGGAATGTTATTTAGTAAAATTGTTGGAGATGTACTCCGATTTAAGGTAAAAGTGACGTGTCTACATTTTACTTCGTTAATTTTAATTCGCCATTTTCTCCACCTGAAATAAATGAGATTTAAGTTGGTTTGAAGCTCGCACAGCGATTTTGTTTCGACATAAAATTGCCGTATCATCGGCAAACGTTGTGGTGACAACTGAACTACTTATCGGGATATCAGATGTGTAAAGTACATACAATATAGGGCCAAGAATGCTTTCTTGTGGCACGCCAGCTTTTATTGGAAAATTATTAGAAGTATATGATTTACATTTCACTTTAAAGCTTCTATTATGCAGATACGATTCTAAAACTGAGTGAACATTTACAGGTAATGAACAGCGTATCTTATATATGAGCCCATTACGCCATACATTATCAAATGCTTGTTTAACATCGAGGAATACCGCAGAACAATATTCTCTGAGCTCAAATGCATATCTTATTTCATTCGTTATATGATTCTCTTGCTCAATAGTCCCATGTTTTTCCCTAAAACCAAACTGGCGGAAGGGTATTAAGTTTTGAACGTCAAGGAATGGTTTTACCTTTAAAAGCAGTGCTGTTTCAAAGAGTTTAGAAAGGCATGCCAGTAAGTTTATTGGCTGTATGAAGAGGCAAGCGTGGGATTTTTACCTGAGTTATGAATCATAATAATCATGGATGTTTTCCACTCTGTTGGGTAAAAACTAAATTTAATAATGGCATTAAAAAGTCTTGTGATAAAATTTATGGCCAAAAGGGGTAGTTTTTTATCATGATGGGTGAGATATTATCATATCCCGGTGCCTTTTTACAATCTAACTTGTCTGTGATTATTTGAAGAAGATCATTGGCCGTGATATTCGTGTCAATAGATGGTGCATGTAGATCCTGATTGGGAAAGTCATAATGTCCTTTTGCACGATTTGGTTGGAACACCTCTTTTAGATAATCAGCAAAAACGTTAGATTTTTCTTTATCACTTTGCGCCCAGTTTCCGAGAGAGTTTCTTATTGGAGAATCGAATTCTATGGGGGAATTTATACCTTTGCTAGCATTCCATAAGGATATATGGTTTTTGCCATTTAGACATCGGTTTCGAATATAACTATATCCCCTGATTTTGGTTGCATTGCTTAATGCAGATCTAAGTCTCCTTTGGGCTTCCTTAAATAAGTTTTTCGCTAAAGGGACTTAGATTTTTGCCATCAGAACTAAGTTTAAAACCGAGGTTGCGTCCTCAATATGAGACTTACACTTTATATTGTAATTTGTGTGAATGTATGAATTAAAGTACTTTTTATATTTGAGCCAGTTTGTTTTAGGACTTGTAAGGCTATAGGAACAGTCATATAACTGAGGACCATCAAGTAAGCAAAATGTAACTGGAGAATGGTCAGAAGACAAATCGCAGCTAGTGTATGTTGAGATAAAATTTCTGCCCATGCCTTTGGTCACGGCGAAGTCTATTAGGTCTGGTATTTTATTGTTATCGGCAGCCCAATAGTTGGCTGTCCAGGGGAGATTACGTCTAGTGCATTTTTTCTATTTACAATAAAATTGTAGAGCTGTTTTCCTCTTGGATTACAGAGTCGTGAACCCCAATACATGTGCTTAGCGTTGTAGTCTCCCGCCGCAAGAAATCTTTCACCTAGAGTTAAGAAGTAATTCGTAAGTTGGGTCTCAGTAATGTTGAAGCGTGAAGGACAGTAAACTGCCGATAAAGTTAAATTTTTTCCTTTGTGCTTAAGGCATATTGATGTGGCTTGCATATAATTATGAGCATATGTACCTAGCAAATTGTGTTTTAGACGCTTTCGTATCAAAATACCTGTACCTTCACGTGCTGTGCCATCTGGGTGATTGGTTTTATGGAATATGTTAAATAACCAGGAATAGAAAAGAAATTTTTGTTTGTTAGATGTGTTTCTGAGCACAGCATTACATCCACACTTTCTCGGGACATGAAATTTGTGAGTTCAAGTTTATGTTGGCTTAAGCCGTTTGCATTCCATGTACAAATTTTTAAAGTACTCATTATTTAGACAAAAATTTGCATTAATTGGCTTTGCATTTTAACTATCTCGTTAAGAGTAGTTTGCATGATTGACATGAACTGAGTTAAGCTCTGGGTGGGAGTGGAGATCATTATTTCTAAACTATTACTTTGAACTGGAGGAGCATGTTGCTTGTCAGATTTAACGACGTTAGCATATGAAAAACCTGGTGTAACAGGCTTAGAAGTTAAAGGTTGAGGTACTTCAACGAATTTAATGGGGTTGCTTCTTGTAGGATTACGCAATATTTCTTTCTGCAGAGCTAACCTTGCTTTAGTTCTTTATAAATAGGACAGTCTCTGTAGTTTGCAGTGTGATTTCCACTGCAGTTGCTATATTTTTTGGAGTTTGTATCCTTTAATGCTTTTTTATCGCATTCGGAACTATGGTGAAGCTCGCCACAAGCTACGCACACTGTACGAAGAGTGCAATATGACTTAGTATGGCCATACTCTTGGCAGTTTGTGCATTGCACCGGACCATTCCTTTTGTGGGGCTCCTCAACGCTAATTCTGCGGTGAAGTAAATACTGTAGGTTGTAGATGGGATGGCTCTCATTTTTTTAAGCTTAGAAGCTTCCGGGTGAAGTTCAACTTTGAACATAGGTTGTGGGATTTTATCTTTGTTAACAATATTTATTACTGCTCTAGCGCTAAAGCCTTTTTCGCTTAGGGCATTTGTTATCTCAATGGGTTCTACATCTGATTCGATACCTTTAATTACGACAACAAGGCCCTTACTACTCTTTAGTTGGTATGTGTAGTAATTTTTTTTGCTGTCTTCGAAATATTTAGTTATGACTCTAAAAATGTTTTCAGTGTCGATTTGGATTTTGGTTTCGTGTATATTGCCCCTAGTTATAGGAACAATATGAAAAGTATTATTTCCAATCAGACTTGCAAGGATTGTAACTAGCTTATTTGAGCTGCGTTCACGCAAGTAGATTGGAGGCGGTTTAAAATTTTTGTTAATAGGCTGATTAGCTTCATCTGTAGTTTCAGCTAATTCAGCAAATCTATTGCCAGAAAGAATGTTTGTAGTTGCACTATCTTTGATGGTTTTAGTTATTTTAGCACCTTTTGAATTGCTTTTTTGAGGACTAAGTTTACGTTCCATATTTACATAGCGTTCCATGCCTGTTTGGACCTTTATTTTATTTTTTGGACTCGCTAAGTCGGAAAATGCAAGCGAAGTTGCTGAAGGTGCAATGTTTGACAAGCTTTTGTCAGTTTGTGTAGTTTTCAGAGGCAACGTATTCGATGCGTCTATTACCAAATAAGCATTACGTTTACTTGGAATGCTTATCGTATGTCTTCTTACTAGATTTTGATTGCTCATTTGCATACGTGGTTATATATGCAAATAGCAGGTGTGCTATAAGATTTACTTAATTTAACTACTATTAATATTAATTGATATTAAATTAAATTAACTATATAAATATAAGTAAAATTAAATTAAATTAATATAAAGAAGAAAATAATAAAAATAAAAATGAAGATGTAAAAATAAAATGAAAATGTGTAAAATATTATACTTTATATTCTAATAATTAAACATATAAATAAAAACAAAAAGAGAGAAAAAAGAATAATAATTATACTAAGAATAATAATAATAATAATAATAATAAAAAAATAATAATAATTAATAAAATAAATATCTTTAAATTCCAAAATCCAGTGTTAGCACGTATGTTGGTTTTGATGTTGTGTTGTGTTGTGATGAATTGCGGGCTTCCAATTACAGCTTTTGTGGAACACGTTTATAATAATACTAGCTGTCTCTATCAGCACTTTTTTGTTTTGTTTATATATTCACAAAACCGCACTGATATTTTGTTTGAATGCTTGCTCACTTTTTTTATTTTGAGCTTTAGAAAATAATTTGCTGTCTCTGTCAGCTATTTGAGTTTTTTTTAATATTAAAGTTGTGCAAAAATCAACAAAAATCGAAAAAGCGCGCGCTATTTTCAAATTAATATTTTATGCACTTTTAACTTTTAGGAATTGTTTTTTTGTCCGAGAATTTTCTGTTTTTTATTTTTGTATTAATAA
>NC_051846.1:148080360-148087519 GCF_002237135.1 Teleopsis dalmanni | reverse complement strand
AATATAAACTATGATTTCCCATAGAAAGAGTTTGATCCCACATGAGTGAATTGCAACAACAATAATTTTTATTATTTTTGCTTAATTGAATTTTGGATGACCTAAGCTGTCGAGTATTACCAAATAACAAATCATTAGTAGTCTTCAAATTATTTCTTATATTTGATTAGTTATAAATAATTTTTGAAATTTTATAACAGTTTATAACAGTTATAGCAGTATAATAGTAGAACGGTTTAGTTTATAACAGTTTTGCAATTTTTGCTTTAACATCCAGAACTTTACAAAGAATATTTATTTAACTAATATCCATTTAGGTAAATAGTGTATCAAGTTGGTTCTGATTTCGCTTTTTATGCTTTTTCAACCGAATTTATACGATCAGATCTAAAGTTTACACCATGAAATATCTTTCTGCACAACCAATCTTGCGACACTTAAATCTGTAGGTGTGCAAACTTTATTATACACATATCCAATGTTTATTGAGTATCACTCGTATTGTGGCAATCCTGTAGAGGAAAAAATTTGAAAGTCCTAAATAGAATTTAAGGAAATCAATAGAACTCATTGTGTTAAAATCACATTTCACTCGTTGTAAACCCACCAATGCACAAATTTGTGTAATTTAGGGGCGTGCAACTAAAACTGCATAAACTCGAAACATTTATACCCGCAGTCTGGTCGGGGTTAATTGGTATCAGCTTGGATGGATTCATGCAAAAAACTACTCATTTTAACACTTTGGTTTCAGTTACACGTAAAATGCAAGTTTTATACGTTCTGTGTGGAGTGTTACGTGTATTTTATTTCTAATAAAAAATGGAAACTTGCGCTTGGGGTAATACTGACTCACAATAAAATATCGCATTGCAAGCAGACACAGACACAGGAGTGAGCAAGCCCACACGAGTCATCCACTGAAATGCACCGACCTACCGACCTACGGAAAATGTTATGTTATGCACTGAAGCGATTGAAATTTATAGAATTGCATTCGAAATGTACTGAAATACCCTTTAGTGAAATAAAAAGAATGTATTAAATTAAAATATACTAAAATATATTAAAATATACAACACAAAATCCGCCAAAATACGTGCCAGACAGACATACGTAAACATGGTTGCATTTTTCCGAATTAAATAAAAAAAAAATAAATGAAAAATTAAGAGACGTTAGAATTTATCTCTGTTTTGGGGATACACAGAAAAGTTCGTTGAACTTCAATTAATTAATCAATTAATTAATTTTAAAATAATAATTAAAAAACATCAGTAATTTTCTAACATTTTTGGTTAACTTAAACTTCTCTTCCGTTTATTTTAATTAATGCAGTCTTAATCGTTATCCTTAAGACTCCTGTTTTCACTTCATTTTACTCTTCTCTCGTTTTCGTTGCGAAGCTACAATTTGGTATAATTATTTACCCTAATGTATTTTAAAGGGTTAAGCTAATTATGCAAAATAATTCCTAGCTAAAGTCTTGTACTTTTCTTTGTTCTTCATTGACCCAATTTCGTTTCCTATAGAACGCGTTATTATATCCTTTGTTTCAAGTTTACGGCACACAATTCCAAAATGCAAGGCGATCCTTGTCGGTGTGCACTATTTAATGTACGTAATTTAAACCAGTAATTTTGGGAACTTAATTTCCTATATTTCGTATTTCAATCCGTTGCTCGTTATTTATGCATTTGCTTGGCATTTGGTTCTGTAGGCGAAATTATATATAAACACTTTGGATACATGAGTCCAATTTACGGACACAGTTGGGCAAATATTTAACATTTGAAATTTGGCTGAATCTCTGCTACCTGAGATAGTAGTGCAGTATGGCCCAATTTGGTTAGTTGATTTTATGCAAATCATGAAATTTGTTGGCTCATTATGGATCACATGAAATATTAGAAATCGCGTTGGTGTATTTACACTGCTAAATTCTTAATTAGAGACGATTTACCGTAATAAATCATAAATTGAAATTTGTTATTTATTCCCAGTTGGTGAAAGCTTGTTTACACCCCCTTTGGGTTTAGCGGGAAAAATAATTGATTCATTTCAAAATTAATAAGTTATTTGATACTTAAGCAAACGTTTTAGGATTTATTCAGAAAAGCATTTAATATATTGCAAATGTTCGCAACTTTACACTATGAGTGCTAAGTAGGAAAATTAATGTACAATTTTTTCACTGAGTGAATATTTTGCAACGATAATTTAGTAAATAAAGTGTAACTAATTTCAATGTATTCATGAATTATTTCTGCAACTAAAACATATATATACAGGCAGCGTATATATATAACAGACAGCACCGATAGTGACGGTGTGGGCTGACATTGCTATTGATGGACACCCTCCTTCGTATTTTTGAACCGTAGGGAAAAAATTAATGTGTTGGTATACTTTAAAACTATCATAGAGTTAGTATAAAAACTCTGAGCGAACAAACACCATGTGTGGAGACAGTGAAAAGTGGACCCAGCACCCTCTCACAAAACGCATGTTAATCAATAATGCTTAAAATATAATGTTGCCATTTTCACTTCCAGTTCAAAATGGTTGGTAAATTTATCGGATGTAAGTCTATTAGACTTTTATGAATTTTAAAAAGAAGTATTTTAAAAAACATAGTTGACAATCAATCATCTTAGGCAATGTTTTAGTGCATTCCCTCAAGTATCATGTACAGAAAGGACTTATTTTTTGGTCGTCCCATAGCCATTATTAAACTTAAAGGGTTGACATATCAGAAATTGCTAATATATTTTTAAATCTAAAAAATTTCCAACCATTCGTTTGACACCATAAAAATAATCAAATAATTAAATAGTTATTGCTTTTATTATAGAATAAAATAGTTATATTCGGGAATTATAAATTGAAAACCCGCACTATTTTATTCAAAAAGTTGCTAGTTCTGTATTGTATTTAAATGCGAAATTTGATGACATAAAGCCATTGTTATCCAGAGTTTAAAACAATGAGATGAATAGATCGACTCGAAGCATCACACTAACATAGTTCCATATGACTCCTTCTGTTCTCGAAACTATCACTTAAGGAAGGCGTTTCGAGTTAATATCACTCATAAAAGAAAAATTACTAAACAAGTTCTTTTATTTACAGTTTAGCTATATCTAGAAATGTCTTATGCTTTTCTGGGTCAATGTTTGATCACATTGATTCATGAATCAATTTTCTCAGTATAACAACAAAGCATTCTCCAAAGATAAACAGAGATGTTATTGTGTTATTCATATATAGTGTGCATTCGCTTGGTTCTGAAAGTTTATACTGCACTATATGTTTATTTAAAGTGATCTGTTATTATTCCAATCATTGGTTTTATATAATCGGATCTGTTCATGAGTACTTATTCTTAGAGTATTTTGGAAAAAAGAGCTTAGTGCAATGAGATTCTCCCCAGTAAAACCATTTGTGGTTGGTTTTGCTGGTAAAGTTTACTTAAGTTAGGCTTTTGGACAGATTTTTACGGATACCTAGGATTATCTCCATACCAAATATTTGTCTTGAAGTAGTTTTCTTAGTCAATCTGACTGGCAATTTTTTGCGAAGGAAACCATCGTCTGCAGATTACCAATATTAAACCTTCTCATAAGTTGAGAATCTATTGAGATCGAGTCTAAAGCTGCAGTGGTTGTCCGACTATTTGATATAAGCATTATCTTCTTGTTTAAATGCTGATGGATGACTACTGTAAATATTATGGCATAGAAATACTGAAGCCACTATTCCTACATTGAGGGATATAGTATTTTCTGGGTTGCATATTGCCGATTCCGAACCCTATTCAATTTTGGAGTCATCTGTGTACTAGACAATATCAAGAATGGTGTCGGTGGAGCTCATCAGCAGCAAAGTATTCAGTAATTTTTGTCAGGCAGGTGCAGCAAACGATTAGATATGTTTATAGAAAGTTTTACAAAAAGATTTAAATGCTTAAGAATGTAAAATCTGAAGGACGTTCCTACTAAAAAGACTATATGCTCTCAGAATAAGCTCAATTATACTTCCAATATGACTTTTTCTCGTATAAAACTGAATATTTAAAGAGTAAAAGTTCATGTTTTTTTCTTTACTTCAGTTTTACGCTTAAATTAAAGCGAATTAAATATTTATTTAGGCTTATGAACTCTCACTTAATAAATTATAAGAAAAAATATGATTAAAAGTAATTCCATGCGCCTAAAATAGGAGCACACAAAGAATTTCATATTTCTCTTAAGTCCCTAAATAAATGAATGAAGTTCATGTGCAAACTCATTTGTCAAATTGGATTTCCGAGTGTCATTTTCCGCAATACAAAGTCCTTTACCGCGCGAATCTCAAGTACGTAACTGTTGTTAGCTGCTCTCAACACTGCCGCCAATGCCGCCACTGTTGCCAATGTTGCCAATGTTGCCAGTGTTACCACTACAGTTACGGGTGCTTGTTATTTCCGCTATTTTCTTCTGAATTCTAATAACGGGCATTTCTAGAGCTTAAAGATTTTTTCATTTTGCATTATTTCCCTTTTTATTATCCCACAAAAAATAAGTCTGATAACGACACTTATGTGTATTGTTGTTGCCGTCCTGCGTTTTAATTAAAATGTTGCCGTCAATTAAGAGTTTTTCGTTGCCATTGTTGGTGAGTGATGTTGCTGTAGCCGCTTACTGCCTGCCAGCCGGTACTAAGCGCTTTATCTTTATTATGACCGTTGGATGCTGTACGGTGCCGCATCGCAGGTCTCTGCACAGATTTCAGTCCCTAGTTGATAAATTATTTTAACTTGATAGACATTAGGCAACGCGTGTTTAAGTGCTATAAATAACTTGTAAATGAATTTTTATATAAATAAATATAGATATTTCTTTATAAAAAATGATTTGTTTAATATACTAAATTATGACAATTAAGCTCAGTTTCGAAACACATACAAATTTTTATTAGAAAATTTATAGAAATCACTAAATGCAGTAATAAATCACAATGAAGTGGGATTGTGCAACTGCAATTAATAGAAAAATATCAGTAAAAACAATGAAATGACTTCACAGATATTATACATGTTTGAAAGTGCAGAAGGCATAAATTACATTGCATTTCCTCCTGTCATATGCATTTGCAGATCTTAAATCAATTATTTAGTAATTATTTATAATATAATAAAAGTTTTTATCATAACAAGTAAATATTTCAACTGCAAGACTTCAGAAACTTAAATTTATTTTCCTATGCATTTCTTGCAGAAAATTTCTTCTGCAATTATCACAAATGAAAGAAATTCGTTCAGAAATTCCAAAACAACTGAAACAATTTCCTTGCAGTTCAACACTTAATCCCAGCACAAATTACATTTGCTTTATTATGCACAACTGCAGTTTTCACATTTCTTTACCATTCCACCATTCCCCAGGAGAGTTCAGGAAAAACTGAACCGGCGAAAGTATTCTGCTGCAGCAGTAAAAAAGGCAAAGCACTGCCAAAGCAGGCAAAGTAGGGAAAGTAGGGAAAGCAGGGAAAGCAGAGAAAGCAGTCCCTTCGTACCAACCGTAAGGATTGCAAACAAAAATAAATACATGCAAAATAAATATAAATACAAAAAACATTGCAAATTTTAATAACAAAAGAATGCAAACTTTTATCACCCTGCAAAATACGTGCAGATAAACATTTTCACATACATCAAAGGATAAAGGACTCCATGCAGTAAAATGCTTCAAATTAAACAGAAAATATATATAACAAAACTTTTTATTTGGAGCAGAAGAAAAGCGCTGAGTACAGAGAATTTTTTTTTATAGAAGTAAGCGATTTTATTTTGTGAAGAATTTAAAAAGAAAATTTTAATACAAAAAATTTAATAATGAATTGTATAAACACTTAAGTTTTGTGTAAGGTGCAATCTAGTGAAAGGAATAACTTTAAAATAATTGTGTTCGTACTTTGAGGTCACGAAAATATACATTCACACAAAAGTAACTATTCAGACTTCATCAGTTTTCTAATCTAATTTTTACTTACATTAATTTCAAAATTATCTTTAAACTTATGAGATCTAAAGCATATGTTATGCAGACAGTCACGGTTGTTATATTATAAGATTAAAACGTCAATTAGTTGTGCCATAAGAAATTAGTCGATCTATTTTGTGTCTTAGAAAAAATAATGCCTTCGGTTCTTATACTCGACACAAAAAAAAATAAAAGAAACAGATTGAAACAAAAACAAAAAGAAAAGTATAAAAATAAAATAAAAATATGGCAGAAAATAAAATAAAATAAAAAAATTAAAACATATAAAAAAAAGAATTTATTAAATGTGGATTATTTATTATAATTGTATTACTATTATTTATTATAATATCTAATATAACATAATAATATATCGTCTTCTTCATTCCATAACGTTGCCAGGTGAATATTTGGACATAACGAACTCTTTTCCAACTGTCACGATTTCTTTCCAGAATAATAATATATAATAACATATTATTATTAAAATTAGAATTATAATTATATTATTACACTTATAATTATATTGTTATACTTATAATTATATTATTATACTTATAATTATATTATTATAAATATAATTATTTATTTAATAATTATGTGTCGAGAGTTTAGTTATTATGTATCTAGCTATTGCATTGCATTTGTTTTTTTGTGCAAAGCATTTAGTGGTCGGATTGAACTTGTATTGTTTATGTGTTTTCATTGTATCGATATACCTATGTGTTCTTTATCATAATTAATAACTTTTCTTCAATTCTACCCTTTACTATTTACATATTCTATATCTATGGCAACTAGTGCAATCTTTAATTTAACTTTGAAAATAAGCAGAAAATTTAAATAATATATATTAATAGTTACATCGGATGTGAAATTGCATTTAATATAAATTTAAAACCAGAGAATAAGAACAAGAGAGAAAAGAGGCTTTGTGTGTGTATTTTCTCATTAGTATATGTGTAAAACAGTATTTTTCTGTAATAAATATCATAATTTGTAACTCTTAGAGGCAAATCTTTATATTTTTGGGTAGATACGATTACTTATTCAACCCAAAATAATTACCTTTAAAATTGAAGCAGAACCTGAAAGTGTTGTAATAGCATTAAATGTACAAAATTGAAAATTTTGAT
>NC_051846.1:148077803-148080260 GCF_002237135.1 Teleopsis dalmanni | reverse complement strand
AAAGTGGCATTACTCGTAAATCAGTGTAACCAATCCATGAGTGTACGGGTACAAAATGCATATTGTACTTGTAGTTGTAGTTGTTGTTGCTGTTGCTGCTGCAGTTTTTGTTGCAGTTGCATGACAAAGTCTCATTGTATTTTAAAATTGAAGCACAACTCTCTACTGAAATGACACAAATGGGGTCGCAGTACATCCGGAAACAGGTTAACTGACAAAAAGCTTGACTTTTTCGACTAGCAATGAGAAAGCGAATTGATACATCCCGCAGAAAAAAGTCGTTGCAAATGTGTACGGTGCACTACTTTTGTGCATGTTCACCACAAATGAACTTTCATTTGCAATGTTTATTGCAAAAATATAATTCAAAACAAGAAAATTAGTTTCGAAAATAAATTTTGTATTAAACGAGATAAAACAATTTATTTGTAATCGCAAAAATGTTGTTGTTAATTTATTTGTTTGATGTGTCATACATAATAAAAGAATTACATGAGCATTTGGAGATGCAAATTACTTTAAACACGCAAAAATTTATAGTAACCTTTTGTGGAATTTAGAGAGAGATGTTGCTTGAAGTTGATTAGGATGATATAAGGTTGAGAAATTATTCTGCTCGTATAATACTTACTCAAATTGAAATATATTGCATAAATATAAGTTGATTTGCTCACAGAACAATAGCTCGCAGGATCAAGTACTGTAAAAGTAAATATATCCTATACCTTCCATCTTAATCCTTTGCTCTTTACAGAGCGAGCGGGCGTAACTTTATACTTAAATACTATTAAACTGCAGAGAAAAGGAGAGAACTCAACACTGCCTTGCAATGGATGACTAAGAACTAAGCAGCGGAATGAAAATCTTGAATGTTGCTTGATCATCACTAAATAATTTTGTTTACCAGTCATGGAGGTTGGTTATAAAATATACAATCTTACATCCGAAGATATTTAAAATAAGATATATAAAACATATAATCTCATATCCAACGGTGCGAAAACAAAAACAAGCATATGTTCTACTTGAAGGAGTTTCGTGGTCTACATCGACTAATCCTTCACTTCAGTGGAGTCACTTGTTGGACGGTGCGCTCTCCCAACGTCCCACCATAAGTACTACTTGAAGGGAAAACACTATCAGCAATAAATAGAATACCAGAATACCACAATATGTTTCTTTAATATAGTTGTTGTTGTATAATAAAATCGTAATTTCATCTTCCACGAAATTAAGTTGGTTTTTCCATAAAAAATTCACTTTTGAGGTTAGAATGAAATTAAGAAAAATGGACTTAATTTCATTGCAACGAAGGCTGAAATTAAGGGATATTTTAAATGCAACTTTGAAAAAGATAAATTATAAGCAAAAGATAAAGTACAGATAACAAAAAAATGACATTTTTTTAAAATAAATATCAACGACAATTGACTTTTATTAAACCGGAAAATATTTTGATAGTGCAAATTTTTAAATTTGAATATAGAGAAACAACTGTAACTGTTATTAATTTAAAATACAGTGAAAAATAAATATTCACATACCTGAAATCTACTAAAGCTAATAAAAGTACTGTTTGCCATTCTTTATAGTTATAATAATCAACTTTTTAAATTTCCCAAATATAAATTCGATTTGTAAACAAAAATCATATGATTTTTCTTAACTTGAGGCAGTATGAACACTTTCGAAATTAACTTAATCTTATTTTAACGAAATTAACTTAATTTCATTATAACGAAATTAAGGAAAATTAGTTGTCCGAACATAGTATAAGAATAAATCAAGAGAAAATTTATTTTCCAAAAGGGAAATTATCAAAATTTGCCATATTTGTTACATGAAATATAATGTAGATAAAAAAAAATCTTAATTTGATTAATATAAATTGATTTAGCCGCAGTGGAAACATGATATAAAAATCATAACATTTACCTTACGAAATTGGAGAGTTACTGTAGTGTGACTTATAAATTTTATAGGGAAGAGAATAACATCTTAAAAAATATGGTGACCAGCGCTCATGCTTAAGCGAAAGAAGTTTCTGTTAAGTGCACAACAGGTTATCGTTTTATGTAGTATTTACAATTACCAAACGCTTTCCTATCAGGTATTTTTCTAAAAGGATTGAACCTATATACTGCCAAAGTATTTGCATTGAAATAACACATTTAAAAAAAAATTTTTTTTTCATTCATTTATTTTAGTTTTTTCGATTTAAATATCATATAGTTAATGATATTTAGTTCATGTATGTAAAAGATCACAAAGATATATAAAAATCACGAATTTCATTTCAAAATTAACTTTACTTCATTCTTTAAAATTTACTTAATTTTGCAATCCCAACAATGGTTTCATGGTTGCACCAACTTAAAGATTTTTCACAAATGAATGATGTTTATATTCTGGTAAACGGTATTATTTTAATTGTTTTTGGATTGACATAACTTTGCT
>NC_051846.1:148071633-148077703 GCF_002237135.1 Teleopsis dalmanni | reverse complement strand
TATTACTTTTTTTTACAAATTAAATTTCACTTTTGTTATTGTTATTATTAACGGTTGTTGTTTTTTTTTTGTTTTTGTTTAGCCACAGAATTTCAAAATATGTTAATAACAGAATTAAAATTCATGGAAGCCAGCAGAAAACTGTTCCGGTTTGATTCCGGCGAGTAGCCAAAAATTCGTTAACACGTACTAATTTTGCCCAAACAACGAATTAGGAAGTTAAGCACAGGAGGCTGAGCATACGGACCGCACGGGAACGGAAGGCAAGAGTGAGTATTTGTTTTTGTACTCTGACATCTAACAAAACGGGGAACGCACTTTAAGCCAAAACGTCATGTAGTGAAGTGACTATGTTAAAGTTTAGCAGAGGCGCGTAAATGGCTTAGAAAGAAAACACCTGCGCCGGTGGACAAATTTATACACACACACGTCGTTTATTTGCAGAAAATTTAATATTTATTAAATTGAAATATAAGAATAACATATATTCAGAGTGTGCTGAATTAAATACACAAAAAAAAAAAAGAATAATTATATTATTTCATACAGAAAGAAAATCACTTCGAAATGATCGTTGCGCACACACCGTAAACACACTCAATCTACAAAGCGATTTCAAAACGAACTGAGCTCTGGCGTATTGGCGTTATTGCTTGCGCTCAAATTTCTACACACATTTTTTTTTTGTTTTGTTTGATTTTTGATATTGAGAGTATTACACAAAAATATAACACAATTACACAAACAATATGAGTTGGGCAAGAAACAAACAAAATTTTTAAAAATAATTTATTATGAATATTAAATTATTTATTTTATTTTTTAATATTATAAGAAGAATATTTATTAACAGTTTTTATTTTTTTATATATAAAATTAATATGCACAGCAAACCACTTTGTGCCTTTGTGCTCTTCACACTAAAAGTGTGTAGAGTTGGCAACACTTTTCCGCTGTGCAATGTCTTGTTGCTCTGTTATGAGAAATGGTTATAGGAGAAACTAAGTAAATGCAGAAGAGATCGTAATAACTCAAAACAGCTGTTGTATGCGCCTGGCATAAAAAAAACATGTTAACTGAGGCAGATTGCATGTAGCGACTTGCTTACAACATGCTTTCATGTAATAAATAATGTAAGCAACAGTCAATATGAAAAAAAATATTTTTTTAATATTACAAATTATATGGAATCAATAAATAATAGTTGCATGGAAATATCATAAAAAAGAAAAGAGTTATAGTTTTAATACAAAAATGCGTATAATACATTTTAGGTCCATTGTAGAAATATGAGTATATAAGTGTTATATACTTACATACATTATTACAGTTTATTATATATGTATGTACATACATATATACATGTATAAACACATACATATGTATTTGCACAAGTAAATAAAAATATAATTATTTTTAATTTTAATATTTATGACTTATTTTGTTTTTATATAGTTACATACACAAATACATTTGTATATATGTACATACATACATATGTAAGCATATTTATATAAAGTTATGTTACCCCCATTATGTTTTTCTAAATACATACATAATTTTTATATACAATTTTTGTTTATTTAATTGCTTCAATAAATAATTAAAATTAAATTAATTTAATTAAAATAATACATATATGTACATACATAAATAAGTATGTACATCCATATGTATATACATATGTAGAAAAACTCATAACAAACATTATATTAAAAACAATGATTTGTTTACCCAAGAGGTTTACTCACATACATACATACATACATACATACATACATACATACATACATACATACATACATACATACATACATACATACATACATACATACATACATATGTATACATATGTATATATTTTATTTTTATAATATATTATTATTATTATTGCAATTACTAGTCCGCGACATTAGTATCACTAGTCCCTACGATATTATACTTTCATTTCTGATGATATCATTAAAGACGATATTGGTATTATATTATCTTTCGATATTAGGTTACGTTAGGTTTATAAGGCGAGTGCTGACCGTTGTCAGCACTTCCACTCGGAGGCATATATTGCTCATTGTGATGCCCTCAAAAATTTTGCCGGGAGAGGCGAATTGCTAAGCTTTGTAACCCTTGTTAAACCATTTGGTTTTTTCAGATGAAGTTGAGGAGATCCGATAAGTTTGCTTTCATTATCACTTCCAAGTGCGTAAAAAAGCGATCCCCGAGACATTGAAGTCGCTTTGTCTGAAGTCCTGGACAGAGACAAAGGACGTGGTTGATAGATTCTACCTCCTCTTCATCTTGGCAACTCCTGCATAAACCGCTTGTTGGAATTCGCCACCGTTGGAGCATAGGTACAACTTGGCAGAGTGTCATCTTTCGATATTAGTGTCAAGTTTCGCAAAACATGTTGACGGTCAATTTCACAGTCGTAAGTTTAGACTAAAAACTTACTTGAATATGAATCAAGTCAACAAAGTTAAAGACTTAAGCATTACTTAAGTCAATATTGTAGCTTAAGTTATGACTGTGAAATTTAAATTTCACCGATAGTGATATACAGATTCCAGATTTTCTGACATGATCCACATAAATCCACTGTGACGGCTTAATGCAATGGTGCTCCTAACACACCTATCAGAATAATTCGTTATTAAACACCCCCATTGTAATTCCAAGAAATTCTAATATTTACCAATTGAAGCTATATGTTTGAATATAGTTTTCCCTCTATAAGGAAGTGATACCTTAGCTGTTTTTTAGGTCACAGCACCCTGTTGGAAAATGTAACTCCACGTCGAATCAAAATAATTGATTGTAGTGTTTTTACTTGCATAAATTTAGGTTTTAACTACAACCACCAAAAAATGGATCCAACAAAGCAAAAATTCCAAAAGATTCTTGAATTCTGATGCCAAAACAGCAAACACCGTCTCAACCTAAACAAGGAGAGTCTAAAGTCACTCTCTTGTAACTAACAGGCTACGCCGCATGTAATAAACACCTGCACAAAATAGATATATCCGACAGATTCTGCTGTGATGAGAAAGAGTCTATGGAACATCTGAACACCTACTGTGATGCACTAGGTCACAAAAGAAACAAAATTTTAGGTGCATACCAACTAGAGGTTGAAGACCTTCGAAAACTCAGGACTGGTTTGAGTCCTCGAGATACTAAGTGTTTAAATAATAAGAGGTGCAGAATAAATTAAGCTGGTCGCAGTGCATAGGGGCCTTAGCCTAACTCAAAACCCCCCAATACCATTGACCATTCATAAATAATTTTTTGATACCTTCATATATAAATAATTATTGAGTTCCAGTTCCAGGATTTATAAGACATAAAAATTTTATTTGGAATACAAATTGAAAAAATTATTTGAATTTAAATAAAATTTAAAAACAAACTGAATTCGTTCCGTAAGCAAAGTACAAACTTTAACCGCAGTTTGCTTGGTTATCTGCACTTCAACCGAGAGCAGAATTTGTATCTGAAGCGCCACTGTGTGCTCATACTTCGGTCTGCGTGTATCTTACAGATTCTAGATTCGGCATTTGTACTTTAACCGCTGTTGTTGTGTTTTATTTATTGTTGCTTTAATGGTTTCAGAATAACATAAACAAAAACAAAAACAAATAAAAACTTAAACAAACTGAAATAAAATAAAAAGCACTTGATTTACACATAACCAGTCGGGGGAAACCTTTCTGTTCTGTGCTCCGGCTTTGGCTCAGGTTTTTATCTTTTATTTGTTTTGCAGACCGCAGAAGCTTAAATTACTCATCGTTTCAGATAGTCGTGATCTGTTTTATGTACTGCAGCACACAACTCTGTATAATTAAGTTATATATCAGGCTTATGGATATGAGTATCTGTTAGTATCTGTTAGTATGTATGGACTACGTAACGCAGCTATCGGATTATTGTGGCTTTGCGAGTGGATTTCTTTCTATTGAAATATTTCGATATAAAAATAATTTCATCATAGCGAATAGCGAGTCTTTTTTTTTTATGAAAGATACAACAGGTATTTTAATGGGAAAAAAGCGTAAGTAAAACAGTTCACAATTCGATTTCAAGTTAATTAGAATAAATGTACAAGGTTCGAGGAAAAAGAAATACTGGAAAAATAAATAAAATTTTTACCATGAGATGGTTTCACAATTACCAAGAATTTTAATAAATTTATAGTGCACAATTTAGAAAAAAAAAATGCGAAGCAGAGATCAATAACATTAAATATAACTACATTCCTTATAGGAAACTTCAGATCCAACAGATCTATTTCATAAGGTCTGACTGGTCATCTATGTAGAAACTTAAGTGTAAGTACACATCAAATTTTCCTTCAGATCCTATAAATATGATTGGATGGTGCCATAAAAATTCATGGAATTATTATTCAGTATTATATTTCTTTTTTTTTCATATGAAATCAATGACCTAACCAGAATTACGCAAGTAGAAATAGTAGAAAATATTTTGTTTTTATTTTTGTCTTTGTAGTGCCAACCCACTTTAACCTGACCTACTCTGTTCGGTAGTGTACCCAAGAAAACCAGCTTGAGGTTATATAATGGCTCTTTGTATTACCATAGGATTAGCGTTTATTAATATATAGACCAGAGGTCAGCATAAGATCCATTCCGAAAGGCAACGACTCCACCAATTAGATAAAAGTAAACCACCCTGATAGTTCTATAAACTTTACTAAGTCCCTAATTTTGTAGAATAATAGCTCGGTCAGGTCGGTAAGAAAAGGGATTGTAAAGATTTTGTAAAGATGGGTACTGTAATATGAGGTGGATCACAATTTCCTCCTCATTCTAAAAACCAAAATCACGACAAAATTCATTACGGGGTAAACCCAGTCTTATAGCATCCCTACCTATTATGCAGTGACCCGTCAGCACCGATAGAGACATCGATTTTGAAGTGTTTTAAATGCTGATTATATTCTCAAGAGGGGATCTATCTTTTTCAGTATGGAAAGATTTTAAAAGTAACTTGGAAATTATGTATAATACAATAAATTTGTAAAATAAATAATAAGGGAGTTAATCTAATTGACGTCAGTGTGAAAGCAAGGCTGCAGCTCTTACAAGTATATAGATAAGAAACTCACTGATTTTTTTAATGAAACTAGATAAAAGTCTCTTTCGGTTCTTTGTTCGCTAAACTGCTTAACATTAGATGAATAAACAAATCAAGTTCTCGAACTATGCAATGTAGCATTCAGAAATTATAGATATTGGATTATGAAAGCAAATAAATAAGTTGGGAGAAAATGTTTTAATGAGCAGAGTTTGTTGGAATATAACATATCTAGCAACTTCCATCAAATCAAACTATAAATGGCGATTACTAAGCAGTCGTTTCATCTCCCATTTGATTCATGCCGCAAACACCGATTATCAAGCTACCTTAATCCACCTTTTTTTAATTTCATTTTAAGCTCAATTAGGACGGTAGTAAAATAATAAAAATTTTTGTTGTTGCAATTCAGTGTTGTTCGAAACCTCTCTAGTAATCTACCTTTTCAATAGTACCGATCCTATACATCCCGATCTATTTAATGAAAAAGTTTTCTTTTGTTAACACAATGTATGTTATAGATTCATAAGCTTGGAGGCACTTCATCAGAACGCTGAATGTTTAGGTACGAATTATGTCAATATTCTGTATATTCGGCAGCTTTAGCCTCTTAAACTTATTATTAGTATACATTTTAAGTTCTTCTTCTTCTTCTTTGTTCCATTAACTCCCAGTGGAGCATAGAGCCTCAACAATTCCTCTGAATCGTATTCTAATTGGAGATGCGTCTTAGACATTTATTTATGAAGACTTGGGTTCGCGAATTGATGGATCTAGTAAACTTCCATGTTTCGCACCCATACAAAAATACGGATACGACATTTGATTTAAATATTCGAAAGTTTGTTCTGACGCTTAGTTGATTTGCTCTCCCAATGTTTTGTAGTTGGCCAATCACATTTTCTCTTGCCATAATCTCTCTTCTTAATTGCTTACATTCAGTCCAATGCCTTTTCAATTATTTTATTTCTTCCAA
>NC_051846.1:147649418-148071533 GCF_002237135.1 Teleopsis dalmanni | reverse complement strand
TTTTCTTGAGAATCATTGTTTTACTTTTAATACTCACTACTATATTTGTAGTTTATAAAGTTTTACTTCATACATCAATTTTACCATAATACTCATAATTCTCAAACGCCTGACTACTAAACCAAGTTATCGGGTATATCAAGTACAATTTCAATAAAGTGATTGTTAGTGAGTTAATAATCATTATGCTCGGAGACCTAAACACTTGACTACGATACCAAGTTATCTGGAGTATGTCTGTGTATATAATAGAAAATGAACTGCAAAATTTTATTTATTTATTTTAACATGAATATACCATATATTCATCAAAGACGGAGTCAAAAACCAATGACATTCATTAAAAAAATGTTGGCTATGATCAGAACCTAACACTGAAGAAACTTCTAATTACAACAAAACATCGCTAGAGGTCAAAAAACGTATCAAGATAAGTCAACATAACCACAGTTAAATTCAGTATTGAGATTTTCAACCATTCAATCAACCTAATCCATCAAAACGTATACGTCCCTATGCGAGCCATTTTTTATTGTTTTAGCATCCAAATAGAGTTTTTCATAATCAACAAAGTAACCTAAGTTCTAAATCAACCTTTTATGCACGCATGATAATCGTATTGCTTAATCGACTTTCATACTGGCTAAACGATCCTCTCCAGGCGCGTTTGCTGCGTTTGTTCTCTCTTCTATCTCATACATGAAGCGTGGTTAGTGCTCTCTCAATGTGATCACTACACTGGACATATTTTTCTCTCCAAAGGCTTCTTTCTTCAACTACAGCTTCAAAGCCTTTTTTTTTTTGTTTGGACATCGTACGGTCCATTCTCAAGACGTGACTATACTAATGAAGCCACTGATTCGCTAAATGATGTAAGTATCATAGAATGGATCGTACATAATTTTTTCTGATGCAGAAAACGAAAACAGCCGAATGAGACAAAATAACATACATAATCGTAATAATAATATATAGTAGACTAGAATAGAATATACGCGATACTAGCTCCCAATGGAGCAGAGCACTGCGACCAGATTGCAACTGACCCTAACCGAACAGAAGACATTCCACCTTTCGAATGAAAGCCAGAATGTCGTCCGTTGAGGACCTCCTAATATCAGAAGGAGAGAGCAGCTCTCGTCCCAGTGACTTCCTCCTTGCCCAGATCAGGGCTGGGCAACCACAGAGAATGTGACTGGTACTCTCGTCTGCTTCTAAGCAGAGTCGACAAATCGGACAAACCTATTTTATTAAGGTGATAACGCAGTCCATGGTGACCCGTTAAATATCCCACCAGCAATCTCAAGTCTGATCTGCTAAGGAGGGATGCCTTGCCATAATTGAATGGGTGAACCAGCTGTTCACCCTGACGGTTACCTTGATTGTCGCGCCAGTAGCGACCTCTCTCGGCTGAGACACATTTATCAATTAGATACCTAGTTGTTGACCAACTTAATCCACAATAGGGTTCCGGTCCACAGGTTTGAGTGGCAGATCCTGCCCTTCCAAGACTGTCGGCAGATTCATTACCCTTTATTCTGTGTGCCCAGGCACCCAGCAAAGCGTCACTTTGTTTTTGCTAGCCAGCTGCTGTAGCATATCAAAGCAGTCTAATGAAAACTTTGAGAAAAACCTTCAGGAGGATGCAGCTTTGATTGCTGCTTGACTATCTATAGTGCACTACTTGAAGACAGTGCCATATACCCAGCGCTAGCGAGATTCTGGTGTTAGGATCAAATATTCCAACACCAACTCCTTCTTTGGTTTTTGAACCTTCGGTGAACCATAAAATTACTTCTGGTTCTGATCCAGGAGTGCCATTTTACTAGTCCAATCGATCGGGAATGAGGACTTCGAACTTTCTTCCGAAGGAATTTCTTCCGAAATTCCATGTTCATGTGATCTGTCCTATCGTTGATAATACATAGTAACATAATACATAATAAAATACAATTATACTTCCATTACACCTTTTTTCGGATTTTGGATACAGACTCACTCACTCCCTGTCCATATCTAATCACATATCACTATCACTCATCCGTTGCATGCAAAATAGTGCTGGGTTACGTTTTTTTTTTTAAATTGTAGGTTAAACCTCAGCTGACATCATCTTTCAGGCTTACGAGACGTTCTTATAAAAAACAGTGTGTAGTATGGATTTGATCATCACATATTCAGTTATAAATTTTTGACCATATTCTTACTTTAGTGTTTACTTTCAAAATTATAATTTAGTGTCGCATCAAATGTTTAGTAAATCGTACAGTATTCTAATAATTCACCATCTTCATAGAGACTTTATTTGATATCATTTGCTATTTTTCCCCATAAATTGTTATAACTTGAAATCGAAATTGACAGCCTTCCCCTGAGGAAAATAAAAACTGAAAACTGTAACAGGAACCGAGTGGAGAAAGTTTTAAAACAAAAACGGCGTGGAATTAATTTCCACGCAGTATTTGCGCAGACAATGTAGAATTATATTAAAAAATTTCATATCTAAAAACAAAAAGTTCTCGACGGAATTCATAGAACTTGGCTAAATGAAATTGAAAACCATTTCATAATTAAACTAAATATTGTTACCTTTACAGACTTTGTTTTATTTTGGGAAATGGGCTTCATAGATTTACACTGTTACATGCCAAATTCACATGCCACATTGAGTCGGAGCGTAAATTGTGGAGTTGGAGCGTAAATTTTGTTCTGGAAAAACAGGAAAGTATGTCACTGCCTTAGAGGCGCACTAATTAAATAGAGCATTTGTTACTAATTAGATTTTCCTACACATATGTTAAATCACTCATTACACTAGCCTAGAGTGATAAAGTATGAGCAAATACATTTGTAATGCTTAACTCGACTTTTTTCTGTTTTATTGCAAAATATTTTTCTCACATTTAATGCTTATCAACATTTCCGCAAACATTTACCATTAATTCAGTTCACATCCGATGGGTAAATAATTGCATTTGAAGTTTTTCTCTTGATGATACTGAGAAAAAACATTAAGTGCTGAATTCAAGAATTCAACATAGCCCACACCCACTCTCGCAGTAGTACATAGCGTCCATCAGTCCCACATTGCATAAAAGTATTTAGAGCACATAATCACTTAATAAAGCAATACCGACTTTAAATTCAACAAGGGAATCGCACTGCACGAGTTTAATCAGAACAATTTCTCCACAAAGCAACTAATATTTTACAAATGTACGAGAATCCGAGAATCCGAGAATACGAGAATACGAGAATACGAGAATCCGTAACGCTCATGGCTGCAATGAAAGTTTCCAGCTATAAACTAAATACTTCGAAAGTGTACCTATCGCTTGGGCACTGCACCAACGCAGTAAAGATGATTAATGACACCGGTGACAGTATCATCGCTTTCGGGATACTACCACCTTCCTGTGGACTAAATAGCAATTCGAGCTCGTGCACAGCTGCGGTGGAAAAGTAGCGCATAAATTTTTTATTGAATTTCTTGCACGAAATTGAAAATCTGAATTTGGCAGAAGTTGGCCTATACGTATAACGATTTCATATTTCTGTTCTATATTTGCACACATCCTTTTTTAATGTTCTCCTCCGTACGATAGGTACATGGAGTTGCCGAAATGTTCCAAACGCAACCACGAAGAGGTAAAATTTAATGTGAAGAAATTAAGGTAAGGAATCGATAAACATAAATTGTGGCAAATGAAAAGCAGCGTTTAATAATTCAATGAAAATAAAGTGTAATTGTATGCAAAGATCCATAAAAACAACGAAAATTGTTTGTTTTAATCTTATTTTTAATCTATGTAATATACTTTAAATTATTTTAATTTTCCTACTAAGTTTATTGCTGCAGAGCAAAAGAGAATAGAACATATTTATGATTTACTCATATGGAAACTGTGATAAGAATAGGGACCATCACAGTTATCAATAAAAAAATAAAAATCAACTAATAATTCTTTTTATTCCCATTTAAAAATAAGACAAAAAATAATAATTAAATTTGCTACATATTACCTTCTGCTCAAAAAGTATCCGGATTTTTGTGTTAACTACTCCTTAAGTAATAGACCTTTCTTAAAAATTTCTTTTTGTTCTGTTTGTACACTCCTTCTTGACATATGGTACAAATTTGAGCGCCACCTGTCAATTAGTTTGTTAACAGCAGTTGTTAATGTGAGACTACCTCAAGTGCATTTAGCGATTTTTACTATGGAAAATTCTTGTTGTACGCGATTTTATGACCAAACATGGCACCACTGTCATCGCTCAGGCACCATATTCACCAGATCTGGATCCGTGCGACTATTTTCTGTTCTCGAAACTCAAATTGCCCCTTCGTGGTGAGCGTTTTGAGTCAATTGAATCGGTAAAAGAGAATTCGCCGAAGGAACTAAAAGCCATACCTGCACGGGCCTACGAAAAGTGTATGGAAGATTGGGTTAAGCGTTGCCATAAGCTTCAGATGGAGCATATTTTGAAGAAGATAAAATAAATTTGGAATAAAATTTAAATTTGTGTGTTTTATTTACAATTTATATGTACTTTTTGAACAGAAGGTATATTTTTCAAAATAATTATTATTATGTGCCTTTTACTTTTTCAGGCACAAACCAAACCAAATAACTCTACTTTAAATATTCATATCATATCATATTATATAAGAACCGCATTAATTAATTTTTTTAACGTAATTATAGATATAAAACTATATTAAAAATATCGCAAACAGTAGTAAATTACAAGAATAACATTTGGCAGGGCACGAGTTCAACCCTTGGTAATATAAGATATAATTCCAAGAGCACTGATGATAGGTATTTGCCAATACTCGACAGCTGGTCAGCCAAAAATTCAATTAATCAATAACTAATTAAATTTTATTAATGTTAATTTTATTAATTTATTAATGTTAATATGATGAAAAAAAACTTATTATATATTCCGGACTATATATGTAAACTTAATTTAAACTATATTGAGAAGACTTCACGTGCTTATGTTCTGGACTATATATCCGCATTTATTTTGAACTATATTGATGTGTGACCTTTATTGTTCAAACGATGTAAATTATGGAGCTTCGTAAAACCAACCTAAATGTAATATGATTCCTTGTTCCAGAATATATCATTCACAAGGCCCAGAGAGTCACTATTTCATTTCATAAGCCATATGACTATTTGAGGCATAGCTTTTTATCTCCAAGTAACAGCTTTTATACTGTGTTTTATACTGTGATATTAATTTGATATTTTTTCTTTTCTACCTTTCTCTCTCTCTCTCTCTCTCTCTCTGTCTTTCTCTCTCTCTATTTTTCTCACGTTCTCTTCATCTCTTTCTCTCTCTCTTTACCTCTTTCTCTCTCTCTTTCTCGCTCTCTCACTCTCTTTTTTTCTATTTTTTTCTATTTTTTTAAATTTGATATGGTCAAAACTGTGGGTATACTTTAAAAAATTTTCTTTAAGTATATATTGCATATAAGATTTATGAAATCGCTAATTTAAATTTTCTGAATAAATTTCCATAAATTTAGAACAGTAAATATTTTAATTACTTTTCTTTTTAATAAAAAAACTCACTCAAATTGTCTCCGAAATGCCATAAACTCCACAATATATTATACGTATAAGATTTCTAGAGCCAAAGTTTTGGCCAATTAAAAATGTATCTGAAATGTAAATTCTCAAACTAACATTGGCTTTTATTTCCTAGCATAGAAATTTAAAAATTGCTTTCTGAAATATAATAAGTCTTGCTACTGCCTACTAAGAACTTGTAGACAAACTTCACTCTAATTGAATGTGATGAAGTCAATTTTGGTCAAAATTCGATACGTTTTTTAAACAACTCCCCATTTAGATATATAAACTCAAAAAACCTGTGATTAAAAATGTAAATAAAGTTTTGTACATAATCTTTAGCAAGGATTTAAAGATAAAGTTCTAAACACAACAAATATGCTATTCCAAATTTTATTTAATGTATGGATGTTATAAATGCAAGAATCAGAACAATTTACTATATAGGATATTTAGAATAGTTATTTAAATTTTTTGTAATGTAAATTAGTTGAGATATTTTAAAAGTTTTAAAATTACTTCCATTAAGCACTTGAACACTCATAGGTCCACCACATTAATGTCCTCTTCCATGTATTCATTTTCGATATCATGAGAAGGACGCACCGCAGAAGGTTGTGGCACATGTTCAGGTGGTTCTGCAGGACATTCACTTACTTGTTTAGATTTTTCCCTTTTTTTGATGGGTTTGGTTCTCTGCTTGCGAGGTGCATTAATGTGATACTTAAGTCCGTTCAAGCCCTTATATTTTTTATTACATCCTTCTATAGGGCACCTGTAGGGTTTTGCCTCTGAATGATCTGCTAATCGCACTGACAACTTTATAATTTCTTCCACAGTTAAACCACTTTGCTCAATATGAGTATTTCTGTTACATCTAGTCATTGTGGTAGCCCCTAATTCATTTTGCATTTCTCTAAGTGCGTTGACTTGACCAGCTATTGAAATAAGTTCACCTGGTGGATTTTGGGAATACATACCGCGACTTGTAGTTGGCATTTCAGTATTGAATTCCAATGCAAAAGAATTTCGGTCAGTAGTAGGTTCATCTCTTTGATCTGGTACTAATAACGATTCTGTATTGAAAATGCGACTGTTGGAAGCATTTTCAAACAGAAATGCTATATCAGATTCAACATCAGAGTCTTGATTACTTCCTGTTGGTGAGGATAGCCCAGCACTACGACTTACAAATAGTTCCATGGGTGACATTGATGGCATTTCAAAGGAATTGTATGAAGAAATTGAACTATTAAAATCACTTGCTTGTAAAAACGATTCAGGAGTATTCATGTTGACATTTAGGACAGATGAAGTTGATGGATGTTTGGCACGAGAACGATGGACTGGAGTCTCATTTGGGTTACCATTACCAACAATAGCTTGCAATGAAGATAAAGCATTAAAGTTTCGACGTGAACCTGAAGGTTGACTAACTGGACGACCTATTGTGAAGTCCGATACGGGGTTAGATTTTGTTATAAATTTAAGGTATAAAAGATATCTTACCCATTCTAACATCATTTATATCGTTTGGAAGCACTTTGCTTAAGGGCACCATTTGACATTGATCATTACTTATTTTCTCATCGTCGTCTAGGAAAACATGGCACCGTTCTACATGCTGAATTAAAGCTGCGAGTGAATTAAACTTTTGTCCGCAGTTGCGGTATTGGCATTGATTACCAAAGAAAAAGGCCATTATTATTATTTTTTTTTAATAATAATTACGTTAATCAAAGTCTTTGGAGAGTGTGTCTAAACACGTTCAGAGTGTGACAAATGCCAGACGAACAAAAACGAATGCAAATCGTTTAAGTTGACACAAATGAAGGCAAATATTTTTTTTTTTGTGACTTTAGGTATTGCCATGCAAGAAAATGTGTAATTATTGAAAATTATATATCAATTAACCAATTATGTAGAACGAATTATGCTATAAAGTGATTGGAAGTATTTTACTTCAAGTATTTCGGCGATTATATCATCTGTGAGGTCATAAATTTACGTCGGCCTTGCATATACTCTTTTGCATTTGCTTTAACCAAAGAAAAATCTTATATATATATTATAGTTTTGTAATAGATTTCTGATAGTTTTTAGATTCACATTAGATATACCAAACCGGTACGTAAGTGCAATAATTTTTGTTTTGTAAAATAAAATTAATGTGACTAACTTTTAAATAATGTACTGGATTTGGAAAAAATTGAATAATTTTTATTGCGCTTTCAATGGTGCCTATAGACATAGGTTTCATATATTTTTATTGTTTTTTTTTTAGTGTAAATTGTGCACTAATTCGTGATGAATTATATTGACTTTAAAATTAAAATCTTGTGCAGAGATAAGTCGAATGAAATTACTCTACTCATAGTGTAAACACTTTAATTTAAAATGACATTTTCTAAATCAACTCCATATCGAACGGTGGTGTGAACACCATACAACACTCTGCTTACTGATAAAAACTAGAAACGAAAACACATATTGACATTTTACTGCTAGCAATTCACCGATAATACAGAATTTTTAGAGTGACCTTAAAATTTAAGTTCCATTTGAATTATGGTAAATTAAATTAGCAGCACTTAAAAGAGCTACTACATGTCCGATGTGAACTAGTCCTGTTTCTTAATCGAATGTTTGCTGCCAACAGTTTTTTAAAGTATATCAAACATTAACATAACATTATTTCGGTTATAGTCTATTTAGACTATCATACTTAGCTCATTTTAAAGTTCTTTTTGATAGGAGGGAGGCTTTAGTTGGATTTCTCATTCAAAATCCATTCGGTACGAGTATAGCAAATCTCTTTTTGTTAAGTTCACGGATTCAGAGAATGCTTCCCAGAAAAACTCTAATTCGGTAATTACGAGTGCAAGTTATATTAAGTTATATTAAGAGCAAAGGGAACATAATGGAACATAATTCCAAACAAGAACTTAAAAAGATTTTTAATAAAAATATAATGTTAAATAATATATATAAATACACTCAGTAGTATTTCAAACAAAAAAAACTATTATTTATTTTTTTATTTTGTTTCGCTGTTTTAGGAGTATTCAAGCTTTAAGTAAGAAAGTGCAAACACTTAAAGTCGGTTTAGCAATGCACAATTAGGGAACACTTAAACGTCATGTGAGTTAATTTTTACTGTGTAAAGATTTAGAGAGTGATTATAATTATGAATAATATGACAATACGTATACATACTTATAACCGTTATACGGTTACGGTAATTATACTTACTTAGTTTAATTCCGTATAGATTTTGTATGAACTTTTTACGTAAAATGGCACATATTCCCATATATCTGTTTATTTGTCGAGTTAAGTAAAGTAGTTTGAACATAGCATTGTTATCATTTTTGATGAACTTCGAAATAATCAAATATTAATTCAAGTCAATATTTTACTGAAGAGCAAAAATAAAGAAAAATTGTCATCTGATTTTGTATGTAAATTTTTTATTCATATTTCTTATGTCGGCTGAGTGCTAAATAACTGCTAAGTGCTTTTTACTGGACACTGAAATATCATATAAACTGAAATAAAAAACACAAAAAATAAATTTAGTGTCAAATCTGCCTTGTAGTGTACAATGTGGGATGGTTCTTAAATTTTTTAAAATATAATTGCTAATTTGCCTAAATTAAGTCTTAACATGCTAATTTATATTACTCTCTTAAATTATTTTATCGTAACTTTTATTTCTGGCATGACAACTCTCAAAGTCGAAATCTGTACCGTTGACTCGTGTCAATTTTAACGAATTGTGCACTCGTTTTTTATCGTTTTGTATTTGTGACATTCGTGCAAATATGGCCGCGGTCTATTTAAAAAATCAAGGAGGGAAAAAAATTTTTGAATTAAAATAATTTATATGAATATTATTCGTTTTTCGAATTAATACTACTGTACCATAGAGCTTTAACTCCGATCAACTATTCTATTATTTCACTGCTATCGAAAGGTATGACTTTCTGACGTGTACACGTCATCGAATTTCCTTACGCAAAATCTTCCACAGTAGTTATGGTTAAAAACCATATAACTGATGTCGTATAACGAATATAACGGAACTGATGTGATACTATCAGTTGAGTCTTTGTGCACAATTTACTCACCCCAAACTGTGGCTTGATACGAAGAGGAGTTAAGGTATTATAAGATTTTTTAATAAATTTTCAATTAGTTGTACTAGTTAGTATATTATTTTGATTAATTCTTATGATATATCTGCGATGATAACTTAAATATGTTAGTATGTCACTTTGATGGACTTTTCTTGTGATGTTGGTTGGTTGGTTACAGTGGCAGGTCATAAGATAACTTCAAATGTACCTCAATTAGCGATTTTTCGCCGTTTTGTTACCACATTCCTCGCAAGAACCCTAGTATAGAAGAGTAGAGACTAAATCCATCCCACCGAATTTAGGTAATTTAACAGGTATTTCATCCTTACCATTGAGCAGTCTAATAAACTATCACAAAAGTATTTTCCTAAGAACCTATATCTTCTGGATGCTAGAGCTGGGCATTCACAGAGAAAATGTATTATTGTTTCTTTCTCCCGCGGGTTTCCACAACTTCTGCAGTGAGAGTTATGGGGAATACGCAGTTTCTCTGCGTGAGTTCCTAACCACCAATGACCAGTAAGAACCGCAATAAGCCTTGCAGTGTTTACGTGATCTCTTTTGATCAGTTCCAGGGAATTATTTTTATTATAGGTGGGCCACGTTAACCTGGAAGTTGACCTTAGTGCTTTCCATCTGTTATTCACGAGTTGCAGAAAGTAAAGAAAGGTACTTCTTTTGATGGTCTCCAGGGTAATATAGACTAATACCGCCAGTGACGCATCTAGGGAGGCACCAGAGCGGGCTAAACTATCAGCTTTCTCATTCCCTACGATGTTCCTATGCCCAGGAACCCAGATGAGTGTGATATCGGCCAACCGGTTTAGCTCGTCGATTGCTTTTCTACATTCTTTTACTATTTTTGATTTTGTTACAAAGGATTCAAGAGCTTTAATTGCTGCCTGGCTGTCAATAAAAATAGCAACACTACATCTGTTCTCGTGATGTACCTGAGATAATAACTTCAGTATGTTAATATCAACTCTTGATTTAATATCTCTCTGTAGCTAATGAAATAAATTTACTATGTGATGAATATTAAAAACATAATGGTTTTACAAAAACTTCATTACAATCATACAGTAGCTTTTATTGACTGTGTTTTTCTTTGAAATTAATGGAATAAATATTGAAGAGCTGCTTCATTTCTAATCTACTCTGTTTTATTTTCTTTGGGGTTTGCATTTTGTCCTATATTTTATTGACGTCCCAACTGTTTGCATAGGTAGATTAATATTTTATTACTTCTGTAGATATAATCTGAACGTGATTTAGTGTAAGGAGCCTCAATCATGTTGACATTTTTAAGGACAGGACTGTTTTTTTTTTTTTGGAATAAATCTTACAGCATTGTACCGAAAGCTGAATAGGTCATCTATAAGGTCTTTATAACGATTGATTATCTTTCATTCAATCATCAATCATTTATTATAGTGAATGATTTCGACGTTGCAAGCCTTTTTGTGTTAGGTTGGAATAGTAATATTGAACACCAATTCTTTTCCACTTCTCCAAGTTTTCATTCGCTGAAAACGTCACCGAGGTAAAAATCACCGAGGTAAGTTTGACAATCCTTTAGAATCTTTAGATGAACGAATTTTTATATATATAAAGTTTTAATACTTTTACCAAAAAATTACTGAAAATTAACAGAAAATGTTTAGTTTGAGTCACAATACGTACGGTAAACAATTTTTTCTTCTTAATGCTTCTACACTAAAGAAATGGTCTTATTCGATCACCATGAGTAAATAAACTGATTAATAATATAGGTCGGGATAACTTTAAAAACTATCATCCAATACAGTATCTGATTTTTGAAAAAAATGTTTTTAATGAGCTAATAGCGATAGTATATGAATGTATGAATGTAGACTGAACGTAGTCTTTGACGATGGCGTCCCGAGTGTTTAAAAAACAACATTTAAAAGGGCATTTAATCCCAAAACTTTGTTCCAATAACATTTGGATTTTAAAATTTGCTGCTTAAATAAAATATCTGCTAATTATCTGTAAAATATTTCATTCAGTAAAATGTTATTTCAACTTGAAGCCAAACAGCATTTGGTAAATATTGATTTTCTTGATTTTTTTCTTATTAAATAAAAGATGAAAGTATTTAGAGTATTTGTGGAATAGATTACAAAACAGAATTTAATATTAATGACTTCCTGAATGGCATTAAAAGTTCTTAACACGCGCACAATACAAATCAAAGCTGCGACTTGAGAACTGCAAACGCTGCAAGTCACAGGAGAAAATTAACTCCAAAAGTCCAGCGTTGATGTCATCAATCTTCGTTCCAAATGAAGTGATACAAAAATATTTATTCGATTGTAAAATGTTTGTTTTTTGCTACTAGTAACAGAGCATCACAGTTTCCACCAACACAAAACATGAAGATTAACAAATTCCAACTTGAGTTTATGATTGATGCAGGACATTAAAGTACAACCACTTTTGGGTGAAAATATTCATTTAATAAAATTTAAATAAAATTTAAAAATCTTCGCATAACTCCTAAAAGTACGCAAAACTACAATCGGTTGTCTGAAATTAGCTAAAGTATAAAAGTCAATATAGTTTAAACTCTCCACACTGATTTGGGTTTTAAACTGAACCTTCCTTGTATTCAGAAGAACTAAAAAAAGGGAAAACGTTAGTTCCATGTTTGCTGTTTTCTCGTGCGTTAAAATGTTTACGCAGTATTTTTTGTCAAACGCACGCATTTTTTGTATTTCACAGATTCTTTTTAGTTCCGAAAAGGTTGCCAGTATAAAATACTCGCACTCACATCGAATTTATTTCAGGGAATTGTGCTATTTTTTTTGGTTTGGTGCACAATATGCTGCTGTGGTAGCAATATTTTCCAGTTGAGGAACTAAATATTGAGATACGTCTTTACGTGTTTTGATTTTTAAATTGATTTGTTTTGGTTCTGACCCTTGCGGGATTTTGCTTGAGTTAACCTCTTAAAGTGGTCAGTTAATGTGGCTCTTAGCGTATGTCCTTCTGTTAGATATTTGCTCACGAAATCCCTTAAATTTTTGGCTTTTAAATCTGGTAGGGAACACATAATTTTAGTGGTTATAAATTAAATGTATTTTACTCAATATACATCCCAAAATAAATTACATATATTTAAATAAAAATAAAGAACTTCATTAAATAGCTTAAGTAGCAATACTGTATGAAAAAAACATTGAATATACTAAAATGCAAACTTCCAACTTAGTAAAGTTGGTCTACAATTTTATTTTAATATTTAGCGAACAAAGAGTTGTAGGACTTTCAGTTTAAAATACTTAACTGGTATAAATAACTGTTGCTCCTCCTAGGAATTAAAAGCTTCAATACATAATATATCAATAACTGTGTTAAATCAGTTAGCAAACTAGCAACAAATGATTTTATTATCTTAATAAAATATTGTATTTTATTTTTGTATATAGTTTTTTGAAGAGCTAGCTTGCAAATACAGACACTTTGATCAACTTATTAAAAAATGTCATATATATATGAAGGTGAATATCAAGCAAAATAGTATGAACTTAATCACTTAACATTGAAGATAATCATTTAGCATTTAATAAATCATATTTTAGAACAGCAAAAACTGTGACTACCTTCAGCTCAAAAAGTACTCGGATTTTGTAAATAAAACACAAATTTAAATTCTATTCCAAATTTATTTTATCTCCTTCAAAATATGCTCCTTCTGAAGCGATACACATATACCAACGCTTAACCCAATCTTCCACACACTTTTCGTAGGACCGTGAAGGTATGGCTTTTAGTTCCTTCAGCGAATTCTCTTTTACCGATTCAATCGACTCAAAACGCTTACCACGAAGGAGCAATTTGAGTTTCGGGAACAGGAAAAAGTCGCAAGGATCCAGATCTGGTGAATATGATGCCTGAGCGATAACAGTGGTGCCGTATTTGGTCATAACAACAAGAATTTTCCATAGTAAAAATCGCTAAATGCACTTGAGGTAGTCTCACATTAACAGCTGCTGTAAACAAACTAATTGACAAACAAACTAATTGACGGATGGCGCTCAAATTTGTACCATATATCAAAAAAGGGTTTACCAACATAAGAAAAAAAAATTTTGAGAAAGGTCGATTACTTAAGGAATAGTTAACAAACAACAAAATAACGGATACTTTTTGAGCAGAAGGTATAAAAAAATGAAACATGAGGAATACTTGCTGAATAGAAAATAAATATATGCCTTTTGTTTAGTTCCAGTGCCGAAAAATGAAAAATAACATAATTAGTAATAATTTATATATGAAATCAATAATAACATCGAGTTAGATCGAAAAAATAATATTGCACTTTTTTTGCATTCCGACAGAAGACCATATTAGTTTATACAAAATCAATATATCAAACCAATACAAATTAATTAAGACTACGATGAATTAATAAACGAAAAATGTAAGGATTGCTTAATCAAAAAGATCAGACTCCTTAGAGAAGTAGAGAGAAAAACACAAGAGTCCTTAGGAACAGTCCGTGGCTAATAAAATATTGAACAAGAAAATATGTAGACTTGGTATCTGAAAAGCTTGAGAAATGAAATTGTAACCATGTAGAGTCATCAGCTACAGGACTTTATATACAGCAAACTACATGTTATGGTCTGTAGAAAATATCTGCTCGAAAATAATATAAATTCATTTAAATTCTACTTAATCTTGACCTAATATATACCATATTTTATCAATGCGTAAATAATTTTTTTATATATGAAAGCTAAAAATGCAATGCTTTATAAACTTATAAATCTGTTTTTATATAATAATATATAATAAAAATAATATTATATCTGAAGGATATGAATACTTATTAATGATTAAAAACAAGCACACCAATTGCTTTCCCCAACGTTTATATTTAATTCAATCATTATGATTCCATTTTCTTCTGCTAAAATTTTGGTTCTCACCTTATATACATTTGAGCATAATTTCAACAACTTGTTAAGCTATGTATAACTCAATCATTTTCGTCCAATAATTCCATGCCTTACGATACCTAACCAATTGTGTATCTTTGCTGTTTTTTGCTTTTATTTACGTTAGAAGAAAAAAGTCACAGCGTGCTATTTTATCCCACTAAAACCACTTCATAGAAAATTTTTAACACTGGCATGGAACCAATGATATCTCCCTGTAGGTATAAAATATGTAACTTTACGAAATTTTTTATTCTTTCCTTCCTTCTATTTGTTTGTTGGTGGCTCTTGTGTACCTTGACTCTTTATTATATATAGTATCTGGTTTTCTATTGCTGCGTGCCGGTTAATTATATTATGATTGACTTATTTAATACTTATGATAAGTAGTTATTAACTATTAATCAAAATTTTCGGACATCTAAAATACCATATCTGTAAGCTTTATATATACATTATTATTATTAAATAATGGGCTATGGACCGCGACCTAAAAGAACTATTGTGCGCCTAAGGGTCCAACTAAAACAATTCTAGACTATTAATAACACTCTTAATTGCTGTAGGCTTATTTTTACCTATTTGATTTGGGACTAAGATACCGCTTCCTAGGTAGTCGAGTCTACGTCTTGTCGCCGCTGGGCAGTTGCATAGGATATGTTTTAATGTTTCCTTCTCCACATAACAGAATCGACAGGAATCACTTTCTACCACAGTTTCGTAAGTTTATAGATATATATATAATAACAGTTATAAATTTTTGTGAACAACAAATTTAAAATGTAGTTAAATAAATCTAATAGTTAATACCAATATTATGACTAACAATGTAAGTTTGCGTAACTTCCAAAGATAGCCTGTTAGTTTGGTTTTTAATTTCAGGTAATGTTGAATTTGGGTGTATTCTTTAACTACTGAAAAAAGAATTTTTTATTGCTTCCTTAGATTCTTCCGTAGAGTCTGAATTCAAGCAGTATTCGAGGTTTAAAAATCCAAGCCTTGTGAAAGATCCAAAATTCTATTATATCTGTTAAAACTAAAGTCGATTATGATTCTCAATTTCAATTTTTATGTTATCAATTTATTCGAAACTCCGTCTATGAGATTAGAAAGTCAAGAAAAATTTTGCGTAAAAAATTTCATAGTCATATAAATTATGAATGAATAAATAAATACTCATAATGAATAACTATTCAAATTTCTCTCATCAATTTTTGTTATTCTTTGAGCAGAAGATATATGCATAATGATTCTTTCGGTGCAATGCATAATCATGTTTTCTAAGTCTTACGCAGCAATTTCCATCTCACTCTAAACCTTTAATATAAACCAATGTTATTGCAATGTTATGGCAATGTTATTTCCTAAGATACACAGATTACATATTGCAGTCCTTTCATGATCCTTTAATTAATTTCACACCACTTTAGTTTGACAAAATTACAAATAAATACACTGAAAGCTATAGAAAAGAAAAAAACAAAAACAAAAACAACAACAAACACAACTGCAAATACCTTAATTTCTATGTATTTATGTGCAACGTGCACGTGGCTTGCTTTATGTTATTGCATAAAGGAATTGTGACAGAAAGGAAAATTACAAGCAACTACACACTCACACACACACACACACTCTTACCGTTGCCGTTGCCGTTGCTATGAATGAATTTGCCGCTTACCTGCACGTTGCTTACGTTTATGACTCTCATATGTGGGGATGTATGGTGGCTGGCTGCAGTGCGCGAGGGACTCAAAGGTGCCCTTTCACTTGTAGGTGTTTGCGAATGAAAAATAAATTTTATTACTTTATAATTCATAAAGTGAGTGTTAGTGTGTGAATAAATAAATGCGATATGTGTACGCTTGCTGTAGCCATAAAAAGACACAAACACAAGCACAAACACACATGCACTTGTTTCACAGCGAATGAATTTATTATATTTTTGTTTGCTTTTTGTATTAATTTTGAATTTATAATTTATTTACAAGTGCTTTGCTTTATTTGTGTGCGTGTGCGTGTGCGTGAAATAATCTTCAAAGCCTTTAAAATAAAACAAAAAACTTAATGCAACACATAAAATATAATACACAAACGTGATTTATGCTCTCAACTCCAAACAAACTTATGGGAAGTTTATTTTAATTTTTCAATATAACATATAGACTTTAGAAGTGAAGATACATTAGTTAGTTGGTAGGAGTTAACATGAAGACTAAAATATAATTTTTCATTGTAGTATTTTATTGTAGTATGACTTATCTGAAGTGCATTAAATATAATGTATATAAATAATTTGAGTCATACATAATATAAATGTATTTACTTAAAGCCTACATGAACTCCATTTAAATATAGACATTAACAACTACTCGATTAATACTCCAAATAGCCGTCAATTTAACATTAGCGAGTGAAGAACTTCAAAGTGACCCTCTACCACTTAAATATTCTCCACAAAAGTCAGCGCTATTTGTCTTTTCTAATCTTTAGTTTTTCTCCTTTTTTTCTCCTTTTTTTGTCCTTTTTTCTTCTTGATATTTGATGTCTCAATGTGCGTTCTTATGTGCCAAGAGTATTTATAAAAGCCATAATTGCGGCCATTTTTCTAACAGCTCCGAGCACACTACAAAGAAATAAAAAGTGCTGCTCCGTCTTAAGTATGCATAAAATACACTCGCATAAACTAAAAGCAGAAGCAAAAGAAGTGAACAACAGAGCAAAAACTATAAACACACGCTTATCACGCACATATACTCATACGTTTACCAGCAATCGTGTAAATTTACTTAAAGCATTACACTAACAACACAATCAAGCAACAAATTGCAGCAAAATTGTTACATTATTGTTTTTTTTTTGTGTTTGTGTTTTTGTTTTTGTGTTTTGATTTTTTTTTTAGTTCATACAGTTGAGCTCGTACAAGTACTTAAACCACATTTGCCTAAATTAAACACACTTCAGAGTGTGTGTGTGTGTTTGTGTGCTCGTGTGAGTAATTTAATGTGCGTGAGTGTTGACATAAAATGTTAACTAAGAAAAGTCTTAATCTTTGTTGATGTGATTTTGATTGTTATTGGTAACATAACATTTTCCGACTTATTAACTGGACTCAGTGCTGTTAACTACTAGGCAACTTTTATTTGCGTTGAAGTTACTGGGATGCCAGAAATATATTCATTAACTTTGCTAAAATATGAAATTGGCAAAAAATTATTTTTATTTTTACAAAAATTAATTGAATAGTATTGAAATTTAACAATTAAAAATAAAAATATAATTAATTCAACTATTCTATAGCGGGTTTATGATTTCGTTCTAATATAAACAAATCAAGTGAATTTGTTAATAAAACCTTCACAGCAAAAACTACAGAAAAATGAGCGAACAAAAAAGTCAAGTACGGCTTTGTTTAATTCAATTGGTTAAAAAGCGCTGACTCTGAGCTTCCTATTTGGCAGGGCACGAGTTGGATTCTAGATACTTGCAGTCTCAAAAAATTATTTAAGACTAATTAAATACAAGAATTATTTGCAAGACCACTAATGTTAAGTATTTGGCAGCACTCGAAACAGCTGTATGTCAGCCGAAAATTCAATTAATTAAAATAATTTAAAAAGAATTTTTGTTTTTTAGTTAATTTAAATTTAAATACAATACAATTTTTTTTTTAGTAAAATAGAGTTATCAACTCTATGGTTCTCATTTTGCAATGACATATGTCTTCCATATGTCCTGTCATCCAGAACGTTACGTGTTTAGTTTAAAGTTTGCTATTTTGCAATATAGACTCGCTTTATGTGAAACATACGCTAATTAATTGCTCTTGAAACATCGTTTGAATGAATGTTTTTTTCAATGCTGAGGCATATTTCTGCTTGGTGGATATATCAACAAGCAAAATTGTAACATCTAAGGCAGTAAAAACACACAACTAAGGGCCATGTTATGCAGAGGGTATCGGGCACGGCAAAATTGGCTCTTTCCGGCTATGCCGAAAATGCATGCTGCATAACATACATTTCAGTATTGCCAATTTTGTATTTTTACTACTTCTTGGTTCTTCTTGATTATGCCTAAATTTAAAAGGAAATGTAGATATGCTTACTTTCAATTTGCCACCAAAAATAACTAGCAAGAAAAAACTTATAGAGGATGTAATAATTTTATTTTTTTATTATATTATCTTATAATAGTTGTTAACAGTACTTAACAGTACTTACGGCTCTCTTTAAAATCGAAAAGTGTGATAATTATATTATTAACGATTTTTAAAAAAGATTGTGTTGCTTACTGCTATTTTATCTCCAAAACGTATTAGAATTGTAATAATTTGATCCTAAAAGGCGCAAATTTTGAAATTTAATAGCAAACAACACTGTTTTGCTTTAGTACCGGAGCACAAATACGCCCACTCTCATGCCGGAGCTTGAACGACCATATTGTTTTTTCTCTCATTCTCAAATTTAAAATTTACATTGAAAACAACAACAATTGTGCTCATGCCATGCTTGAGACACTCTGCATAACATCGCCCTAACTGTCATAAGCCCATTGCATCGACAAAAGAGTCAGTACATGATATAGTATATGGTAGTGTTAGTGTTAAATGAAAATATTGAAGATATGGCACTAACCAACCGTTATGATTATTACTACTACATGATTATAACTTTTTTTTCGCATATAATTGAAGATATTGATTTTAAAAATATGCTTTATAAAAGGGAAGGTGTCAAAGACACTACTGGGCCTATTTACACTATCATGAACGCGAGATGAACTTGACGACAACATGAACTAACATGAACCGTTGTGTGTAAATGGATAAAATGATTGTGTGTAGTAGTGCATAGCAACAAAATTCAAAGTATTCACAAAACCAAAACATAACATTGTAGGTATATGCATACGTGTCAAGTTGAAAAAAGCATTAAATATCTTGGCTTAAAATTCATGAACAATATCACACACTCTCTTCCCTCTCTCATCTATCAGAAACCGGGTTTTAACTTCATATACATGTTACGTTCATGATAATGTAAATTGGGTCAATAAGTAGTGGAAGATTCTACTTATTGATGATTTCTCATTAAAGTATTCACGTGATATGGCATACTTATCATAAGAAGCGACTAAAATCCAGTAACCTATATTCTATATCCTAATGTTTAGAATAATGTGGATAACTTTGTATTATAACACAATCAATTTGGGCAGGTACGTAGCTGGAGAGAAAGCTTGACAGGCTGATGCACTTCCCTCCAATAAAGCGAATGACTATCTTTATACATATTTCTATCTAAATTTCTGGAAGTAAAATTTTTCTGTTCTAAAATTACTGAATAAAAATAATTTTTGTTAGAAAAGTCAGTCTGTTAGAGTCACCTCTAATAGAGGTTATAGTCATCTATTAGAAGGATGGGTCATATTTGAACAAGCTAAGAAATGAGTTTCACTTTTTCACTATCCAAGCTCAGAAAATCTTTAACCGCACGGTGCGATACATAGATTTTGGATCAATCATCGAATAATCACGAAGCTTTTGAGGAATACATAAATTAGTTAGTGAGATGGGTGAGACTCTGCAGAAACCCCCCAACATCATAGAGTAAAAGTGCCGAGACCCACTAAATCGGAAAATACTGAACATGAACTTTTTCACTAATGATTCCTGTTTTAAATGATCACTTAAGTTTCTGATTCTGATATCCGTAATGTATTATTCATTAATGAGGAACAAGTGCTTAAAATTATTTCAGTTACGAACTGTAACTATAAAAATAACTCTATAAATAATTTTTAAACCCAGTTCAACCCCAACGTAGTTTTAAAGAAAATTAATCATAAAAAATGTAAGTTTGATTCATCAAAAGAATTGCTACTGAAAAAAAGTTAGTACTTTAAATAGTTGAAAATAACGATATTTAATTATTTAAAGATTATTTATTATATTTAACTACTTAAGAGAAATATACCATAGATGTAGAATCATGCTCCCGACTTCGACATTTTAATTGGATACCATGAAAGCTTTACCCATAATAATACACACGAAAAAATAAATTAAATAGTCATAAAATTGCATAATAGTTATAATTCCTTCATTATTGATCATGAATATATAAAATTGATTTATTTATTCAATTTTTCCATTACAAATAATATTCTTCTTCTAAGTATCTTAAAGGTTAATATTTTAACACTCTCCTCCAAATGTTTTTCAGTGATTTTTGTTGTTAGTATCTTACTTGTTTTTCTCATACGAGCAACTGCAGAGTAATAATTGCTCTTGAAATGATTCCCATTGTCTATGGTAGGATTTCAGTGAAGAGCTTTAATGAGGACGAAACACTCGAACTCAATTCTTCTCGAGTGGAATGAGTGTCATTTTGTTGTTGAAAACTTTTGCATTAGAAATATCAGAAGCAAATGAATACTATGGCAAATAATTCGGAGCTATGTCTATAAGTTTATAGAACAAACAGAAAAAAAAAACTGAAAACTAAGATACGCATTACTACTTGCACACTTTAAACTTCACAACATGCAGAAGTGTTTGAATTATTTATTTCTATTTAAAATAGAAAAAATAAAAATACAAAATAGAAAATATTTAAATAAATTGTATAAATTTCATTTAGTTAACATTTAAAGAATATATATTTATACCAAATATTCAATCAAACTCTGTAAAGTAGGTTCTACAACACTTTTTAGTGACGCCACAGGGCTTAAAGACTTACTCTAAGTCCAGGAGGGGACACAATAGACACGATGGTCGCAGTGCCACATATACTAAATTTTTAATATATATCATATATTTCACGTAAACTATTTAGTCTATTTAGTTTAGTTTTATTTAGTTTATTTAGTTTTTAATTTAAGAAGAAAAAGGTGCTCAAACAATGATGATAAAGCAAACTTCCATAACTTGAACCTCTATAACTCGAATTTTTCTATAACTCGAACTAAAAACAGTGAATCAAGGGTTTAGAGAGCAAATTACATACAATTCTGCTTCCATAACTCGGACGTCTATAACTCGAATTTCTCTATAACTCGAACAAAAATTTTGTTCCGTGCCGATAGGAATATAGGAAAATGCATTCTTAAGTCGAAATTTTGTTTTAAGTATAAAAATATTTTGCTGTTAGGGGAAGTCCCGTTTTACAAACCAAATGTTTAATATTTTCTCTCTTATGTTGCTTCTTTGTCAACGTGACTTAAAATAAATAAAATAACATCCTATTCTCATAACGATTATATTGAGCTTGATAATGAAATTTGTACATCAGGTTTTCCTATAGAAGACGATATTATTGCGCATTATAGCTCTGAATTAGTGAATCCGATTCTAAGTGGAATCGAAAGTAATGATGAGGGTTCGGTGGATGAAATTGTTCATTAGCCTTCTAAGAATGAAGTAAAAAATTCATTCAAAAATCTGAATTTTTATTTAAAAACGAATGATACTCCAACAGATAATCACTTTAAAGCTTGAAATAATTTGGAATCTTTTTTTATTGAAAATAAGAAAAAAAATTAAAATCCCAAACACTAATTTTTAATTATTTCACTTTACTATAACTTCTGTGCTATATTTGATTTTAAATAAGTAAATAAATATCTTAAAATGTAATTCTAGTTTTTTACAAATATAAAAAAAAATAAATAAATTCTCTAACTCGAAGTCTCCATAAGTTGAACCTTTTGTTTGCAAAATTGGGCTTCGAGTTATAGAAGTTTGACTGTATATCCAACACTCGATTAAACTAGAGTAGCAGCAATCAAAGCATTATCACAGCTTTCATTCAGAAGTCGGAATGTCTTCTGTTTCGGTAGGGTCTGTTTCAATACAAAAGATCTACTATACTCGTAGTGCTCCACTTTTTTGGAAGCTGGTACCCTGTTCACTCCTATTCCTAAGTTTCAGACTTCGAAGGAATAGTTTTTTTTTTATTTTAAATATAGTTTTTATTTAAAAATGTATATACGGCTGGACAAGTCATAGTATATGGAAACACTTTTTAAAGGAACTAAATTTTTTAACAAGTTTTTATTGCATGTTCATAAGTTACAAATTGAATTACAAAAATAGCTTTCTCTTATTAATAACAAAATTTTCATTTCATTTTAGTTAATTTATATATCAAATAATGAATTTTCATGAAAATTACTTTTCTTACATTTTGACTTCATTGCGAAAAAGTACTTATTTTCGAAATGAATTCTTAATGAAAAATGCAATCTTTGCATTTCACTTTAATGTAGTGCAAAACCACAAGGAGTTCATCGCTCTACTGCATTACTGCATTACGAAGGAAAATGAAAAATGCTTTACGCTGAGGTTTTCGCTTTTCATATTATTTTCTGTACAATTTTTAAATCATAAACCACTTTTGTGGCTGGATTTGTTGGAAGAATGAGAAGAATTTTCCTTTTCTTTTCCATTTTCATATTGCTTCTTTTTCCAACCATTTATGCCATTTCCGATTTATAAATAAACGAAGAATAAAAAAATTAAACCAATAACTTTTGTCTCTTACCAAATTCTCGAAATTAAGAAGAAACTCTGTGTAGTGCAAAAAGTAGATGGAGTACTTTGGTTTTCCAAAAAAAAAAACAAAAAAAGAAAACGGAGCTTAACTTTTGTAATTTTATGTGATGAACAACTTTGTTCCAAAATAAAACCAAATTGCTAAACACAAAAACCAAACTTCAATTCGCAAAATAAGTAATTAAAAGATACCCTCATCGGAGTGTACAATTTCTGATTTCAATGTAATCAACTTTTTACTATTTAATCTGAAGACTGGATGGGTAAATGCAAGATTCAGGATCTACTCAATCATTTTTGTTACTATGACCACAGGTATGGTAAATAGGTGTTTCCGTTATAAATTTTATGTTCTTATTACCTAGATTCACATATAAGTAATTAAAGTAGGAGAAGATTACCCCTTTTTGTGGAAATTAATTTTATTTATTGACATTCGGGTTTGAGTAGAGAATAATATCTGTCATCTTAATATGCATTGACACCTCAACTGCTCAGCAGTTGCTGCGGAAATTAGAAAATATGCAGGAACTCATTCTATACTGCTTTTAAAATATATTAAGGAAAAAGTTAGCATACTTCTCAATACATCAGGCCAGCTCTGGTTAAGCCACATAACTTCTTTTTCGTTTAATTTAATAAAAGGACTTTTTTTGCGGTAAGAAAACTTCAGAAACTACAGTGTTAAACTTGAACCCATCAAAAACCACCTCTAAGAAGTGATTGTAATAGATCCCCCTAAATGTAGCTATAACCCTATTCCAGTAATCAAAACTAGACAGCAGAGCAGATGGGTTTAGTATTTAGCAAACTAAATTTATCAAGGTCGAAAAATATGGTTTTCTTTATTCAGTAGGTGGAGTTTATGCAACCTCACAAGAGGGTCTAGCTAATTATAAACTCTACACTCGCAATCATGATAGCGCCGATTATAGAATTCAAAAAAAAAGGCTATACAAAACTCATATTAGTGCTCTTATTTATGCACTTTAAGGGTTCGATGGGAAAATGCAAGATTCGAGATTTCCGCAATAATTTTTGTTACAGTATCCACAGGTACGGTATATGCACGATTGGATTAAAAGTCTCATTTTCTTGAAAACAAAACTTAACTCGATATAAAGTTATACATTTAAAAAGCTGACATAGGAAGGGATTACCTCGTTTTATTTAAACAAGAACCATGTTAACCATTAATGTTCGAGAATAAAGAATAAGCTGAAACTCATTTTATACTGCTACAAAGGTATATAAACTATTCAATCAATCTTTTAATAAGATTGAAGACGAGATCCCATCTTATACATTTTCACCAGGCAATTAGTCGTATTCCTAATCACGTGTCAATGAGCTTAGAGAAATATTTTAAACCCATTTTTTGAACATATTATTTCAGTTGTGAACAATATAGTTTAGTACTGGAGTAATGGAAATAGATGCTATCAAAAATAATTATACTCACATATATAAAGAATACGTTATTATTATTAAATAATGTTCTATGAATGCACTCTTATCTTAAAGATCTAGCCTAACGACCCAATTAAAACAATTCTAGACTATTGATAAATCTCGTAATTGATCTAGCTTATTTTTATCTATTTGATCTGGAACTAAGAACCCGCTTCCAGGGTAGTCAAGTCAACGTCTTGCCACCGCTGGACAGTTGCATAGAATATGTTCTGATGTTTCCTTCGTCTCATGGCAAAGTCGACAGGAATCAGTTTCTACTGCTCAAGAAATACGTTAAGAAAGGATTGAATATTTTAGAATAAAAATTAAAAAGTGGAAAAAACTATCAAACTATGGTATTTCTTAACTAACTTTGTTTGAAAATTTAATAACTCTAACAGAATAACTCTCAAGTTTAAAAGTGTTGCGACTATTTGTATTAGTAGGATTAAAATTCCGAGTCAAAACTGTATAGGACTTTTATGTGGATATATAGTCTTATATGATATTTTGCTTCACATCAGTAACTGTTGAAATAAGTCACGACAAGTTATTTTTTGATAGTAGATTAAATAAAAAGTGTTTCCTAAGTTCCTCACAACACTACTAATACAGAAATATAAGGATCCTCTTTATCTTAATAAAGCACGAAAAAGCTACCCATTCACATTGTATAATATAATATATAAGCTTCAGTCACATACAAACCTCTGAGAACGAAACTAAAAATGCAAAGTGAGGTTATTGCTTTCCACCTTAAGCTGTAACCCCTATGGCTTAAGAGTAAAATGTAAATTAAATCTGAACTGGAAGTAAATATTTATTCCCTATTAATAATGAAAAAACAAATAAAACTCATTTACTATGAAATTTTTTCACATGACAGCCTAGTTTGTACTATTTTATATATAACATCGTCACAAAATTAAATTTTCCCTATATTATTACTTTTTTTTTGCCAATACTCAAATATTTGACGATACTCTGCGGTGATATAATTATATATTACTGTGTCGATATAAATATATAATTACCATAGTTTTATTGAAGGAAAGGATTTTTACTTCCTTCTTGCTTCACTCATACATACGACCACTTCGTTCTTACATTTTAATTTACATTTTTACTGGTTAACGATGCCTTCAGCGGTTGCCACATTAATTAAAATTTAATTCAGATTAAAATATGTCTGCGGCCGGCATAACACTTCAGTGACTCGTAAAGTGCATAAACTATAATCAGTCAACACGAAACTGAAGAACACTGATACTTCGCTGCATTGGAAATGGTCCCTATTAAATCTGCCTGCTCACTTAAATGAATGCGGTTTAATATTTTCACAAGATAAATTAATGTTACTCATACGCCACGATGTCACGTATGACATATAAGATGCGCTTTTAATCTTTTTTAATTATTAAAACTGCAGTAAAAATGCATGAAGAAGCAAAGAGATTTAAAGGGAAATTGTGTAAAAATTCTTTATTTGATGCTCAACTTTAACTTTAAGTTAGGTTGAAACAACTATCAACATGCCTGGTATGTGCGGTGCGGTGCATGCAAAACCGCCTGCATAAAGATAACCAATATTGGTTTTGTTGCAAACTAATTGCTCGTAAAAGTACACCTACGGCAAGTAGCTCACGTAATGGGCAGTTTTGCACAATAAACTGATTTATACCGTAAAAGTACAATGCACTTCTATAAATCAATAAGCCTTACAGCACACAAGGATACCCAATAATGTTGAGCAGCAACAACTACTTAAGCATGTATAACCCATTAAAAATTTTTCATATCTGTTTGTGTGGATGTTGATGAGATGTAACTATTCCATATGTACTTACCTAAAAAATTTTCATAAATTCTGTGCTCAAGTAAAGTTTAGCAAAGTTATTAAAACCTGGAAGGTATTTTCACCATAAAGTTTCTATTATCTAATTTTAAATTATTCCTAAACTTTAACTGCTGCTGCACTCGTTCTTTAATTTATGAATTTACACAAAGCCCATTGACTTTATTAAAAATTTTAAATACTTTTGGAAGTGATATTTGGTAAATAATTTTCAGATTTCCCATACATATTTATGAGAGAGAGACAGAAAACAATAATTTTATTTATTATGAATCAAATGAAATTTAAATAAAATATGTGTGTTTATATACATATACATATAATACATTTCTTATATATATAATGGTTAAATCATTACTTTATGTCCAACTCTGAACGAAATAATACCAAATTCTTTAATTCACTAAAAATGTTTTGTTTTACTGATTTAATATATTTATAATTTAAATTACATATGTTTCTCAATTGAAATGGTTTGGATACACAGGATTGTTATATGTGTTATATGTCATATATATTTAAATTTATTTTCCAAGACCACTGATGAGCCAAAAATTCAATTAATTAAAACAATATAAAAAATAAAATTTTTGTTGTTGTAGTTTACTACTGTTCGAAAAAACATCTCTATAAATTTGTTTTGTAATAAATTTTTACTTTTTGACGAATTGATGCGCGCTTTTCAAGACCAACTTGGGTACATATAACAATATTGTGTACCAATATGCCTTGGTATTTAAACATTCATATATTTTATATATATAAAAAACATTAGTATAAAGAGAAAATATTTATTTTTCACAACATTCGCAATTTCAATACAGAATCATTATTAGTATTAGAGTGATAAAGCTACTACTGACCGAAATTCTTTTGCATTGGAGTTCAGTACTGAAATGCCAACTACAAGTCATGGTATGTTTTCCCAAAATCCATCAGATGAACTTATTTCAATACCTGGTCAAGTCACCGCACTTAGAGAAATGCAAAATGAATTAGGTTCTACCACAATGACTAAATGTAACAGAAATACTCATATTGAGCAAAGTGGTTTAACTGTGGAAGAAATTATAAAGTTGTCAGCGCGATTAGCAGATCATTCAGAGGCAAAACCCAACAGATGCCCTATTAACCTAAGGGTGTAATAAAAAATATAAGGGCTTGAACGGACAAAATCATCACATTAACGCTCCTCGCAACAGAGAATCAAACCAGTCCACAAAAGGAAAAAATCTAAACAAGCAAGTGAATGTCCTGCACAACCAGCTGAACATATGACACAACCTTCAGCAGTGCGTTCTTCTCACAAAACCAAAAATATATACATGGAACAGGACATTGATGCCATAAACCTATGAATAACTACTCCAAATATCCTATAAAATATTTCTTTGATGCTTATAATCCAACAAAATATTTGCATTTAAAATTTAAATTTTATTTTTTCGTTCCTTCCTTAAGGTAATGCCAATAAATTCCGGACTCGGGTCCCTCATGGACTGAAGACAAAAAGTTTTGTACCATTTATGTATTTTCAAATTACTGTTACTGGAATATTTAAATCATGATATTTAGCAACAGTTCTTGAGCAGTTAAGTCTCCCATCGAGGAGATATATCTTTGATGGAAAGTCAGTTATTACGTTAAAGACCGGTTTGAGGTATATGTAAATCGTATAAAAAATTTGACAAAGCAAGCATTGTTATTTTAAAATGAAAAATATTTTTTAATTTCAAAAAAACATTTCTTTAAAAAAAAAGTTATTATTCTTTTTACTATTCTCATTTGGCTTTAGTTGTTTATTTATTTGGAGTGGTTTCTTTTTTAATTTAATAAAAATTTTAAATTATTTTGTCAATTGAAAGGAGATCAAATAATCTAATTAAGGTTAGTGCTTTATTATATATTTTTGCTTAACCCAATATTAGTTAAACAGAAATCGAGACATGGTTTACAATATTAGTTACTAACATCATCATAATTCTAGTATCATAAAAAATTAGAAATTATTTCAGATCAGTAGTAATACTGCAAAAATCTAACTCCGGCATATTGATTCATTATTTCATACCTTTTTAAATTTGTTAGTATATGATAATACCAATAACATATGGATAATATGAAAATATTAAATAATTTATTATAATAAATAAAAATATTATTTATCTACTTATTATAATAAATGAAATAAAAAGATATTTTGGTTGTGTTATAATATCATATAATGAAATACATATAATAATATTAATTTTTTAAATATAGTTGTGGACATTCAGTGTATATAATTTTTTTTCTTGCCTGTCTTTAGATCATTTTTTCTTATATTATATTAATTAATAAATATATATAAATATATATAACTACGTTGAGAGTATTTATTCACATATATTTTAAATGATTTAATATTTAATAATATAAACCAAACAAACGACTTAAAGCCTGATGAAAATACAAATTATTTTTAGTACATTATATGTATTCTATAGTACTATATATATATTACTATAAACCCCTATATGTAAAGTTAATAATATATATAATATATTGCCTAAAAGCAAAAGTGTCTCCAAATGTTGATTTAGATTTTGTAATTGTAAATATACAAAAAAAAACCATTGAAATTTTATTTATGTTAAATTTATGTATACATTAACACATGCAATTAAGGTCTTTCAGTAAGCTAGAAGAATTTATTTATACATAAATAATAATTATTTTCGTTTAGAAAAGTAGTCGTTGGAATAAATATCTTGAAAAATAAATGGATCTTAAAAATTCCTAAAAAAAATATATCAAAATAATACTTTTATATAAATCTTCATTTTAACTTATTTTGAAGTATATTTAGATAAAATTTAGATAAAATTTAGATAAATACTCGAATTCAGTTATTATTAAAAGTAATCTTATAAATTCTTTAGTGCAACTACATACGTACATTATGGCACCTATTCCGATACAATCGTTGTATAGTTTTCAAGCGGTATCCGATATCAGAGATTACAGCCCCACTGTGCTTGATGGTAATTGGAATGAACTCAGGTATCGTCAGGCTGTGAACCCACATGCTGTAGTTCCCTGTGTCTTAGCACAGCGTGAGTGCAAAAAGAAGACAACTACTTTTCATGATAGTTATCCATATCACGGTAAGAATGACCAGATAACAGATGATTTTCTTAACATCAAATGTACGAGTTTTAAACGAAAAGAAGCAGCGGCTACTTCTAGAGGTGTTATGCGACTTCTTGATGAATTCCAAGAGAACTTGACATCCATGAATGATATTCTATTTAAACTCGTACCAAAATTACCAGAACCAGTATTTGAAGATGGCATACCTAGGGCGCGTAAAATTGATACTCTCCAGTGTTATGGAAATCAAACCAATTTCGGTTTGCGTGAGTGGATCAAGTGTAAAGTTCTTAAGGAGGCCTTCAGAACTTTTCATCTCTCAGAGTATAAGCAAAGTTATGTCAATCCAAAAACAATTAAAATAATACCGTTTACCAGAATATAAGCATCATTCATTTGTGAAAAATCTTTAAGTTGGTGCAACCATAAGATCATAGTTGGAATTGAAAAATTAAGTAAATTTAAAAGAATGAAGTAAAGTTAATTATGAAATGAAATTCGTGATTTGTATATATCTTTGTGATCTTTTACATACATGAGTAGTTCATGTATTCATGTTTAAACATGATATTCAAATCGAAAAACTAAAATAAATGAATGAAAAAAAAATTTTTTGTAATGTGTTATTTCAATGCAAATACTTTGGCAGAATATAGGTTCAATCCTTTTAGAAAAATACCTGATAGGAAAGCGTTTGATAGTTGTAAAAACTACATAAAACGATAACCTCTTGTGCACTTAACACGAAATAGCTCAGTTACTTCTTTCGCTTAAGCATGAGTGCCGGTCACCATATTTTTTAAGATGTTATTCTCTTCCCTATAAAATTTATAAGTCACACTACAGTAACTCTCCAATTTCGTAAGGTAAATGATGTTATGATTTTTATATCATGTTTCCACTGCGGCTAAATCAATTTATGTTAATCAAATTAAGATTTTTTCTTATCTACATGTAACAAATTTCATGTAACAAATATGGCAAATTTCGATAATTTCCCTTTTGGGAAATAAATTTTCTCTTGATTTATTCTTATACTATGTTCGGACAACTAATTTCCCTTAATTTCATTATAATGAAATTAAGTTAATTTCGTTAAAATGAAATTAAGTTAATTTCGTTAAAATTAAGTTAATTTCGTTAAAATGAAATTAAGTTAATTTCGTTAAAATGAAATTAAGTTAATTTCGTTAAAATGAAATTAAGTTAATTTCGAAAGTATTCATACTGTCCCAAATTAAGTAAATCATATGCTTTTTGTTTACAAATCTAATTCATATTTGTGAAATAAAAAAAATTGATTATTATAAATATAAAGAATGGCAATCAGTACCTTTATTAGCTTTAGTGGATTTCAGGTATATGAATATTTATTTTTCACTATATTTTAAATTAATAACAGTTACAGTTCTTTCTCTCTATTCAAATTTAAAAATTTGCACTATCAAAATATTTTCCGGTTTAATTAAAGTCAATTGTCATTGATATTTATTTTAAAAAAATGTAATTTTTTTGTTATCTGTACTTTATCTTTTGCTTATAATTTATCTTTTTCAAAGTTGCATTTAAAATATCCCTTAATTTCAGCCTTCGTTGCAATGAAATTAAGTCCATTTTTCTTAATTTCATTCTAACCTCAAAAGTGAATTTTTTATGGAAAAACCAACTTAATTTCGCGGAAGATGAAATTACGATTTTGTTAACAATACAATAACAACTACGTTAAAGAAACATATTATGGCATTCAAGTATTCTATTTATTGCTGATAGTGTTTTCCCTTCAAGTAGTACTTATGGTAGAACGTTGGAATAGCGCACCGTTCAACAAGTGACCCCACTGAAGTGAAAGATTAGTCGATGTAGACCACGAAACTCCTTCAAGTAGAACATATGCTTGTTTTTGTTTTCGCACCATTGGATATGAGACTATATGTTTTATATATCTTGTTTTGAAAGATCTTCGGATGTAGGATTGTATATTTTATAACCAACCTCCATGACTGGTAAATAAAATTATTTAGGGATGATTAAACATTATTCAAGATTTTCATTCCGCTGATTAGTTCTTAGTCATCCATTGCAAGACAATTTTGAGTTGTCTCTTTTTCTCTGTAGTTTAATAGTATTTAGGTATAAAGTTACGCCACCTCGCTCTGTAAAGAGCAAAGGATTGAGATGGAAGGTATAGGATATTATTACTTTTTCAGTATTTGATCCTGCGAGCTATTGTTCTGTGAGCAAATCAACTTATATTTATGCAATATATTTCAATTTGAGTACGTGTTCTACGAGCAGAATAATTTCTCAACCTTATATCATCCTAATCAACTTCAAGCAACATCTCTCTCCAAATTCCACAAAAGGTTACTATAAATTTTTGCGTGTTTAAAGTAATTTGCATCTCCAAATGCTCATGTAATTCTTTTATTATGTATGACACATCAAACAAATAAATTAACAACAACATTTTTGCGATTACAAATAAATTGTTTTATCTCGTTTAATACAAAATTTATTTTCGAAACTAATTTTCTTGTTTTGAATTATATTTTTGCAATAAACATTGCAAATGAAAGTTCATTTGTGGTGAACATGCACAAAAGTAGTGCACCGTACACATTTGCAACGACTTTTTTCTGCGGGATGTATCAATTCGCTTTCTCATTGCTAGTCGAAAAAGTCAAGCTTTTTGTCAGTTAACCTGTTTCCGGATGTACTGCGACCCCATTTGTGTCATTTCAGTAGAGAGTTGTGCTTCAATTTTAAAATACAATGAGACTTTGTCATGCAACTGCAACAAAAACTGCAGCAGCAGCAACAGCAACAACAACTACAAGTACAATATGCATTTTGTACCCGTACACTCATGGATTGGTTACACTGATTTACGAGTAATGCCACTTTTGCCAGTGCGCACCACAATGAGGCATCCCAGCGGTGGGCTATTGTGCTGCTCCCACATTGTCAAATACCGTTTCGCCGATAAAAAATGCAAAATATAAAAATCTGGGTTTTTGTGTCGATTTGATGCACAGAAACATATTCACAAATAATATAATGTTAAGCTTAATGCTAATATATTACATTATTATATTAAAATAAATTATAATAAGTTCAATAAAAGTTTAATAATAATTTAAGAGGTGTTTAAATTCAAACTTATATAAAGTTTTTGGTTATGCTTTAATTTTTAATATTAATAAAAATTATTTTCTGTATATCAGAACCTATAACATCTCAAATATAAACATCCTACTTACTCAGCGACGGAACAACTTTTTACTTCATTAAAACTCCAACTATTAGTTTAATTGGTGGGTTTCTGCACTTAACTCTCAACATAGTATGATCCTTTAAGGGAAGCAGTGCTTGCTATAATTACTCCTGCATTTTACACATTAAATTAGTAATACGAACCGTAGGCTCAGAAGTGTTTCTAGTCTAAATGTTTTATGCTTTATTGCACATAACACGATTCGCAGGGAAGCGTAAATTAAAGTCACGTATACGCAGTGTGAGCCACACCACAAAGTCTTTAGCGGCAAGTCCTTTTAACGTAGATTGCAAGTTGCAACTCAGCGTCGGCAAAGGAAATGCATACTTTGTAGTGAGACTCTTAAAGCAAATCTGAGGTATCTATTACGAGTTTGAGCACTGATGCAAAATTTGTTAAAATTATTTAAGTTAAACTAAAAAATAAATTATAATACACTAAACACAGCGTATGTTTGTCTAAATTATCCGAGATCACTATCTTAGAATACTTTTTATTAAATTTTAATTAATTTTTGGATTGCATATATTTTGCATTGTTCAAAAGTACTGTTTAAAAAATATACGTTACAATTATTTAGAAGTATCAGACCACAGATCATTCCTAAGTGAGTGGTATCTGATGACAAAAATTTAATACAAAACTAAAAAAATCATTATATAGTAACTTCTAAATGTCGTAGATTGAAGTTCAAAGCACCAGCAAATGATATATTTCAAATCTGAATAAGTGATAAGTCATCTGGAAGTGATGAACATAATCCATTGAATTTTCTGTCCATTACTTATTTGTGGATACAAAACTTATTTTTGTACGGCTGTTCGGAAAATAATTTCCTTTCCTTTAAAGAAAATGCATAACAGGGAATAAATAGGGAATAAATTTTTTAATGAATCAATATTGCGCATTCCAATCCAATATCTTTAGTCTTACTTCGGCTAGTAGCTTGATTCCACCGCTTACTAACCTTTTGTTCTTTGCTGGCAAAAAAAATGATTCAGATAATTTTTGTCTACCTAATTTGAAACAAAAGCTTAGCTAGTCTGTGGGTAAGAAATAAATTAATAATTATCTGAAAAGTGCCAGAGCACAAACTTTTTCCGTCAGAACATGAGAAACCCACGTCTCGAACTTTAAGATAAATCCTGAGCATTTTAAATGTAAACAAACACCAATCTAAGTATTTTTTATACTCCGGTTAATCAAATTCTTTTAATAAAACTTAGTAGGTTAGTTTAGAAAATAAAATATTTTTATATATTGAAAACAATATTATCATTTGAAATATTTTTTGTATACAGTGCGTTTAGAAATCGTTTATCAAAAAAATAGATGAAAATGAGGTCGTTTCATAAACCTCAGCGTAAACGCAAAAAGTCGTCAAATGTAGGTTCAGTCTCACAAGTTAAAAAAGTTGTTGTTGGTCGTGAGGTCTTAAGCGTTTTTTCTGGATTTTTTTAGCAATGCTGTTAAAGCTGTTACTCAAAATGAGTCCCACTTCAATAAAATTGTACCAACAGATCCAGAATTTGTAGTTGATAATAGTTTTAACAAAAATGAAACCGAAAAAAAAGAAAAGGAAAGTGAGCTAAACAGCAGCTGTTCCAACAATGGAAGCCATATTAATTTACAAAGTAATCTAACAGCCATGAAGAACAAATTCACATCTGCAGAAAAATCAAACAATATTGAGAAAGCGAAGTTAGTTTCCATTCCAAATAAATTGGAAAATAATGATTATTTCAACTGGACTTCAGTTCAAGAAACCAAAAAGGAAGAAAAAGAAAGTGAGCTAAACAACGGTTATTCCAACACTGAAAATCATATTAATGTAGAGACTAATCTAACAGCCATGGAGAACAAATTCACATCTGCAGAAAAATCAAACGATATTGAGAAAGAGAAGTTAGTTTCCATTCCAAATAAATTGGAAAATAATGATTATTTCAATTGGACTTCAGTTCAATCAGCGTGGAAAACTAATCCTTCTGTAGAAAAATCTTATCAAAAGCTAGGTAGTGAGCTATTGAATTACGATCCAGGACCATCAGGTTCACCAAAACAAAGTAAACGTAGAAAGCAATCGCCCAAATTCACAACCCATGATAACAAGTCTTCTATCCTTGCAAATAAAAAAACTGTTTGTCAGCCTGATGCTAAGTTTAACTTATACCAACTGGATTCAAAGTCTGAAAAAAAGGCGATACCTGTCAACATCACCCCTCTGGAAAGTGTTTTTCCAGAAGTTATAAATTTCCTTAAGAATGTTGTAGTACCAACAAATAATCCAGTTCCTAAAGGTGAACATTTGGTTAAAGGTGGAGAGTCATTGATTTGTGACCAAAATCTGGAATCTCCACCTGATGCAAACCGTGCTGAAACTGATGAGATACCTGTTGGAGAAAGAACAGAAGATGGCTTGAGTGTAATGAATCGAAATACGAGAAAGAGAAAGGCTACTACCACCAATGGACGTAGCTCGATGATTGACCGTCTTCGTACACGTAAACGTAAGCCCAAAATCAAAAAATAAGATTGCAAATTCAGCGTAGAAAGTGTATTTTTGATTTAGAATTAATATTTGTTCATATATATTTGGATAAAACCCAAACGTTTGCCCTGTAAAACATGAAAAACTCGAAATTTTAAATATATATAGAGGTTTATGGTTGTTTCAAAAAATTATTTTTAATTCAATTGATAGAATATGCATTGTACGAACCAGTAGCGAGGCGCCAGCTTTTTGGCAAGGTGTTCACAATTTGATCAAAACAGAATTCCAACTATAACGTATTCCCCCTACTTCTGAGTTTTGTCCTTTCCACAAGCGAATAGCGTTCAAGACCAACAAAACAATTTATTTAAATGTTCGAAGCCTGTGATCCACTGGTTTTTATGGTAAATAGCTGCAGGAAAACGGCGACTTACCACAGATTTCGACATTTTTACATCAGGTACCAAATTCTTCATATCTGGAGTTGGTCTATTCATTTTATTTTTGTTTACTTTTACCATTTGCGAGTATAAAATTGCAATAATGACTTTGTTTTTGGTTTATTTCCAACCTGTACATAAGAGTAACAAACTCTCATGCGTTCATTTACTGTTTTAGTTTGTATTTACTATGAGCGGTTCAATTTTTTTATTGAACTATTTGGTCATATAAAACGGTAACCGTGACTTTGAATGTCTTTGCACGCTTTGTATGAACTTGCGGTTCAGTTTGGTCGAGTGAACCTCTAGTTAAATGTAAACCGATTTTCGCTCAGTCATTTATTTTCTCTTTTGTATTTACTTTGCATAACATTGGAGGTTCACTTTTTTATTGAACCGCTTGCACGCATTAATTTAAGAGTTATGATTATTTTACGTACATATTTTGCGGGACTTGTTTTCTCTTTTATTTTTATATTTGTTTGTATGTTTTGTGTTTATTCAATATTGAACATAGTCCCAATATGAATGCTATATAATTTGCATGCTTTGTAAGCAGCGCGGTGCAGTTTTTATTCTGCACCTTAGTATATTTTAAAAGGAATGTGTTTTCTCTTTTATTAATTATAAGTAATTTTGGGTGTAACTTACATATGTATGTGTGATTTTGTTTGTATTGTGCGTTTTGTGTTTATGTTAATCTGTTTGGAAAAGCTATTATAAACAATGTTAAGTAGCAAAATAGCGAGATTATTTACCTAATAGAAAATATATCTAAAAAGGAAGCTTTGTTAAGGTGTTCAGTGAACACTCTGAACCATTCGACGCCTCGCTTCTGGTTCGAACGTATAAAAGAAAAAATAAAACTTATATCTTTTGCAATAATATTTATTATTCTATTTTTGAAAATGATTATTGAAAATAGATTTTAAAAAAATAAAAATGTATATATCATCATCCAAACAAAACTTAGGTTGTGCTGAATCAGAAGTCTTCGAAAGTTTACTTTAATGTACTATTAAGTATATTGCAGTCTATTGTAAATTCATACTGTTAAGATTTATTGCAAAACCAGTTACGATAAAAAGCCTCTGAAAATTGGCCGAACTTACTACTTTATTGATATTAGGAATATTATTAGTATAATAAAATATAGAGCATTTGACAAATCTCAGCTACAACTTCTAAAACCTATTATTGAAAGAATGAAATCTTGATCCATCCCAACATTTTGGTTTTCTAAGTCAACAGTCAGCGATTAAACATATACATAGATATTCTATTTTATAGAAGATAGAAAACTTTGGTCTGCTTTATTTTTCTTCATAGCACCTGGTTTTGACAAGGTTTAGCACACAGATCTACTACAAAAATAAAAAAATATTCTCTCATCCGACATTTGCGGCAGCTTAGAATTATATTAAGACCACTGATTTTTTAGTCCCAAAGAAAAAAAATGATTTTTCTAAATCTGGGTATGTTAAAGCCGTTAAAATTTCTATTAAAATTTTTGGAATTTGGTTTTACATGTTTTTATTATTTATTTTATTCCCAAAATATGTATGGCAAATTTATAAGACCCAATGCTGAGTACCGAAAGTGGCGACTACTATACTAAATTTACTAATTTCATTTGTTTGTTACTCGATTATAGAAAATTGTAATTTTCGCATAATAAATAGACATAGTTAAAGTATACATATCTAACTTAAGCTCATGTAATTATCTAACAATGAATCTCAAATTATTAATCATGCCTAGACCAAAAATCAAAAAAATTACTCCAAATTAACATTAAATTATTAAAATATGCATGAATTACAATCTATATAAATAATATCAAATCCTTTTATATATATTTTTTATAATGAAGACTTATGTTCTATACAAGTGCTGTTATCATACACTATATCAAATAATAATTAATGAATTAATTTTAAAGAAATACTGCGTTTTGGGGACAATTGGGAGGATACTGAAAAGAACTCTAAGCAATTTTTTGGATTTTTAAGGGTAAGTGGCAATTATCAGCTCTTATTCATTGAAGTAATCAGGGTTTTTTGGGTGATCTTATATGAACTTCTATTTGATTTACATTATACTTACAATATACCTTCACCTACAAATAAAGTTATAGTCATATTTATAGATGAGACTGCAACTCTTTTTGTTGCAAATATGGCGGCGATATCAAAACAGAAATCCAAAATGCTGTTAAGGAAATTTCCTGAACTGAACAACGAAAAGGAAAACTGCACTAAATATTACGACATCAAAGCACATAAACTTTGCTAATAAACCCATGACATGTCTATAGATCTATATATTTGACAACCAAACATCTTATTCAAATAATACAATGTATATTGAAATAATCCTAGATGCAACTCGTCTTGCAATGTACACAGCAGCGTTCACCGTAACCTCCATATACTAATTATCTTCACTAAATATAAAAAATTTGTACCAATATCATCAGTAATGACTCTGGCGGCATATATCTGAAGATGGTAAAAAGTTGGTTGATATAAGTGATTTAAAAAGACAACTACAACACACTAAAATCTTTCAAGTTCCGGTGTTATCATTTATATTCTGTAGAATATATTGATTCTATTTGGTTTTTAACATCAATAATGACGGAAGAAACTATTTTATAAATACAAACTATTGTTTGCAATAAAGAAGTTTTTGTTGAACAGTAGTGAATATGCAACAACAAAAATTTTAAGTTATTTTAATTGAGTTTTTGGCCTTCCCTACAACTGTTTCGAGTATTGCCAAATACGCATCATCAGTGGACTTGGAATCACATCCAGTATTTAATTATTCGTAAATAATTTGTTGAGAGTCCAAGAGCCCACGGTTTAACTCGTGCCCTGCCAAATTTGAAATTCAGAGTCAGATAATCATTAGTCAGTTCATTAACCAACTGACTTGAAGCCTGAAGACTGATTTGTTTATTTATTTATATTTTCTTTACGAAATTATGTATATTTTATATAAAGTTTTGTTTTCATTTACTGACATATACTGATTATTTAATTACATTGTAGTTATTTTATTTAATAACCTCTTTGGTCAGATGCGAATATTGACTGTAGTAGGGAACGATGTTAATTTTTTTTTATACCACATAAATAAAAAATTTTTTACACATAAATCCTATGTATATATTGGATCTATTTAAATCAATAATTTTTTTGGTCAATAAATTGAATTTCTTTAGCTCATCGTTTTTATTTTTTCTGGGCTAGCCTGAGTGCCGATCTTTTTTTTAGTTTCATACTTTATCGTTTCATGTTTAAAAGAAATAATTTTTCTTCAAATAAAAACCAATATTTAATTTAGTTATTAAAACATTTAAAAAGAAAGAAAACTAATTTCTTAATAAAATTTTATTCACTTCTATTGAACAGCCCTTCTAGTAATCATAGCAAAGCTTTTATAACAAACAAAATTTATTAATAAAGAGGTTTTTAGAAGAGTAGTAAACTACAACAACAAAATTTCATTATATATTATTTTAATTAATTTTTGAGTACTGTCAAATACCCATCATCAGTGGTGTTGGAAAAAATTCTTATATTTAATTATTCGTAAATAATTTTTTTGAGGCTGCAAGTACCACGAATCGAGCTCTGGTCCTGCCAAATTTGAAGCTCAGAGTCAGCGCTCCCTAACAAACTCATTCAAAGCCGTACTTGACGTTTATGTTCGCACATTTTTCTGGACTTTTGTTCATTTGCTGTGGTAGTTTCATTAACAAATTTACTTGCTGTGTTATTAAAACGGAATAATAGTCATTATATTTATTAGAAACTTAGTATATTTCATAAAGCGATTTTTAGAACAGTAGTGAATTTGTTAGTAAAGTAATACTATAGATATATTCTATAGCACTCATTTTTTAAGCATCAGTATCTATATGAAGCAGGCTTCTGAACAAATTTATGGACCTTTGTTTTTTATAGGATCTACGGGAACTAATAAATTTCTTCTTTTTTTTTTATTTAACAATATGTCTTTATCGAATCGCTTTTATCTGAAGTCTAACAGTAAGTTTTAGAATCTTAAAATAAAATAACCTTACATTAAAAATTATTTTAAATATACATACTACAATGATTTATAAAATGAATTGTAAATTTTGTTAAAGTGTCTCTGAATAAGTAGATAGGGCCTATTTATCAGTTATTACAACTCATAAGTTGAAAATATATATAGGTGAATATATATAAGTGAACAAATTTAATTCATATTGAAGTTGACATTTCTGCATAATCTCCATTTAATCCTATCCATATTCTCGACTTTTCCGTGAAACTTTAGTGGCATTTTAGGAACAATTGACAATTGTTTTATAGCAAAAATACTATAAAAACCGTTATGTTATAATCCATTTTTTTCTACTTAGAATATCTAATATTCCGACTTTTATTCGCTTCGTACATTTTATGACTCGAATTAACACGAATAATTGCAATGTGGAACATTAAAACGTTTAAATAAAATAAATTTACGATTTGTTGCTCACCTGCATAGAAATGTTTGTTTAATTTTATGATCTTTCTTTATGTTATTTCGAAGTGCATCCACACAAAACCCATTAAAACTTCGAAGTTCTCCATTGACCTTAAGTATTTCCTAACACTTCATTTGTAATTGCCCTGCCATTGCCACATAAAATGTGCAGAACACACAATTGCAATTTATTTTGTGGGTGGATCATTGCAAACTTAAAGTGGACAGCTTAAGCCACAGTAGCAGAAACCACATCACTATATTTGTTACTTAAGTATCAAAACAACTGTTGGAGGCAGAAGTTTTGAAATGTATCAGAACAGAATGCATTCCTCAAAATTACTCGAAACCGCTTTAAATTTTCACACACACAAAACTTTCCAAACGTGTACCACAAGATTTATTGTTGCAAAATTATTCCAACTTGCCCGGATTTAAGTACAACTCGGGTTATTGATAGAAATTCTCGACTTTCTGCAATTAACTTTTGATTTGTACGCAAATAAAATTTCAATAATTTTGCTAAAACTACAATTACGTTTCTTACTGCCCGCCCGGAAGGCCATAAATAAGTCGCCTGACGAAGCAGCTCAACTCCTTCACTCGACTCCCACTTGAACTTTATGTGCGCGCATATAAATGCTATCACTGCCATCCACTCCATCGTCAATCAAGAGCACATGCTGCTGCCACAGCTTCTCCTGGCGCGCTGTCGACAGACACCTTAACTGCTCCGCGTCACCATCTGGGCACGTTCCAACTAAGCCACTAACAAGTACATAAAAAGCAAATTTAAATGTCAAAATTTTTATTTGCCAGGCAACGCTTTAACCCAGTGCAGCGGCGAGGACATTCGGCATAGCTCACAACACTGGCAATGTCAACGTCGTCCACGTCGTCCACGTCGTCATCGTCGTCATCGTCGTCACCGTGTCTATGCGGTTCATATGTTTGCTTATTTTAGAGCAATTTTGAGCATTTTCCACAATTTTATTGCTCCAAAGTAAGCTCAGGTTTTTTTGCGAAGTTTGCGTACGAAAATAAATTTTTACTTCCTGCGGTTGGTGTTTATATCGCGTTGTGGGCACGTTTTCGTTATGGCTGAATAATTTTAATTTTCATTTATAAAGAGATTTGCATATTGTGTGCTCGGAACCAATGTGTGAAGAAGTTTGAGTTTCGGCTTATACTAGTATCAAGATCTGTACACATACTCGGTGTACGTATGTGCGATACTTTTACAATCATTAAGTTAATCCAGACGTTTTAACGCAAACGTGCTGTCGTTATCTTCGTCAGATACCAGCTTATGTCAGAATAAGTAAATTTTTATGAGAATCTGTGCAAAACTCAAGTATTCTCGTGCACTTTCTTCACAAATGTTACTACTTAACTTATGACTTTTATTGCAATTTTCGTTTAAAAAAGAAGAAAACTCAAAACATTTCGATTGTTTATTATTTCATGTATTTGTAGATACTTTTTCTTAAAGACGTTGGAATATTTCATTTACTTAAATCATTTATTTTTATTGTAAATAAATCACAACAGTAACACATCATTATTAAATTGATTTTTAACATTCGTTTTGACGAAAGAAATTAAATTCTTAATATGAACCATTGTTTGCAACAGAGAGTTATTTTGAACAGTAGTAAAATTGAAACAACAGAAACTTTTATTATTTTTAATTAATTTGGTTAACAGCATAGCTGTTTCGAGTATAACTAAATACACATCATCAGTGATTTTGGTATAATTTTTAATATGTAATTATTTTTAAGTAATTTTTTGAGACTACAAGTACCAAGGCTTGAACTTGTGCCCAGCCAAATTTGTAGCTCAGAGTCAGAGAATCAGTTCATTAACCAACTGATCCCAAAACCGTACTAAATTTTTATGTTCAAATTTGGAATTTTTTATTAATTTACTGTGAAAGTTCATTCGCAAAGTCACTTGCTTTATTGTATAAAAATGGAATTTATAAAGTCTCACAGTTGATAAGCTTCTATTAAGGATCTTATATACCTCGCTCATGTAGCCTACTCATATGATTCATTAATCCTGTTAAAAAAAAAAATCATAAAAGTGGGAATCTATATACTGAGGTACAGAGCGTTAAAAGAAAACTTAATATAAAAAACATTCAGTCAAAAATTCTTTTATATTTATATAAATATGGTTTCGAATATCTTATCGGTTATATTAGTTTATGGCTTAAACTTAAAATATAAAATATCTTTCTAATCTGCACTTAAATGGGTTAAAAAATAATAATAGCTGAAAAATGATTTTTTGTAGGATTTTGGAATAATCAAATCTCTTTTTCCTACAGGTGGAAAAATAATTCCACTTGAACGTGATTTACAGCTCCATAAAGTCCAGAGATAACAAATTACGTGATTTAGCTGTAAAATTTTCATCAATCAAAAAACGCCAAGTGATTTTAGGGTTCCGGAGAGTAACATAGGTTTTTATAAACTCCATTATACTCGCTAATTTTTATTATTATATGTAAATGAACGTTTTTAATTTCTTCGTTTAAACAAAAATTGTGCTAGTTGGTACTTAAATTTCATTGATTTTCCTAATATGTACTAGAATAGATCTAGATGTGAAAACTAGATACTTAAATAAGTACACCACATTGTGGCTGAGACTTTTATTAAGTTTTATTTCAATATGTTATTGAAATTTTATCACTAGACGTGAAATAGAACATCTCTCTCTCTCTCTTTCGCTCTCTCTTTCTCTCTCTTTCTCTTTCTCTCTTTATCTCTCTCTCTTTCTTTCTCTCTCTCTCTCTCTCTTTCTCTCTCTCTCTCTCTTTCTCTTTCTCTCTCTTTTTCTCTCTTTTCAATATTCTCCACAACATATCTATAAAACCGGATTTGTTTTTTTAGAATTTTAATCTATTTTTAATAATTTTAAACGACAAAGTTTGGATGAAATATTTTAATTTTCATAGTTAATGTAATTTTTGTATAGCTGCTATTTATGCTTTCATTATAAAATAATATAGTAAATAAATTAAATAAAAATATTAACAAGAAGTTGGCAAAGTCTCCAAATTAGAACAGCACAACTCAAGTAGGGCCTTAGGTTTATGATTTGAGAAACATAACTCCGAACTTCAGATTTGACAGGGTGAAGGTTTAACTCTTGGTAGTTAAAATCTAATTGAATTAAATAATTATTTTCAACGATTACCGATGGCTGTTTCTTTTATTTTCTATAATATATTAAGTATTTTATGTCCAACAACTAAAAAATTTATTTTGAATAGAATAATAATGAGAAAATCATCAAATCCGAAAGATATTTTCTAATCAAGTAAAATTTTTTGGCTGACCTTACAACTATTTTAGATATCGCTAAATATCCGTCATTACCAGGTATTAGAAAAATATGTTGGTTTAATTATCAGTGTATAATTTTTAGACTGCAAGTGTTAGGAAAATGAGCCCCAGCAACCTTGAACCGTGGATCCTTGTATTTGCCTGCTTTTGGATGCTCTTGACTGGCACTTTGACGTTTGTTTATTGACACCTACCTGTGTGCGTTAGTGAAATAAAGGAATTTCTTCCATAACAGATATATAATTACTGATTCTTATTTATTCCATGATTATACGAATTGTGGTATTTTTCCATATTTAACTTAATTTATTGATTAATATTTAGCATTTCTTCTACCATTTTTTTATTGCAGTGAAATTAATTTACATTAATCAATGTGCGTTTCCATTGGCATTAGGTAATTTATTAGTGTGAAAGAATGTTTAAGTGTCAAAAAATTCTGTGAAAGTTCTAGGTAAGCTTTTTTTTGATTGCATTTCAATTGCTATCAAACTGAAATAAACATTTTTTATGAAACAATATGTGACAGTGTAGAGTGATATCAAATATGTATATAATATATATGATATATAAACATATTTATATACCAAATATATATTTGATATATAAACTTATTTATGTACCAAATATAGACTTCATATATGAACTTATTTGTATACGTTTATATACCAATTATATATTTTTTTAAGAAAAACAAACATTTTTAAAAAATTGTTCTTCTTATTTATTTGAGTTTTTTTTTGTTATTTACATTTTATTTGGCGTATTAAATCTTATTTCAATAATTTCCCTTTTAGGTAATATATATGCTACATTCGATATTTTTGGTATAATTTCCCTTGATTTATTGTTAACTAAGATTAAAAGCACGAAAGCTCTTTATACGATTAATCAAATTTCTTTAGCGACCTAAATCAAATAAACTGCCTTAATGACGTCAATGGGAACATACTATTATATTATTTTAATTAAGTTATATAAAATCCTTAAAGCGTGTTATTTTGAAGTGTCTATATGGTAGTTCGATTAAGATAACATTGATAACACAGATTGATTGAGGAACATACTGTTACTTTCTAATTTTGTAATTTCAGAAAGTTGATATGATCCTCTTAATAAAAATTCTGACGGCTTAAAATAATGTACATATTTCTGCCTTCTGATTGGACCACTTTAGTAAGCAGAAAGATAAAAATGTAAAGTTTACATATTCAGCTTTAGTTAGTATTTTTATACTATGCATATACTTATATACTATATAACGTCATCGTATACTGTGCAATGTGTACTTATCTGAGTAATAGGATAGAAACTCGGATTTGCAACTTGCTATCTGGGTTTTTAAACTTTGATATGATTTAGAAAAGTCAAAAGTTAACTGCTAAATGTGTAACTAACTACATGATTTATTTAATAACAGTTTTGTTTATTATATTTGACTTTAAAGAGGTTTTCGAACAGAAGTGAAACAACAACAAAAATTTATTTTTTTTTAATTTATTTTAATTAATTGAATTTTTGGCTGACCATACAGCTGTTTCGAGTATTGCCAAATACCCTTCATCAGTGGTCTTGGAAATAATTCTTATATTTAATTATTCGTAAATAATTATTTTTGAGATTGCAAGTACCAGGAATCGAACTCGGGTCCTGCCAAATATGAAGCTCAGAATTTGACTTTAACTTAATTTTAAATTAAAATAATGTATATTTATTAAGAAAGTACTTAAAGTACCAAAAACAAAATTCAACTCAGATTTATTGTATTAATTTGAAGTATATAAATGCGGTTTAAAAAAACACATATACACAATCCGCAAATTTGATGGACATATGTTAACACACATGTTCAACATTACAACAGAGCCGCAATTATTCGGAATATTGTGAAAAATCCTTTAACATCTTATTTTGCCGACTAAACACAATTTATCTTCTCCCCGTTGTCATTACTCTTTTATGAAATCTCCTGAGAGCCGCCCAGAAATCAAACAAATAAATTACACGCCGAAAAGCTGCAGAAAGAAACAAGAATAAATATGGAATAAGAAAAAAAAATCGGAGTTCTGGAGTACGAAATCCTTGTCTGCAGACATCAACTCCCACAATTATTGACGATTGAGATTAAGCTGAATAGTTTATATGCCATACGCTTTTATACTCGAAGATATTTAATGTTTGCGGATACGTTCGGACTACTTAAAGCGCGGCATAAAGGAATAAGAGTAAGAAAAATATTTATCCACAAGAAAAGATTAAACAAATAAATCAAAAATGGGTGCACACTCATAGCAGGAAAATATTTTATAATCGAAGTACAGATGCCAGGGATTGAATTCTTTAAATTTTTAAATTTTAGAGCAGAAAAACTTAAAAAAATTTAATATTTTTCTGCTTTGAAAAAGCACTTTTATTATTATATCCCGGCTTTCAATGCTTGTTATGAGGTTTCACTAGGAGTTTGGAATTAAAATAAAAACTTTGTGCTACAGTTTCGATATAAAATATATATGACATTTGCAATATCTGCTTGCCTCTTTGTATTCTGCTCTGCTGTTCTGCTGTTCTTCTGCTCTGTTGTTCTTCTGCTCTGTTGTTATATGTGATTGTCTTATCATTTTGTTGATTCTTTAGTTTACTTTCATGCACTTGCCTTTGTCTGGTTAATATTCTATTGCAGTGAACGCTGTAGTGCAATTGCAATTCAAAGGCACACATTCATGTTTGCTAAACTCGTTTTCAATCTCTTAATAATAAAAGCCAAATCCCGCTTTAGTATGGGAAACATATCGGAAGTATATACGCTCATTTATCTCTTTAAGCCACTGCAGTCATTTGTGATGCATTGCAGACAGCTTTCATTCGGGAGTTCTTTCTTCTAAATAATCCATAAGAAATAGTAAAAAAACAGACTCCCAATGAAATTGCATTATTTAAGTTATTTTTCATTGTGTTTAGTGCTCAATATTTTTAAGAAATACACTCCTTTCGGGTTTCATTAAGTAATGCATTTAGTAATTGTAGATAAAAGTTATAAAAAGTTTAAAAAACATTAATTTAATACTGCCTTAAATATTTCGCAAGTGAATTTACATAAACTTTCCCTTACAATTCCATAGAAAACATCAAACAATTAGAAAACTATATTGATTCCGTATTTGACCTAAATATTTTGAAGTACTCACCCACAGAACACCCCAACTTAATATCGTTGTGCACTTATTTATGGTAGCCACTTTCGATATTGGTCACTCCTAATTCCTTACAATCTCAAATATGGCAAAATGGAAAGTTAAATAATGGCAACCCACATTTGCAGCCAACTAATCAGAGTACAAGCACCAATTCGTTATGCACTTGAGCGCTTATTTCATTCTCTATCAAGCTGACATTCATTAGAACTTTCCTCATTCAGTGCTCTACGTCAAATCACTGGGAAATGCAAATTGCGAAATACTCTTGATGATTATAAAGGAACAAAACCAGCAGAAAAACTAAAAGAAAATTAAAGCGATGAAAAATGGCACTGGTATTGCAACACTTTAGATAGGTTCCTCCACTTCGAAAGCTCTGCAGCGTAATCGGAAATAATTAGCGATATTAATGACCACGTAATTAGCGCTGAAATCAATACAAAATGTGCAAGGTGGAAAAAGCATTCCCAATGGATAGCGAAGTTTGAGGATACCAAACCAAAGGGGATTGCAAATGACAATGTTGTGATTTTATGAAGTTTCTTTATAATTTACTCTGATTTTTAGTATTCCGTTTTCTTTTTGCTTTGGAGTGAAAAATATGATTTGTGTATTAATCGAATATTCGAAAGGAAGATTAAAATAAGTACAAGAATAATTGAAATTCTGAATTTTAGAAGAGAATTATGATTCTGTTATAGAATCATAAAAGATTTGTAATGCAGAAATGTTTTGGTTTGGTTGAATGATCGGAATACATTTATAAGAGCTTATCAAATTATTCCTTTAGGAGTTTACACCAAAATATTATCAGCTACGATTTATAATCTAATTATAGATTTGTATTGAAATTAGTTTTCAAAAATATGATAGACTTATATAGTCTTATATTTTGGTGAGCGTGGACATCAGTTATTCGTGACACTGTATTCAAAGAGCAACTATTGTATCTTGTCATAACTGTAATTACCGCAAGATTTCTTTGACTTCAGCTGGGCTCAGAAAAATCTGAATCATTTCCAGGTTAGCATTTCACTCTGATCCCTGATTCGTGAAACAAAAATTTTTCTCCTATACTTTATAAAAGCAGCACATTCTCCAAAAGAATCCAAAGAATTACTCTTGCCAACAGATATTACTTCGGGCTGTGTATGCAGCGGAGAAATAAATTCCTCTCTCCACAAACAAAACTCACACTCTACATGACTCTTAGCATGCCTGGCCTACTATATGGTGCAGAAGCTTCTCCAATAACCAACAGTGATGAGAAGGAGAAGGTGCATTCAAAAGAAAAATTCTTCGGTAGATTTAAGGTGTCTTATGCTTTAGTAATGATCATCGAATTGAGATGGAACCTATTTGAGCTATATCTCGACATTGATATAATTAAACGCATTAAAATTAAATGTTTCGCAGGCTTTGACATACCGTGCGAATGGACTAAATACATGTTTAATCCAGTAACTGCAAGTGGAAAATTCAGTGGAGGGAGTACGCATCTACGGAGGAAGGACCAAGTGACCAATGATTTGGGGCAATCGATCTTACCAACTGGCGACACCCAGCAACTGATTTGACTTGCTGGCAAAGGCTACTGGATGCGGCCAAAGACGAATCTCGTTTGTAATGGTCGACTCAGTAAGTATATTTTCCCAGCATATGTAACTATATATATGTGTTTTCCATACGAAACCTGCATTCGTCAGTTATCAGAAACCGTCACCGCACCTAGTACTTATGTACAAGGCAATGGCTGGTATTACTTCAAACATTCTTTAATATAAATCTGATCTGTTCAGATTTAGGATATGTATGTTCTCTTCTCTGTGGAGATCTTCAAAAATAATTTTAATTAGACACTTGTAGTTAGCTTTATTAATAAAGTCTAATTTTATGATTTTTGCTGACTTCAAAAATTGGCACCGGCTCATATGGTTGGTACACCATATATAGATAGCTTTCTTAAACAATTAGTCCACCGCTTTGTTGCGTTCAAAATTGCTGTGTGCAGGTATCCAGTATAACATCACTTGATTCCTAGCTTTCAATAATATAACTAAGCTTCATAATTGATATATAATGTTCCGTTATGATGTTTACTAAAGATTTCATATTAGTACATTCAACTGAATAAAAGAAGTTACCGATTTCAGGAATGTCGGAACTTAACCAAGAATAATTTGCGAATTATTACAGGAACTATGTCAGCACATTTTGGATTGAGGGAACATCTATACAAACTGGCAAACTTTTTCAATAGAATTCATAAGATCCATAAAGGGGAACACGAGACTGTGAGATACATGTTACAGAGCTGGTCTGCATTAATGAATAAATAGAAGAAGCAATTGGAGAGAGAGCATAGACACCTTAAGGTTATATCCCCCTAACCCTAAGGTTAAGGTAGAAGATGGGATGGATGTATGACATACTGATTATGATGTTGGTTAATTAAAATATTAGTCTTAAAAAAATACATCTTTTTTATTTTAAATAGGTTTGCTGTCATATTTGTCTCTTAACAAGATGTTTATTTACTTAATTAAATGCAAGACAGTTACTTGTATTGAAACTTATATTTCATACCATTGAGAAACAATCATTTTAAAAACATACAGTGGCAGTTTCAGAGAAGAGGGAGCGATGGAATGATGGACATCCCCCACCTTAAGGATATAATCTGAAACTAGTACACTAAAAAACAGATTGTCAAATATACAGCACACCTGCTTTCAATCCTGACTAAGTCACTGAAGATGTATTATGATTTTAAAAAATTTGTTTCATTATATATGGTATATTCGGTGTGACTTAGGTACAACCTGTACCTATAACCAAACAGAAAAAATATTATTTACCAAAAAATGTATCATTTATCAATTTACCAATAATTAAGTCGTAATTGTTATTGTTATTGTAATTGTTATCGTAATTGTTAGTCTGATAACCGAAAACTTCGAAGTTCTGTTGTCGTAGATACTATGACTAAAAACGGTTTCATACTAATTATTACTTCCTCGCATCATTAGCGGTTGTTATCGCAAATATTATAATAACTTCCTAACAACTTTAAAAATAAATAAGATAAAGTGTGAAGATCTAAAACAAACTAACATGGACATAAGAAATTAAAATATAAATTAGTTCAAATACATTAGAAAGGAAGTGAAAAAAACTTTGTATGAAAATTTGATAAAAAATTCTTTAAAATTTCTTAAGTCTGTGCATTAAAAATGTAATAAACCGAGCAACTGCTGTGTACAAAATATTCATACTTTGGGTAGTTGTTTTCCTTTCGAGTTGTACATTAAAAACACACCAATTACGGCAACCGACATAAACTAAACACTCACAAACTAAACTATTTTCAAGTTAAAATTCTTAACATAAACAAAAATGAAACGCAAACTCAGAAGGAACTTTTTGTGTCTTCGGAGCTGAGGTTTTTCCGAGAGAGAGTGTTGGAAAATGTGTCAGGAAATTCAGGAATATAAACAAGAAAATGATGTAGTCTGGTTGGCATCAAGTCCTTGCCAACAGCAAAGTTTTATTATAGGAACAGATGGTGCAGCGGTAGTCAAATATAAATTACAACACAGCATAACAAATTAATTTGTACGGAAATAATATAAATTTTACTAATTATGGAGCCAAATGAATTTGTGGTTCAAAGTTTAATTTCAAGATTTCTTTACTACGCGATTTCTGAATTAAAAAAGAGAAATGTATTTAATTGAAAAATTATTCTACTTAAAAAATATCTTAAACATATGCTTACCTAGTAGTCGTTATAAGCAGAACATATATATAGTTGGATTTATTTAACAGTTATGATAAGAAAATTAGTAACATTAAATTTTAACTAAAAAATACTAATAAATAAACTTTTAAATCCTACTGAACGACATTAAACTATGTTGACTATATCTTTAAGTTGTAATTGTCAGCCACTCATATTCAACAAATAAATTTTCAAGACTACAGTTGGGCATAGTTCATTTAACCAACTGGACGTTGTACTGAAAAGGCACCATCGGGGTTGGCCTAACTCAGTAAACTAGAAGAGATAGCTTATGGCATGTCTTTAATCTATATCAAATATGCCATACACTTCTAAAGAGCTGGTTCACCCATATAGTTATGGCAAGACATCCCTCCTTAGCAGATCAGACTTGAGATTGCTGGTGGGATATTTAACGGGTCACCATGGACTGCGTTATCACCTTAATAAGATAGGTCTGTCCGAGGAAACGGAGTGTCGACTCTGCTTAGAAGCAGATGAGACTACCAGTCACATTCCCTGTGACTGCCCAGCCTTAATCTGGGCAAGGAGGTGGTCACTAGGAGGAGGGCTGCTCCCTCCTTCTGACATTAGGAGGTCCTCAACGGACGACATTCTGGCTTTCATTCGAAAAGCGGAATGTCTTCTGTTCGGTTAGGGTCAGTTGCAACACAAAAGATCAATCTGGTCGCAGTACTCTGCTCCGTTGGGAGCTTGTACCCCGTTTATTTCTATTTCTATGTCACACACTTATTTTTAACAAATAAAACAATTAACTGTCGATTCTTTAGCATTAGCTCAACTGTAATTTGCAAAATATTATTATTTTATTTAAATTTATACTTGATAACTGGTATATATAACAAACCACATCAGTACTCTTAATACGCACATAAGATATAAATAATACTTATAACCCTCCATGACAGATGTTTTAAATGCAGGAAGCGGACGTGACTATATTAGATAATTTATACCGACATTAAATTCTCAACTGTTCATAAGACATGCAGCTTGCGTTATGCAAGTTTTTGGTTAAGATGTTTCTGATTACTGACTGAAATCCTACATACACTTTCACAGCATACGGACCCAAAGCAAAGCAAGTCAATGAATTGGAATATGCTTAATTTTATATTTTTTTCCATATGTATTCTATATCTGTTCAATATCCAGTCCATATCTATTCTGTATCTATTCCATATGTGTTCTATATCTATTCCATATCTATTCTATATCTATTCTATATCTACTCCACATTTATTCCATACCTATTTCATGTCTTTTTGATATATGTTTCATAACTATTGCCTGAAAACTTCAACTGCTTTCTTTTAGCAAGAAGTGCTATTTTATATCAGCAAATTTCTAAATAAACATCTACTATTATACCAATATCAAAATATTATTGTAATTATTGAAATTACTGTCTTACCTTGTACTTCAGAAAAGCAATATTCCAAAATACAAATGGTATGTATCAATTTCATATAATATGTAATAAAAACTCTCTAATTTCTATGAAAGAAAAATTCCCTTTTTGTTCTATTGTAAGTCTCTATGATAGATGTGGATCTGCTAATTACTAGATAACGGCATATATTTATAAAAACTTCAAGATTTCACTGCGGTGCTACTGGTTTTAAATAAAAGTGTAGTGAGTTTAATCCTCCTACTGATAACAATACAGATAGGTAGATAATTTGTCTGTACTTTCTTTTGATTACTATTATTATCATTAGAGTCAAATGAGCTTAAGCATTAGCTATGCGTGAAACTTAATTAATTGTGAGACCGTTGTTTCCAGTCCTTTCTATACGACTGCTTTGATTTTTGATTAAAAACAGTAGCATAGTTAGCACAGTATTCCCGATTCCAGATAATATTCCCGATTTAAAAAAAATGTTGCATTATTGTCCTAAAGTCATAGTTGATTATATGTATGATCAATAATTTCTAAAATTAAGTGAATCTTAATATGGGAACTAAATAATGTAAACCAACCATTGGTTATATTTTATGCTGTATTTTATCAAAATATGTTAAAAAAAATTGTTGGTCCTATTTTTAATCCATTTGCTCAATTTTCACTAGTTTTTTTAGCCCTACATGTGCTAATCAAAATATTTTTGGAAGGGTTAAACAAATTGAACAACACTTATCCTGTCATCACTGACAATGCAGTTTGCTAACTGGAACGACCGCAAACTGTTACTATGAAGTGCCAAAAAAATGTAGAATTCAATGCGTTTTCGCAGCAAAAAGTTTTAATTAAAAACCACAAAGTCAAGGAAAACTGACGTCCAGGAAAATTCTATAGCTGAGCCGAAACTGCAGCATTTTCTGTTTTTTATTTGGTTCACGTCTAATAAATTTCAAAACCGAGACTTAAGTTTATATAAAAATTATTATCTTTGGTTTCTACTCCGATTAGAATAGATCTATTGTGCATAACAAATTTAAACTAAAATAATAATAATAATGTTTATAATAATTAATATCTTTAGTGCATATTTTTTACATCACAAATTTTGCATTATATTTAATTAAGTGGAATACAAAAAATTATTTAAACATTATTTTAAATTTTAAATAATGAAACAGAAAAGTACATTTCGCTTTACAGAACTTCTATACATACAATATATAGTAATTTTAATGATTTTAAAATCTGCATTTAATATAATCAAATTTTTCGTTTATTTTATTAAAAATATATTTTTTGTTTATTGCGTTAAATGCAAATGCATAGCAAAGTTTAAATTAAAAAAATAATTTTTTCATATGATTTTAATATTATTAAACTGCATTTAATGTAAATTTATTTAGTTGAATGCACAAAAATGAATTCATTATTTACTTACATTCATACATACAAAAAAATCATAAACGCTACTGCATTTGCATTCAAAAAATTTATTTATTTTTTTTTTGTACTAGTTTTAGGTTTATTAATATTTATTACTGCATTATTTAAATTATTTATTTGATTTTTTTCTTTAAACTTATTTTTTAATATTTAATAAAATGTTTTTGAGAGCATCCTTTTGTCTTAAAAAGTTTAAAGTTTGAGCTCCTCCTCAACCCTAATGAAACAGAAGACACTCAACCTATTGATTAAATACCACAAGCTTTCCGTATAGGGAATTTATAATTCCAGCCAGAAGAATGAATGTTACTAGAAACCAAATCTCATATAATATTGACTAATACTAATCCAATAGAAGCGTATTAGGATGACTTGCCAATTAATCTGCCATTACTTGCTTGTTGGAAAATTATTTAATTAATTAATTTTTTTATTATTATAACTTTTATTTATTTATATAACCTTTCTTATTGTTATATTAATTACGAAATTAATGAAATTAGAATTTAATTATCTGAATTCAATTCAACTCCAGTAAAATGCATTGGGTATGCTTAAGAATTTTTTTTAATGAAAGTGTTTTTGGATGTATTGTTAAAATCAAGGTTTCGAACCGAACCGAAACCCGAAAAAAATCGACAGTTTTGTAAGAGCGTAAACCGGAACCGAACTAAAAAAATTGAGGACTTTAAAGCCCCGGTTAAAATCAATAAAAATTTAACAATCCATTTATATTTAAAACTTTTTGTTATAATTTTACTTCTAATTATTATACTAATTGAAATATATTTAATATTTAATTCTATAAAAATGTCTAAACTTGATATAAAATGTTACGATTTTTCATTTACAATTTTATTATATACATGTTTACATACAATTTATATGTGTATATCTAACTGAACTACCGAATTCAACTGCTTCAATTTAGCCCACATCACCATATAAAAAAATAACTAAACTTTTAAAATCTACATTTAATTTTTAAAGTAAACTACAATGTAAAAAGAAATTATTTAATAAGTACAAGAATTTTTAAATAGTAGTGTATTAAACACAGACTCTGAGTTTCAAGTTTGGCAGGGTACGAGCACAACCTTTGGTAGTTCCATATTTAAAAAATTATATAAATAAATAATATAATTAATTATCGTTCATATATCATGATTATTCGAATAAAAATCGAATAATTATATATAGGAATTAAATCCATGACCACTAATGATAGGTATTTGGCAATACTCGAAACAACTGTATAGTCGGATATAGTATTAACTAATTGACTATAAAGAGAGGTTTCAAATAGTAGTGAATTGAAACAAAATTTTTATTATTTATTAGTTAATTGCTAACCGTACAGTAAATATTGTGAGACAGTGTTAGGGAATATGAACATCTATTTCAACTATTAAAAATAATAATTTTAAAAAATTTGGTCTGAAACATTAAATCAAAGATGTTCTACTATCAATTAATCTGTTAAATTACTGTTAACAATTTTAAAATAAGTATTAAGCAAATTTCGACCGTGTGCTTGTTCGAGTAAATTGATGATAAATTGAAGGAAATAGTAAATTATGTCGGTATGGCAGCGAATGTTAGCATTTACCAAAATTTCGTGTGGGGAAAATTAGATAAAAATTAGGTAAATTAGGTGTTACCATTGTTAATATTTTAGAAAATGTTCGAACAGTAGCGAACTACAACAACAAAAATTTTATTTTTTATATTATTCTAATGAATTGAATTTTTGGCTGACCATACAGCTGTTTCGAGTATTGCCAAATATCCATCATCAGTGGTCTTGAAAATAATGTTTAATAAATAAATAAATAAATTTGAAAAATTTAAACCAAAAATAATAAATAAATGCAATAAATTTTTTTTTTTTTTTTTTGGAAATCCATTTATTTATTACAATCTGTCAGGAATGAATGACAATAAGTAATATATATAAATTTAAATCGTAATAATGGTTATTACGATATAAAAAGAAAGGCACGTATGGACTATGCCCAGTGACATATCCATATATATTTAAAATAAAAGTGTATTGTCTACATATACATATTTAAAATGTCTCGCGATGTTTTTCTTCTCAGCCTTGTAAAGGTATTGGAAGGGGACATCAGTTGAGTAACCAGAGGGTTTGGGTGCATATATAAGCGTTGAGCGTAATTCTTTAAAATACTTGCTATTTCTTCCTTGATTGTTCGAACATGTAATTGTTTATGTAGCTGTTCATTCGTTATATACCAAGGTGCGTTTGTGATCATTCGTAGTGTTTTAGATTGGAAGCGCTGTATAATTGCCAGGTTTGAGTCTGCTGCTGTACCCCATAATTGGGCCCCATAACTCCATATAGGTTTAAGTACAGATTTGTATATAAGCAGCTTATTGTCGAGTGACAGTTTGGAATTTCGGCTGAGGAACCAAAATAAGTTTCGTAATTTAAGACCCAAGGCTTTACGCTTTTTGAATATGTGCGATTTCCAGGTTAGCTTACTATCCAGATGTATGCCCAAGTATTTTGTTTCTACAGCTTGTGGTAATTGAGTATTGTTAATTAAGACCGGCGGGCACGTAGAACGTTTTGTAGTGAATGTTACCTGGACAGATTTTGATTCATTCGGTTTAATACGCCAGTTTATCATCCAGAGAGCAACATTATCAAGGCAGGTTTGAAGTTTGGTGGAAGCACGGATTGGGTCACTGTCAACTGATAAAATAGCTGTGTCGTCTGCAAATGTACCGATAACACTCTCATCGGTAAAGGGAAGATCCGCAGTAAATAAAAGATAAAGCATTGGTCCCATTATGCTACCTTGAGGTACTCCTGCTTCTATATCATGAAGTACTGTAGTTTCGTTTCCATGCTTAACGAAAAAGTGCCTAGCCGAGAGGTATGATTTTATAAATATGAAAAAATTTAGAGGTAGATACAGTTTTAGTTTGAACAGGAGGCCCTCATGCCATACTCGATCAAAAGCTTGTGAAATATCTATAAATGCCGCAGTGCAATATTTTTTACCATCTATCGCATTATGGATATGTCTGACAAGTCTATGAATTTGTTCTATTGTGCTATGTTTTTGGCGAAAGCCGAATTGATGGTCAGGTATGAGTCTGTTTTGTTGGATAAACGGAGTAAGGCGCTTTAGAAACAGGATTTCCATAACTTTTGACAGGATCGGAAGTAGACTTATTGGCCGATATGATTTGACGTCTTCTGGGCTTTTCCCTGGTTTCGGTATCATGGAGATTTGTGCTATCTTCCACTGTGGCGGAATAAACCCCCTTATTATCACAGCGTTAAATAGATGAGTGAGAAATACAAATCCTTTTGGTGGGAGCTGCTGCAAAGCCATGCCTGTGATTAAATCGTATCCTGGAGCTTTTTTTACTTTTAACTTTGTTATTACATCTCTAACTTCATTAATAGTATATCTTTTAATTGGAAGTTCCAATTGATAAGGCTCTTGTAGAAAATTAATCCTTTGATTCATGACATCAGGCATATTTTGGTTATCATTTGATTTAAAGACCTGGTCCAAATGTAACGCAAATGTTTCTGCTTTTTCAATATCGCTTTTTGCCCATGAGTTGTCGATTTTGCGTATAGGTGGTTGATAGACAATCGGTCTGTTGTTCTTTTTTATGGCTTTCCAAAGGGAATATTTTGTATCACATGAAGCACTTAGGTTTTGAAGGTATAGCGACGTGCGATTATTGTTATACTTTAAAAGAAGGGCTTTAACGAGTTTACACAGTTTGTTTAAGCGAGTTTTATCCGCAGGGAATCTCGACTGTTGCCAATGTTTTCTCATCCTACGCTTTTCTTTAATCAGGTATCTAATGTTAAATGGATAATCTTGCTTAACACTTTTAGAAATTGGTGGAGTTGATTCCCATGCAGACATTTGGACACAAGAGTTGAAATGCTCTACTGCTTCAGTTACGTCAGATTCAGTTTTTAACCTGACTTCGGTATTTAGACCAATTGAAATTAGTTGACGGTAACTATTCCAGTCAGTGTTTTTATTATGAAGAATACATTTTTCCATAATTTCACAGCAGTCATTGAGAGTGATTATTATTGGCGAGTGGTCAGATGACAAGTCGAAATTGGACTTACAGGTAGTTGTTTCGATACGTACCCCCTTTGATACCGCAAAATCAATTAAGTCAGGTATTTTTCTTCTATCCGTTGGCCAATATGTGGGTTCACCTGTTGAGATTGTGTGGAGGTTGAGTACATTTATTGCTTCGAAGAGTTGACGTCCTTTTGGAGATATTAGGCGGAAACCCCATTTTAAGTGTTTAGCATTAAAATCTCCGCCTACTAGGAACCTAGATCCACGCAGCTGAAAAAATGATATGTACATATCTTTCGTGATACTGTGGCGCGGTGGGCTGTAGAGTGATGAGAAAGTCATATCGCCTTCTTTAGTTTGTACTACAATGTTTGTTGCCTGGATTTCATTCTTGCAATATGGTTTTGCTTCATAATGTTTTATCGAGTTCCTTATGAGAACCGCAGAGCCACCATTTCCTTTACCACTGGGATGCATTGTGTGATAAAGTTCGTAGTTCGGAATTTTAAAGAAACTACGCGTCGTGAAATGGGTTTCTGATACTAGCATTATGTCGACCTGGTTTAATTTTAAAAATGCTTTTATTTCGATAGCATGTTTTGATAGACCATTAGCGTTCCATATGACTACTACTAAATCAAGAATTTTGTTTAGTCGTCAAGTTGATCAGTAAATTTGTCATTACTACGATTTGTTGCATCATTTGCTTCAACAGTGATGTCATCTCACGGAATTCTTCCACAAAATTATTTGGATTTGGTGAAAGCTTCTCCTCTGTTTCGCTACTGGTGTTTGACTTCACTATTTGTGCGAATGTTTCAGGTGAATGAGAAGTCGTGATGTGTTTTTTGTTTAGCGAAGGAAGAGGATTTTCTTGAATTTGTACTTCCGGCGCCCTAGGTCTTAGTTGGGGATACATTTTTTTTTGCAGGTTTTTGTATATTTGACATCCTTTGTAGTTGGCCGGATGATTTCCTTCACATAGAACACATTTGACATCATTGGATCTGCTTTTCCTTTCGCAATTTACAGAAGCATGATTTCCAGCGCACTTGATGCATTTAGGTTTGCGGTGACAGTATCCTTTTGTGTGCCCATACTGTTGGCAGTTTGCACATTGATGCAATAAATAAATAAATAAATATTTACATAAGTGCAGTGCAAAAAATCCTAAGAAAATTTGAATTTACTTTACCTCAATTTACTCGAACTCGCACACGACTTTAGTTACTTAAAATGAATAATATGAAATAATTTTAACATTGCTAAGTATAGTTTCAATATTAAATGTTAATTAATGTTAACATCTGTAAATGAAATTTCCATGTTAACTGTTAATATTTAACATTTTGCTTAGTAAGTTCTCTCAATTTAACAGAATAACACTCTTCTTGTATTTGCAGATATTTAACAGAAGTTACCATCTCTCTTTATGCATTACAGACACATAACAGAATTTAATGGGAAACATGTTATGATTGTGCAGAAAAAACGCGCAGAACTTTTATTTTATGTTCACAGCAATAAAATTTAAAATTTTGCCGGTGCAGTCGCTGCAACTCTGCGGCTATTTTCTTTATTCAAACAACAGTAAAGAATCGCAGAAACTGGCCATTGCCATTTCCAACAGCAAACGGCAATGGAGCTAACTAAGCTCACATAAGTCCGAGTGGCTGTGACGGAAATGGTATCGATATTAAATACGTCAGCAACTGCAATGGTCGAAGTAATTTGTTCTTTGCCGTCCCGATTGTGTGATGCATTTATTGTGACGACATATGAAAATCGTACATGCGTACTAATTTATTTGGGTTAAACGTACTTTTCATTGATAATGAAGCAAAATCGCAATAAATTTCTTAATTCAAATAAATTTTATTGTTTGAATCAAAAACATTTTTCTGTTGCATTTGTGTTACTTTGTCGCTCTCTGTTATCTGACATAATTTTCCATAATTGACTGGAATTCGGGAAGATTGCAGAAAAATTTGGCTGCAAAGTCCTTCTGCATGAAATTTTTGTTGATGTAGGTCGGGACAAAGGTTGTCGCTGTATGAGTGACTCTAACATTGCCTAGAAGTAAAACTGTTAACTGTGCGTGGATTTTTCTGACTTGATAGATTCAAGTGATGTACAAAATATGAAATATGTAACTAACCTCCACAAATAGGTTATAAGTAACTTATGATGGAGTAAATCATATTGATTGAGTAAATTTCGATTTTTAATTGAAGTTTGTTATTACTACAATTTTTGACTAAGCTAGAAGCAATACTAATAATATTTAACTGACATTTTTTGTATATGTGTCATTCTTTTACAAGCGGAACGACTTTTGTCCTCATCTCCAGCGATTAGGATGAGGAGATACCCGCATTTTGAGGAAAGCATTTCAAAAATATTTCTTACAAGATACGGACTTATGAAGATTTAAGAATTTGCATTTTAGACCCACTTTTGAAAGGCCATGTCTGAAACTTCAAACTTTGTGATTGAGACTTAAAAATATTTGCTTTTTAAAGATAATTAATCAAATATTTAAAAAATAGTCTAAACAGTTGTTGATGTTTGTTTTTCAATACTAATATTAACCGTTAATATTTTTTAAAAACACATTTTTAAGAGAACATAAAAAATTTTTTTATTTTCGTTTTTTTTGACAAAAGTGATGCGTTTTATGACGAAAAGAAACTATTTAAAAGTTAGAAGGGTTCGAATAGAAACAAAAAGACAACATCAAGAATTTTAGTTAATTTATTGAAATTAACTTTAATTTTTTATTTAGATTCATCGAAATATTTTTCTGAAAACCTTAAATTTTTTCTGAAAATGGTATCAGATAATACTATTAAAAATACTTTAATCTATTTTAATAGAAGTATTTAATACTTCTGGGAGTATTTTTAAAAAATGTATATTTGCTGTACTTCACATCTTACGCAAACAATCTTAATTTCAATTAATTGTAATTATAAAAAACTGTCACTAAAATATTAAGTTTTTCTTTTGTTTTGAATTTATCACCAAATTTTATTTAAAAGCTAAGATCTTTAAAATTATATTAACTTTAAAATAATTTTCAAATTAATTTAACGTGCATTTCCAACATTACATATATGCACTAAATTTCAATTCAATCAATTTGAAAAAATATACCAACATTAGGACGAATGACATCCTCAGGGAAATCAAAATTGATCCGATCAAAAAATACATAAGGAATAGAGCCGTGAAATTATTTGCGAAAACTGACAGACGTTATCAAATCTCAGAATGATTGCAGGTTCCTCGGGAAGGTATGCAGATCTGAGGTCAATTATTGCTTAGTCTGATGAAGTGATAAACATTAATCCAGTCAAGGCGTAAAGAGGGGTTTTGAAAATACCTTAAAAAAGAGTAAAAGTGCTAAAGTGTACTGGCTCAAATAGCTTCAACATAAATTAATAAGTACTAATTTTTTATTTCTAATTATTTCTAATTGATTTTTAAACTGGTTCTACTTAAAAAGTATTTATTTAATTTATTTTTATTTTATTTTTTTATTAATAATTTTTTTTCTAGTTCTAATTATTTCTAATTAATTTATTATCAGGTTCTACTTAAAAAATATTTATTTAATTTATTTTTATTTTATTTTCTTATTAATAATTTTTTTTCTAGTTCTAATTATTTCTAATTAATTCATTATCAGGTTCTACTTGAAAAATATTTTCTTTCGGGATAATATTCATTTAGAAATATTTTTAAAAAATTATTGTACATACACTTTACACATAGCGTAAATGCACTTAATTTTATTAAAGTAAATTTTAAAATGTGTATCATAAAAAAGTATTTATTTTTATATTTTATTCGGATTAAGCATAAAATTTTATTTATAAATCTGAATTTTCAAAATGGGATTTATTTGGAAAATTTTTAAAAAATTAATTAAACGTACACCTAACATTGCATCAACCAAAAGCGTAAGTACTAACACTCTTTCTGCGTAACTTTAGGTATTAACCACACGACACCCACTAATAGAGCCGCCATAATATTCAGGACAACCAACTCTGCGAGCACCTATATTTTGTGATAATAGATTTAATCTGCAGCGGGATGTAGCAAGTGATTACTCACTTGCTAACAGTCATACTCCAAAACAGTGCACAGTGGACTTTAGTCACCCTTAATAAAAGGATTGTCTTACTTCAAAAATATGCTAATCCCAATCACGAAGGGGAAACATATAGGTTATTAAGAATATAGGTAAATGGATAACTAACAGTTCCCTCAATGTTTTTCATACAAAAAGCCAAATATGTGTAATTTTCAACTGTTTAATTAGTTTGTAGTTTGTTAGGTTAGTTTCTTATATATGAAAAGTACTATTCCTTTCTATACATAATATAATATTCTTATAAATTTAATGAATGAATCTATAAAATATATTTTGGGACCAACCTAAAAAACTAAAAAACACCTTATGATAAGAAATTTAAATCCAATTTTTTCACTGAAATTCGTATAAAGTCAGATTAAACGTTCCAATAAATTGTCCTCTTAAAAACGAATTTCAGTTAGAAGAAAAAAAAATGAACTAAAATTAAGGTGTATTTTCCTAATTTAAAATTTTTGACATAAATTAAGTATTTCTTCCATTTAAAAGAGTCTCTCCGGTTTATTCCCTTTGAAACCACAAGCCGTTAATGAAAATAAGCTAAAACATATACTTGTGCAATGTGGATGAGTTTGTGAGTGTGCGTGTGCTGATATACAAACAAATTTGCACACTTAATACGAGTACATAACACCATTTAATGCACTGAAATATAAAACCGGATGTGGTAGGTGTTGAACATGGAATTGTGGCTTCTTTCGCTCATAGTTTAACACGGTCCTGGTCCTACCCATCGAGCTGGTTGCACATTTTAGAAACGTTTAATTTCTTAAGTGCCTTTGGGAAACACGTTTGGTGCATTTTCGTTGCTGCTTTTCCTACTCCATTCTGAGTCCTGCATTCTCAATCTCATTTTGTTTTGTTTCCTTTTTCTTTTGAGTTTCAGTATTAGTTACAGCTGTTTTTGCTTTTGTTTTGTCAAATACCCAGAATGTTTTTCGTTTTGCTATCATTTTCTTATTTGTAGTTTACAAGTTATTTACACATTTTGGCTGCAGTTTTTCTAATAAGGAAAGGTGTTCAAGAAAATTGTCCCAATGGAAAAACGCTTCGCTAAAAGTTTAAACATTTTGAACTTCACTTTTGGTCTCAGTACTAGAAAATACCAGCAAATATTTATATATTTTCTAGCTCAGCTACACTGCAAGGGGATTATACTTTAGCAAAAAGAAAAAAAGTACAGTAATCTAAAAACAGGGATGTACTTTTTGGGCCAACTCACTTTCTGCTTTTCTTGTGTTAATTTCGAATAATGTACCGTGGATTGCGTGCACTGATGCGAAATAATTAACAAAATTTGTTTCAAAAATTCTATTAAAAAAGGACAGAATTTTATTCAAATTTTAAATTTTTTTATTAAATATTGCATTTTAAGTTTTATTAGATCATTTTAATATTAAATTCCATTCCATTCTTAAAAATAGTTTAAATAATTTTTTTGCAATTAAATGTGGATTTTTTATTATTATGAGTAATAATTATATTTTATAAAATTTCAAGCTAAAAATAATTTGAATGAAGCTCTCATTAGGAGTATGTTTAGTAATAACTTAAATACTATAAAATAGAGAAGTCATTATGAGTTTACTTTCTATACATTTATGATTATCATTTATGACTATCGCCCCAAATTCCCGATGCAAACACATTACATCAAAAAGTCAGTAAAACTTAGGTAGACCACCTAATTTTTATAACTATTCATCCAGCTTATTATTTTTACTCAAGTCCTTTCATTTTGAACAAACTTGCTACTGCTTTTTTTTTTAAATAAAAAATTAACATATTTTTTAATTAATTATTACAGATAATAACAGGTTGCGAGGTTTTGTTCAAAAAAACGCAGAAGATTCTTCACTTCAAAGGCCGACTCTAGAAAAATGGTGCTTATTATAATTTTTAGGCAATATGTTTTCTTTAGATAACAAGAATTAATTAGAAGATAAACAAAAATACTTAAAAAAAACGTAAGAAAAATTGTACCAATTTTGTACCACAATAATGTCTACACCTTTTTGAGTATCAGGACATATAAGGCACGATTTCTTCGTTTTTTGAAACAAAATTTTTTTCTGTACTTTGCAACAGAAACAATATATAATTATAGAAACTAAAAATAAAAACAAATATTTTAAATATATTTTAATTTATATATAAAAATAAAGATAGTCAATTCGTAACACCACTATCGGTGGGGAATATATTAAAACTTGAGATAAATCTTTAAAACATAAAATTAAAGATCTATTTTCATAGAAAATAATATTTAAATAATTTTAAGTTACAATTCTCCCTTGCAAACCTCTTTCAATTAGAACACACTATTTGCCTTCATACCTCTTTTCTGTCTGTCTGTCGTCTTTCTCCTGCTTTTCTCTCCCTTCTGTTTTGTCTCACTCCTGTCTCTTTCTCATCTATCCTTGGGCCCTCCTAGTTTTCTATCTTATCCTCCTTTTACCTCTTAATTATCTCTTTCTCTTCTTTATCCAGCTTCATTCTTATACATCTGTTTTCTTTCTTTCATCTCTCTTTCATCTTCCTTTTGTCACCCTTCTATCTTACGAAAGTCTATCTCTCTTCACTCCTTTTTCTCCATGATATCTTCCAATAGACTCTAAATGGTTTTTCTCATGTCTATCTCTTATCTCTCTCATGTATCAGTCTCGTGTCTTATGTCGTTTTCGAATCTTTCTTGTCTTTTTTCTGCCTTTCTATTGTGTTTGTGTATATCTGTTCTTTTCCTGCTCTCTCCCTTCTCCCTATCTTGCCTTACATTGGTCCCTTAATTCTTTTCCTCATGTCTTTCTTGCTTCAGTCTTGTATTTGCTTTTCTCTCTGTTTTGTGTCTCTTTTTAATCTCTTTTTTTTTCTCTCCTGTCGCTCTATCGACTATCCTGGTCCCTCTTTTTGTCTACCTCTTGTCTATCATTTGTCTTTCTTTCTTTATCTTTCTTGTGTCTTTTTCATATTCGTAGAGGGGACCCCTTATCTCCCTTTTGACTTTTAATTGTTTCTCTCTCGTCCTTCTCTTGTGTCACACTTGTCTCTCTCTCTCACCCTATCGACTATCCCTGTTCGCTCTTTTTGTCTCTCTCTTGTCTCTTAATTATCTCCCTTTCATCTGTTAGTTGTTTGTTTTTTTATCTCTTTTGTATTTCAATCATCTACTTAGAGGAGGACACTCTCATTTTTCTATCATCTATTCCTCTTGTAACTTTTTCGTCTTCTTAGAGGAGGACACTCTTATTTTTCTATCATCTATCCCTCTTGTATCTTTATCATCTTCTTAGAGGAGGACACTCTTATTTTTCTATCATCTATCTCTGGTCTTTCATCCAATTTTTTTTTACTTTCTTTAAACTTTTAAATGTCTCCCTCCCGTCTCTCACTTGTATCTCGTGAGAGCGAGCGAGGAAGAGTGACCTCTTTTGGTATGTTCTTATATTTCGCTTAACTCTGGCTTGTCTTTCTTTCTTCCTTTTATTTATCTCTCGCCACTCTCCTGTCCCTCTCTCGTCTCCGTCTTGTATCTTTCAAAAAAACTTAGTAATACGTGACCACCTACTGGTACTTGCGACGTTCTAGAATTGAATATTACTTAATATCCTCAAAATTCATTCCTAATATAATAATTAGCCTCTTTTAAGTACAATTTCTTCTACTTTAGTTGTAATCATTTTTAAAATCATTTTGAATAAGTGGCCCGAAGCTGGTATATACTGATTATTATATTACTCGTAGTATAAAAATTGTTGCAAACTAAAAACAAAGATTAAATCCATTACCACTCAATGGACATTTTTCCTTCTTTTTAAAGAAATTTTATAAAAATTTCTATGAATGCAATTCCTTTAAATGTATTCAAAATCAAGAGCCCAATATATCTATTCCAATTAAATTTGAAAAAATGTTTTGATTAATGCGTTTCAATGGAACAAGTTTCTATTTCAAATTCAAATAAATTTCTAAAAATTTCGCCGTTTTTCTCCTCCATGTCGATCTGCATATTTCAGAAACCACAACAATAAATGCGGCAAACTTTCTCCCACAAGTTTAACAAAAGCGGTGAAGCCGTTGATGTGATAAAATAACGAGTGTGAAACTGAAAACTTTCTTAATTCAATTGGCAACGAACCCAGTGAAATGCAAACAATCATTAAACTTTAAAATAAACTCGATTCAGTTTATGTGGTTTAAAAAAGTTAACATCGCAGTTGAATGAAAGTTAAATTACAAATTTTTTAATGTTTTTATTGTTTTTATTGTTTTTATTTTAATCAAAGTAAAAAAGAGAATTATTTCAAGTTAACAATAAACCGCAACATTTTTTGAACACGTTTAATTATAAAATAACAAGAATTCTAAATATAATTAAATTTTTTTCACAGAAAACAAAGGAATTAAGTTTTATAATTTCACACAAAATGCAGCGGGCGGGAGAGTGAAATATTTAATATAACAAATGCTCGGACAACACCAAAGACCAACTACTGCTCACCGCAAACCATTGGAAAATACGAGTACGGCGCAACAATAAAATAGCCGCCTCCGATACATTGACTCCTACCTATTTCCTGCAACGAGGATCCCGCGCACACTGGGTGCAATAATGTATGACCGGAAATGCAACATATGCTTGGCGGCAGTCATTTTTGTGGTATTAAAGCACACTTCACTGGACGTGATGGCAAATATTATGAAATTGGCTGCAGTGAACGTTATGAGCATTACACGTTGCAACCGAAAATTGCATCCAATTTAAAGCATGTCGACTCCACCGAAGAATCCTCCGCTATACCACAATTTGACATGTTATGAATGTTGTAAGTCATATTACAAAAACAAATGAATTGTTAAGATTTTAATTAAACTAAAAGCAAAAGAAATACAATGAGGTCAATTGAAATACTGTTTTTAAATTTTTGGGACTTTAAACAGCCTTACTATAATTATAATATTTTATATCGTAGAGGTTTTCAGAATTCGAAAGTCTTAAAATTGATAAAAATATATCATGCTGAAGCTATGCAGCTATGCCAGTGCACTTGAGCACTTTTACTCTTTCTTAACTCGAGGTATTTTCAAGACCCCTCTTTACGCCTCGACTGGATTATTGTTTATCACTTCATCAGACTAAGCAATAATTGACCTCAGATTTGCATACCTCCCGAGGAGTCTGTAACCATTCTGAGATTCAATAACTTGATGTTGGTAGGTCCATCAGTTTTTGCAAATAATTTCAGGACTCTATCCTTTATATATTTTTTGATGGGACCAATTTTGAGGTCCTTGAGGATGTCATTCGTCCTAATGTACCTTGAACAGTTTTTTCAGAGCCTGGCTTTGTGCAATTTCTAACTGGTGAATAGTAGTGTTTGCAGCTTTGCTAAATGCTACACATCCATGTATAGATATGTTATATCTAATATATATCGATGGATCAAAAACTAGGAGTGGCGTAATCAGTGAGTTTTTTTAGCAGGGCTAAATATATACACGTACTATAGACTTCTAGATCATTGTACTGTTTTTCACCCAAAAATAAAGCTTGCAAAAACACTGTCAAAAAAAATATTTCTTATATGGCCTTTATATTAGCACAATCCTGGCTACGTACTACAGGTCTATAAGTTTATCAAGCCTATATTGCTACGAATACATAACACCTGATGTAATACCTGAATACCTGACATAAATCACATCCTTCACACAAAAGAGTACAAAAAGATTGAATTGTCTCCTCAAAGATATCCGAGTTGTGTTGAATAGTTTTAGATTCTAATATGAGACTAACATTGACTGAAGATGTCTAAGCTGTTACAACCAATAATTGCTATTAAATCAAAATGTTGGTAAATAGAATAGTTAATATTTTTAATAAAATGTTGATTATTAAAAAAAAAAACAATATACCATCTCACAATAGAGTTTTCCATCCAAATTATATTACTAAGTCTATATAATTGTTATGCTTAAAAACAAGTAACGCCGTCTGGATTAAGTAAGTAGACGCCCAATGCGATTAGAATCAGGTTACATTGATATATGATTGTGGTAAGCAAGGTCAAACGTAGGGGGTAACGGAGATGATAATAGTCTACACTGCACAATGCTGGCAACAATAGATGTTAAGCGATATTTATTTAAAAAACTGTAGATTCCTACATTATACTCCGTCGAGAGATATCATTCGATATTTCAATTTGCCGTTTAGGATAATACTCTTCTATAAACAAATATTATTTATTATTAATATCAAGGAAATGAAAAAGTAGCCAGAGAAAAATTTTATGGAACAGTGAAATGTCAACGATATAAACTGAATATAATTTTTAAAAAGTTATGACATTATAGTTTCAATAAATTATTATATAAAAATTACTAATTATGGTCTGCAGTTGGAACGTTTAGTAGCACAATAAAAATTTTGAACAGTTTCTAATCACACAATTGGTAAGTTAATAATCTCGGTCTAGATTTTTATAACACGTTGATCAAATTGTCATATGTCCTTTAAAGTATTTATATTTTTGATAAGCTGGACTAGCTAAATTCATTGAGTCTGATCCGTCTGCCTGGTGCGACTTGAATTTGCTCTTCAGTTACTTCACTGAAATTTTGCAAACGATCTTATCGAAAGTCGACCTTGATCTCTTATTGGCTATAGATTCGTAATCGAACTTCTTATACACTGGATTCTTCATAAATATAGTTATATATAGTAGATTCAGAATATCTGCTATTGATTATGGACAAAAATTTTTATAAGCAGATAGTTATTGATTTCTAAAAATTAATTGATTCTTCTAAAAATTAATAAGAAGACACCAATCGGTTTTAATAGTATTCACAAGCTAAAAAAAAAGTTCTGTACCACTTATTTCTCAACTAATTACTTAATGAAGTGTTATTCATCCATGAATAAATCTACCGCGATAAGCTGACTTCATTTAAAAGCTTTGTCAATTCTCTTTTTTTTTTTACTTACAACTATCTGACATAAGTGGTTTATTCCTTGACTGAACTTATCTGTTGTTAATCGGTTTTGAGTTCTTGTGTAAATGAATTTTGTAACTACACAAATACACAATTTTGCTAACCACAAATTTCGCTTAAGCAAACGACTTGTTAGTGCCAAAATGAAAACAGAACTATTCGCTTTTGTTGAGGATACATCTGTGATAGATGTCAATGGTGACATCTATTGTAAACTTGTTACTTGTTTTATAAAATTTAAAGAAAAAACTAAATTCGATTTTAAAATGACATATATAAGAACAAAGTTCAGAACTACAAATACGAACTCCAAGACCTTTATTTCTAGATTGATGAGTATTTTTATTAATAAGCTCCTAAACATTAAATTTTATTCTATTTTCAATATTTAAGTAAATCAACCTAAGAGCTTGCTTTCCATATGATAGCGATTTCCTTCAAGTTATATTTATCCTCTTTTTTTTTGTATATCAGTTAATAGCATTCTATATATTTGGTTCTACAGTGCGTATAAGTAACTTGCAAAGTAACTTTTCTCCAAAATTTCATTGTAAATCGCATTTATCTGCAATACAACAAGCACAAAAACATCATTAATTTTAGTTATTATAAACTTATAGTGAGGGAAAACTATTCAGATGGAGCCCATAAACACACTTACTAATGCGGGCTTAACCGGGATAAAATCACTTCAGCAAAAAATGCATACCACGAAACTTGCAAGTAGTTGTTGCAGAATGTTGAGTGGCAAAATAGTTTCAACTTTTTTGCTTTTCTTATAAAATTGCATACAAAAGTCTCATTTTTATGCAGCATTGCTGCTTGCAACTGCAATATTTGGTGGCTACTACCAGTCCGGGAAAATTATGCAAAATCCACAAAAAGTTTTTCAGGTTTTTATTTTTGGCTGCTACGTTTCGTAGTTTTTATGCTGATTAATTCTTTAGGGACATTGATGACTTTAACTTGATAATAATTTTTATTTATAATACTAAAAATTATAAAAGAAAAGCAAATATACAATGCACAAGTATATTTTCGATATTGAAAATAATGTATCTAAGTGTTTTTTAGCTTGAGTTTTATTTAAATATATTGAACGTGATTTGTCTTTTTAGCAGAATTTCTTAAGTTCAAATTTTTACTTAAGTGCAGAAGGAATTCCCTTTTCAGAACAAAATCCTTTTTAATCAAAGCAAAATAAAATGGTTTAGTTTGCTCTCCATGACACTCCTAAGTTAATTAGTATGCAGTCATTGCAATAACACCAACGTAAAAAATTTCAGACTATTTTGATTTCTTACTTCAAAGCAAGAGCAAAAAATGAGAAAACCATATATACATATATCCAAACAACATATATATTACACATATATCTCGCATATGAAATAGAATCAATATGATAGCATTCGATTAGTTTGTAGGAACCTATTGAGTCGGCAAACAAAAACGTCATCTCCTTCCTGAATAAATGAATTGAACTCTGGTCACAGCTGTGGGCCATAAAATTTCAATTTAATACTGGTGCATAATCGTACCGAAAAAGTATCCAAACAAACAAACTCCTACACATAAAAATCAATAGAGGAAAATATCTTTTGCGAAATGTCTGAACAGAATAAAGTTATTATTTGACTTGGGCTAAGGAACAACAGGAAAACATAAGCATTAAATTAGCATACCATATAAAAGTTGCCATTGTTTTCTTTGTATGATTGAGGTTTAAACTACATTTGTCATTCCCATTTCTGGTTTTTGTTCATACTTAAACAGAGATCTGATAAAGGCTTAGACGTACCACCTGCGTACAAAAAGGACAACGCATATTAAAAATTGTTCATAAATTATTTTAAACGATTTGGCTTTTCGATGCAAAATGAGCAATTCACATATAATAGGAATTGTGGATACGAAAATTGATATTTTCTTAAAACCATATAGGAGCTGTTTAACAAAACTGTTGGATTGATGAGTCTAATTGAACAATTTTAGTTCAAAGAGTTTTATATTCATTTCAATACATAAAAATAATAATATTTGTATAAATATAATCAATTAAAAATTGAAAAGTTTTAAAAATCTAACCCAGTTGCTACCGCTAAAACAGAAAGTTTGGATGAGTTGCAGTACCTTAGCGCAGGTATCTAATTTATTGCCACAAAATCTCTCTCAATATTCTGCACTTGGAATGGAAGAACTTAATGGAAGAACTTTCCATTAAGCTCCTCCAATCCCTCGCTCCTTCAAAGGACACCCCAATTACTTGCTCTCTCTTCCATTGCAATGGTTTAATATCTCAACGCAATTACGTAGCTTAATCGTCGATTTAGTAACCCATTTCATAGAGTGTACTCTTAAAGAATCTGATTCCTAATTAAATACCCATCATCACTTTTATTTTAGGTAATCGAAGTTTTCACTCCTAGCTTGAATAGCTGCATAAATCCATATACTACGCTTCTTATCCATTTACCAAGCTCCTTATCCTTAGAGAATGTGATTTCAGCCTTGAGTCTTTTAGAGTCGGATGACTGAAGACGTCTGAACTCATTCCAAAAAAAATGGAGTGTTTTACTGTTTCACACTCATTTATATTGTCCCCTTGTGACATATAAGCCAGACGTAAACAAATATTATTTGATTTTGATACTAAAGAATCTATTGTTATTATTATTATTAAAAGACGGGATTGTGCACTGCGACCTAAAAGATCTATTGTGCCCCTTACTCGGTTTAGAGTGTTTCTCCAAGCCCGATTCCTTTAATGAAAGACAGTATAGAGCCTACCCTTCCTAGTCTTGAATCTTTATGATCCATGAAAAACCCTCCTAGGTGTTTCTTCCGCTTGTGCATCAGTGCCGAGCACTTCCCAAGCACATGGTGTGCAGTTTCTCTCTCTTCTCTACAGTATCTGTAGTCTGAGTTGGAATCTACAGTGACGGGTCAATAATTCCGTAATAATTCTTAGGTTGTTTTTTAATTGTGCTATGCAATCTTTGAAGCGTTTTAGATTGTAAGTCCCTAACAGCATTTTAGATTGTGAGAGTCCTGGTAACCTGTCCCAATAGAATTCGCTTTCTTTTTCCTCTGCACCATTCATAAGAATAGATGGAATTCCTTTACTCTATACTTTACTCTATTACACAGAATGGTTCTGGGCCTATCATTCTTGAGGCTGCGCCTCTTCTTGCAAGATTGTCTGCGGTTTCATTGCCTTGGATACCAGCTTGTCCCGAAATTAGATGCATCTGATTGTTTCAGCCAAGTATGTTCAGCTTGTCCATGCACTCCCATACCAGTTTAGATGATACCTGATAGGATACGAGTGCCATTATAGCTGCCTGACTGTCAGTCAATATTGTGATTTTACGATTCCGGTAGGCACGTTCACGGTTGAAAGCTAAAGGTAAAGAATCTAAAAAATAGAGAGAATTCATTTTGCTTTTTTCGGAGAAACATATAAGTATATATATAATTACGCTAACAAAAAAGGTTGTGTTCCCTTTTTGACTGTATTGCCGTTGCCATATATAGATAAAATTTATACCGTTGGAAAGGTGAAGACGTGCAGAATGTTATTTTTTCGCATATATGTTCGAATGTAATACTAACCAAAGTCAAAGTAGGATTTCAATACTGATTTTGACTAACAATTACAAAAAGCAATTTTAAATTGCTTCCAAAAGCTGAGTAGGCTATCCGAATTAACTTATAATATGAAGTAAAATTAAAAAATGTAAAATGTAAAATTTAAAGTTGGTTAAAGTATTAGACTTGCTAATAAATTCTAATAAAATGTTTGTTTAAAAAGGAGCAAGTTTTTTTAGTTCAAATAAAAATAAAATTTATCACAAAATAACATTGAAATAAAACTAATTTTTTGGTATGTAAAACAAACAAACTTCTTATTATTTTCACTGTTTTATAAATTCAGTGACTTTATTATATTACATGAAATATATTTAATGCAATAATAATTTTTTTTTATTCAGTCATTACTTAATATGATCAATTTGTTTATTAATAAATTAATTAAAATTAATCGAATTTCAGGTCAATTTTTAGCATGTATCTCAAAGTGGTCTAATTTTGGACGATTTCAACTAAAAAATTTTGTAAGTACGTAATTCATTTTTATAATAATAAAAAATTAACTATATTTTATATATTAATATATATTTATTTTAAATACATAATAACCTGGAACACGACAAATATTAATTCATAATCTATTTTTATTTTATTTGAAAACTTGTTATAAATTAATTTTAATTAAAAATACATAAAAGACCACAAAAAAGTATTACTTTGTTATATACTATATACTATAAAATTATATAGTAATAATTATATGTATTATATGTATCAATTTTTCCATTATAAAAAAAGTATGTGCCGGTGTATTTTTATGATTTATGACGTTATCATGAAAGCACTGTAGTGCTGCGTTATTTTTCGCAATGTAGTGCAGTATAATTATCGTCTATGATATGTTTCTAAACATATCATAAGCAATTAAAAATAACTACAAAAAATATACAATAAAAAAAAACAAATCTTGAAAAAACATTTAAAATATATAAAGGATTTAAAAAAAATAAAATAAAACGATTAATTAAAAAAAATTGATTAAAGAAAATTAAAAAATTTGTAAGACTATAATTCAATGTGAATGAGTATACATATATGAATATAATAACGAGGAATAATGTATATATTTTCTCTGACCGCAAATCAGCACTCCTAGCACTGCACTCACCTGGAGTGACCTCAAAACTAGTGTCGGAATGACGTTATTTTCAGTAACGGGGTTCACAGGGATCTCAGGGCACAGCGGGTTTGAGGGAAACGCAAAAAAAGATGAATTTGCTAGGAAATGGGCGGCCTCATATTATATTGGGCCAAAACCATTCTGCGGTCATTCATGGAGCTTTTTCAAATTTAAATTGATTGATTGGGATAATGCAATTGCCTGCAAATAAGCTAAACAATTCATGTCGGTTCGATTAAAAGCCAGAACAAGGGAGCTTTTAATGGTAAACAAAAATACCATTCGAAATGTCACAGGGTTTCTTATTACTGAGCATTGCGGAGTACAAAAGAATCTATAGAACCTAGATATTACAAGAGACGATTGCTGCAGAGACAGTTACGAAGAAGAAGAAACAGCAGAACACATTCTATGTCATTGTGATAGAATTCGGCGAGAGTATCACTTCGGTTATAAGTGGATCAACTGCCAATCCACTTATAAAGATATTTAGGCAACATCTCTCCAATGGACATAATGGTGTTTTTAACTGCTACTCATCTATGGAACTAAAGTGGGTTTATCACAATAATCGTCAAAGGATGCAGTGGCGTGGTGACAAGTTCCCAATCCATTTAGAATCTAATATAATGTATGAATATAACAGGAAAAGAAGAGCGAGATTAAATCTTAATCTAATTTATTTCTAGTCTTAGACTTTGAATAGAAATATAAATACAATTTATTTATTATCATCTGTCCAACATTTCACCAATTTATTTTGGATGCAGTTTTCAAGCGATGTCATTAGTTCTCATCTTGGGCTGTGAAATTAACACAAAAAAATGGATTTTAAGAACAATACTTTGTCGAGTGTTTTACAAATGTTTTCTATTTAAATATAAACTTCTTTAAATTTGAAAAATTTATTTTAAATTTAAACAAATAAAAAACAAATTGCTTTTTTAATATTAAAAATACTCAAGTCATCGTTGCAATGTAACTGCTCCCCTGGCAATGTCAGCCATCAATACAACGTCAGATATTCGGAAACAAAATACAAATTGAGTGCAGCAATAAAAAACAACAAACAAACAACAAAACAAAAACAAAAAAACCGTCAAATAATGTTGCAACAAATGCAACTGCAACTGGAACAGCAATTGCAGCATAAAAATCCAGCTTTCAACGCTTGACTAAATCACATGAAAATGTCGTTCGATACTATTCAATCCAATGGACTCGAGCTTAGCTAGGGCATTTGCAATGGCTGATGTTGTTGTTGTTGCTGTTGTTGTTGTGCTTGTTGTTGGTGTTGTTTGAAAATTTTCCGGAGCACTAAAATGTTTGGTTGAGTTATCCTGAGCTGAATTGGGTGGGATGAGCCAGGTATTAACTTCATCGTTATGATTGACAATCATCCACCTGTTTCTGTTCGAGTATGGAGCAGCGAGTGAAGGTATACAAATAAAAAAAGAGATTGAAACAATGCAAAATTCTAGCTGAAAATAACTTCCTTTTAAATTGCAATTTTTGTAATTTTAGGAAAATTGTTTTGTCGATTCAATGATTTTATGCAGATTTTAAGCTTCTTAAAACGTTTTCAAAGATTAAAGTATTGACTGCATATTTTCTACAACAAACTCTCCGCTCTCCTTATAAATATTATAGTTTTAGGAATTTAGAACGGCACAGTTTTTGCCACTTTCTAGTTGCTTTATTCCATTATCCTGTGGTGCTCTTAATAAAAAAACGCTGTTGCGTATCTCGTATCTTATTGTTAATATTTTGTCAAAATGTGTTTCATTGTTGTAAAATTGTTGCACTTTCCTATACAAATTAAGTTGAATCTCGACAGCCTCAACAAGCCTACTTTTCATGAATAAATTTTCGTGACATGAATGGAATGAACTTATTTGCAACATATTTTTCTTTTATTGCACGGAACATGTTACATGTTGCATTTCATTGTTAGTTAACTAATGTAAGATCCTAGAAAATGCATTACTTAGTATAAAACTCATATATTTTTGATATTTCTGGGACTAAAATTAAAAATCGTTGACATAAATATGAAAGTCAAGTCACTTACATACGTGTTGAAGCAAGAAGACTATAAATACGTATATAAAAAAATGTTATCACTTCATTGAATATAGAGTATGTTCAAAATCCAATTAAACTATTAAATAATTTTTATTTTGATTTTTTAATCCCACTTATTTAAAATATTCTCCTTTTAAAGCAACATATCACTGCAGACGAAACACTCTTACCTAGGCCGGAATTGCTTTTAGTATGTCAGTCGAAGCCCTTTGTAAGTTTACTGGCTATTCACTGTAGGTAAAGTAGATGAATGATTGATAAGAATAATCCTTGTATAGTCAAAAATATATATACCAGTAGAACCTATTGAATTCCAGTCCACAATAGTAGCACAACTCTCTGATAACATTCCGCATTCACCGTCTGGACTTTTGGGATGAATTCATTGTGAACAATTCAATTAATTCGGAAAAAATGCTAAGCACTCCGTCCTCAAAGCATGATTTTTTTTTGGTTTAGATCTTTGATTTTCGGTTTGATTCATGAACACATAAATTATCATCAATTACAATAGCTGATATATTTGACAGATAGACTTGAGTCCTTTTTAGAGGACCCTTTTATGATCTCTCTCTCTTAATCCCTCTTATTGACATTAATTTGTCTTTAATGTGCTTTCAAATGTACTATTTTTTTATTCGATTAGTCTCTCAGATACATACCGATCGGACTGATAATTTGTTTTTTTTGCCTTTTGTTAATTTTTAAGGATCTAGTAGAAGTAGATCAATATATCTCTTTTGTGCAACTATTTTGAAGTAAACTATAGAGTGACAATGCCAAAATCTTCTTATAATCAGCCCAATTTTAAAATGCATATTTAAGGTTATTACGTTTTCGTTTTGCTGTAGAAAGTACTTTTTATCACAGAAATTTAATTTTCTTTTGTGATACTTTTATAATTTAGCTATTTATATATGAAAGTTTGCATTAAAGATTAAAAACTTTTGATTTTATGTATTTCACACATTGGTAAAGAGATCAGGAGCTGCTAATATAACATACGATCAATCATTGAATAATAACGCAGATTATGAGGAATATTCAAATTAGTCAGTGAGATGGGTGGGACACTGCAGAAACCCCCCAGCCATCATAGAGTAAAAGTACTCAGATGCAGTAACACGGAAAAGGCTCAACATAAGATAACATATAAACGGCAGATAACTAGAGGTCAGATCAAATGTGGGTTTTTAATAATTGCAAATAAAAGATAAACTACTTAACCTTCACTATTGGACTACATGAACTTATTTGCGCTATGCCTTCAAAATTGGATATCTGATAGTAGTGCATTTGGAAGAGAAAATCGCAAAAGAAAATGGCGAATTCGTATGAACTAGTCCCCGAAATGCTCCCGCATCCACAATATTTCCCAAATTTGACCTCCAGTGATTACTTTCTATTTACAAACGTAAACCAAAAGATCTCATTATGCCAAAAATATATCATTATCTATTATTATCTCATTATAATCTTATCTTCATCTCTGGGATTATTATAAGATATCCCAGAGATAAACATATTTGTCATATGAGGATGTCAACGACGAAACAAACGCCTACTTTGAGACGAAAGACAAGTCATTCTATACAAAAGGTGTTGAATTATTAGAGAAGGACTGGAATGATTGTGTTACTCTTGAAGAAAATTGGCTTAATAAAGTTGAATTTTGTCAGTATGTGTTTTGATAAGATCTTCGAGATTTTTCAGTTGACATGTTCTTCATAGATGATATCCTTGCAGATATCATGCACTACTATTTTAATACATAATATCAAGGCAAGATGCGTTAATGAAATTTTATTGATCATCTAATAGATTAAAGTCTTCAATTTAAGCAAACATATTTAAGCATGTATAAAATTGATATAATAAAAATTAAAAATATTGAAAAAAACTTTAAACATTCAAAATATTATGCTCGAAAAACACTCTCAAAGTGGTAAAGCAGTAGAAAAAATATTATTTTAATTTTTTTTGTAAATTTCATAAGTTATTTAAATCTGTGAATTATGCTTCCTTACTACATAATGAAATAATATAATATCGGCTTAAATGTAATTTACACAACTTGAAAAAAAATGAAATTAAATTTTAATCACAATGGGTATTCCCATTGCGTCGCGTATACGCCACCACGTGGTCCCTGTGTGAGTTCTTCAGTTTAAGCACGAAAAGGGCAGGATAAACAATAGGAAGAAAAAAAATTTGTAGATTAGAGCTTCGAGTAACCTGGCAAAGTGCGATTTGGTTTGTGTGGTTAAACACGCCGCAGGATACTCAATCAAGTGTACGAGATAATGAAGATAACAATGGTGACCGCAACATTCCTGCTTTCCCGCTTAAACGTTACTAAACGACAAGAAGCACGAAAGCAGAAAATTGTGCAGTTGTTGAAAAAAAAAATTAAAAAGAATTTATAAACTCCAATGTGACTATGGATGAAAATTTAATTATGAATTTATTAAATTTATATAAAAAAAATATAAAGTTTTGATTTGATAAAAGATAATGGAAGTATATGTAATTATATACTAAAGTTGATACGCTACTTAACCCCGCCCTAAGAATCCTTAAGTCCACTTCTGGACTCTCAGGAAGATATGCTGATTTAAGGTACGTCATCAACTAAAAGACATTTAAATGATATGATTTCTTAGCCTAGTTAAAGCCTAATGTGGGGTAGAGTTAAGCCCCCCAGCCATTATACAGTAAAAGTGCGTAATAGGACTAGCTCAAGAAAAAGAATCAAGAAGATATATAATATAATCTGATAATGTGTAAACCTGAACTAATTAATGCAAACTTTAGATTACAAAAGAAATAAGTTAATATTAAAAACATAATAATTGACATATGTGCTATCAATAATTAATAATCGAGAAGAGACGCTTAATTCCTGATTATCAAATCAACTTCAGAAAATCGAGCAACAATCGACCAAATACACATAGTTGTAAATGCCATTGAATTGGTGGTGCAATAGAAGAATTGACGATGTTGCACCCTAATCCTATATATATCATAAGTCTTCCATAAGGTTTGCCATAAAGGATTACTTCATAGACTTAAGTCATTATTGCTTGTACAATACTGTGACCTACTATGATCGTTTCTAAACAACAGGTACTTTAGTGTTAAATACGATGATGCACATTCATCTCTTAAAAAAAAACGCAGGTGTCCCGCAGGAGAGCATTCTTGGGCCCATACTATATCTCCTGTATACACATGACTTACCCTTTGCAAATCAACTGGTTACAGCAATATTTGCAGATGATACTGCCAGTTCTAGCAATCAAAAACAATATAAAAAGCGCGACGGCTAATCTACAACACACAGTCAACTAAATTTATGTACAGCGGAAAATCTGTACATAAAGTCTTCTCATTGAAAAATTATAACTATATAGCTATTCATATTGATGTCACAAAAATTCCACACACCAACAAAACCAAATACCTGGGCAGAGGAGCTGGACCTAAACCTAAAAATAATTTTACTACCTCATCGACAGGCGCTCCAAACTGGCAATATATAACAAACTAATGGTCTATAAACAAATACTGAAGCCGGCATGGTCTTATGGCATACAATTCTAGGGTTGTGTCAGCAAGAAACACATTGCAACTATCTAGCGCTTTCAAAATAAAGTACTACGTTACATCGTAAATGCTCCATACTACATTAGGAACAGCGACCTGCAACGTGACCTTGACATACCAACAGTTGACGACGTGGCTTAAAGGTGTACTGTTTCTCAAAAATAGCGTTTAGAAACACATGTCTACGTTACAGCATCCAATCTTCTCCAGGCACTATTAGACGTAGACCTTGGCATGCCAACAACGACGACGTGGCTATAAGGTGTACCATTCTTCACAAACAGCGTTTAAAAACACATGTCAATGTCACAACATCCAGTTTTCTCCAGGCACTATTAGACGTAGATCTGGAGAAAAGTCCAGGTCTTCTCTCCAGCACTACTAAAAAGGAAAACAGTGGCAGACTTAATGGATAGCGAGTAGCAAAATAGCTTCTTATTTATTTTATGTATTGGGTGAAATATTAAAACGATTTTTTGTCTATATATATAACTATATAACTCCCAAAAAAAACTATCTGTTAGATAGCTATGGTGTGTAATTTTAGTGTATTTCAGTGTCCCTTTTTCGTAAAAAATATCACGTAGTTAGTATGTTCGATTGTCCTTCCTGACTAACTAAAACATTTTCTGTCGTAACATTTCGATTTTTTTTTACTTCGTATATATTTTTTATCTCCTTTACGTTGCCTTATTATCACCCATTACTCTCTGCACTGCATGTTAAAAAGAGAGTTAAGAGCACATATTAAATTTCCTAATTTTTGTAGTCACTGAACGGGAAACTATTTTGGCAAAGGCCAACGCGAATTGAATCCAAATTTTGTACGCTGATAGGACATTATCCTGCACCACAAATTTTATTTTATGTTTTTTTATAATGTTTTTTATTGTAATTAGAGCTGCACCATAATTTGTGAGCTCTTTAGTAGAACAATGAACTATTTCGCAGTATCTATACACATCTACGAGTATGTAAGCACCAATTTGGCAATGATGCTCCGCTGGATATAACTGCCAAATACACGAAGTTGTTTCCAAACAACCGCCAAAAGAAACGAAACCATAACTACGAGATTAACTTCATAGTACGTAGATTCCGAGAGGAAGAAATAAAACCAAAATCTTAGCTTCAACTGCTTAAATTTATAACACATAATAGGCCTATTGAAAGATTCTCCAAACCACTTGCAAACGTTTGCAGTTCATGTAGTTCGTGTAGTTCAGAACGCAAAGGTTATTGAACTGCAACAATTGCAGTTCAGTCTCTTCGCTTCGCTTCGCTGAGTGCATTGCGACATTCGAATGCACATTTCAACTTTTATTGAATTTAATCATAAAGTTTGCCGCTTATGATTATGACAGTCGTAAGGAATTCATTCAGTTGTTAAGATTGCCAAGTATGCGGCTAACTGTCATATGAACCATATGAATCATGAAGAATTTGAGCTTTTATATAAAAGAAATAAATTTTCAAAATTGATATCAATAATAGAAATTTATATATTTCCTGGTAAAATGTTCTTTCGACTTAAAATAACTTCATGAATTCCACATATAAGAGTGTTTGAATAGTCCAAGTGCAATGACTTCCAAAATAGCCATTTAAAAAATTGGGTTAAACACTTTTTATTCGTAAATTAGTTATTAGGTGCATAACTGACCTATTAAATATAATTATGATTTCGTATTAATTATTCATTGATTCATTAATTAATTCATTGAAATATATAATACTACTTATGTCCGAATATATGGTCAACTATATCACAGTTCAAATTTTTTTTGAACAGTAGTGAATTACAACAACAAAATTCTTAATTTTAATAAATTCAATTGTTATCTAGCTGTGCAGCTATTTCAAATACTGCCAAAGACCTATTGTTAATCGTAATTTTTAAGTCAAGTCCATACTTGATTTGTATTATTTTACCTAATTTTGTGAATTTACTAAGTAAGTACATAACCAATCACTTACTGTGTTATATTAGAACGAAACCATGACCTAGCTATAGGATGATTGAATTAATTAACTATAAAATTTTCACAGCAAATTAATTCAAATCCAACTTAGAATAGTACTAGTCAAGAGTAGCATTACCCTCATCCTTAATGTTCTCCAACATAGCAAGCTACAACATGACTTAATATCTATCATGATATATAAGTTCCACCAATGTCTATCATAATACTTCAACTCATAAATTCATAACAACTTATTCATAAAAGCAATAACAGTTGCATTTATTTGCTTCAGTTATCCCTCCTTTTACTAATTGCTTTCTTGATACCAGTTACAGATTTTACAGATAACCTGCTAACTGCGCTAACGGAATAACCATACCCCCGCTATCAACCTACCTTCTGCTCAAAAAGTATCCGGAATTTGTTGTTTGTTAACTAATCCTTAAGTAATAGATCTTTTTCTTTTTATTTTTGTTATATTGGTACACCCTTTCTTGATATATGGCACAAATTTGAGCGCCAGCTGTCAATTAGTTTTTTTACAGCAGCTGTTAATGTGAAACTACCTCAAGTGCATTTAGCGATTTTTACTGTGGAAAATTCTTGTTGTACGCGATTTTTTGACCAAACACGGCACCACTGTCATCGCTCAGGCACCATATTCGTCAGATCTGGATCCGTGCGACATTTTCCTATTCCCGAAACTCAAATTGCCCCTTCGTGGTAAGCGTTTTAGTCGATTGAATCGGTAATAAAGAATTCGCCGAAGGAACTAAAAGCAATACCTTCACGGTCCTACGAAAAGTGTATGGAAGATTGGGTTAAACGTTGGCATATGTGTATCGCTTCAGAAGAAGCATATTTTGAAGAAGATGAAAAATATTTGGAATAAAATTTAAATTTGTGTGTTTTATTTATAAAATCCCAATACTTTTTGAGCAGAAGGTATATTCTCTCCAATTTTTTGTATATGCTTTCTAACATAAATAAACTCAGTCCACTTACTACCCTTATTTTTTTTTGGATTATTGAAATAAGACGCTGAACAACCTGGCTTTCCAAATAATAGCTTGAATCTTTATTTCTAAAAGGTGCTTTAAATATATTACAATCAAAGACTGTTGCTTTCGCTGTCTTCTAAAAACATTTACAAAAAAAATAATTTCTCTTAGGGTTTGCTTTATTCCGTTTCAATAATTAGAAGGATGCTATATTCTGCCTGATATCTATATTAATAATTTAAAAATATCACACTCTGGCTTTTCTTGAGCTTTTATAGATCAGAAGATCTCATTCTCATTATTACTAGAATACGATTCCCAGCGTTATTCACAGTCTGATTAGAATCTGCACTGTGAGAGATATCTTTGACAGACGCTTAATAAAATTTTTTATTTTTAATATATAATAAACATAATAATTAATACTGAATTTGATTCTAACGTCCATTATGATGGCAGTGAACATTTTATTTAATAGAAACTATTGTATTTAATAGAGAGATTTCGAACAGTAGTGAATTGCAATAACAAACATTTTTGTTGTTGTTAATTAATAGAATTTTTGACAGCTGTTTCGAGTATTACCAAATACCCATCGTCAGTGGTCCTATAATTATTTTTTATATGTAATTATTTGTAAATAATTTTTTGAGACTGCAAGTACCAAGGGTTGAACTCGTACCCTGCCATATTTGAAGCTAAGAGTCAGTTTTAATAAGCTAACTGACACAAAGCAATAGTTGACTTGTGTGTTTGAGTTTTATTTTATTGGAACCAAATCATAAACAAGCTGTAAAATGATTGATTTAATAATTTATTGTTATTTTTAATTGCTTAATTTCAACACTATTCTTTTATAGAGTAATACTCGAATCAGCTGTATGTATGTATAATTAAAAATAAGTTAATAAAAGTTTTTGTTCTTTCAATTCCGTACTCTTCCAAACCACTCTACATAATAATTTAATATACTATCAAGTGAGTGTTATATATCTTTATCAAATTGTTATATCAAGTCTGTATATCCAATGTAACTTTGTGCCTATTAGAGAATGCGCCTTATATCTTTATTCTTTGTTATATTTAAATTAAATTTATTTATACATTTTTGTTCTACTTCTTTTTTAATGAAAACTCCGTTTATTTTTATAAACAGAGAATACTTAAAGCAATACAAAGTTTTGTAATAAATTCTCATTCACACTTGACAAAAACTAAGTCATCACTAAGTTGGATAATATCACTCGCTTTGCTGAAATGTCATCATTATAAGCGTTGCCGTAAGGACTTTTCATTAAAATAATTTTCAACAACTAAACGCACTCGTCCTGAAATTCAGCGACTTTATTTAGCTGCTGTCTTGCAGAAAATATTGCAACTGAAGTTGAAGTTGCAGTTGAAGTTGCAGTTGTAGTTGTTGTTGTAGTTCTAGTTGTCGTTGAAGTAAAAGTTCTGACTTGTGAGTTCTGAGTTCTGAGCTGTGAGTTCTGAGTTTTAAACAACTGCATTTAAGCAACTTTCATTTGAAATGTTTCACTAGCAGTGAAATACAGTGAAGTACAGTGAAACTCAAGTATTTCATTAACATTTCCAAACTTAAGCTGTCAACATAAACGTTAAAGTTTAAATACTGGCAACATTTGACGAACAGCGTGACTGCACCGCACTGCAACGCAACGCTCTGTATGCAGCCAGTGAGACGTTGCATTCTGCTCATAGGTTACATATAATATAACATATATATATATAACATATATAGATATGTGAATATCGCATATCACTTTCTGCTCATACACGCGTGATTAATGTTCCCTAAATATCCTAGTTGTTAAATTCTTCCGCTACAAATCATGAGATTCTTATATGAATGTTAGTAAATTGCATTCAAACAATTTACTTACTGCTCAATAGACTCATTCAGCAAACCTCAACTATTTAAGGTCTTCACTTCGGAAGACACGGAATTGAAATTTAAATTGAAATTAAAGCATTTAAGCTGTGTCTTTACCGAGTGTCGTCGATGCATTTAAAGTGATTTCCGTATTCCAATGAAACTCAACCACAAAACCACTTTTTGAAATATTCGCCATATGTTAGTGGCGGTGGGTGCAGCGTGTCAAAGGCATGAATAATTTTCCAAAATTTATGAAAATTATATAGTCGCACTCGTAAATAAAAATTTCACCAAAACAATTTTTATTAATTATAATTTTTATTTTTCAGCAAATATATTTTCAAAACTGTCAAAACTTTAGTTGCGCCAAAAACATTTCGAAATAAACCACTTTTAATGCTGCAACAGCTGCATTGTTGCTTTTTTCGTCCTTCATCCTTCGTCCCATAAAGAGTGAAATATGGAAAATAAAACTATTTTGCGGCTTAAATTTTTCAAAGCTACAGGATTTTTAATTTAAATAATTTAGCTTAATTATTGCATACATCAATGGAAAAGGCAGTCGGAAAACTGAAAATTGAGGCAAAAAACATAATCGCTCAACACATTAAAATGTTTTTATGCATGCCTTGAGCCATAATGGAAATGTGAAAATGTGAAAATGTGGAAATGTGAAAATGTGGAAATGTGGAAATGCGAATATAAAACAAATTAGTCTACTGATGGATAGTGAAATGTTAATTGATTATTTTTGGGAAATATACTATAAGGCATGAGTTAAGGTGAATGGCTATTTTATCCTTTGTGTTTCTATTACATATATATATTATCCATTAATGGCATCTAAAGTGAAATTTTGCGTTTAAAAACATTTGTGCCAAAGCACGCATAGTCCACGACGAACATTTAACATTTATTTAAGGATGCTCCTTTATATATTAAGTGGAAAAGAATGAAGCATTGGTTGTGATATCATCCTCCGCTTTATATTTTTGAACAAAAATGTTCTTTATTGAAATTAAAGAATTAAGTCCTCATAATCAATTAATTATAACACATCATATCTGAAAATATAACCTTATTATATATAGCTTATAGCAGGTGAAGTTAAATGCTCTTTTTCGTTACTGAGGCTCTCTATGAAAAACGTACGGCTACATCATCTGCAATAACATTTATGTACCCTAGTACTTGTATGTCTTGTTGTAGTCAAATAACACATCTCTCAATAATTAAGAAAAAAAATTTTTTCTGCCAAAAATCGATTTTACTCAACAATATAATCTCCTTCAAGGGCAATACAATCATTCCAACGCTTCTTTAACTTCTCGCTGCCGTGCTTGTAGAAGAATTTGTCTTTAATCTTAAAACAGACTTCAGTTTCAGCAATCACTTCTTCATTAGAGATGAATTTCTTACCGGCGAGCATTTTTTTGAGATCAGTGAATAGCCATTAGTCACTGGGGACCAGATCTGGACTATACGGTGAATGAGGAAGCAATTCGAAGTGTAACTCGTCCAATTTTACCATAGTTTTTATTGAATTGTGACATGATGGATTGTCTTCTTGAAACAAAATTTTTTTCTTCGCTATATGCGGTCGTTTTTTCACAATTTTTGCTTTCAAACGATCTAGTAATACCGCGTAGTAGTTACTATTGTTGGTTTTCTCCTTTTGAGATGGTCAATAAAGATTATGTCATGTGCATCCCAAAATACTGAAGCCATAACTCTCCCAGCTGACCATGACTGTTGTGCCTTTGGACAATTCGGACGTGGTTCACCGTCTGCAGTCCACTCAGATGATGATCGTTTTGATGCCGGAGTTAAGTGATGGATCCATGGTTCATCCATTGTCATATATCAATGCAAAAAACTGATTAATGATTTATGTAAACATGGCCAAACAATGCACTGAATCATCAACACTTTGTTGTTTTTGATCGACTGTTAGTAAACGCGGCACCCACTTTGAAAGCAGCTTTCTCATGGTCAAATGTTTATGCATAATTATAAACACACAGCCTTCTGATATCTTTACGGTCTCAGCTATCTCACGCAATTTCAATTTACGATCAGCTATAACCAATTTCTGGACTTTTTATGTTTTCTGAAGTAACCACCTCAATTGGACGACCAGAACTTTCACCTTCATCGGTGTCTGTATGACCACGTTTAAATTCAGCAAACCAATAATAAATGGTTCTTTTCGATGGAGCAGAGTCCCGATAACACTTTTGAAGCCGTTGCTGAGCTTATACAGTATTTTTTTTTTCATCAAGAAGCAATGATAAATTAACACACGAAATTATTTTGAATCCATTATTTTGAAAATAACAAAAGAAGTTTCACTTAAATGGCTGTCACTTTTTTTCTAACTAATCGAAATGTCAAGAAATTTTACATATAGTCTTTTGAAGGTTGGTACTTCATAAACGGCATATTGATTTGACAATAGCTGCGCCATCTATGTGTCAGTCACACGACTTATTGAGTGATGTAATATATAGCCCATAATAATAATAATTATTGTTAAAATAATGGCCATAAGTATAACCACTTGTTATTTTTTGGCTAGCTTCATAATTCTATCGCTATAAAACTTCTGTGGTTTATCGGCGAAAAACTTGTACAAGTAATTTTCAACGGATCTCGGTCGGCTCATTTATTGCCATTAACAGAGTCTTGCAGAGACCGAAACAAATGGTAGTTAAAAGGTGCAAAGTCCGGAATATACGATAGGTTCATCAAAGCTTCCCAACTAAGTTCCGTCAATTTGATTCAAGTCTTTAAAAATGTATATGTTTTGATATTGTTTTATATTGGTAAATCTTGATTCAATCTAGATTTACTCTCGATCTGTCAAATTTTGTTATCCAAACGAACATGTTTAGAGTAGAGTACATTTTTGTAATAGTGTTAGTAGACGTTAGTAGACCCTAACAATCCTCAAGTCCACTTCTGGAGTCTCAGGAAGATATGCTGATTTAAGGTCCGTCATCAATTAAAAGATAAATAAATGATATGATTTTTTAGCATAGTTAAAGCCTAGTGTTGGGTAGAGATAAGCCCCCAGCCTTTATAGAGTAAAAGTGCATAATAGCACTAACTCAAAAACAAGAAGAAGAAGAAGTACACATTTATATTTTTCATAAATATATATATCGAATCAAATCACACTTTATTTTTTATGTTTTATAAAGCAGTTGTTAATTTCAGGGTAATCTTACTACTCTAGCAAAATATCTAGAGTACTATAAATTAAACTCGAGTGTTACAATTTGCTCGAGCTTTACCAATTGAAAATTAATCGTTAAAAAATCCGATGAAGCTTTGCATTATACTAGATTCATTTGAGAGTTTTGTTTGTAATTATAGTTGTCAATTGTTGTTGCTTTCAATGCAAAATGAAAATTTTTGACAGCTAAAATTACAAACAAATCTCTCGTGTGAATCCAGTATTACAATAAAAGAGCTATACTTACAATGTGGTGAAGTTCAACATTTTGAATACTGAATGCACTCAAGCTGCATATGTTTATTTCTCTTTATTTTACTTTTCATCTCGTAATGTTTATTCCTATTTTTAAACTTTTAAATAGACATTATTGTAATCGATAATTATCGGAATCGATAATTATGATATATTGTTCATTATTTATTTATTTTATAACACTTTTTTTTTTAAATTTACGTGTGATATATTGTTCATTATTTATTTATTTTATTATAGTTTTTTTAAGTACAGGATAGTTGAAAAATGCGTAACTCTGACTGGATGACGAAATTGCCACCACATCTACGAGCGATGTCTATTATTTATTTGGGAATTCCAGGTACACGATCTTGAAGATTGTATATAATATACATTGCATAAAGCTGAGGTTATACTTATTTATATTAACATTAATTAACAATATTTGCAGGATCACACAATTCAATGACTTATGGCATATCAAATCAATCTGAGATAGCTGGTGATGCCACTAAAGCAATGCGTTATTTATATCGGGTACTTCCATGGTTTCTACGTCGTTGGGCGAAAACACAGACAGCAACAGTCGTTGAGCAACTACGGTTAGGTATTCGTTATTTCGATTTGCGTGTTTGCTTAAAGTATGACGACTTTTACTATACACATGCAGTTATTTCAATGGATGTAACTACACCTCTCCATTATATACGAGAGTTTCTCAGTAAACGGTCAGGAGAAATTGTTATACTCGACTTTCAACATTTCTATGACATGAATATTTCTGACCACATGAGACTGCAAAGAATGCTGATACAAATTTTTGGAGATATGCTGTATAAGCCCTCAGACGGACCACTTCTTAAATGTACACTGAATTATTGTACAAAGTATCGTAAACAAGTGATTATTGTTTACAGATATAATTCGAATGCATTAAGTAAAGATTTTTGGCCGAGCAAAAGCGTTTATACGCCGTGGCCAAATGTGTGTTCTATAGAACTTCTCAAGGAGTTTCTTCAGCACAGCTTAATGTCACGTCCGCCAACAGATGGCTACGTAACACAAGTTGTATTAACACCAGATGCAAAATATATTGTATTACGAATGTGTTCAGGATTAAAGAGCACAGCAAAGAGAGTTGATAGGAAAATGATTCCTTGGATTAGTGAACAGATCCCCGGACCTTATACATGTCGTAATCCAAAAGTCAATATATTAATTGGAGACTTCATTGAAATAAATTGTGCAGCTTTCTGCAATACAATCATACAATTAAATGAAAAAATACCAGTTGATTTTGCGACGCAAGTTGAATGTCCAGAAACACGCATTAACAGATTTGACCATTTGGACGATTCAATTTTTCAGGATGACTTTTAAAGAATGTTAAACCTAGCTCAGTGTGTAAAATCAATATAATGGAGAGTTAATAAACCGTTAAAGTGGTGAGTTTTATCATTACCAACACAGCTTCAATGAAAATTATTTTATACTTCACTAGAATAGATGGAGAGAATGCATGATGATACACTTTTCAGCACTAAAGTTACACTAACTGCTAATATCTCCTCATATTACAATATTATTCTTATTAAATCATTTTGTCTTTCGCATAAAGCTCAAGAGCTTTAACAAGTCTACCTTCGGTATCTCTGCCAAGGCAGTAAAGAAATGATCTCCAAAATATTGATGTTGCTGTTTCAGAAGTCTGTAAGGACGGACATTTTCACACCAAACTTCCGCCTACATTAAAATTCATCGAAGTTCATTTATATTTATTTTCACTAATATTTATTTTTATTGCAAATATTAAAAATCTGAAATAAAAACAAGAAATGTTGACTTTAGCGTACACTAATATGTATTTATATTCTTATCATGTATAAAGAAATCAGCACACCGTCCCAGACATCATTTGCGCCACATTTATTGATTTAGGGTTTGTCTCCGAGTCAACTACTTCAAGAAATTGTAGTGCCTCGCTTTATTATCTGCATAAGATAATCACCTTTATTAACATATAACCGCTATGAAAGTTTCCAGGAAATATCAGGGTCTCAGGGTCTTATATCTCAGAGTCTGCGGTTTTTGCTACAACACTCACAAATTCTCTTAAAGTAAACTCCCAGTTTTATTAGCTCTTAAAGACAATACATTAAAATTTTTTGTCAGAGTACCTGTAACGATTCTTACATTTTTTTATATAATACAATAAGTGGTTTAAATACGATCCACCTGATAAATTTTCCCAATAAATCCTTAGGAAGTCAGATTTTTCTGTCTATTAAGTGCTGATTCCAATAATGATGCCAATTCCAATAATCCAATAAAGGTTATAGAGCTTTAACTTTTTCTGCGTTCAATTAGAAATATTAGTTTAACTAAAGTACAAGTACTGTATGTTGTGGAACCGAAATTTCGAGAAAAAAAATTATTGGAAATACCGAATTATTATTAATATTCTTTAAAAGCATTAGTTTTTAAAAAAAAAACCAAACCTCTTGCGCGAAAATGTTTACAGTTCATTTTTAAAACTTGTTTAAGTTTCTATATAAACTGATGACGTTAAAAACTAATGACATTAACAGATGAATTGAGAGGATTAATACTGCCACCCTTCAGCTGTTGCACGACATAGGATTTCATTGGTACTTCAGTACTTTGATATGATACAAATAAAGATTCATCACTCTTATTGCGACTGAAACATTGTATAGAAGTGCAAATTCAGAATCAACATCGTGTTCTTGAGTACTTATTGCTGATACCCACAGTTAAGTATTATAACCTCCGATCGGTACTATATTTGGCAAAATTAACATTTGAATACGACTTTTATTTTGAAGAAATTATTTCTGGTGAGGATTCTGTTACTGATGATATACAAGTATAGAAAAGTTTGTATTATTACTCAAGCGGTAGATTGAGTCCATAAATAATACCATTCTGTATCAAAGGCATAACACTCAGGTTTAAACATGTTACCAATGGTTCAACGGTTAGCGTTCGTCTATTGTTGCTTGTTAGGGCAGACCTTGATTATAGTGCAGATAATTATGGAGCTGATAATTGACTTGTTGTTTGAAACGGAAAGAGCCTTACGTTATGATGTGAATTTCAGGACACGAAATTATCACCTTCCCCATCTGAGTATCATTTACATTATTTGTTAATATTTTGCTAAAAGGCATCATTTTCTGGTCATTACTTATTTTTTCATCGCACTCCGAAAAAGAACGCCATTATATTAGTCGTTTCAATTTGAGAATTATTTATTATTTAATAAATAAATATTGGACCCTTACTGTCTCAGCAGCCAGGTCAAGGGCTACTTGGCCCATTTATTCCAAATATAGAACCTCTGACTTAATCTGTAGAAACAAATCTGAGGTTTCCAAGCTAATATCTATCTTTACGGGTCACTGGTCCATAGGACGGCATGGAGCCAGACTTGGTCTTTCCTGTGGTACCTCATGTAGTGCGTGTCTACCAATACTTGAAGAAATGACACCAGAACACCTGATGTGTTTTTGTCCAGGTCTGGCCAGAACTAGGTTTAAGTTTCTAGGGGCCCCTTTCTTCAACTCACTTAGCGATATCTCCAGCATCAGCATTAGCCAGATTCTTGCCTTTGTTAATGCCTCTGGTTGGTTCTAGTTTGACCCTCTATCTACTACCCACTATTACGAGGTTTTTGTGGGCTCAAAACGGCTTTCATCCTTAGCTATTTGAGGAGGATTCGTCCTCCCTCCACCACAACTAACTAACTATTATTTAATTTTTTTTTAGTAGACTGCGTCTATATATTCCGATTAACGCAAATGGAAGATGATTAAAAGCTAATAATTTTTTCGTTAAAATAGACGGAAATAAACAGGTGTAGCAATGAAGTGTTGCCATATGAGAAAAACAAATAAATTTATAAAAATCTATATATGAATAAGTTAAATAATTACTGGTAACATATAATGGATCAACATATTATATCATTTAATCACACAATATATGTTTGCACATAAAATTAGCATTTCGTGATTAAACAGTTTATGAAATTCATAAACAAATGTGTAATCAATGGTAATATACATTTATTATTGTATAATAATTTGTTTTAAATTACTATTAATTTCTTTAATTTTCGTCAGTGGTATTTGTCAAATAAATCAGTTTAATTAGGTTTACTTTAAAAATAAGAGAATTAATGTAAAAGTCCCAAAAAGACTAAGCACTAAGCACGACATATGGGATAAAACTACGTTCACATTGTAAGACTAACAGTCGATTACTTACAGTCCAGATTGTAAGTAATCCGCTCTTGCTCGAGATTAATTGAAGATCTCGTTTAAAGTGGTGGTTATATTTCTAGACAGCTCTGCGACTATGTTAATGTTACATATTTTTCTTCAATATATATAGAATTGGATGTTAAATTTCAAAAGCTTGTGGCAGCCATATAACATCCCTGTACATAACGAACATCCAAATGAAAAATACGAACGTTGTTATGAGAAGTAAAAATATTTGTAAAAAAAAAGGAAAAAGTGACGCAATACACAATACATAACTAAAGAAACTCCTTGTTCTTCAAGGAGATATATTTAAAGGAACACTGCGACGCACTAATTTTTTAAAAATTTATCAAAATTCACAAAACAAAATAAATGTCAAGGCTAATCTTCAACATATAGTGTAAACGATATAGATTAAAATTAAACTTGTGGCCTTATAGACATGCTATAAATATATGCGATACAGTACTGCTGTAAATCACGATATGAAATCATACCGCAACGGCACTACACTCAAGATATTTGTCCGCACTGTACATGGCAGCCATTTTCTTGAGAGTATTGATAGTTAAAATAGAGTAAAAAAAGTTTGCTCAACATAAAAAAGAGCAGCATAAATAAATTATGCTTTAAGGAATTCATGTATAACATATGGTTTTACTATAAGAATTTTTAATGTTTAACAGTTTTACATATAAAAACCTTTATAATTATATTACGGTGAAAGTAAAAGGCATTAATTTATCTGTATAAATTTTTTTTTAATAATGCTATTATGAAGCGCATAAAATATAGACAGTACCATACCATGCGGCATCTGTTTTTATTAATTTGAATATATCATTGACGCTAAACATACTATACCACAACTCTTTGGACGTAAACTTTAAAATATCCTACTTAATTAAGATTTCAAAAAGATTTGAACAACTTCCAACTCAGGATGTACAGGAAGATATGCTGATCTACGGTCCGTCATCAGTTAGAAAATAAATAAATGATAATGATTCTAGTATAGTTAAAGTTTAGTGTGGGGCAGGGATTATTTTTTTAATTAAGTTATTTATTTATCGGATAACAAAAATAAAATATACTTGATCATTTTTATGCAAAAGCAATTAAAATTTTTGCAAGTTTAGTAAATTATAAATCTGAGAAATCTTTCGCTGTGGAAGACTTTGCCTAAAGAACTTTACTAACGAAGATTCAGAAAGTCAACCTTTTAGATAGTTGTGGAATAATACGGTGGTTCACCGAAGTTAACGTTTTATTGTATAATAACATTACTTCGAAAAATGAATGATATTTATATTAATTGCTCGAAAATGAATTTGAAAAATTTTTTTCCTCTTTGATGTTTTAAATAGGCGGCGGCCATATTTCTACGATTGTCACAAATATAAAACGATAAAAAACGAGTGCACAATTCGTCAAAATTGACACGAGTCAACGGTACAGATTTCGAATTCGAGAGTTGTCATGCCAGAAAAAAAAGTTACAATAAAAAAATTAAAGAGAGTAATATAAATTAGCATGCTAAATATTTTGCTATTTCGCTCAAATATTTTTGCTTTTCAGTAAAATATTGACTTAAATAAATATTTGATTATTTTGAAGTTCATCAAAAATGATAACAATGGTTGTCTGATTGTGAAGGTAATGGTTCAAATTTTTAAGTAATTTTTCCGCTACTGTACTTAACTCGACAAATAAACATAAATATATGAATATGTGCCATTTTATGTAAAAAGTTTATACAAAATCTATACGGAATTAAACTAAAAATGCTAAGTAAGTATAATTACCGTAACCGTATAACGGTTATAAGTATGTATACTTATTGTCATATTATTCGTAATTATAATCCCTCTCTAAATCTTCACACTGTAAAAATTAACTCACATAACGCTTAAGTGTTTCTTAATTGTGCATTGTTAAACCGAACTTTAAGTGTTTGCACTTTCTTACTTAAAACTTGAATACTCCTAAAACAGCGAAACAAAATAAAAAAATGAATAATAGTTTTTTTTGTTTGAAATACTACTGAGTGTATTTATATAAATTATTTAATATTATATTCTTGTTAAAAATCTTTTTAAGTTCTTGTTTGGAATTATGTTCCATTATGTTCCCTTTGCTCTTAATATAACTTAATATAACTTGCACAATTACCGAATTATAGTTTTTCTGGGAAGCATTCTCTGAATCCGTGAACTTAACAAAAAGAGATTTACTATACTCGTACCGAATGGATTTTGAATGAGAAATCCAACAAAAGCCTCCCTCCTATCAAAAAGAACTTTAAAATGAGCTAAGTATGATAGTCTAAATAGACTATAACCGAAATAATGTTATGTTAATGTTTGATATACTTTAAAAAAGTGTTGGCAGCAAACAATCGATTAAGAAACAGGACTAGTTCACATTGGACATGTAGTAGCACATTTAGGTCCAATAGATTTACCATAATTTCAAATGGAACTTAAATTTTGACGTCACTCCAAAAATTCTGTATCGGTGAATTGCTAGCAGTAAAATGTCAATATGTGTTTTCATGTCTAGTTTTTATCAGTAAGCAGAGTGTTGTATGGTGTTCACACTACCGTTCGATATAGAGTTGATTTAGAAAATGTCATTTTAAATTAAAGTGTTTACACTATGAGTAGAGTAATTTAATTTGACATATCTCTGCACAAGATTTGATTTTAGTTTTAAAGTCAATATAATTCATCACGAATTAGAGCAGAATTTACACTAAAAAAAAACAATAAATATATATGAAACCTATGTCTATAGGCACCATTGAAAGCGCAATAAAAATTATTCAATTTTTTCCAGATCCAGTACATTACTTAAAAGTTAGTCACATTATACCTAATATGAATCTAAAAAGCTATTAGACATCTATTACAAAACTATAATATATGTATAAGATCTTTCTATGGTTAAAACAAATGCAAATGAGTATATGAAAGGGCGACGTAAATTTATGATTTCACAGCTCATATAATCGCCGAATCGTTTTATAATATAATTTGTTGTAAACAATTGATTAATTGATATATAATTTTCAATAAATACACATTTTCATGCATGGCAATACCTAATGTCAAATAAAAAAAAAAAATTTGCCGTCGTTTGTGTCAACTTGAACGATTTTACATTCGTTTTTCTTCGTCTGGCATTTGTCACACTCTGAACGTGTTTAGACGCACTCTCCAAAAAATTTGATTAACGTAATTATTATTAAAAAAGAATAATAATAATGGCCTTTTTCTTTGGTAATCAATGCCAATACCGCAACTGCGGACAAAAGTTTAATTCACTCGCAGCTTTAATTCAGCATGTAGAACGGTGCCATGTTTTCCTAGACGACGATGAGAAAATAAGTAATGATCAATGTCAAATGGTTCCCTTAAGCAAAGTACTTCCAAACAATATAAATGATGTTAGAATGGGTAAGATATCTTTTATACCTTAAATTTATAACAAAATCTAACCCCGTATCGGACTTCACAATAGGTCGTCCAGTTAGTCAACCTTCAGGTTCACGTCGAAACTTTAATGCTTTATCTTCATTGCAAGCTATTGTTGGTAATGGTAACCCAAACGAAACACCAGTCCACCGTTCTCGTGCTCAACATCCATCAATTTCATCTGTCCTAAATTTCAACATGAATACTCCTGAATCGTTTTTACAAGCAAGTGATTTTAATAGTTCAATTTCTTCATACAATTCCTTTGAAATGCCATCAATGTCACCCATGGAACTATTTGTAAGTCGTAGTGCTGGGCTATCCTCACCAACAGCAAGTAATCAAGACTCTGATGTTGAAACTGATACAGCATTTCTGTTTGAAAATGCTTCCAACAGTCGCATTTTCAATACTGAATCGTTATTAGTACCAGATCAAAGAGATGAACCTACTACTGACCGAAATTCTTTTGCATTGGAATTCAGTACTGAAATGCCAACTACAAGTCGCGGTATGTATTCCCAAAATCCACCAGGTGAACTTATTTCAATACCTGCTCAAGTCAACGCACTTAGAGAAATGCAAAATGAATTAGGGGCTACCACAATGACTAGATGTAACAGAAATACTCATATTGAGCAAAGTGGTTTAACTGTGGAAGAAATTATAAAGTTGTCAGTGCGATTAGCAGAACATTCAGAGGTAAAACCCTATAGCTGCCCTATAGCAGGATGTAGCAAAAGATATAAGAGTTTAAATGGACTTAAGTATCATCTAAATGCACCTCGCAAGAAGAAAAGCAAACTAGTTGAAAAAAAGGATGAGTCCGAACAATCAGGTGATTGTTTAGCACAACCAGCTCAGAATGCGGCACAACCTTCTGCGGTTGATGAATACATGGAAGAAGACATTAATGTCGTGGATCTATAAGTATTTGAAGAAAGCAAATAATGCATATCAACTCCATAAGTATTAGAACATCCTGCTTTAAATAGATTACATATAAGAACAAATAATAAGTGCAAATATATGTATTCAATATAATTCATTTTTATAATATTAATTTTATTTAAAAAATACTTTGAATAAATTTGGAATACAATTAAAGTTTGCATTATTTACAAACTAATATTGAAGACATTGCTTTGATTTACGTGGTATCTAATTTACGTTTAACTAAACACCGCTAAAGTGGTTTAAGTTGTATAATTGTAGTGGATTAGAATGAAAAATGAGGTTTTTGAAAACTTCCTGCGCGATTTTAACATATAATGAAGCACCCATATCTCGGAGCACAATTTAAAACTCTTTCTTCTGGTTATAAGGAGTTAGTTAATTTGAATGTATATGTATATAGTTCTATATAGAAATAATATTTAGGTTAGTCACTATACAAGAAAATGATTAGAATCCAATTATCTCCGAAGCCGCTTAATTAATTTGCTTATATTTATAATAACTAATCTTATGTAAAAAAGTGGAACATTATCTTTAGCATTTTTATATAGTGTCAATATTAGGACCCCACCATATAAAACATATTCAAAATCGGTTTTTCTTTAAAGTTGGAACACCTTATATACTTTGAAATACTCGTTACTCAAATATATATAGTTAATATATATAATATATAGCTCATCAGTTGCTTATCGGAAATTATCATATTATAAAATAATTTTGATATATTTAATTCGGTGTTATTTTTGATTGAAAAAGTTGAATTTATTTCATGAGAAAGCACGGTTGCACTATAAAGCTCTGTATACCACTGTTGTGATCATAACTTTATGAGAAATGACCAATTTAATAAGAAACCAATTACGTGCATTGTCGTCATGATACGCCCCGCGAAAAAAGAAAAATCAGTTTCTTATTTTGTTCTGAGACCACTCAATCCAATTATTTTAAAAGACATACTATTTGGATGGCTATTTGGCTGAAGCCAGTTTTCCTTCCATCTTGCATTGTTAGTGACCACAAATACTAAAACACAAGTTCAATCTCTTCAGGTGTGCAGACTGATTTTGGAAGATCCATATTTCACACATGGTTCCTTCTATATTGCATTCATTTCAATATTGTATGATTGATAAATGATATATGTTTTAATTTTAAAAAAATATCGAAGCCTATATTTATCACTCTCCTACGACAGGAACTATTATCTTCTTCGTCGTGATCTCGACATACTATTTATTATATGAACGATGCACAAAAATATATCAAAGCCTACAAATGCTTTATTAGTATTTAAATTTAATTAATTATTTGTTGGTTATAGCGTTGTTTAGTAACATTTTCGCCGGGCTTCATGAGTACATAATACACAATAATGCTCTAGTCTCACCAATCACAAAGCATGGTCTTCTTGCTGCGTACTTTTCGCTGGCGCCATCTCTTAATTAAACCGGAAGAAACTTATGCATTGAATAGAAATATTGTCCCCTATTCGGAAGCAACCGAATGACTCTCATCGGTATTGAAGGTTAGCTATTGAGGGCTCATAGCGCATGGAGCTGCAGGTTTTACAAAAGTTTTTCAAATTAATAGGCAAGTGAAACCTAACAGCTAGATGGTTATAATTCATACTTTCTCTAGTAAATTTTTAAAATTTATCTGTTTGACTAATTTTTCAATCCCTCTAGTAGATAGCAGGAAATACTCTAAAAAGCTTTTCACTTTCTTAATGTATTAACATTTACTTACTATAAAATTGTGTTGCTTTTTTAATTTTCATATAAGCCTAACTATCGCTGTCAAATGTTGAGATGTGATTAAACTTAATGCAACCTTTAGATCTCAACCAAGATAAGCCTTATTTCAATAATAAAAAAATCAAACAAACAATTGAATTGTGTTGCATTCTGGCTTTATAATCGGAATACAAAAAACAGAATGCAAATGTGGATGTGGATGCAATATTTGTAACGAAGTAACCGAGCGTACGTACATAATTTAAGTTACCCATAGTGCTGAGGATGAAGGAATCGTGTGGCTTGGCTTGGCTTGGGTGCAAGCTTCGTCGCTGTTAGTGTGCCATCTTCAATAAAAAAGTGATTTATCAAGTTACAATAAAACATTCTGGATTTGAATTTATCTGCAAGTTGCAGTTTCAGTATGTAAAGTTTGCAGACAGCTTCGCATACATTTGTAACGCGTGCAATTGAATGAATACAATGTCCTGTTTTTCCTTCCTCTAATCCTGTATACAACTCATGTAGCAAAATAGTCACTCGTGCACAACAGCAGTCACAACAAGAGACACATCTTTTGACAATGTTTGGTTCCTTTATTCCCTGACTGCCTGACTGCCTGCCTGCCTGCCTGCTTGCATATTTGCATTACACTGCTATCCGAACTACCATAGGGCTCCGACTTCGGCTTTAGCTCATGGTGCCATATCTGCTGCTTGCTTCCATCTTGTATATGACGTTCCACTGCAGTACACAAATCCATTTTTGCTTTTCATTTCAATCCTTTTTACTATATTTTTTTGAAGCTACACACTTCACTGTAATACGGGTTGTCTTCTTTTTAAAAAAGCAGGAATATAAAAATCAATTGAAGGAGTTAAAATGCTAACATTTCTGTATAAATAAGAAGATGTATGAGTAACATAATTTAACCATCTACGTACATATATACATTATTTATTTAAAAAGGAAAACATTAACTGATTATTAAGTTTTATAAAAAATATTGCATAGAGTGTTAGACTTTATCACAGAAGAGGGATTTTTTGAGTGCCATAAAGTGCATTGAGACATGTTATGATATCAAAATATCAATATTGATAAAAGCACTATTTAGAAGGATATGCTGAGGCCGGCAATCAGAATATTATCATAGTACACTTTTTATTCTAGAATAATATTTGTAATATGACTAAAATTATTCTTTTCATACTTTTTAGCAATTAATTTTCATTTTTTGAAACACATAACATTTTAATTGTAATTATATTCCAAATGTATTCCAAGTTTCTTATAGTAAAGAATAGAGTTCTTTTCATGTTTAAGGAAAATACATCATTGGCCATCAAAACTTATTTCCTAATCATAAAATCCTCTGAATCTGCAAAAGTCCTTCTTAGAACTGGTCACTCGTTGAACTAACAAAAAGAAAATCTTAACAAACAATCCAACTCATCACAAATGTCCACAATTTCATCACATCGCGAACAGAAACTTTTGAATAGACTAACTAACAATGAAACTTTGTGATGGTAATATAATTTTTTTTTGTTTTTGCAGTGGATGGAAGCATCGAAAGCCACCGTGTGAGACTTGAACCCACTAAACCTCCTCAGCTTTGTGACTGGGGTCACGAAAGCTGCGGTTATAAGGGGCGATGCAGTAGAGGTAACGGTCCCACTCATCGAAGTAGTGGGACAGGTATTGGGGATGGTGGTTTGAAGCGCAAGGCTAGAACGGGATCTTCTGGTAGGGCAATAGGAATAAAGATATCAGGGGGGAGATCATGGAGTAGGGTGAGGTACCTACAGGCGAATGTCAAAAGATATTCGTCAGTACGAGTGATCTTGGCATTGTCGTAAAGGACAAAACTGAAAAAGTGCTTGCCGTCAGGCTTGCGCTTATAGTTGGTGCAATTCCGAAAAAGTTTCCGCTCAAACAGGCATAGTATTTTCATTTAGACGCAAGAGATTGCAGACCAAATGGGGAAGGCGTAAAAGAGTAGGGTGCGAATAAGTTGCTTATAGCAAAGCAGCTTAATTTTGCAGCTAAGCTGGTTGTGACTTCGAAGTGCATTTTTGAGCTGAATATGTAATCATAATAGCTTTCTAGCATAATATTATATAGCGGTTTCAGAAAGATGCATTTATTTCGAATGGTGGAGAGGACTGTGGAGAGAACTAAAGTCCTTCATTCATAAAGTTTTCATTATTTTATAGTCAATCAATAAAAATTGAAATTCTTTTATCTACTATCAAACAACAAATGAGATGATTGTAGATAGCTGAGTTAAGCTATCTAAAATCTATATAAAACCTTAAATTATTAGTCAATGCTCCGCTTCGATAGAAATAAAATCAACATATATAAAGACATTACTATACGTCATCAGTTCATCAGAAGCTACACTTTTTACTGTGGTTCAAAATCATTTTCCATATCATTGAAGACATAGTTTAAAAAGTTGACAAAGTTCCAATTTTATATATATATGAAATATATCAAATTGACTCAGATCTGACCTCAGATCTGCATACCTCCTGGAGGAGCCTGTAACCATTCTGAGATTTGATAACGCGGTGTTAGTAAGTCTATCAGATTTCGCAAATAATTTTGATGGGATCAATCTTGAGGTCCCTAAGGATGTCATTCGTCCTAATGTACCAAGGAACTTTGAAAAGTCTTCTCAGAGCCTGACTTTGTGCAATTTCTAACTGGTGAATAGTAGTATTTGAAGCTTTGCTAAACGTTAGATCTTTTGAAGATCTACATTTAAGATATTCACTTTCCTTAGTCCTTAGATAATGAACTTCCATTGTGAAAAGTCTTAGTTGTGCTTGGCTATGAACTAGTTTAGTTGTGCATTTGTGGTAGAATTGTTCAGCCGTTCTTTTTTCTTTTTTCTTTTCTTCTTCTGTTTTCTTCTTTTTTTCATTTGTCTTCTTTTTTTTCTACTTTTCCTTCCTTATTTTTCTTTTTTCTTCTTCTTTGTTTTTTTCTCCTTATTTCTTTTTTTTCTCACATCTTTTTTTTCTTTTTTTTTCTTTTTATTTTTTTTTTCGTTTTTTGCATTGTTAGAGAAAGATACCCAATTTTTCAGCTGATTATCCATTAACCAGTGGTTTGTAACCACAGTCTCATATACATTTTCAAATTGGTCTATGGATCTGTTAATTTCGATTCTCGATCCATTATCGATTAACTAGTGGTCTATGAGCACCGCCACATATTTTTTCACATGGATCTAAAATCTGTTAAGTTGGAATTTCATTCTCGATAGATTATAGGCTAGAAATATTGGTTTGAAGTATTCACAGCCTATTATTGGAATTTTCCATTTTTAAATTGGAGCTCTTAGAAATTAATGATGGCTATATTTTTGAATAGCTTTCAATGAGATTAATATTTCTTCATATATTGAGGATGCTTCCGAACATTTCGTTATTAGTTCATTCGGAATTTTATGTGCAAATTATGTATAACACTCACTGTTTTTCTTAGTACTTTTATTACTAATCTATTAGGTTTTATCTAAGTTATTTAGTACTACTAGGCGCAACTAAACCAAAATACAATATTGATTGCTCATCTGATTAGAATTATCTCAATTCTTCAAATTAATCCAATTTATTGATGATTGAACAAGCAAATCTAATATGATTAATAACATATATTACGACTGTACATATATTAAACAATTAGTTGATCGTCTCATGTCCTTTACAACATAAAAAAGCAATTTTTTTGGCAAATTTTGAAAACGCTATTTAAATTCAAATAGCAACAAAAAAAAATGCCCAAAAATTGACAAAAAATCTAAAAATTATTCAGTTTTTAGTTGTTACTAATAGAATAGATTTTTTCCTTTGAACAAAAATTTTGATAGTAAGTTCTTTGATATTTGACAAAATAATTTTTGGCGTTTCAATAAAAAGATCAAAACGTATCCCATGAAAATTGATGTAACCTTTTGAAAATTGTTACATCAGTGAAAAAACATAGCAAATATTTCATCAAGTAAAATTGTGGAAAAAATGGTAAATATCACAGACATGACTTCACGTACGAATATTCCAAAAAATGTTGCTACGGAAATGGTACAAAAATGACAAACTGGCCACATATTCGCATTGGCAGCGCAACATGACCAAAATATTGATTTGAAGTTTTAGAAAAAATAAGAATTTATGAACATAAACTCGGAAAATCAGAATTTAATGGCAATGAAAATATTTCAAAATAAACAGGACACTCAGATGGCAGATACCAAAACGAATTGAGAAGTTTCATCACCTTTCACTGTACAATGAAATACATGAGACTGACTGACAGACAGACAGACGGACGTGTCTTTTATGAAATTTTCAAAAATTTTGTAAATAAAAATATTATGAAAATAGATTTATATGTGCAATATCACAGCGATATATTTCAAATTTTAAAACAGCACAAATAAAAATATATAACTAATTTAATATAAAAACAAAGACAAGCATAAGTCACAGAAAATATCACAAATCCAACAACTCTTAAGCTTAAGCTTAGACAGAAATTACTATCATTTATCACAAAGGCTTGGCAAAAAAAAAATATAATAAAAATATATGTGTTTATATAGAAACCATAAAATCAGTTGATTTCAATATAATTAATATTTGTCTGCATATGTCATAAATATAAATAATGCACATTTATAGAAATTGATTAATGATTTAGGCAAAATAGCCATTTAGTTAAGGCAAATTTCTTGCAAATCTTATATCTTTCCACAGCAGGAAAAACCAAAAAGGACATAAAAGTGTGTGCAAATATTTTGACAGAAATCACACCACATTCTTAGATCAGGAAAGAACATAGCATCGCACCGTACCGCACCGCACCATACCGCACCGCAACGCAACAAACAAATTACGGACATGAATATTGAAATACAAAAGCCGTAAGCAATCAAATTACATGTAAACAAAGGCAAAATTAGGCTCAATTTAAGGACAAACATTTGTAGATCTCACCCAGGCACCAAGCACCAAGCACCAGGCACCAAACACCAGGCACCAGGCACTATGCATCAAGAATGGTACTGGTACGTCTGTTTATCCAACTGTGTTCACAAACGCACGTGCATCCTCACTTTAATTTTGTTTGTTTATTTTTGTCCTGGCATTGATCTGCTTTTCCATATGTCTTTAAGTTAAGGAAAGGATACGCAATGGACATATTCCTCCGCATATTCCTATACAGAAACTCAAATAAACTCACACTATTGCTTCTTCTTGTTTACATTTATTAGTTTGTACGTCGGGGCGTATGATTTGCATATGACGTGGTAAGCACAAGTTTCAGTTTCTTGGTTACATTCGAAATTTGATGGTTTTATGGACCATTCTGGCGTTAATTAAAAATTTTAAATTTTACTATATTTAGACTTTTTTCATATTTAATTTTAATGGTTTAAGTTTTATAGTTTTATTTGAAATTATATCCGCTTCAACATAAATGAGTTCCAGTTCTGATTATTTATTACTAAATTATAATAAAAATTTTATTTATTAGAAAATTACATATCTATATATATAAAAATGAATGTTGTCTGTCTGTCTGTCGTCTGTCTGTACTTGATGGATTCAAAAACCATACTTCCAATCACCGTGAAAATTTGGGAAATTATTAGGTATATCCCAGGGAAGGTTTTTGCAAATTTTTATTGAAATGAGAGTTGCGGTTCTAGATTCATTTAATTAGTAATATTTTGGTAAAAATGTATTCTGTAATATAATTTCCAATATCATTTAAAACAATCTATCAATCCTCGATTATTGGATTGTGAGAAGTCAGTTTGGTTTTTACATTCGAGTTGAGTTTCGAGTAAATAAAGTGATATAGAATAATTTATTTAATTTAATTTATTAAAATCAGAGGGAAATACGTTTTATTTAACACCACAATTATGCCACTAAAGCGAAGTGCCATTGGTCGAAATACAAATCAAGCAAAAAGGAGAAGAGAGGAACGAGCTTCAGAAATAAGTGAGCAGAGAAAAACTAGGCAAGAAAGAGATCGAGTTCACACTGCTCTTGCTCGATCATTAGAAACGAGTGAGCAGAGGCAAGCAAGGCAAGAAAGAGATCGAGTTCACACTGCTCTTGCTCGATCATTAGAAACGAGTGAATGACACGAAGTTGGCCGGATCAGCTAGTATTATATAAATATCTAAAACTATAACCATAATAATATAATACTTATATTTTATTATTATTTTATTTATTATAAATTATCATTATTTTTTAAATATTTTATTTATAACAAAAATTACATATATCATTGAACTATTTATAACTATAACCACAATCCTCTTAAAAAGGGATTAAAATCAAACTTGAAAGTTTTTCTTACTTACTTATTTAGCCATAACAACCCATTATCTTGTTTCGGCCTGACGCAGCATGTCTTTCCAATCGTCTCTGCTGCGTATGTATCTTCTCCAGTCTTGTACATCAAGTCCGGTAAGTGCTTCCTCAATTTGATTACCTGAGACACGTTCTACCTCTACGCCTTCTTCCTTTAACTTCTGATTCTGACTTCTGATGAATACATTTTTCGCTAAAGCATCTTCATCTATTCTCACGACATGACCAAGACAGCGAAGCCGCTGGATGTTAATTCGTTGAATTATCGTGATAAAGCTTGAACAGCTCGTGGTTCGTTCGTATGCGGTAGTCATCGCCAACTCGTAGAAAACCAAAGGTCTTACAAAGAACTTTGCTCTCGAATACTCCCAGTGCTGCTACATCATTCTGTGATAACGTCTATGCCTCTGCACCACACAAAACCACAGGAAGGATGAGTGACTTATTGAGCATAAGTTTCATTTGTCGAGAGAGAACTCTACATCCCAAGTCGCCAGCCACTAACTCGGAGTCTGAGTGACGCACATTTGTACTAGTAATCCAAATATACTTCGTTTTTCGATAGCAACGAAGGCAGCTATAACATGACCTTCCTATGACCGATGATGTCGTTGTTCTCGACGTAAGCACATTATTTATAAATAATGTGCATTATTACGGATCAACGTCATAATGCAGAGTCGTATTAATTTTGCAGGATCCCTTATAAAACTAGCTATATAATCGATAAAAAGGTGGTCAGTGTCGATGTTATATTCGTCAGCTAAAGTTCATAACAATCTCTTAAATACAATTAAAGTAAGCAAACGCAATTTAAAATTTATTATAATAAAACTAAAACAGTAGGCCAGTTGATATATAAAATATCTTTATACCTTAATAAATATTTTTATTTTGTAAATATTTTTGTTTCAAAAAGCGATAGCAGAAAAAAATTAAAAATAATTCGAAAATGGAGCAAAACTTCAAAAAATTTTTGGCTGGTCAAAAAGCAAAAAACGAAGTAGACGAACATACTTTTGAAGAAACCAAAGCAGAATGTGGTGATAATGTGATGAAGTACTTTTCACCATTCTTCTTAGCTAATAGCAAGCAAGATAAGAGTTCAATGAAGAATACCAATGAAGACACTACTCTTAAGTCCAATATGCCTCAATTGGTTGAATCCAAGACTAATAACACTGGATTACATGGTCGTACTTATGGAACTAAGTCCACTGGAGACGCAATTTACAACAAAGTGCCTTCTGAAGTTAGTTCGGACAAAAAAAGTGTTCCTGGTGCTGTTCATGGTAACGGGATTGTTTTTAGTGAGGAAGAATTGAAGCGTAAGTTCGAAAAATGCACTCTATTAGCAATTAAACCGTTAGATAGTTGTGATGGGCTCTACTATTATTTACTAACAACTACTATACCTCTTCCCTATGGAAAATATAAACTTTGTCCGATTGAGATTCGTGCGGACAATGCTAGACCAGAGTTATCAAAGTCGAAATCATTGAACTCAAGTGTGGATGTTTCAGAATTCTTTTGTCAAATAATTGATGGAATAAAACCAATGAGTGGGGATAATACAGGTGGCTCGAACACATCGAATGAATATTCACGTCGCCGTCGTCGTCGGAGTCGTAGAAATGCTTCTTTCAGTGGTATGTATAAGTCGAAGAATCTTTTCCGTGAACGAAAACATGGAATTTAGTAACAAAATCTTTTCCGTGCAATTTGGATACAATGAATATATTTTATGGTTAAATCGATGGAACTGAATCATTTTTTTGATGTTAAATGAAATTAAAAACAGTGATTAAATGCTCAATGCTTACATTTTTCATTTACTTCAAAGTAGTTTTTTTTTGGGAAAGTAAATATATGAGGTTGTAGCAATTTGTAAGCAAAATTATTATGAACTAAAGAAGTGATATCATTTTTCGAACTATATCCATATATTTTCATGGTAATGACAAACAGATAATAATAATAATCATAATGAGGACTGCATTTCTTTCAATTAAAACATGTGTGATAAGCCAGTGGTTATAACCCTTAATTATATTAGAGCTAAAGTGATTTGAATATCACGTCTTTGTATTGTCTTATCTTAAATTTATTCCTCAGAATAAGCACTTCGTCTAGCTATTAACATGGTTCACATGTTAAAGTGAATTTTTATGACTAAATCAGTTGTCGTTATTGGGTGACATAATGAGAGGTGATACAGGGTCAATAACCGATATATACCATATTTTTATAATCTCACTTTTTTGAAAACAGTATAAAACTCCATCTTAAACATTAAAACCATTTATCATACAACGTTAATGCTTTTAATGAATGTAAACGTTGTTTGACCCAATAGAATCTAATTACTGGCCTCTTACTTTTAATATTAACGACAATTAACGACAACAAGATATATATTATTTTCTTATACTGGTATTTTTTTTCATATATCATAAATCTTAATATCAAAAGCTTACACCAGTTCCTATACAAACGATAGATTTTTAGGCAAAATCATAATTTTCAGCTTACTATATATATTTGCTAATCATTAGTACGTCTCTCAAATTAATAATACTCTCTTGGAAGAATCAGGACATTTTTCACGATATTCGCATACTGTCTGCACCGTGAATTCTTGTCTTCTTCTTCTTGGGTAAGAACAAGAACCACTTATTACCCATTTGTATTTCCTAACATATTTCAAGTTGTTTATCTCAAGGTAATCAAATTTTCGAAAAATCAGAACCAGTCTAACGCCCATATGTTAACATATTCAGCATATTCTGGTGCCAGTTTGATGATGTCGTATTGCTTGACTTGTTAGGATCAAAGTGAAGATCATATTTTCTGATATAAACGGATGAAATCACTAAGACGGATAGTACTTTATTTCGGAAACCTTGAATTGTGATCATGCAACTTTTATTGACACATCTCCACAGTTGTATATTATGCGTTCATATAGATTTAATAATTTATATATAAAGTAGCCATTTATTGTGAGTTAAAAAGATCTGTATCTGCAAAATTTAAAAAGTTGTTTATTATAACTATAAAAGTTCACCTACTCTTCAGCAGAACAGAGTTGAGATTGCTGGTGGGATATAAAACGGGTCACCATGGACTGCGTTATCATCTTAATAAAATACGTCTGCCCGAAGAGATGGAGTGTCGACTCTGCTTAGAAGCAGACGAGACTTCCAGTCATATTCTCTGTAACTGCCCAGCCTTGATCTGGACCAGGAGGAGGTCACTGGGAGGAGAGCTGCTCTTCCCTTCTGACATTAGGAAGTCCTCAGCGGACGACATTTTGGCCTACATTCGGAAGGCGGATGTCTTCTGTTCGGTTAGGGTTTGTTGCAGTACAAAAGATCAATCTGGTCGCAGTGCTATGCTTCTTTGGAAGCTAGTGTCCCGTTTATTCCTATCGTAATTATAAAAGGTGACATTCAGTAGTTTTATTAGATTTAGTGGATTTCAGGTATAATTTCCCCTAATGTCCCTTCATTTCAGATTTCGTTTCAATGAATATAAGGCCATTTTCTTAAATTTCGTTCTAATTTTAAAACTGAGCTTTGTATGGAAAAAAACAACTTAATTTCGCTGAAACGAAGTTGAAAATAAGATTTTTGCGAAATTAAGTTGCGTCTGAACATAGTATTGTTTCGAAATAAAAGATTATTAACTCTAAGAAAGTTAAAATTAAGTTTGAATTTTTTTAAAAAGATTTTTTTGAATATTTATTAAATTATTATCATTTATTATTATTTATAGGAGCTGAACATTGGTTCAGTAAATCCGCACACGTCTCTCTTAATATTTACTAAGTACACCTCAACAAGAGTAATAAATTAACACATAGTTAAGATAGTATTATTCATATCCGATAAGAGATGTTTAAAGCAAAAAGAAATTATCTATTATTTATTAATATTTTTTTAAATATTTAAAAATCTACATAAATACCATTTTATTAAGGAATTATATGAAAATTTTATTTTATAAAATAATTTGAAATATTTTAAATTTTTTTAAATTAAAATAAATTTATTTACAAAAACTTTAAACCATTAAAATATTTTTCGCAAGTTTTGCTCAACAGTTAATATCAATATTTACCAAAAATCTCATTTTATTTACTTTTCAATTTTGATATTTTCCCATAGTGCAGAGCAACGACCGTTCCACACCACATCGAGAGATGTGAAAACATTTTCTACCTCTTCAAGTTGAGAGTATGGTTATGGTATGTCCTCGTAGTACTTCAGCAAAGCAAATACTATAAAATATGTACAAGCACGGATACAACCATTTGTAACTAATGTGGGTATAATTTTCCTTCCAACAACACAAACAAAAATATCGGAAAATGCCGAACTCCTTGATTTTCGATAAACTTAAGTGGCAAAAGTTTTCATTTCCTTAAACAGGAAATACTCGATGATATGACATATCAAATGCGGGTACTTAAAATTTTTGTAGATCCCATCGATTGGTGTACTTGTCAATATATCTACGTGTGTGGACTTGTATTCTTGATTTGCTCACAAAAGATGTATTGTATACACGCGTACGTACAAGTACTAAGCATCTTAAAAGGGTTATTAAGTGCAGGTTGGAGTTATTTGGGCTTCAATGTAATCAATATGAGAAAGTAAATACAAAATCAATTTAATGTGTACTTTGTAGACAAATTAAAATATAAAATGTTTAAACATTTAGGGAAGAAACTTTTTATTTATATAAAATTTATTTATTTATTATTTATTTCCATTTGTTGATTTAATTTGAAAGCATAAAATGTTATTTGATCTTTTCCTTTTGCTACTTATTAGGTTAAGATGGATCAAATAGGAATTTTATGTTATGTCACAATAATTCCATACCTCTACTATTATAAACTGATTTATAATAATGAACTATTTAAATCGTCTTTAATAGTATCAAATATTTGTCTAATATTTTGTACGTTAGTTAAATTTATTAAGTCATAAATAGTCCAATATTCATACTACTACATATAGTACTTTGTACTAAATGCACTTATATGTATATGTAACTATGTGGTATAGTTTTTCTTAAATAATCAGCTCAACGAGAGTCCAGTAGATGCTTTGCTATTCCAACATGCTTACAACACTGGCAAATCCATGCCAAATTTGTTGCATTTTGTATGAACTCAAAATCAATGCAAATGAAACTTTTGACTTTCGACTTTGGCTTCAATTGAATTTAAAATTTGTTAAACGATTTAATTTATTCAAAGATTTTGTTTTTGACAATTTTATTTTTTCTTCTCTATTGAAAAAAATAGTTAAAGTAAGTATTACATTTAAGCATGTCACTAAATATTAAAGAAAAATAAAATGAAAATACAAAAGTTTTTCATAATTGGCTATTAAAGAATAAACATGAATACATCAAAATAAAATCAAATAAAATTCATTTATCTAAATACTTACATATAAATGAAGTAATTTTTCTTCATCACAAATGAACTTCTAAATCAAAGCATCGATCCACATTAAATTTTTACTAAACAACCTATGTAAAGTGATCTATGTACCTAACTATCTTACATATTGATCTTAATTGGGATCAATATTTAGGGTAATCAATAAAAAATTTGAATACAAATAAAAAAATATTCAGAATTGGATTTCCTTCTAAGCCGCTGAATCGCACTGCTTTATATATATGCCATATGAATATATCATGCATGAATATAGACCACCATTTTTTCAATTATACTTAATTTTTTATGATATTATTATTATTACTATTATGTTGAGTAACTCTGTCACCTATAGATATCTAATGCTTTTTTATACAGAGTATACAGAGTATACAGAGTATACAGAGTATACATACAAATCCAAGTTTTTCCATATATTATAATATTAAACCTACATTATAGCGTTTCGTTTCTTCAACCAATAATGATTACCCACTTAGATACATCTTTTACTTAAGCATCGATATTAGTCAATCTTTCAGCAGGTATTTTAAGGTTGCATTCTACTCCTTAAAAAACCTAGAATCTCCATTAGATTAATATTACAGTTTTGTAAGGTTTAAGTTTGACCTACAGTTCCTTGCAAGAACTCCTTAATCAATTGAGCATTGAAAATCTCTAGAAGTGTTTCCTATCATTTTTCCGAATGGATGAGAAGACTAGTACTAACTTCTTTCTGTGCAAAACTTTTTAATAAAAAATGGGAAGACTCAACGATATATAGGCATCAGCATGAAATTTGGTCTCGTTCCAATAAAAGGAAAACCAACTCTATCATTGAGATGCCCCGTAGAGATATCAGTTTTATAATAGATTTACTTACAGGTTATTCTATTTTAGGTCCCATTGCTAAAACACTAAATCTCTCTTTCAACCATACCTGTCGCATTTGTGGTGAGGATAATGAAAGTGCCTACCATCTGCTTTGTTTCTATACAACAGATGCGTGGCGATGCCTTGTCACTTTAGGTGTTTTCTGTTTCGAGGATCTTGGCGACAATACCTCCCTCTGGATAGCATTATAAGCTTCACCAAAAGTTCTAAATCTCAAGTTTTTAATTATACTATAACACAATGGTCCTGTAGGCCCTAGTGAATCCCTTGGAGTCGCTGGTATAACCTTACCTACTTTCATGTGAAAAATTTCTTTATAATTTCTGTCACAAGAAAATTCATACGCGCTTAGTCCATAACTATTTCGAACTTAACAGTACGAACTTAATGGTTACAGGCTCCTCGGGGAGATATGCAGATCTGAGGTCAATTATTGCTTAGTCTAATGAAGTGATAAACAATAATCCAGTCAAGGCGCAAAGAGGGGTTTTGTAGAAACCTCACAGTTAATACAGAGTAAAAGTGCTCAAGTGCACTGACTCAACTCAACTAGCCTCAACATTATAGTACGAACTTATTAGATCAAAAAATCTGTTTTTCTTTTAAACAATTATATTGGAAAACTTCTCAGTATTGTTATATTAACTAATATCGATATCTGACGTTACTTATAAAGTTACCTCAATAAATCTCAATATATCATACTTTAACCGTTCAATAAGCAGTTATTTAATAGCGTATATAATAGCATCAATAGCGTAAAAAGCATATTTTCATGAAATAATAGCAACAGAAGTGTTTAATTTCAAGAATTCAGAGTTTATCAAATAAATTCTCAAATTAATGGAAGTGGAAAAGCATTTTTGGCACTAAATTTGCTCACACAACAAACAAAAAGAACTAATAACAGAAAATCAAAATTCTCATGTTGCGGTTTACAGTGTAATGCCTACACAATACAATAGCAGCTGCTATGCTAACATTAAATGTTAGCATTTAATGTTAGTTTCGAAGTTTTGGGACACATACCAGAAGTTCATGGCGCAACATAAAACTGTGATTTCCGCTTCAACCTCCTTTGCCTTCCCCTACAGGGTTCCGTTCCTGCTGCATGCATTCATGTGACTTTGCTGGATGTCTACTCCATATGGATGTTGCTGGATGCCTTTGTACATGAGACGGCCAAAAATATCTGAAAATTCCATTAGTTTAAATGACGGCGCACATAAAACAATTTATAATTTTCGATGCAGCAGCTCCAATATTTGCATACATGTACGGATCATGTACTTGCATTCGCACACGTTCGCAATATTTGCATCTGAAACATAGTGTGCGGTACGGTATCATATCGATTGTGTGGTCGGAATATTGCTGTGTTTTGATGCGGTAAAATTTATACTTACTATTAAGTGGTATTGGTCGTCTAATGCTGTAGCGTGCGTTCACAAAGGTTAAACTGAACTATAAATTTAGTTTTGAGTGGGCGTTCACAGACACCAGACTTTATTATACAATATTATTATTTTAGTGGACTTACACATATTGGGTTTAATTAAAAACTCAGTTATTTTGCTACATGATAATAAAATTATTACCTGGCTCGTTTGTGCTAAGCGAATCATTAAATATTTAACAAAGTTAATGAATTTCAAATTTTATCACATTGCATAGATGCCGACCAATTAAATTGATATCATCCAATTAATTAGCTTAAAACTTTAATTCGTCAATATTTTATTGACTTTGCTGTGAGCAGTGGCGGAGTAAGACCAACTCTGGACGTCGGCGACATCGGAATTGCGAGGCGCCTTTAATTACACAGATATAAAAGTAAATAAGTTACATTCACTAATACGACGAAGGATGTATGAAAGTTTTATTGCTAACCAAATTAAATTTTTTTTAAATTATATCATAATTTGCACCAGCTGCTATTTTCGAATCAGTTTATAGACTTGCCAATAGAGACAGTCTCTCTTGGATCATCATACTTCTCAAATAGGTCTTAATTAATTTTAAGTTTGGGAAGCTTCTTTTCGAACACGCTGTACTGACTGAAACTGTGAACATGATTATGGTTACTACATAAACATTCGGATATACTTCGGATATGATTAATGCCATATATGAAACCAAATTGTTCAATATCTTCATTAAGTACTTTGAATCCACAGTCGGTAACTTTTTGCGAGGCCCATAATCGCGCGAGGCCATCGGCTAACCATAGCGCCGCCACTGGCTGTGTGAATAGATAACTCAAAATCTATTCTCTTTAGTTTAAAGCGAAATATTTAAATGGCAATAAATATGTGAAATTAAACTATCTAGCCAAATATATTGAAGATACTGAATTACATTAGTTTCCTAAAAAATCATAAAGTAATGTTTTTGGCACTTTCACCAACTCAAGCCATTAGTTATACTTAGTCGCTGTTCTGCAACTTTTTTTTTTATTCATAAAATTGCAGAGATCGTAATTTTTGTCTGAAGTGCCTCTTAAATAGACTATCGAGAATATTATTTTATTAGAATATAAGATTTTTATTAACATTTTGTGGTATGCGTTGAAACTCTGAAATATTTTTTGGCAATTGTACAGTAGATAATAATATATCTACAGAATTATAATAAAGAAAATTTTTAAGTTTAATAGTTTTCAGTATAATGTTGATATCAATTAAATGCCTTTCATATAATTACTTATTATAAAGAGAGCTGAAGCGTTGGCCGGACTAATTCTAAAACATGTTACTTAAACCTACAGTTTTTTAACTCTAAAAACCATAATTTTTAATTTTAGACAAAAAAAGCTGGGCATATTATATATAACACATATTCCCAATATCTGCGAAGTGAGTATATATTATATATAGTGACCTTTAAAGAAGACATAGTCCGAATTAAAACAATACATCCCAATAACACAGTAGAAAAGATAAGAGACAAACTACAAAACTGGAAAACTATAGAGTCATATATGATTCAAATCCTCGAAGTAAAGAAATTAAATCAAGAAAGGAGAAATAGAAACTAGGCTAATAAATAGGACAAACATTAAAAATGTGTTAAAAAATGGAGGTCTAAACACAGATCGAAAATCAAAAAAGTATGCCTTGCAACGCCAACATAAAAGAGATACTCCCCGAAGTAATGCGAAATCGGTTCCGGAGAAGGAATAAGCCTCGCCGAAAAGAGAGTGTATTAGTCCGTATGCTATATATTAATATATTAGGAAATCGGTCACACCGACGGTCGGAATAAACTCCCTAAAGAAGAGAAAAAAAACAAAACAAAAATGTCTATACTCAAGAAAAATGCTATTCTCAAATAAAGAAATTTTGCACCCTGAGACTCTAGGATGTACATATCGGTCAGTACAAATTTTTTTTGTATGTTGATTATAATATTTTTATATACATTTTGTAATTAATTATTTTATAATTAACTATTTATAATTAACTATTAATAGTTGAGTATTAATCGGACTAAAAGTATGTAAAATTATTCAAATTTTCAAACTGATGAAATTATTCAATTAGCTTTATATATTATGAATAACATATATCATTGTCATGTATAAGATCAGATTATCAGAATATTTTTATTGAATTATTAAATATAGAAGAATTTGGAATTATTGATTGATATTCAGATGTCTGAGTTGGTGAATCAGCACCTTTACTTTATTTTATCTGTGGACAGTTTTAAATCACACTAAGAATAACTGAATACGGGGTGATGAAGAGTTTGGAATAGTAGTGAACTAAAATTTTTTTCAATATTTTAATTAATTGTATTTTTGAATGGCCATTTAGTTGTTTCGAATATTGCCAAATACCCATCATCAATGGTTTTGGAATTATTTCTTGAATTTCGAATCGTGGAGTAACATTAACATAAATTTCTACATAATAGTTTCTATTGAGTAAAATAGTCAGTACCGTCATAGGTTATACCTTTGGCAAAGCCTATAATGCTATTCAGTGGGAGGTTCTGAAGTTCGCCAAAGTCTTTAAAAAAGAAAGCACCCAAACCATTAAGGCAGCTCCTCGCATGTGCCGGATAGAAGCAAAGCAGGTGGGAGGTACTTTCATCGTCCTCACCACAACTGCGGTAGAAATGGTTAAAATGGAGATTTAGTCTCCTAGCGTGATTATCCATAATACAATGACCTGTATTATTTAATTATTAAATATAATTAAGTAATCAATAAGTATTTCTAGATCATTATTATATTAAGTAATTTTTTAAAAGTAAGAGCTTTCATTCAATACACTGAACACTTAGATTTTTATTTCATTAGAAATTTAATTTACTTAGTGCCACTTTCACTAAAATAAATTTACACCATAATTTTACACTCTTCTCTTGCAATGCAGAAGATTTTTGATTTATTTTATTTTATTCGATGAATCTTCACTTAGCATTAGTCCAGTTTGACCCACTCAGAGGAGCATATTTTTTCGTCCTTTCATATTTCATTTTTAATATACTTATCGTTACAATAAATAACATAACTATTTCAACTTACTGATAAATCATACTTTAGTGAACATGAAAACGAAATGACAAGTATAAATTATTTCGCAAAAATTGGGTCAGAATGTGATAGCTTCAGTTGACACCAGAGATTATGACCAGCACTCCACAAGAAATTTGTCACTTCAGTTCATTTTATTTACAACTTCTGACTTTAGTTAAACAAAATACGAACTCTCGTATGTAAAGAAATCTGCTTGAGATATTATCAGTCAGAATGGCAAAGTACGAGCAATTTATGTTAATAATCAAAATAATAAAAACTTTTCTTGAAATATTATATTTATAAACTTATCCTAACAAAATCTTAATCTTAAGATTAAGTAAATATGCTATTTTAATAATTCTAATTATTTATATGGTTAGTGTAGAGTTTCATTTGAAATTAAATACTCAAAATTTGCTAATGCCTTCATAGAAAGTTGAGACATAACTATTATTAAATTCATGGAAATTGAAAAAAGAAAACTAATAAATGAAAATTAATTATAAGATTTAAGTTAACTTTAATTTTCATTTTAAATTAGAATTTTTATTGCAATAATATTTGCAGCTGCATCAGTAACAGTTGACCTATTTGACTCAAATATTTCAGGAAATCCACAATTTTCTTCAGTAGAATTATTAAGATATATATCTAAAATATCAGATTCAAGAGTACATCGCTGATTTCTGAAGACTAGTTGCATCAGAGAGCAATATCAAGAGAAAGAGTTAACTAACTGAAAATTAGGTACGAATATAAAGTGGAACAATATATATTTGTATTAAACACACAAGTAAAAGAAATCAGGTATAGTTTACCAGGATCCTTTTTTCCAGGATCTGTCAGCTTGTTGGAAGACAATATACTTTAACAACGAGGCCTTGTGGTCCACTCAAAGAAAATGACAGCAGTAATTAAGTAAATAAAACGTTAACAACAACTTTCAAATAGCGATAGGTCTTCCAATATTGCTGCTGTCTGTGCTCAGGGTATGATCAATAATAGTTCCAAGTGCTGACTTGGAACTATTATTTCAGTGATATGTGGTAAATATAACTGTCACGCAAGACATTGAAGCTTATTAGTCTAAGGTTTACCTCATTATAATATGAATCGTTTAACTACCGCTGATTTTCTTCAGTGTAAAGGTCGTTCTATCAAACAAAATTGACAGAACAGTCAATTCGCAAGTTACTTTTGAAAAACTATAGCATTCACAAATTATTATGATAATTGATCACTAATTTAGGGGCCTTTGCTTTTTTGAGAATATTAATCAACTACAATGCGTCCCACTAAATAGCATTTTAAGCTTCGCCAAAGTTTCCAGGTGGAATTAAACTCTAAATTTTTCCATTATGCGGTAACACAATGGGCCAGTAGGTCCGTTTTGATTTCACCGGTGTAACCTAACCTAACTTAAGACGGTATTACACTCTATTACAGAATACCTAGAGTTATTCTTAAGTAATGTATGTCAAATCTTTATCATTTAGGACTCACATGTTCTCATGCTTTTATTGAACTACTGTCGTAGAATTTCAAACCGCAATAGCCTGTCGTAGAATTTCAAACTACCGAAAGATTCCAGTTTTCATTTTTTCACTATCATTCCACTTTTATTGAACCACTGCGATTGAACCTTCGTCTACCATAGTCACGTCTTGCTTTGATTCTGTCTTCTATTATCAACTCCATTAGACCATTCCTTTTTGAGTGCCTTAAGATTTCTAACTAATTTTTAACGTACATCGATAACACTATATTTCGAAGATTTTAAGTTAATTCCTCGGCTGTTAGTATCCACGTGTTTAAATCGTAAAGCAACGTAGCATTTCCGTCTACATGTTCTCAATGATAAAGAAAGCTTCACAAAACATAATAATTTTTCCATTTTTATATGAACGGTTTTGGTCTTCTAGACTTTTATTCATTATTCTTTATAATGATTCTATTATTTATTGTGTTGGGATGCTCTTCAAGTGTACTTATCAACACTTTTCATATCTAAACCATTTACGACAATTTTGTTGTTCTTGTTATTATCATATCTCTTGGTTATTATAATATATTGTGTTTTATTGCAATTTAATTGTAAACAATATTTAATAAATTTTCTTCCAATAATGTTAAAAGATTGGGTGACCTGTCCTACAAATCGGCAATCAGCACTTTGTGATCATCCTTCGTAAAAATAGATAATTCTTTATACAAAACACCCGGCTCGTACTTATGAAAAAGAAAAACAACTTATGAAATATAAATTAATATTATGGAAGGATGTAGACTCGTACATCCTTCAACATAACAGAACTCAGTTCAAATATATCTTATATATAATATATAAATTTAAATATGACGAGAAAAAACTAGTTTCTATAAAGCAGAAACTAGGCTAATAAATAATACAGACACCAAGAGAATGCGATGAAAAATGGAGGTTTAGGCGCAAATCGAAAATCAAAGAGCATGGCTTAAAATGTTAATATAAAGGAGACCCTTCTCGAAGTGACGCGAAAATGCTTCCGACAGGGAATGTCACTCCGAAAAAGGGGTATATACTATATATTAATATTGAGAAGCCGGGCACACTATTCCGACGACGATCGGTCTGACGGTGCATAAAGCATTCTACCTTGTCACCTTCTCACGCTTCTGTTTTTATACAGAAGCATTCGAACCCTAATGAAATACAATTTTATTTTTTATTTTATTTTATTTTATTTATAATATTATTTATAATATTAAGTGCATTAAGTACATGCTTTTTATTGCACTATCTTAAAAACTAACTTAAAAGCTAACAAGATATTTATTCAAGTACAATTTATTTTGAAAATTACAAATAGTAGAAAATAATAAAATTGAGTTAAAAAATACAATTTTGCTATAATTTCAAATTGGATATTATTATATGATATAAAGGAAGTATAAAAATTAAACTAATATTAACATTTAATTTAAAATAAAAATAATATATCAAATAAGTTCAGTTAACAATAACTTTTTAAAAACTCTTAAATCACATGCATTTCGGGTTGAACTTGGCAAAGCGTTCCATAACCGAATTGAATGAATAAAGAAAAACCTAGTGGTAGCAACAAAATTAAATCTTGGAATTATGAAAAGAAGAGATCTTGTGGAACGCATAGGCTGCAAGCAATTATAAAGGTACTCAGGATATTTAGAAGTTTTTAATTGGAACAGAAATAGGCAGATTCGAATATTTAAATACTGCTCAATGTCACAACCCAGTATAGCGTTTCTATAAACTGTTAGATGATCAAAACGTTTAAGGCCGTAGACGTATCTAGTACAACAGTTTACTACTGTTCTCAGTTTAGCAAGGGACTCGTAGTCCAGTTTACAGTACACCAACGCGGCATAAGTAATTATAGGCAATATTAGTTGTCTGACCAATAAGCCACGGACATGGACAGGGGTATACTTAGCAGATAAATTCAAATATCTGAGGCAAATATATGATTTCCTAACGACATGATTGATATCATCAGAGGCATGTAGCTTTGAATTCAAATTAAATCCTAGACATTTAACTGATGCACTATATTTAATAATTGAGTTTCCAATAGCTACCGATGGTAATTCGTCTAAGTTTAATTCAGACCTACTAAGCGGCAATATGATGGTTTTATCTGCATTTAGCAGCATATTGTTTTCAACCGCCCAGCGATGTATGCATGTTAAATCTATATTGATCTTTGTGACAATGTCATTTATATTATCACTCCGACACGAATAATACATTTGTATATCATCGGCATATCCATGTAGCCTCGAAAATTGACATACTGAGAAAACGTCATTAATATAGATCGAAAATAGCAATGGCCCAAGAATCGATCCTTGAGGAACCCCAGAAAACAGAAGTTTAAAATTTGAAAATTTATTATCAGTAACTACTGACTGAGATCTCTCAGTTAAATAACTAAAAATAAATTTAGAAGCTAAACTGGAGAAGTGGAACTTATTTATGAGCTTTTTACAGAGCAAAGCGTGATCAACTCGATCAAATGCTTTTGAAAAATCTAGAAGGCATAAGTAAGTAACCAAATCCCTATCATAACTTAATCTAATATCTTCAAGGACTTTCAGCAAGGCAGACGCACAACTATGACCTTTTCTGAAACCAGATTGATAAGGAGATAGCAGATGAAAAACGTTTAGATGATTACGAATCTGTTCAGACATTATAGCCTCACACACTTTGGAGAGAGAAGAAAGAATACTGATAGGTCGATAGTCAGAAACTAATGAAGCATTAACTTTTTTCTCAGTTGGAATAACTTTAGCTTGTTTCCATGCCACTGGAAATGTAGAGGTAGTAATACAATAGTTTATAATATGAGTTAATGGAGATATTATAAATGGTAAAATGAGCTTTATGAATTTAAGAGGAATTTCATCTAGCCCAACAGCATTAGACTTAATATTCATTAAATTCTTAAAAACAATATCTTCACTGACGCAGTAAAAACTAAAGCCTTCATTAGCGTCAACAATATTCATATCAAAGAATACTGAAGAAGAGCTACCATTATCCTCTACAGAAGAAACAAAGAAGTTATTTAGAGCATTTGGGTCCATATTGCATATATTTTTACTTTTTCTTGTAACCCCAAGCATTTTGATATTATTCCAAAGGGTTTTAGTAGATTTAGTACCACCAAGCTTAGATTCATAGTAATCTGACTTAGCCTTAAAAACAGTTATAGCAGCTACATTTCTAGCAATTCTAAACTTCATCCAGTTATATTCCGTAGGGTACTTTTTCCAAACTGCATATTTTCTATTTCTTAAATTAATAAAACGTTTTATTGTAGTACTAAACCATGGGCAAGAAACATTATTGACGGTAATAGTACGAAAAGGTACATACCGATTTCGAAGGCTAAGCAATTTTTTATTAAATGCATCTAATTTTTGATCAACTGAAATACCAGACCAACATTCATTCCATTCAGTTGAATTAAGTTCACAAAATAATCCCATTGAATCAATTGACTTATAATCCCAAAAAGAAAATCTAGTTGAGATGGATTTTTTAGTTTTCTTGAAGTCAAGCGTAATAAATAGTAGGTCATGATCTGAAACAAATGAAATCTGTTCAAACAACAACAATTTGCTTATATCAGAAACTGCAATTATGTCCAGAAGACTAGGCTTAACATTATTGGCATATCTAGTAGGTATGGTCCTATTGACAATATTTAAGCCCGACATGGCAATAAGATCATTTAAACGGGAAACATTACCACAGTTTGAGAGAAGGTCATTATTGAAATCGCCAAGTACTGCTAAGAAGTTGAAATTAAGCGCAATGGGTTGCAGTGAATCAAAAAATGGATCGCAACTAAAGCGTTTGTGTGAATTATACACGCACCCCACCAATATTTTCTGAAAACCAACATTGATGCTTATAACAACAAATTCAATGTCAGACTCACCAGATATACATACCAAATTACTTTTTAAATGAGACTTGCAATAAATTGCCACCCCGCCTCCTCTCCTTTGCCTCCTATCATGGCGGTATAAAATATAATTGTTCATTGACAGAAATAAGCTACTGATGTCGCTATTAAACCAAGTTTCCGAAACGCATATGATATCAACATCGGAGTTTTCAAAAACAGTCCTAATGTAGTCAAATTTTAGATCAGTTAGGCTTCTAGCATTAAAATGTACCACATTAAGACCGCAATTTTGTTTACTAAATATATTTAACAAAGTTTTGTGGTCCATCAAAGTTGATAATCAGTCATTTCAGCTTCCAGTCTAAGTTTTCTTTGTAAAGTTTTACATTTTAGGTCCCTGGAATCATGGTCTATGTCGAGATCATTCAGATTTAGATTTTCCTTGGCTTTGATACAGTTTACACATCTTAGAACGCTGCTTTTACATTCTTTGTATATGTGGCCAGCTTCACCGCATTTTGCACATACATGCACACTTTCCTTACAAATAGACGCTTTATGGTTAAAACCCCAGCACTTGTAGCATCGCATTAAATTCAAGTTTTCGTACACTATGCATCGTTCCCAGCCAATATTAAGTCTACGAACACTCATAACTTGCTTGAAAGCTATGCCATCTAATTCAACTAACGCGTTAAAAATGTTTTTATTTTTGAACGACTCATATATTTTCAAGACTTTAATATATTTAATCTCCATATTGTTTTGATTTCTTATTGCTTGGAGAAATTTATCATTTTCCAAACGCTCACTCATGCCGGTAATAAGGATTTTAGGGTTTCGCATAGCAGGTGTCTCAATTTCATAGTTCTTACCTAATTTCTTTTTAATCTCTTTTGCAAGAATTTCTCTCTCTTTTGAGGTTACACATTTTATTGTTACCCTTCCATCATGTTTAGAATGAACACCACAAACTTTAACATTAAGCTCTGATGGATTTATTTTAGTTTTTAAATCATTTTTAGTTGCTTCACTTAATTGCTTATTTTTAGGTTTTAGCGTTATTGGAATATTTGGATTGTTTTTCATCTTTAATTTCGCGGCGTACGTTTCGCTTTGAATTTCATTATTTTTGATGGTTTTTACCAATTCAGCACCTAATTCGTTACCATTTTTAGTCAAATTATCAGACAAGTCTATTATTTTTTGCTCAAACGAAGCCAATTTTTTTTCATATTTTTCTTGTACTGCCATAAGAGAGGTGACTCTGTCAGAATACTTAGATTCAATTGCTTTTAGTAAAGATTTAATTTCACTTTCATTAATTTTTAGTGATTCCTTGAATTCGCTTTTGTATTCTTTTAAAATGTTCGTATTTTTAGTTACACTTTCTTGCATTTCTCTTAAAGCAAAGTCTACATTATGTATGTATTGCACACAGTCTTCACATATAAAATGTATCATTTTATTATTTAAAATATTTATATTGAGTTGTTCTACTCCTGAACATTTTGGAGCAGTGTGATATACATGACCACACACACCTGAACATATCAGACCCGTCTCACCACGGATTCCTAAATGACACTTATGGCATTCTTTCATATTTAAGTCATATATTTTATTTATTTAAAACAATATTTTAAAAAGAAAATAAAAAAAAAAAAAAAAATGAATTTGATATTAACTGACTTTACCAGTAAACTATAGTTCCTTTGATTTATGCAATTACACAATTACACTTAACGATTGCTTTTTGTGAAAAAAGAATGTACGTTTCACAACACTTATTTTTGTTTATATTTCGAGCTTTAAAGCTTTAATTGCTGTCTCTATCAGCTGTTTTAAGTATGTGTATAAAAACAAATCAAAACAAATTTAAAAACGCGCGAATTATTTTGCAAAGGAAATAATTTATTTGGCTAGCAGCACAATTTATTAAGTTCGATTTCAACAAAATCCAACACGCCCGGCGCAAAAATCCATAATTCCCGGCGACCACTCCCAAGTTCTATCAAGTTAATTAGAACTTCAACAATTATTTCAAGCAAATTCCAGAATTTTACCATAAAAAACGCGGACAACAACAAAACCACGACTTGTTGTTTTGACTTCAACTTGTTTATTCTTGTTTATTATTGTTTTTTATTTTGATAATTTTTTTGGCACTCTCCAATCAATATTAAAATCATTAAAATAATAGGAAAATAAAAATTTTTAATTTCCTGAAATTGTTTTTTTTTTTTGAAAAAATTTTGACTGAATTCTGCTTTCATTAATTTCAAAAGGGTCAAATTTAATTAATAATCATTTCATCAGATGAATTGCAGTGTGACACAAAAACACTTTTTCTTTTCCATTTCATGTTATTTTCCTGCAAAGGAAGATGATGCATTTCGTAAATGTAAGTTCAATGCCTCATATGGGTAGTTTAGTTGGTATATGAGTATGTGACAGTAATCATCAAAGCAAGCTGTCACATCAAGTATGAAGGCAACTGCAAAAACTAACGAAAGTGACTGACATTTTCTACTAATTTTTATTTTTTTTTTTTTCTTCTCGTCTTTTGAGTATGAACGGACTTACATCCACAATGGATGTGTTAACGCTTCATTGGATGCCTTTTTACTGCTCATTGCAGTATAAAGAGGTCCTCTTTACTTTATGTAGGAAATTAGTCAGCTTTTGAATTCACATCAGACAAACTTGACGTCGAATTAAGTCCGAAAAAAATTTGAAAATTGTCTATTGAATGCATAACTGTATCCTTGGTCAAAATAACTGCACTGCAATTTAGAAATTGTAAAAAAAATTAAAAAAAAAAAATTAAATATTTTAGAAGACTTTTCATTCATGGATAGAAAAAAAAATTTAGTTTGGCTTTTCAGAAGTTTAATGGGAGTTATATACTTCAAAGCCGATATAAGAATTTGTTTTAATAAATTTTTCGTTTTCAGATTAGTTAATTATTTCATGACATTATAACTCTCATCTCTCTCTCTCTCTCTCTTTCTCTCACTTTCTCTCTCTCTCTCTCTTTCTTGCTCTCTCTCTCTCTCTCTTTCTCTCTCCATTTATATACAATATTACAGACAGTATTTTATCCAATCGAAACCGGTTCAGCATAGGATGATTTCTTGTATATATATATGTATATATATATATATATATATATATATATATATATATATATATACATATATATTAATGCCTCTCTGATTTCATACATATATACTGCAAAGTTCATAATAAGAGATAATAGTACAGAAAAGTCAAAAACGCCACCCCTCAATCAAATGAATGTTTCGGGCGACCTACAACTATTTCAGTTATCCATCGTATCCATCATAAGTGGTCAAAAAGCATTGAAGATAAACGGACGATAAAGCAAAATTGTCGTTTGACCATCAAAAATCCCATTAATACTATTAGCTTAATTTAGTTCACTCCACATTGGCTTAGATATTTTAAGCCTAAAATAATAAAATCTTGCTTTGTGCCAAAAACATAGTATACCTACTTTAGATAAACAATATCACGTTCAAATCTGTCAAGCAATGCTTTCTGATTATCAGGATTACTTAAAGTACATGATAACTGGAGACGAGATTTCGATCTATGCATACGAACCCAAAATAAGCAACTAATCAAGCGAATACCATTGAAAAGGTAAGCCAAGTTCGAAAAGATTTTTGAAACGAAGATAATGTCAACAGTTTTTCTAATCACACCAATCGTTGTTATCTTCCACCATTGTGTTTGCTAAGCCATTTAATCTTCCATATAAAACTAAATAAATCCTTCAAGTCAACTTGTATTATCTCTTTCAAACCAGTGCAGAGATGGCCCACAAGACAAGACCCTTTTCCTATAGTCCCAGGCTATAGGCTTTTTATTATTTATCTTCTGCTCAAAAAGTACTCGGATTTTGTAAATAAAACACACAAATTTAAATTTTATTCCAAATTTATTTTATCTCCTTCAAAATATGCTCCTTCTGAAGCGATACACATATGCCAATGCTTAACTCAATCTTCCATACACTTTTCGTAGTCCCGTGCAGGTATGGCTTTTAGGTCCTTCAGCGAATTCTCTTTTACCGATTCAATCGACTCAAAACGCTTACCACGAAGGGGCAATTTGAGTTTCGGGAATAGGAAAATGTCGCACAGATCCAGATCTGGCGAATATGATGCCTGAGCGATGACAGTGGTGCCGTGTTTGGTTATAAAATCGCCTACAACAAGAATTTTCCATAGTAAAAATCGCTAAATGCACTTGAGGTAATCTCACACTAACAGCTGCTGTAAACATACTAATTGATAGATGGCGCTCAAATTTGTACCATATGTCAAGAAAGGGTGTACCAACATAACAAAAAATTTGAAAAAGGTCTATTACTTTTTTGACTATTACTTTTTGAACAGAAGGTTTAAGAAAGGACATTTATTAAACAATATTAATTGGAATGATTCTTATAACATAAATACATGCATTTGCAAACCAATTTTAATTTAAGCTTTTATAGTACAGTATTCCCTCGAAATTTTCTTCTCGCATTTTAAGGATGTTTTTTATCCTTTCATGCATTGAAAAAATCATTACAACAGCATTGGCACACTTCCTGAGCTGTACGAGCTGCGCCAATTGCCTGACTGAGACTGAGACTTCGCTGTCACTTACTTTAATAAAACATATTTCGTCCTTTTGCTCCTTTTGCTCCTCTTCTCCATTTTTTTGTGCTGTTTTTTGCTGCTATTTAACACCAACAAATCGCTTTGTAGTTGCCAAGTTTCTGATTTTAGTTTCCCTGAGGATGCATTGTTTCGTGTATGAGGTCAGTACTTTGCTTTGCTTTTGGTATTGCAAGCAGCGCAGGTGAAATAGAAGTTGACAATGTTTTTTGTCTCTTTTTATTATTTTTTTATTTCGCATTTTTTTGGTATTTTATTTGTTGTCTTTATTTTAATATAAAAGAAAAGTGTCATTCATTACTTTGTTTCGCTTTTTATTATTTATTCATGTTTTGTTTTTGTATTTATTTTCACATAAATAAACCACGAAACTTTCTCCTCATATGTACTTTGACATTATTAATTTTGTGGGTTTCTAGAACATGACAGTCGAATTTTATTACTCAGCCGTCCTCATGTTTATTGGACTTGAAGTCTTGTACCACACAAAGGAACAAGCGTTTTACATATTTGGTACAAATTGCAGTCTTACACTGAAGGATATAAAAACAAACAAAACCAAAATAGCTTTAATAGGAGGGAATGTAAGTAATAGAAGTCAATAATATAATATTAAATTATGCAATATATTATCATATACTATCATATCGAATAGCAATGAATCTTACAACAATAAAAGTTTCATGTTAACAAATAAATATAACAAGGATTATTAATTAAAAATCTAAGAAATTCATTAGAAATAATGGAATTAAATCAATTCAGTCCATTTTGAATCTAGCATCACAGTTTCCGATATGAATGTATTAACCTCCTCGAACAACCAACCGGTAATTAAAATTCTCATATGCAATACAGTTGTTTTTCTTGCAGTTCGATAGTACCGGGATGCTCTTATGGTACTGTCTGGTTCTGTTAATATTCAACTAATATAAATACGTGGACACAGATACATTTCCAACAACTGCAAAGTGGACAAAACTTGCCAAATAAGGCATGCTACTCTCCGGTACTTACTTCTCCCATATTGATATTGCAACGGCTAAACTAAAAATTAAACATAAAAACCTAGGATTCAAATACCGATATTCATTTCTCTAATATTGACCCCCTCTTACACCGACTAAAATAGAAATTATACACATATACCAAGGAGTTAAATACTGAAATTTCTTTCTTTAATAATGATTCTGCTCTTGCATCAACTAAACTAGCAATTGCATATATAAAAACCTAGGGATTAAATACCAACATACACTTCTTTAATAATGATGATCCTGTCCCACTGACTAAATTGGCAATTAAACATAAATACCCAGGGTTGGTTTAAATATTCATTTCTCGTATATGAGTATTTTTCTTGCAACTTTAAAACTAGTAAGAAAAAATTAAATTAAACATACGGTTAGCAAAGAAAGTATGGGTAGTGGAATATTCATCAGGTCATAAGAATTATCTGGTACAAAAATGAAACAAAATTCATACCAGTCTACCAATTTAACTAAATCGGAACGAACTCAGTACTACAGTATCGGTACTGACAGATCACTGCTTATTTAGAAGGCATAACATAAGGCTCAATCTACTCTGTAAAAATTTTTATCGCCTCACAGATAATATAACGCACAACATCTACAGCTATTTCTGACACTCTTCAAGCTGCCTGAGAGAAGGTGATCATACTAATCGTTGACATCTCCTGGGATTGTACTTATTAATTTAATTTAATTTTCATAAACCTGAACAGTGCTGACCAAATCAATGAAGAAAAGGTCTACAAGAAAGCACCCTTCGTCTACAGTCCCTGTCTGATTCAAACTCAGCTTCTAAACAGTTCACTTGTCGGAATACGCTATCGTTGAAGCACCGGTGCAATGGTACAGTACCTAGTTAATACTCTAATAAGTATATGAACTGCAGGTTTGTTGAACTCTCAAAGTCTCTTCATTTTATTCCTGTTTAGTCTGGGAAAATGCTTCTCCAAGTGAGGTCCAGTTGTAGGTATGACACTTTCATGACAAATGAGCAAGTCTTACGCCATAAATATTCTGCGCTTGTTACCAAATTTGGAAGGTTCAAAATAACAATTTCATATTTGACATTACCGTACATTGACTGTCCGCATAACATGACCCTAATGGCACTTGAAAACTGATAACTTATTTCAGTTAATTAGAATTAAATTGGCGGCTAATAAAAATATTTACACAATGATTTCTAATAAATATCAAAGTTTTGACTTTTTTCTAAATTATCAATAAGGGATGCCAAGGTTCGCACTGGACTGTTGTGCTGAATAAAAATAAAAAGTGAATAAAATAATCCTTCTATCATTCTAATATTGTGGGAAATGAGCGCGCATATAAGCTTGCTAGACTAGGCGCCTCTTCCACGGATACCCCTATTTCAATCCCTGTTCCTGTCAGCTACGGTCGTAGATTGATATGTGACTATAGAGAGTGGCAAATAGTGAGTGGACCCTGTCGCCTCAGCAGCCAGATCGAGGGCTACATGGCCAATCTATTCCAAATGTAGAACCTCTGACTTAATACACACAAGCAAGTCAGAGGTATCTAGGTTAATATCTGTCCTTACAGGACCTTAGGATGGCTTAGAGCTAGACTTGGCCTAGCCTGCAATGCGTGTCTACCAACTCTCGAAGAAAGGGCACCAGAAAACCTGATATGTGTATGTTCAAGTTTGACCAGAACTAGGCTTAAGAGTCTAGGGGCCATCTTCGGCGATATCTCTACACTAGCATTAGCCAAATTCTTGCTTTTATAAATGCCTAAGGCTAGTTCTAGCTTGACCTTCTCTCTGCTACCCACTATTACGAGGTTTTGTAAATTTAAAACGGCTTTTTTGGCTAATTGAGGAGTACTCGTTCCTCCCTCCATCACAACTACCTAACTTAATAATCTTTCTATATTATTCTTATATATATTTCCAATATTTTGATTTATGATTTTTTTCGCATTTACAACTCTATAAAATCCCATATTTGTGTATACATTGAAAGAGACTACGCACAGACCCATTTCTTAATTTGTTCTTATATTCATAAATTTATGTTGATTGCTTCGTTTTCTAAATGCTTCGAAATGAAGTCGTATATTACTTACTGCAACCAATGCCTAATCCGAGTAAGTAATTGCAAACGATTGATGGAGCATTAATTTCAGTTAAAAAAAAAAGACTGCAGAATGCTGCCATTAAACGTTCCAACCATATTGTGAATATTTAAAGCAAGAAAAGAAGCAAACACCAGCTGAACAGAATTTATCAGTGCATTGCGCACATATTTCATTGGTGCAGTACGTTAATGTGGCACTCATCCACCTCTAAAAGGATTAATTCCACTTCAATAATTCAAGGGAATTCACTCAAAATTGTACTCCCGAACATTAAATGTTTCCCACAGGAATTGACATTTGCAGCGCGACAAAAAGCTGAAAAGGACATATAAATTTTAATTGCAGTACGTGCGCCTAAAAGTAGGCTTCTACATTATATATGTAACACGTTTCAAACTTGCGTCTCTGGCACTTTTGATTGAAACAAATTTACACATTCATTCGTATTTCTTATTTTTATTTTATTTTGCCAATTTTTTTTTCTTTTTTTTTGCTTTATTAATGCGGATGTCATCAAAAATTCCCCACATACATTATGTGGAATGAGAATATATTTCCTGCTTAATTTATGCGTCTATGCGTCATTTTGAGTAGAAATTATCATCATTTAAAGTTCTTTATTTTTTTATTATATTTCTTCTCTTAGGAGCACTTTTTACTTCATTTTTGTAAGTCGAAACGTGCAAGTACAGCGAAATTTAAAAAATATTGCAGGGAACAAAAAAACAGGACTCAAATATGTTCACGTTCTCGGTTTTATTTTTGCGAAATCTGTTGACAGACATCCTTGTAGACGGAATATGTGCTAAGGATATTTGCATGCACTCATTGACACGTTAAAGATTGAAATACAAGCTCCCCCAAAGGAAAACAAACGTGAGTTCGGCAATCGCAAATGTAGGCGAAAAATCGTAGCTTTTTTTTATCGCTTGAAGGCACTTAAAGTCATTCAAAATATTAAATATTTAAATTAATTTCAATTTAAAATCTTAAATGACCAATGAACAATTTAATATTAAAATGATTTAATATTAAATACTTAAATTAAATATTTAAGCAGAGTGTCCTTTCTTAATGAATTGAATTACTAATATCTATAGTTGATGCGAGACTATATCAGTCAATAAATGTTGAAATAAAAGCAATTAAATATTTATATTTATTAAAAATATATTAAATATGGTTTAAATATAATATTGAAACGATGATGTAGTCGCTGATGTAGTGACACTAGAGCTACCTACTTAGCAATTTGGGCATATCTACTCGAGACCGAGTTTCGGACTAACCCAGCATTTTTCTCCATTCGACACCGCTGTGTGCCCACCTTCTCAAATCTTATACATTAAATACAGTAAGTGCTCGCTCGCCATTCTTCTTCCAACTGCCAACTTCAAACACATATTTCAGTGAAGCATTTCTATTCATTCTTACAACATGACTAACCCAGTGGAACATCTAGATGTACATACTCTAAAAGATTTCAATATTATGATAAAATTCACACACCATGAAATACTGAACCTGAAATACTGATTTCTTTCTCCAACTGACACAACTAATACCTATTTCATTGGAGTATTATCATTCATCCTCTCGCAACATTAAGAAGCTTGCTTAGTCTTTACACACATTTTCCTTACTGAAAAATGTCAATGCCTTGAATAAGTTCAAATAGCTCGGACTTCATATGGATACGACAGCTGTCAATTTATTGTGAAGAATTCAATATTTTACACAGATCTTTGCTCTCGAAGTCTCCCAGTACTATTTCATCATTCGATTATAGTATCCATGCTTCTGTATCATAGAAATGCACAGGTAAAATGAAAGACCTCAGGTCCACAGTTTTTTACCAGAATTATCTGCCTTCAGGTCTTAACACTACAGTACTCCTCACAAATATATCAGTATAACGCGAAAAAAAAACGTCTACATCGGAATTTCAAAAATTCCACTGATACCAATTAAAGCTATTCGTTTAGATAAAGTTTCCTTCTTGGAAGGGACCGAGGCCCACCTTACACTTCTCTCGTCCTTTTGACCACATCAACCAGTTAGAAAATGTAACTCCACATTAAATGGAAGTTATGAATACAGTAATGCTACCCTTGTTACTTTAGATGTTAACCACAGTCAACACGATACTCCCATTAATGGAGCCCACCTCAATTGGTTACAGCAACCAAAACTATGGATCCTGACCTTCGTGGTATTAGAATTACACTTCCGGTCGTATGTCACAAGTAAAACCCACTCACTAATATTTATACTCCCAATAGTTTCAGGTGGCTATTTGATTTTAGTCGTCTCTTATGACATGCATGCTCTACATCGGGAATATTTTAACCTCATTCCCACAGGGATGATCGACCTATAGAACTTAAGTATTATTTTGGTTGTGAGCTTAAGATGAATTAAAGTATTGGCAGTATAGACAACTTCAAACTTATCAGTATACTGTACTGAAGGATATATGCTCCCAGGAGTCTCTTCCGCGTGTGCATTAACGCAGAGCATTCCAACAGCACATGTATGTCTGACTCTTCATTGTCTTCGCAGAACTACTATTTGCATACGTATATATACCCATTCTCGTAAGGTGGTACTTCAGTTTACAATGTCCTGTTAAGATTTTTTCTTTTGATAAGTCCATACAACCCTGGTATCTCCTATTGTTATAGCTACCAATAAGTGATTTCGATTGTGCAAATCCTTGTAGATTATCCAAGTATTCATTTTCCAGCAAATAAGCAGTAAATACATTGCTTAAATTAATTTAAATAAACCGTACAGGGTTGACTCAGTAGCTAACGCTGTATATATACATGTTGGTCAATGGTATTGGAGGGTTTTGGGTTAGGCTAAGGCCCCTATGCACTGCGACCAGCTTGATCTATTATGTAGCCTTTTGTATTAAGACATTTAGTATTTCGAGGAATCGAACCAGCTCCTTCGGAGAGAGTTTTCAAAGGTATACATCCTCTAATTGATGTGCACCTAAAATTTTGTTTCTTCTGTGGCCTAGTGCATCACAGTACGTGATCAGATGTTCCATAGACTCTTTCTCATCACAGCAGAGTGTGTCCGATATACCTATTTTGTGTAGGTGTTTATTACATGCGACATGGCCTGTTTATGCACCAGAGAGTGACTTTAGACTCTTCTTGTTTAGGTTGAGAGCTGTGTTTGCTGTTTTGGCATAAAAATTGAAGAATTTTTTGGAATGATTTAGGGCATCTATAACATTCCAATATTCATTGTTACTTTGTTACTTTGTTGGATCCATTTTGGTCTCCTGATTTATGTTCATTTTATTGAAGCCAAAGAAGGGTAACTCCTTCCATGATGAATCTATACATGTTAGATAATAGTTTTATGAACTAAACTATCATTATTAATAAATCAATATAAACAAAATTTAACTCAATCCATTAATTTAATTATGGTTCAACTTTATAGTCAAGCAATTTTTTCAAACGATGAAGCATTAAAGAACATTATGGAAACTCCAGAAACTCTAAAATTAGCATTCATAGCAATAACGTTTAAAATTTTTCCAGCCAACTGAAATGAGTTCTGTTGCTTCTATTAAGCTAATTATCAAATATAGTATATATGAGATAATGAATACACTCAAGTTGCCATATTATATTTATTTACGTATGAACTTTTTCCATTAAATTTTATTATACATTTTAATGAATTCAAAATTTATCATATGCACTCTCAGCCATGATTTGATTTAATAAAAATTTTAATTGCACATGCAAAGCTCCGACGCTCCAGAACTGCTGAAGCAGAAAAACTAATGGTGAAGTATCAAAAAATTACGTTTGCTCGGAAAACACACTTAAAATGTTTAATTTATATGCGACGACATGTCTGACCAATTTCCAACCGAGCCGGCAAGGATGCAGAACTGCAGCGGCGATGTCAAGCGGAGTCAAAACTTTTGGCTTGTTATGGTTTGGCAACACCATTTTTGTGGTCAGAAGGATGAAAATTTGCATGTGTGTCTGGAACGCATAACTTTTACTGCACTTGAATTCTTTTTTTCACTTTTTAACTTAAATCCTTTTTTAAAAGCATTAACGTTATTTACAATAGCATTTTTGTGGTTTTGATTTTGATTTTGTCAGTTTTGGCGACCCAGCACTCATTTTATGATGGATTTCTCTTCAGTTCTATGCTTAATATTCTTTTTAGGATTTACGTAATTTTTATTGTTTTTTTTAACAAATTAATGTTTTTGGAAATTCAAAATAATGACAGAAAATACTCAATTTGATTATTTACAGCTCGCAACCAATATTCAGCACATCTAACTTATATGTCTCACCCTTAAACCCGATGATACCAATGATGCGCGATGATGCCACCCAAGGAAATTATGGTTTTATCCATATTGATTTGTAATAAAAATTTTATGTCGTGGACAATATATGGTTTTTGAGTGTCCATCCCGAGGTATTTTACAACACTGTTTCCTTTGAAGTCGCTTTCGATGACTTATCAACACAAAACAGGAAGTAACTCCGCCATAATTTAATGGATGTTCGTCAAGCTATTTAAAGGCGTCCAGAGTTTAAAAACTTTTTGCTTAAACATTATCCCTGATGTAACTCTCCGACTATGATTCCAGTGGTGATAAATGACAGGACCTTTGGTCCACAAATTCACATTATCAAAACGTGAAATGACGCATCCAAAAATTTCTGGAGCAACGAAGCTAGAACAGAGAGTTTTCTGTAACTGCTGGCTTATATCACTGTCCTGTTAAAATCAAATATCTCTTACATCAATATCTTCAATTTAAAACCAAAGTATAATTTAGTGTTGGCAACCCTCTAAAGAATGGATGACATATGACATTTGGAGGAATATGAACTAGTTTTGTAATTATGACTAAATAGAATGGAAATAATAATAGTTGATTTTAATAAAGAAATTACACAGACATATTAGATAGGCAAATGGTTGTCATAATCAAAAGTAATGGTTTATATCACATCTTTGAATTTTCAAGAAGTTGTTAGGTGATACATAGTTGTGCAGTAATATAGTATAGTAGTGTATGCATTGATAGGTATATCGCATTTGCAGACGAACTGTCACTGCATACTGTTACTTATTATAAATGCAATGGTTGTTCCAAAGTATAACTTGTAGATTATCCTTAATTTTTTTCAAGAAATCATCATCCCAACGCTATGATTCGAGCAACCAATTAGGGTACGTTCTACGCATTCCAATATCACAAGTATAATGCCAAATCTGAATATAAACATATCATGCCTTGAATGGCAAAGTGTTTTGCATACATCACTGAAACAGTGTTGCCAAATCGATGTTATGTATTGGATAACTTCTTCCTATTGTCGAAATAGGGTTTCAACAGGTAGACACTTAGTCACTTCAGACTTTAGAAATTCACTTCAGAGGGCATACAAGCGAAATTATGGAAAACACAACCAGACTACCGTGATCCATTATGTTTCGTGGTACTGAGAACCTGAAGCTCCCAATTTCGATACCAACTAGGCATATAAATTACCGGTGAAAGATTATTAGAAAAATAACAACATCATCACAGAATGTAATGAGTCATCACAATCTGAGTGTGCATGTTATACTTGTAAGATAAGAAAAAAAGTTCTTTTATAAGAAATTGATATTTTTTTATAGTAAATGGTAACCATTTCAAGTCAGAAGCTGAGTCATTTGATAAGTTTTATATTTTACTAATAGAAATATTATAAACTTTGGACTAATTTTTATTCACTTAGCGACTGCCACAACAGATCTAACAAAATCTGAGATGACTGCCGCATTACCCCAGATAATATGGGATGAGGAAATTTTTTTTTACTTCTTAGCAAGGTATTTAGCTTTTATTGAAATCTACATTAAAGAAATACTGACCAAATTATCATTATGTATTTCGGAGTACCAATCAATTTTAAAATGTCTGTATATATAAATCTGTATATATTATATGTAAGATTTCCATCTAAATTCGAATAAAGAAACCCATAACGACTTTTGGAAACCACTTTAGCCTATTTCGATGGAAGAGATCCGAACTAAATATTTCAGCAAAATTAAAAAAAATTAATAACTATTCATTAATTAATTTGTGAGAAAATTGTAAAAACATTGTTGTTCCCAATCAAATATATATGTCATTATATATTATATATATATTATTATATATTATTATATTTATATAATTATATCCATATACATATATTACATATTATTCTATATATATATGTTATATATTATTATGAATATATTATATAGTATTATATACATACATAAGCTTTAGTCTTATATGAGAGTTACTTATTGACATAGATCAGGTGCAAAAAAACAAAAAAAGCTGAAAAGATCGAATTAGCTGAACCCAGTAAAATTTAAAGTCGAACAAACTATTATAAAAATTTAAAATATTAATTAAATAAAAACAATAAACCGATACATAATTATGCCTTTATAAATTTTAAGAATGGATACATATCAGTATATTAACTCATTTTCGGTAATTAATTTGTAGGGGCGTAATATCATATAATCATAATTCAAATATATCAAATATATATATTCATTCAATTATTTAATCAATGATTATTGTGAAAATTTTCATTCTACTAGCTTAGCCAGACTAACACATAAATGGATGGACTTATAGATATAGATGTGGACAGATGTATATATCATTGTATTATTTTTTTAAAATGATTAATAATATAAATGGTTAATTTAACGTTATAAATATTTTCATTTTTATTTTTTTAACAAATTTTTAATCGTTCACTCTTAAATCAACTCCAAATCAGAGTATAATATTTACGCATACAATTCATTTCATATTTAAAAAAAAAAATTATAACAGTTAAATATGAGTGCACATATGTAAATATGTGAAAAATATTTAATTTTTAAAACTTTTAAAAAGTAAATAAAAATATAAACAAAATGCTGTACTTACCAACAATTTCTCATCAATTTACTGTTAATAATTTTAACCAATCCATCCAAGTAGGCCAAAGGGGTGCAATTCGAATGCGAGAGAGAGAGAAAAAGCCCGACGCTGTCCGTATTCTGAACTAATACAAATTATATTCATTATTTCATTTAATTTATTTTCACAATAAATACACAATAATTCACTATAATAATATATATCACATCAATATCACATCAAAAACTTATAAACAAATCACAAAAAACAGAACTTAAATAAATAAAAAAAACGGATTATTTTAATGAAGCAATGCGACGCGATGCACCCAATAGAAGGCAGCTTTGCCCTGCACTGAGCAAGCGAAGACTAAATTCGGATTTTTTTAATATATTTTTTGCTCAATTTTTCCTGAAGTCACACCAATAACGGCTTTTAAAGTTGAGAACTGACAAAAGCTTCACTTGATCTTTAGTTATTTTTTGTAGAGTTGCATTTCTGTTAACAAAAGTTCACTCAAACAAAAAACAAAACCTTTAGAAATAATAAATAATAATTAATAATATATAATATATAAAAATTAAATAAAAATAAAAATAATAAAAAATTAATAAAAATAATATATAATAATTATTACTTCATTTAATATTAAGCAATAAAAATATTAATAAGAACTGTAGGAACTATAGCTTCTTCAACTTAGCACGGAAAGGTTAATGTTAATATTAAAACATGAATATATAAATCATATGAATTATAAAATTAATTAATTTCTATATACTATAAAACTTGGAGAAAGTTGATTTATTTCATAAATAAATAGCAAAAAGTAACAAAACTCCAGTAAAAATATGCGAACATAAAAACTCAAGTACGGCTTTGGATCAGTTGGTTAAGGTGCGCTGATTCTGAGCTTCATATTTGGCAGGACACGAGTTGGATTCCTGGTACTTGCAGTCTCAAAAATAATTATTTACGAATAATTACATACAAGAATTATTTCCAAGACCACTGATGATGGATATTTAGTAATACTCGAAACAGCTGTATGGTCAGCCAAAAATTCAATTAATTAAAATAATTTAAAAAATAAATTTTTGTTGTTGTTTCACTTCTGTTCGAAAACCTCTTTATATAAATAAATATTTAATAGTAAAAATAATTTAACACATCACTCAATAAGTCTTCGATCTAGCTAAGACAAGATTCATTCTCCTTCAAGACTAATACATGCATTTTAAACTTTTAGATACCTTTCTTGTAGAATGAGATGTCTATTCTCTCAAAATAGACATCTGTTATGGCAATCAGCAATCAAAGTAGAAGTCTTTAATGTTTGCAAAAAGCCCTAACTTGTAAGGAGCCACATTCCTTATGAAGAACATTTCTATCGAATACTTCCTCTACCGTTTCATTATTCCGTGATATACAATGGTACTTCTGTGCTATATAAAAATACAGGTATCGCAAACTGTAGAACGTAATTCTCTCTGATAGCAGACAAATAGTGCTGTAGAAGAGACCAATTGATTTTGATTAAACGCAAATGTCTGCTTGAGATCTAGACTAATGTGAATGAAAATTGATACAAAAAACTTGCTTAGCCAAACAAGAGAGACTATATCTAAGATCTTGGCTAATATAAGCGGTAAATTACTATATTGAAGGCACACTCTGAAAGTTTCCTTTGTCGTGGTTGTGGTTCTAAAGAGCAAGAGAAATTCATCTTTTTTGTCAATGCTCATTTTTGCATCTATCTTTAGATTAAAGATAGATCTTTAATATATCTTTGGGGCAGTTTTTTTTACTGCCAACTCAGGGACTTAACCAAATTTAAAGATTTGTAAGCTTGATTTACTTTCACTTGCATGAGAAAATTGTTATTCTTGTAGAGATTCGTGGGGTTCTATTGGAATTTTACCTTTATAGAAAGTCGTGTCTTCCAGCATTGTCTATACACTGACTATTAAGGTATTTTTAAAAATTCTTCTTGTCTGCAAATATGAAACGCTAATCCGTAGTATGACAATAACTCATTATTTTAGCTTAAATGAACTTTGGCGTACAAGGCCATTACTACAACCGTACATAATCGAAATTCTGAATCAATTAAATAAGTGCAGCTTAATAGAAGACTTGAAATTGACAACTTATGATATATTCGATTAAGAAACAAATGAAGATTGAATTAAAAGTTGTCGGCACTCAATTATAATAAGGAATATGATCATTCTTATGGTATACCAAGCAGCTCAATGCCCAAATTGACTATTAGTTTATATAGTCATGCCACTAAATTGTGTATGGAACTTCCCATAATGATCATTGGGTTAGTTTTGTAGCGGAGTGTCATGGTGCATATGGTTAACACTTAAAGTAAAACAGGAATAATATTAATATTTAGTCTTTCACTTGATATGTAGTTGCCTTTCCTTAACTAGGTGCTGTGACTCAAAGAAGAGTAGAGGTTAAGATGGACTTCCTTTTTTTAATAGGAAGGAAATTATTTCCATATATTAAAATTGATTATTAGTTTAAATAGCCATATTACTGCACTGTATATGGAACTTCCCAGTATATGCTCTTCTGAGTTGAAAATGAAACTATTGTAAATCACACCTAAACCACTTTAATCTTAAATCTCTGGACCTAATGCCTTCTTACAAAATGTTCGGAAATATAATTGTCGTTTTCAAATCGTATAATCTGGAGACCATCTAACATCCATTAAATTTTGACCGAGTGGATTTAAACCAACAAGATCCGACTTGATTGCGGCATTGGTTACAAATCAATGATTAAACGAAATGGGCTTGAAGTACTCAACCATCAAGCATATATATATTCTTTAGGTCTAACTCCAGCTATTGCTACTGCTACCTGTTCACAAACATCAATTCTTATTTAGAAGACTTCTTGAGAAAAAAATTAAAATAAGACAAATTTGAACCTAAACCAAAAAAGCAACAGAGATTTCGAGTATATTTACAACTTAAATAAGAATTGATTTGACATTTAAATTCTTTAAAAATTGCAAAAACAATTTGGAAAAACCTACTAAATGTCGTATCCATATATTTATAAAATGAAATCCATAAATGCATTTAATGCGGTAAAAACTTTTGATAATCAACGTTGAAGGCTGGCACTGAATGTCAAAAAGTAGCAATTTTAGTGATGCAATAAAGCAATCGAAACAGAAATTGTATCTAACAGATGAAACCGAAAAGTAATTGCCAAAGCACACAATTGAATGCAGTCGAAAAGGGCTTATGGCACTGCATAATTTCAATGAAATTTTGGTAATAGCTCACGTTTCCACATCGATTTAGTCAGAAGTGCAGATTGCACGCCCAGTGTTGCTTTAATTATTTAAGCAATTTTTTTATTGAAAAATGAAAACTGCACATCTGCTCTCCGGTATTTAAGAGCAGTTTAAACTTTAAGTGTTTGGCCTCATTTCATTAGGAATGAACACAGAACTGCAATGTGGATGTGTAACAGTTGTTGATGGACTCAAATGAAATGCCAAAAAAAAATAAAAAAAATATAAAATATCACAAGAAACTTAAATAATTTACCAAATTTTTCCATTAACTATTTCACTGCAATATCAATCCAAATCAATTATGCAGATGTATCTACTAGTTTGTAAGTATCTGTACGTACGAGTCTGCAGACTCGTGCACATCCAAGCCAGAGGATTTGGTAAACAAAAAGTTTAATGAATGCCGTGATTGACTTTTAACCAGAAAATGCTTTCCAGGCAAATTTTTCCTATACATTTTTAGACAAATTGTTGTAAGAAAATCACTTCAACAAGTTGAACTCCACTGAGTCGCAACTGAGCAAAATTGATACTCAATTAACTGAAATGAAAAGTTAAGTGATTTTTGCACTATAAGAACTAACAGAAAATTAAATAAATAATTATATTTAAATTACTTTAAATTTTACTCAAGTTACTTTCATGTTGAATTCGTATTAATGTTACAGTATTCAGTGTACATACCTACGTCACTCCTGTGGTACCACAATGGACCATCATTTGAGCTCAAGTGGGTTTTTTGGGATACAAAGCCGCCACTCCAACCTACCAACCATTCATTTATTTTACAAGAAACAAGAACAAGCTACAAAGCCAACAGGCCTCAGAATACACGAAGAAGAAGCTAAACTCATGACAAGATTTCCCCAAGGTAGCTACCACATTTCGAGTCCATAAACGAGTTTAAATATCTGGGCCTAGTTCTCAGCACAAGTAAAGATGCGACTCTTGCAATACACGATCGTATTCAAACAGGTATTAAGGCATACTTTGCCCATATCAAGCTTGTGACATCAACGTTACTACCAAAGGAACAATTGTTGCGCATTTATAAAACTGTCATTAGACCGGTTCTTACCTACGGCTGCGAAACATGGGTCCTTAAATCCAGCAACAACAACCTGCTACTGATATTTGAAAAAAAATACTCAGGAAAATATTTGGCCCGGTATGCTTAGAAGGCGGCTCGTACGGTATAACGACGAATTGAATGTCTTGATTGAAGGCCGAACTTGTTACTCATAAAAGCCTAAAGATTGCTCTAGTATGGACACGTCCTACGAATGAGTAACGAAAGAATGACTAAGAAAATTTTCGACACTAAACCAGAGAGGAGTAGAAAAAGAGTACGACAGCAATGAAGATGGTTACAAGATGTAGAAGAAAACATACGAACGATGAGAATAACACAACACAGAAAGAAAGCGAAATTTAAAGAAGAATGGGGGCATATTGTAGAGGAGGCGATGATCCATCTTGAACTGTGATGCCAAATAATGATGATGATTTATTTATAAATGCTGCATGCCAATTTTAATTAAATTGGTCAAAATCCAATAGATTCGGTTCATGAGGTTGCAATGGTAACCAACAGGTGTGTCAACTAGAAAGAAGATTAACTAAATTCAACAAAAAAAAATTTTAAAAATTTTTTTACCTATTCAATTGATAAGACGCTCAGGGACAATTCCAAAACCGTAACCTCTGACTCAAAACTTGCTTAAGTCATGCTTAAATCATCAACTTTGCTGACTTATTTCATGCTTAAGTCAGTTTTGATATTTAAGTGAATATTGTGAAATCACCCCTTAGTTCTAGTGACAGACCCAGGAGTATCTCAATTGGTAATATACTAGAAAATATTTTTTTTTTAAATAACTTTGCAGCTTATTACTATATATCTATATTGTATTGTCAATATCCATACTCTAGTCTCACTTTCCTTGATACGTCACAGATTAAAAACCATTACGATATATATATAATAATAAAAATTTTTATATAAAATAAAGAATTAAATAAAATAATATTTTATATATACAATAACACCTAGCTGAAATAATCCCCTAGGCACGAAGATCGAAGCATTTTCAAACCATTGTATAGAGAATCAACAGGTACAGTATTTAAGTCTCTTTAGGACTTCATAGTCAGCTGCAGTCCAATCAACACCTTCTTGCGTTCCACACACATGGACATACCAATGACGATATGGCTAACGGAGCCCTTCCTCTTAGATGCATTTGTCAATCCCTGCCTTCCTATCGTAGATATATTGACACCTTTTGCAATAGAACTAATATCAGTGAGGTCGAATATAAACGTGGACTTATAACCCTTTACACAGATGCAATATCCTTTTCGATACCAAGGTTGTTCTCAACAGGCCTCCATCTAAAATCTCCCTCGAAGAACGACGTCTCCTACGAACAGAAAGAATTATTCTAACTCAATTGAGATCAGCATATAGCCAGGTGCTAAACAGTTACTTTTCACGCATAAGCATGTTAATTTCTAATGTGTGCCCAAACTGCTGCTCCACGTAATCGTGTTGTATATCCTTTCATGTTATCTGCAAACAGGTCCTAGCGGGTTACAACAACAGTATTTAAAGTGTTAGTGAGCCTAGAGTCGCCTCGCATCAAAAGAGATTTTGGAATCTACTTGTGGATAGTTAATGCGCAATGTAGAAGTAATTTAAAATCAATCGACATTTAGAGGTAGTTAGAGGTAGTACTCTATCAACATGGAGTGAAGATTTGTTATCAATCTCAAGTGTAAGAGTTCTCACACAATGACTGTTTTTTAAGTTCAAATGCCAGAATAAGTTGAAGTATCGAAAAAAGTACATTCGACACATTTTCATCCGATATAAGATGTGTTATTGTTTTTGCCCTACTTTAATTTGGAACCGAGTACATAAGAAGCAATGAGGTAGATTATAGAAAGTATCATCGAATAGGGTAAGGGTAAAGCTTAGGGTGTAGATAGGGATTTACTCACCTAAGTATTGCACAAATTCTTAGCACTTGTTTCCTAGCCCTTATTATCTTTCCCACAAAATCCACAATTTTCGTTTGATTATTTTATTAGAGATTGATTCCATCTCATAGTTTCTTTAGTAATTGTTAAGGTATTTTTAATTAATTTTACACAATCCTTAATGGCATTTTGTCCTGCTTTCGCAAGTAATAGACTATCCTACTTAGGGTCGTACTTTTCAATTCATTATGATAGCTGAACTCTATTTCCCTAACTCGTGTCAATGACTTTGTGGCCAGTATTATAGGTTATAGTGACAGGTGTCAAATTCTTAAGGGTAGCACAGTGAACCTTATGGTCTAAGTACGTCTTCGGATGGCCCCAGTAACCTAATCTAACTTAACTATTATAATGGCATTTTGGTGTCCATAAATAATTTTATTTGCTACATAATTTTTATTTTACGTATTAATATTGAATAGTTTTCATTTACATATTGTGTATTAAAACAAATAGGGTCGGGCTTGAAAAACTTCGTTAACAAACCTCTGACATAACCTGACTAAATCATACCGCTAAGATCCACGTTATGCTCGGCAGTGCATACTTGTTGGACAAAAGGATGAACAAGAGAAGGCCGTGAAAGAATCAAAGAGATCAACCAAAGCTTTCAGACTTCAAAAACAAGTTAGTGTCCGGGAAAAAACAATGCTTGAGTTCATCACTCATAGAATAACTGCTTTTCTTTGAAACCTAAAACTTAAATGTTATATTACATGTATTCAATTGTTAACGGAATATCTAAAGGGGTGCCCATAATTATATGCAAAATCCCCGTGCTATAACTAGAAGATATTTAAACCATTTAGTGTTCTAACAATATGATATAAGACCCTTGTGTACAAATAAAACAAGTAACAGCTGTAAATTCTTATAAAGTATTCTATTCTGTTAAATAATTTACATTAAAATTTACAAAAAGCAGTAATGAAGCAAAAGCTTGTATTCAAGGTTGAAGTCTATGATAAAAGAAGATCGTACGTACAAGCAGCCCGTAACAGTTACAGTTACGGTATGTTACGGTATACACAGGTTTGGTTGGTTGTGCATTTCGCTTTGAAAAGCATTTCGCTTATATGGCGTTTACATTGACCGAAAATGTCTCATTTTGAATGACCCATTTGAAAGTGTTTTCATTCGTTGTAATTCGTTTGTTCTCATTTCAAACAGCTGATTTTTCAACTTGCCTGTTGATTTGATTTTTGGCCTGTCCCAAAAAAATGTTGCATAACGACTGGATCCTTCCTCTAATTATAAAAAAAAGTTGAAATATTTAATGAGTAATTGATGTAAATAACAACTGATATACAACTGATATGATATCTGTAGCACGGGTTGAAATGAAGCTAGTGTTGCAAGGAGCACTTTCATCCAGAGTGAACTCGGGATTAATACCCGTATTACTGGATAGTACTTAATCAAGTTCACTAAAACGAAGGAATGTATAGAAGTTTATAAGTATTTAAAAAAGGAAATTTTAAATTATGTTTAATTACAAAAAAAACTTAATTAATTAATAACAGCAGTTTTAATAGTGTGCTTTTACCTTTGATAAGGAGAAACCATTCGATTTCTTCCAGTTTGGCTATTGTTTAACTTAGCTGTTATGTACTGCCGCTCCATAGCCCTGAATTTTGATTCCACCTACGAACAATGAAATTGAATGATCTATAACTCAAACTTTATTTAAGTAATACCTGAGTTGGAGTAAAGGAGTAGCCTACTTCGCTCATTGCTGTGGAAATAAGTTCTCACATCATGGCTTTGCTCCACAACTTATAACATTTTCCAACCATTTTTATGTTCATGGATATTAATGACAGCAACTATTTGATAGAATTGTATATCCATATGCATTTCGGTTCTATATTGTCCAGCACTGAATACTGCAGACTGAACACTATTCATCGCATGACGCCTCTTCAGCAACAAACCGCTGCGACATCTTATTTCATTTCTTTCATTTCCCTCCATTTCATCTGTAACAATAATAAAGGCACTCTAACACACTTTATTGAAATAATGTCTTTCCAAAATATATTATTTTTTTTCTTATTTTTTAACTTCTATTTCTACTGTTTTGTTTTTCAAAAACAGCTGTTCTCACCAAATTTTACACAAAGCTGTTGCATGAAAGAGCGTATTACGCTCTCCCAGATAATCTCATTTACTTGAAAATTTGCTGGTTGAATGCACTTGTGTATACACAGTGTTACTTAAACTTACTACGAGTAGGTTGAGGAATAGACCTATTGTTATATATTTTACTTCAATTATATTTGTATATCCAGACGATAGGTAGTTGTGCAGTGTACCGTGCAATTGCGTGGAGTTCTTCTCAGGTCACCTAGTGGGGAACAAATATATGATTAGTTTGTAGAATATATGTGTTAGAAATACCTATCTTTATGCATGCGATTATACATATAGAAACTCTTCAGCTTCTACTTTAGCGCGAATATATGTAATATTGTTGGATATATATAAGTGATAAATATATATATCCTTGCGCTACTGAATGAATGTACCTATCTTCGTGCCATCTTATATAATTAAATATATGTATATTACTTTTAAGTCTGTTGTCGTAAGACCGCCGCAGGATTTTCAAACAATTAGAAATAAATTTTATTTATTGATATATATATGATATGATTTTAATGTAAGGAATTTTTAATAACTTATTTTATAATTCAATACATTCAATTAATATTGCCAAAAACCCAACCGGTTTCTTACAATATATATATCTTCTCCGGTTTTATATGTATATATAGCCTTGTGGTACCGAATGTATCTTCGAGCTATCTTATATAATTATATATATATATATATCAGTGACGACTGCTCTAAGGTGCGGAGGTGTGCGGTGAACACCCTAACATAATTTGCAAAATGTCATATAACATAGGTATATAAATTTATTAAGTATCTTCACATCAACAATTATTATTATTTATTACATTTCCATATATATATTTTTAAAGTTTTAGCAAAAACAATTAAATATAATTGTCTATGAAAACTCATTCAATTTGCTTCTGTTAGCTGCTATACTTGTTAGTTGTGCTCATATATTTGCAGCTCAAATCACAGAACATTTCTATTTTATTTCGTCTCTCCCCTTTGTGTGCAAAGAAGTTGTCCGCCCATTCATACGTTGCATATGAACAAAATAATGTGCGTGTGCTCCCATTCGTAATATCAGAGATAGAGATTTATATAGTGGGAATTGTATGAGAGTAATTTTTTGTTCTACTCGAATATCAACTGCACACATACGAATCCAACATGATGATTTGCCAAAGTGGTTGTATGAGCGGCTGAAGTTTGCAGCTCATCTCACCATACATTTCTATCACATTTCGTCTCTCCCCTTTTAACAGTAGCACCCACGAATTTCTGTTCTTACTGTGCGGGGTACTTGTGCGCACATTTATACGTTGCAAGTGGGTTTGATTTTGTTTGATCACTGCATAAACATGTATGGTTCTGAGTACAAACTCTTTTGTTTGAAAAAAGTTGGTTTGATGTTACAAGTATATGAAAAGTTTTTTTTCTTCCATATTGATATAATATTAAACTTATATATAAATTATTAATTTAATTTGTTTAATATGTTATTTTGTTAATGAATTATTAAATATTGTATTGGGAATATATTGTTGCCTAATATAATATAGTTATTATTAATAAAACATCTTATATATTTCAATTTATCTTTTTTAATTTAAGTGGTACATGTAAAAATAACATTGTAGAAGGGCCGCACACCCTTCCAGATAGGGCGCGCGTCGTCACTGATATATATATATATATATATATATATATATATATATGTTAATTTTGAATCTGTTGTCGTAAGACCGCCGCAGGATTTTTAAACAATTACTTATATATCATTATATTTATATGAGATATATATGAGATAAATATAGGTACATATTTTGTCAAGAATTTTTAATAATATATTTTATAATTCAATACATTTAATTAATATTTAACTGGAACACACCGTACGAATGCCAAAAACCCAACTGAATTCTTACAATATTTATAATTTCTTTTTATATTATATATATAATTTATATTTCTTTTTCTTATATTATATATATATAATATATTTATCATCTTCTGTTTTTGTGAAGATGGCCGCCTGTCATCATCGATTGTCAAACAGTAACGAGAGGTTCGCCAGTTTGTTTCAAATAATATGGAAATTACAATATCTTTTTATATAAATTTAGCGTAATACCACCTTGACAAATGATCAAGAACTCGTGCCTTCTTGATATATGCGTCGCCGTCTGAAACAGTAATACGCCGGAGCTTTGTTTGTAGCGTATTTTCTAATTCGCCGTGGGTACTTGTTGTGTAGCCGCTGTGCTTTCTTTTCATATTTTCGACTTCGCCGTGTTTTGTGTTTTGTTTTGATTTCCATAAACGTGTTTGAAATTTCACATGCGGCAGTATTCATATTTATATTAATTTTTATAATAAAGAATATATATTTTAGTGTTTAAAAAAATATAAATTTAATTAATATATATATAAGTATATTAGTAAGTGTATTAATTATTTTCTTTAATTATATTTCCATACAATGAATTTCGTTGTAATTGCAGATCACTTGGATGAACCGAAGTTACGTTGATGCATGCTGGAATCATTTGCTTGCGTTGGTGGATTTTTGGTAAATATTTTAAAATAATTATATTGAAAATAATTATAATTAGAACCTCAAGGTTAGGGAAGTAATTAAACCAAGCAGCTTTTTCTCAAAATAGTGAAATGACTCGACCTCTTGTTTCTATTAATTTTGTTTTTCATGCAAATTAGTCAAATTAAGGATGATACCATTTGTTGTTTAGGAGAAGTAACCCATCATATTCCACAAATGTAAATCTGTTCTGCAGTTATGTAATCATAATCTGCTCGTCCTTGTCACTGTCGGAAATCCTTGTTCTCAAGCAGTTATCATTACGTATTTGCCCTAATCCCCATCAACATGGAGTTCAGCAATGGCATAGCAACACCTTAGCAAAATTATATCTTAAATCTTCAATTAAAGTCGTTCATATAATCGCACTATACTACTAGGACCAGATCTTGGTTAGACGTTTGACGCAGTCTCTCATACCAACAGACTTCAAACACTGATTCGACAAAACAATTAATTTAAAATGAAATTTAGTGGGCTGATTGATCTACCAACAATTTTAAAAGTAAAGTATCAAAAGCCAAGGAATATGAGCAAAATATTCCCGAAGGCAGTATTTCTTAACCCATACTTTTTAATTGATATATGTAGAAACTGCCAAACATTTTCTGAGTCAGAGTCATAACGTATGTTTGCACAATCTTAACCACAGTTCAGGACCCCACAACATAAATGCATATCTTTCTCTTATGGTCTATTTCTTTGCCGATAGAAAATTTTACTCACCAAAAATCCTTTGCCACACTCTTTACTTTCTGGACTAAAGGAGTTTCATATGTTGTAATTCTTTTTGTAACTCTGTGATATTGCTTGTAATATGGATCTCTTCGGGGCTAAAACAATATATTTTTAATATATGAAAAGTTTTTGTTTTTACTATTGCGCCAAGTTTCGACAATCAAATAAACGTTTATAAATGGATTTAACAATTTTCTCTCATGAAGTCTGGTAGTTCGATGTTAACGACCCGTGAAATCTTGGAACTAAAAATTGTTACGTTTGCTTTCCATCGACGACTAAGAACACTCAATTTTATAGTTGTTATCAAGAAAATGTGTTTAAGTGAGCCTAGATAGACTGATAAGTCTATAAATATATATATGATAAATAGTATATATATATATATATATAATATTTAAACATTTTATAGATTTATCAGTCTATCAAGACTCAAATAATCACATCTTTTTGATAAAAACAATAGAATTGAGTGTTCTTCGTCGTCGATGGAAGGCAATCAATCGTAACAATTTTTAGTCTTTTAACAATTTACAGTCGAAATACTTTATATTAATTTAAATACCAGTAATCGATCGATGTTTACTGTGAAAAATCTAATATTTTATAATACATTTAAATTTATACTATAATTTTTATAAAAAAAGAACAAGCTTTCTATATATAACAATTCAAAGAAATATATTTTATATGTATATATATTTAAATATATTTTAATTTTGGTAATAACATGTTCAGGATATAACAAAGATATAGTAGCGAATAATTTCAATATATCTTAAAGATTACATTCAATTTTGTAGCGCAATAGCTACGTGGATTTATACTGTATTCATAAATTCTACAATAGATCTTCATTTATAAACATTAACATATTTTTCTGATAACTAAATAATTTCCAAAATTCATATTTCATCACAAGAAATTTTAAGTATTTAAGTTAACCTTCCAAGATATACAAAACATTCTTTAAAGGATGTGTTTACTGTATCCTTTAAAAAAAATTTTGTATAAAAATCAAAGAAGTTTAAAATATTTTAACCAAAATCACTTCGCACGCTTTTTAATGTAACTGGAAAGGATCCTTCATGATGTATTTTTCGAGTGCTTGAGTTGCTCCTGTCTCAACTTGTGATAATTCAGAGAATCCTTCCTCATCGACAAAACATATTTCATGCCCACTGGGATCGGCGAGTATAATAACACGCACTGTAGCTTTACCGGGTGTGTCCAAAGTAGTCAATGGCGTTAGAATAGTGCCATTAATATCCTTAATTCTTGCATCGATTGCCGGTTGTATGTTGAGTGGCACAGCAAATGCTATGCGTCCATAAGCACTGGCCCGATTGATTGGCACTGGCAAAAACTTAAGTTGTAATATGGCCTGACCGGGACCGTAAGCAAGTTTTATAAAACTTTCGCTTTCAGCCAACATACTCATGGTCAACACCTCACTCCAATAGAGCTTGGAAATACCCAAATTATTTGTATGCAGAGTAATTTCTGCCACTGGATCTTCGTTACTTGGTTGTGGTTCTTCTGATATATAAAATTTATAACCATCTGGTGATACGAGGACTTTCGCATCATTCTCTACTAATATCGGATAGTTGTGTTGTACTGCACGCAGCAGTGACTCCTGAGATCTTATGACTACACCACCAAAATCGTTTCCTGAAAAATATATTTTACATTAAAAATGTTAAGAGTTTATTAATTAATAATTAATAGAAATAATTATCTTTTACAATAGATAATTTTTGTCTTCAAATGTGTCTATATATAGAATATACAATAATACATATTATATACACTGTATTGTGTATGGAAGTCTCCACTATGTGCTCTTCTCAGTTAATCATGAAATCAACTTTTCTGGGTGAATCTACTATTGTAACTCACACCTAAATCACTTTAATCTTAAGTCTCCAGAACTAATATCTTCTTGCAGAATGTTCGGAGAACCCATTTTCAAATAGCATAGCTTAGAGAACGTCTTTTGAAAAATTAAAAAGGTTTTTATATCTACTTTAGACTGTTTTCAGACTGTTATACCTAATATAGACTGTTACCAGATAGATAGCCTTGGTCAAAGGCTAAAACTTATAATGGTCAATTTTAAAGACCAACTTTAGAACTAATTTCGAAGTAATATCAACTACTATATACTACTATTAGTATATACTATTACCACTATTATTGTGTACATATTATTATAGGAATATTCATAGTAATACATTATTATGCTATTATTATATATATTAATATATTATTATTATTATATATTATATATATTAATATATTATTATTATTATTATTATATATTATATATATTTATATATTATTATTATATATTATATATATTAATATATTTTTTCATATATTATATATGACATATTACATATTAATATACTACTGTATAGTTATATATATATACTAATACTACTATACTACTATATTGCTCCCGTAGCAAGTATATTTTATGAATGTTCTTCAAGTGCAACAACCAATCAATGTTGTGCTGTTAGCCATGGAATAAAACATGACCGCATTTGAAACCTACAGTTCTCTTTCGTCACACGAACACAATCTGGAGAATTTATTTGCTTGCACCTTGGAATGAATTCCATAAGATGATGATAAAGTAATCATTTGGTCCATTATTTGAAGAACACTTAATATGCTTTACGTTCCAAGATATATGAAATTGCTCTTGTCTCGACGCAGTTAGGCGTCTTTACAGAAAACACAAGCAGACGGGAAATAACTCATAAAAATACAGATTAAGTATAAATAATCAATTTAGTATTTTTAAGATCCAAAGCAAATTGAGACCAAAAGCTACTAAATAAAATGTTTTATATAATAAAACTTATTGTGTTGTGTGGGAAAAAACCAATGACTAATGAATGCAGTTTCTCATTTGCATTTTCACAAGCTCAAAAACGTAAACAATTACTTGACATGATTTGTTAATGAGAGTGAGAGTATCTACCTATATTATAGCTGGTGACGCCGTAGTTGTAGGTCAATTCAAAAACAAAGTGCGACGATTCTGGGCCATAACCAATCATCGTCTTGCTCCAGCGATTGTCATAGGGCCTGCAATTAATTAAATGTAAATTTATATCTAAAATTCAAAAGCATTCCGACTTACCCATTGCACTGCGCGGGGCAACCTTCCGTGAACTCCTCGTGACGCAGCACCTAGAAAAAAAAGCAATTAAATTGAATAACTTTCGAAAAATTTTTTTCAAGTGGCGGAGATTTATCTAGAAAACAACAACAACAACAACAACAACAACGCAAGCACAATCTCAGCACGTAACTGCGGAGCACTTAAAAATCCAACAACAACAACAACTACACACACAAGTACAATCAGATAGAAATAATTATTTTTGCATCAAATAAAATCAAAATATTCTAAGTACAGTTGACGCTTATAATTAAAACTTTAATTAATTTAAAATTAAGTCAAATTTATTGCGTTTTTTGGTATTTTGTGGAATTTCGCTTGCCGGCGTGGAGGCTGCTTCTCACTTACCACCATGCCCAGTATATTTCGGAAGAAGAATGCATTCTTTGCACGATTTCCAATTTTAAATACGAAATGCAATGCACGACCGGGAACAGCAAACATTTTTCTAAAATAAATTATTTAATTAATTAAATTAATTTGTGAAGCAAATTAACAAACACGAATATCGCAACTCACATGCACCGCAGTTAATAATGAACTATTTTAGTTTATCGAAAACAAGTTTTTATGGACTGGTTAGTTTGCTTTAATATCTTATCAAGCACTTGTCCGTCTATTATTAACAAGTTTTTAATTTATGTTTTCTTGCTTGTCATTTCTATTTATCTTGTTTGTTGTTTTATTATTTACGTTTCAACAGTTGAGCTAGCAAACGTCAAAACAAAACCAAAATTTTAGTTGCTTGGCAGCGCTAACGACTGAAACGAAATGAAAATGAAACAAATACAACTTTCAAAATATTATTTAAATTAAAAATTAATATAAGAATATATTGTATTAATTTGTATATTCCTGTTAATATATTGTTTGTATTATGTGAATGCATATATAATTATATATTCCACATTAATTACCTCAATTTTATTTTGCTTAAGAAAGACACTTATTATTTGAACCTCCAAATGGTTTTAAAATGCGGTTGCCACATACCTAGCGAATATCACAACCATATAACCCAGTGAGAAATGAATACGACCATTCCTCAAATATGAAGCATATTTTGGTATTTTTGAATTTAACTTTCAGAAAATTAATTTACTTGGAATTTAATGCTGATATATTTTATACATATTCGAAAATAACATTTTATTTAAAATAGCTAATATTTTTTTATAAAATGCCAAGCCTACTATTTTTTAAATTCTTTTAAATGTTTAAAAGATAAAATTGCAGAATGTCATTATTCAATCAAAAATGTCAATAATTGTGTATATTTTGACGTTTGGCAAACTGGACTAATAACAAACTGGACTAATAACAACTAGTATAACTGAACACTGTCTCGTTTATTTAGCTTCGACCATTAAGGCCAAACACCTACAATACCTTAACCTAGCCATATACAATATTTACACAATTAAACTACTCTACAACTGCCTTAACCTAGCTTTATACACTATTCACAATAAGTATAATAAATACAATGATTACATTATTTACATATAGTTCAAGTATCCAAACTACCTCATGCATCCTTAACTGTCCAGAGCAAGACTTCGACCATGCAGACTATTGGTCCAGCTTGTAGACCGTGTCAGTCATATTGTAGGTGTTGAATCTTCTGTGGTAATATACCAGCTTTTTGTCGCTAAAGAGCACATGTTTCTGTTCAGTATCTTCAGGTAGGTACTTTTCTATTAATAACTATTCAATCCCATGCTTTTTCCTAATTAGGTCCTGCACTATCGAGTTTTCTGAGAAAGGTAACCATCCCAGGAATCTCAAGACAGATTTCAACAAAAAGACGTCCATTCACCCAATTGAACAAGTCTTATAAATCAGTCTGTTTAGAGGTTACCTGACCCTACCAAACTCGTCAGCTTTGGTCCTAATTCCCGGACAAGTTTTCAATATGCTTCCTTCCAGCGTATGTATCTCCATCTAGGAGGAGGATATATTAAACCAGGATAACCCAATTTTGAAGAAACCTATTATTTGGAAGAAATAAAACAATTGAAAAGGCATTGGAGTAAATGTATGCAATTAAGAAGAGAGATTATGGCAAGAAAAAAAGAGATTGGCTTGGATTTTACTAGATCCATCAATTCGCGAACGCAAGTCTTCATAAATAAATGTCTAAGACGCATCTTCAAAATATGGTGGTCAGAACGCATCTCGAACGCGAAATTGTGGAAAAAAGCAAATATGCAATGCGAATTAACATCAGCGCGCTACTCATGGAATGACATTTGCACGGCGGCTCCAAATAGAATACGGTTCAGAGGAATTGTTGAGGCTCTATGCTCCACACACTGGAAGTTAATGGAACAAAGAAGAAGAAGAACTTTAAATGTATACTAATAATAAGTTTAAGAGGGTAAAGCTCCCGAATATACGGAATATTGATACAATTCGTAGCAAAATATCCGGCGTTCTGATGAAGTGCCTCCAAGCTTATGAATCTATAACAACACAAAAGAAAATTTTTTCATTAAATAGATCGGGACGTATTGGATCGGTACTATTGAAAAGGTAGATTACTAGAGAGGTTTCGAACAACACTGAATTGCAACAACAAAAATTTTTATTATTTTACTACCGTCCTAATTGAGCTTAAAATGAAATTAAAAAAAGGTGGATTAAGGTAGCTTGGTAATCGGTGTTTGCGGCTCGAATCAAATGAGAGATGAAACGACTGCTTAGTAATCGCCATTTATAGTTTGATTTAATGGAAGTTGCTAGATATATATTCCAACAAACAGACTTCATTACCTTTTTAAAACATTTTCTTACAACTTATCTATTTGCTCTCATAATCTATAGTTTCTCAATAGTATTTCGATAACTTGATTTGTTTATTCATCTAAAGTTAAGCAGTTTAGCTAACAAAGAACCGAAAGAGACTTTTATCTAGTTTCATTAAAAAAATCAGTGAGTTTCTTATCTATATACTTGTAAGAGCTGCAGCCTTGCTTTCACACTGACGTCAATTAGATTAACTCCCTTCTTATTTATTTTACAAATTTATTGTATTATACATAATTTCCAAGTTACTTTTAAAATCTTTCCATACTGACAAAGATAGATCCCCTCTTGACAATATAATCAACATTTAAAACACTTCAAAATCGATGTCGCTATCGGTGCTGATGGGTCACTAATAATAATAATAGGTAGGGATGCTATAAGACTGGGTTTACCCTGTAATGAATTTTGTCGTGGTTTTGAGGATGAGGACGAAACTGTGCACCATCTCATGTGTCAGTGCCCATTTTTAGCTAGAAAATCAAAAATTTTTAAAATTCCTTTTCTTACCGAGCTGTCATTGTACAAAATTAGGGACTTAATAAAGTTGATAGAACTGTCAGGTTGGTTTACATTTGTCAGAATGGTAAGTCGTTTTGTTTCGGCATTAGTCGTATGCTGACGACTAGTCTATGTATGAACAAACCCCAATTCTGTGGTAATACAAAGAGCCATTATACCTATAAGCTCAAGCTGGTTTTCTTGGGTACACTACCGAACAGAGTAGGTCAGGTTAAAGTGGGTTGGCACTACAAAGACAAAAATAAAAACAAAATATTTTCTACTATTTCTACTTGCGTAATTCTGGTTAGGTCATTGATTTCATATGAAAAAAAAAGAAATATAATACTGAATAATAATTCCATGAATTTTTATGGCACCATCCAATCATATTTATAGGATCTGAAGGAAAATTTGATGTGTACTTACACTTAAGTTTCTACATAGATGAGCAGTCAGACCTTATGGAATAGATCTGTTGGATCTGATGTTTCCTATAAGGAATGTAGTTATTTTTAATGTTATTGATCTCGCATTTATTTTTTTTTTGAATTATGCACTATAAATTTATTAAAATTCTTGGTAATTGTGAAACCATCTCATGGTAAAAATTTTATTTATTTTTCCAGTATTTCTTTTTTCCTCGAACCTTGTACATTTATTCTAATTAACTTGAGATCGAATTGTGAACTGTTTTACTTACGCTTTTTTCCCATTAAAATACCTGTTGTATCTTTCACAAAAAAAAGATTCGCTATTCGCTATGATGAAATTATTTTTATATCGAAATATTTCAATAGAAAGAAATCCACTCGCAAAGCCACAATAATCCGATAGCTGCGTTACGTAGTCCATACATACTAACAGATACTCAGATACTCATATCCATAAGCCTGATATATAACTTAATTATACAGAGTTGTGTGCTGCAGTACATAAAACAGATCACGACTATCTGAAACGATGAGTAATTTAAGCTTCTGCGGTCTGCAAAACAAATAAAAGATAAAAACCTGAGCCAAAGCCGGAGCACAGAACAAAAAGGTTTCCCCCGACTGGTTATGTGTATATCAAGTGCTTTTTATTTTATTTCAGTTTGTTTAAGTTTTTATTTGTTTTTGTTTTTGTTTTCGTTATTCTGAAACCATTAAAGCAACAATAAATAAAACACAACAACAGCGGTTAAAGTACAAATACCGAATCTAGAATCTGTAAGATACACGCAGACCGAAGTATGAGCACACAGTGGCGCTTCAGATACAAATTCTGCTCTCAGTTGAAGTGCAGATAACCAAGCAAACTGCGGTTAAAGTTTGTACTTTACTTACGGAACGAATTCAGTTTGTTTTTAAATTTTATTTAAATTCAAATAATTTTTTCAATTTGTATTGCAAATAAAATTTTTATGTCTTATAAATCCTGGAACTGGAACTCAAGAATTATTTATATATGAAGGTTTCATAAAATTATTTATGAATAGTCAATGGTATTGGGGGGTTTTTAGTTAGGCTAAGGCCCCTATACACCGAGACCAGCTTGATCTATTGTGCATTAATTTAAACACTTAGTATCTCGAGGACTCAAACCAGTCCTGAGTTTTCGAAGGTCTTCAACCTCTAGTTGGTATGCACCTTGTTTCTTCTGTGGCCTAGTGCATCACAGTAGGTGTTCAGATGTTCCATAGACGCTTGCTCATCACAGCAGAATCTGCAAATATAAGTGGCGGATATATCTATTTTGTGTAGGTGTTTATTACATGCGACATTGCCTTTTAGTGCACCGGAGATTGACTTTAGACTCCTGTTGTTTAGATTGAGAGCGGTGTTTGTTCTTTTGGTATCAAAATTCAAGAATCTTTTGGAATGATATAGGCCGTCTATCCACTCCAATATTCACTGTTACTTTGTTCAATCCATTTTTTGGTGGTTGTAGTTAAAACCTAAATTTACGCAAGTGAAAACACTGCATTCAATTATTTTGATTCAACATGGAGTTGCATTTTCCAACAGGGTGCTCTGACCAAGAAAACAGCTGAGGTGTCAATCCCTTATAGAGGGAAAACTATATTCAAACATATAGCTTCAATTGGTAAATATTAGAATTTCTTGGAATTACAATGGGGGTGTTTAATAACGAATTATTCTGGAGCACCATTGTATTAAGCTTTCATAGTGGATTCATGTGGATCATGTCAGAAAAATCTGTAATCTGTATATCATTATCGGTAAAATTTAAATTTCACAGTCATAACTTAAGCTACAATATTGACTTAAGTAATGCTTAAGTCTTTAACTTTGTTGACTTAATTCATACCCAAGTAAGTTTTTAGTCTAAAGTTACGACTGTGGAGCATAGGTGCATCTATGGCCGTCAACATGTTTTGCAAAACTTGTTACTAATATCGAAAGATGACACTCTGCCAAGTTGTACCTATGCTCCAACGGTGGCGAATTCCAACAAGCGGTTTATGCAGGAGTTGCCAAGATGAAAAGGAGGTAGAATCTATCAACCACGTCCTTTGTCTCTGTCCAGGACTTTAGACAAAGCGACTTCAATATCTCGGGGATCGCTTTTTTACGCACTTGGAAGAGATAATGAAAGTAAACTTATCGGATCTCCTCAACTTCATCTGAAAAAACCAAATGGTTTAACAAGAATTACAAAGCTTAGCAATTCGCCTCTCCCGGCAAAATTTTTGAGGGCATCACAATGAGCAATATATGCCTTCGAGTGGAAGTGCTGACAACGGTCAGCACGCGCCTTCCAAACCTAACCTAACCTAATATCGAAAGATAATATAATACCAATATAGTGTTTAATGATATCATCGGAAATAAAAATATAATATCGTAGGGACTAGTGATACTAATGTCGCGGACTAGTAATTGCAATAATAATAATAATACATTATAAAAATAAGATATATACAAATGTATACATATGTATGTATGTATGTATGTATGTATGTATGTATGTATGTATGTATGTATGTATGTATGTATGTATGTGAGTAAACCTCTTGGGTAAACAAATCATTGTTTTTAATATAATGTTTGTTATGAGTTTTTCTACATATGTATATACATATGGATGTACATACTTATTTATGTATGTACATATATGTATTATTTTAATTAAATTAATTTAATTTTAATTATTTATTGAAGCAATTAAATAAACAAAAATTGTATATAAAAATTATGTATGTATTTAGAAAAACATAATGGGGGTAACATAACTTTATATAAATATGCTTACATATGTATGTATGTACATATATACAAATGTATGTGTGTATGTAACTATATAAAAACAAAATAAGTCATAAATATTAAAATTAAAAATAATTATATTTTTATTTACTTGTGCAAATACATATGTATGTGTTTATACATGTATATATGTATGTACATACATATATAATAAACTGTAATAATGTATGTAAGTATATAACACTTATATACTCATATTTCTACAATGGACCTAAAATGTATTATACGCATTTTTGTATTAAAACTATAACTCTTTTCTTTTTTATGATATTTCCATGCAACTATTATTTATTGATTCCATATAATTTGTAATATTAAAAAAATATTTTTTTTCATATTGACTGTTGCTTACATTATTTATTACATGAAAGCATGTTGTAAGCAAGTCGCTACATGCAATCTGCCTCAGTTAACATGTTTTTTTTATGCCAGGCGCATACAACAGCTGTTTTGAGTTATTACGATCTCTTCTGCATTTACTTAGTTTCTCCTATAACCATTTCTCATAACAGAGCAACAAGACATTGCACAGCGGAAAAGTGTTGCCAACTCTACACACTTTTAGTGTGAAGAGCACAAAGGCACAAAGTGGTTTGCTGTGCATATTAATTTTATATATAAAAAAATAAAAACTGTTAATAAATATTCTTCTTATAATATTAAAAAATAAAATAAATAATTTAATATTCATAATAAATTATTTTTAAAAATTTTGTTTGTTTCTTGCCCAACTCATATTGTTTGTGTAATTGTGTTATATTTTTGTGTAATACTCTCAATATCAAAAATCAAACAAAACAAAAAAAAAATGTGTGTAGAAATTTGAGCGCAAGCAATAACGCCAATACGCCAGAGCTCAGTTCGTTTTGAAATCGCTTTGTAGATTGAGTGTGTTTACGGTGTGTGCGCAACGATCATTTCGAAGTGATTTTCTTTCTGTATGAAATAATATAATTATTCTTTTTTTTTTTTGTGTATTTAATTCAGCACACTCTGAATATATGTTATTCTTATATTTCAATTTAATAAATATTAAATTTTCTGCAAATAAACGACGTGTGTGTGTATAAATTTGTCCACCGGCGCAGGTGTTTTCTTTCTAAGCCATTTACGCGCCTCTGCTAAACTTTAACATAGTCACTTCACTACATGACGTTTTGGCTTAAAGTGCGTTCCCCGTTTTGTTAGATGTCAGAGTACAAAAACAAATACTCACTCTTGCCTTCCGTTCCCGTGCGGTCCGTATGCTCAGCCTCCTGTGCTTAACTTCCTAATTCGTTGTTTGGGCAAAATTAGTACGTGTTAACGAATTTTTGGCTACTCGCCGGAACCAAACCGGAACAGTTTTCTGCTGGCTTCCATGAATTTTAATTCTGTTATTAACATATTTTGAAATTCTGTGGCTAAACAAAAACAAAAAAAAAAACAACCGTTAATAATAACAATAACAAAAGTGAAATTTAATTTGAAAAAAAAGTAATAAATAATTACTAAAATATAATAATGAAAAATAATTGTATGTAAAAAATTTAAATTTGTATGCAAAAGAAATTTAAAACAAAAATTAAAAAAAAAATAAAAATAAATTTAAAAAAAAATTTGAAAAAATTAGAAAAATTATAGAAAAAAATTAAAAAAATTGCTCGAAGCATTATTCTAACGAAATTAGTTATAAATTAAATAAAAATTAAAAAAATATTGGAAATAAATTAGAAAAAAATTAAAAAGAAATTTAAAAAAAATTAAAAATTTATTAAAAAAAGTTTAAAAAAAAATTGCTCGAAGTACTATTCTAACGAAACTAATCATAAATAAAATAAAAATTAAAAAATGTGAAATAAATTAAATAAATATAAAAACAAAATTGGAAATAAATTAAAAAAATTTTAAAAATTTTAAAAAAATTATAAATAAAAATTCAAAAAAAAAAAAATTATAAATAAAAATTCAAAAAAAAAAAAATTATAAATAAAAATTCAAAAAAAAAAAAATTAAAAAAAAATTGCACAAAGCACTATTCTAACTAAATTAATCATTTCCATTCAATATTTTGTGATTTTATCAAATTTCTTGCAATTGATAAAAATAAAATTTTACTTACTTATTTAATGCTAACAATTGCAATTTCTTGTTTAATTTTTTTTTTGTTTTGCTCAAACAAGCAAATAAAAATAAAATAAAAAAAATAATAAAAAAAAATCTTATCATTTTCTGATAGTGAAAAAGTTTTGAGTGCAGATTTAACGAACAAAATAAAAATCCATTCCTGTCGAACGTTTCAATTTGCAAAATTTTGCAATAATAATTTTCATTCATTCGCTCAAGCAGTCATTCAGTCATTCAGTCATTCAGTCATTCATGCATTTAGTCAGTCATTCAGTCATACATAAATTCGCACATTAATTCTCATCATTAAAATTTGTTAAAATAAATCTGCTTTTGGCGTTGAATGAAACGAAACTATTTTGCTTTGTGGATTTTACTGCTAATTTAACTGCTAATTGAGTTTGATTTGCAAACGCAGTCGCTGCCGACGCCACTGCCACCGCTACTGCTCCAGCTACCAGCAGTTCAGATACAAAACAATAGCGCCAGCATTTTTTCTCGATTTGTTCCCAGGTAAGTTGATCTGAAATAAGTGAATTTTCGCAATTGGCGCTATTTATGCCGCACACATCGGGCCAAACACAATAAAATACATATATATATATATATATATATATCAATTCCAACTCCACCGATTATTAATGCGAGATAAATGCACTCTCATATATATTCATCCGTACAAAGTGTTTCACAACCGATAATTACATATCAGATTTAATGAGGTTTTTACACATCGCAGCTCAACCCAACAATATTGCAAGCGCTTTGTGTTTTTTTTACTCATTATTTTTATTTTATTTGATGAATCATAGTTTTGACTATTGTTTATTTACTTCATTTTAATTATTTGGTTTAAATACAGCTTTTCGTATAAAGTTACCAGACAGCTTGCTTTTGACAGAACACTTATGCTTTTGGACATTTTGGAATGATGTACTGGTGAAATTGATATTGAAATTGATAACGATATATATGTGGACTACACAATTGCTATTAGATTTAATTTTTAAATTTGGACAATTACTTATAAAGGTGCATCTTTGACCAATTTCAAATAGATCATCTTTAAGTAATCTTACATAAAGCAAAATAAAATGTCCAAAATATTTGGACTATTCAACTTCCAATAGATTTATTTTTTAAGCATACCATACCAGATTGTTTATTTGGTTGGTATTCGATTTGATTGCTATTAGATTTAATTTTTAAATTTGGACAATTACTTATAAAGGTGCATCTTTGACCAATTTTAAATAGATCATCTTTAAGTAATCTTAGTTAAAAGCAAAATAAAATGTACATTTATTTATTTTTTAAGCATACCATACCAGATTGTTTATTTGGTAAGGTCAGGTATAAGGATGAATCTGTGAGAATGTTTGAATATTTGGACTATTCAATTTCCAATAGATTTATTTTTTAAGCATACCATACCAAATTGCTTATTTGGTAGGATCAGGTATACGGATGAATTTGTGACAAATTCCAAGTAAGACCGCCTTTAAGTGATCTGCTTTAAGAGCAGTAGAAAATGTCCAAAATGTTTGGAGTATTTAATTTTCAATACAAAAATTTTTTTTATATTTACTAATTATTTATTTGTTAAGATCTGACACAAGAATGAATCTGTAATAAACTCTAAATATACTGTCTTCTAGTAATCGGCTTAAACAAAATGAACAAAATGTCCATAAGGTTTGGACAACTGAATTTCTGTTGGATTTCTGTTAAGTAATCTTCTTATGAAATACTATAAAGCGTATAAAATATTTGGAATATATTTATTTACACAATGTTTATTTCATATGTTTGTCAATTGTTTATTCGCTAAGGTCTGGTATTGTCTTCTAGTAATTGCCTTAAATAGCATAACAAAATGTTCAAAATTTTTAGACAACTAAATTTCTGTTAGATTTCTGTTAAGTTATTGGCTTAATTAGTAGAATGAAACATATAAAATATTTGTACTTTTCATTATATTTATACGATATTTATTTTATATGCTTGTCAATTGTTAATTTAGTAAGGTTAGGTGTGGGGATCAATCTGCTATAGATTCTGAATGAACTGCTATTTAGTAATTGGTTTTAACAGCAGTACTAAATTTGCGAAATGTTTCGACTAATCAACTAATCAATTTATTTAATATATTTTTTAAGTTTGCCATATGCTTATTCGGCAACCAAATACACTGTATATCTATTTGATACCAAATTGACCGCAGATCTGTTTGATACCAAATAGATCGCAGATCCATTTGATATCAAATAGACCGCAGATCTATTTTATACCAAACATAGATACCAAATTATTAATCAGCTTTTACAACAGTACAAAATGTCTAAAATAGTTGGACTATTCCAATAGATTTATTTATAAAGTTAGCTAATTCCTTGCTCGATAAGAACTGATTTAAAACTCTTTATGGGATTTGGAATCTTACCTGTCTCTTATGAGGATATAATAGTATAATAGACAGACTTTTTAGTAATCGGTCCTAACAATAATATACACTGTCCAAAATTTTTGAACTCTTCAATTTCTATTAGATGTATTTTCTTTAAGTTTTTTAATTGTTTGTAAAGTAAAAGCAAATATAAGAACAAATCTGCTACAGATTTCAAATAGATGTTCTTCTAGTTATCAAATTTAATAGTAGTACAAAATGTCTAGATGAATAGTTTAGATTTTTAATAGATTTATTTTTAAAATTGCCAATTGATTATCATGATGTGAGATTTTCATTTGCAGGTTTGTTTTTAAAAGAATATTATATGGAGTCAGATGAATATGGATAGATAATTATAAAATTATTATAGGTACTTATAAAATGATTTTAATATTATAAACTACAGTTTATTTCATTTATTAAAACTTAATAACAACATAATAAAGCAGAATATAATTGAACGGTAACATACATGGATTAAAATAACTTGATCCAAAATTTTGGTACAATTCTTTTGGATGACTTTCACGTCCACAAAAACTTTTGCTTCATTGATGAATGCATTTTTTTTGAAAGTTGATGTCAAATCAGGTGTATATGGTAAACAGCTGATAGTAAATTTTTTATTAAAATGATATTTTTTTAATTTTTAAAGCAGATTTAATGCCACAAATATTTTATAAATATTTCTTATTACATACACCAGTTAGGTACTTCAAAAGGCACTTATATGGTATATATTTTGAAGATCTACTCTATGATGTATTTAAAATTCATGTCTCTCATTATGAGCTGTCATGCTTTTTATACGTATACTGTCAATTATTAAGCAAATCCTAATACAGCCGTCAAGTTGCCCTACTTCTGTGTGACAAATGATATTTTTTATATACACAACGCGTATATAAAATCACACAGTAGAAATCCATGCTAAAATATTATGTGTCAATCATGTCGTCATAAAAAGTTTCTAAGTGCGAAAAACGTGTACAAATATTTTACGAATAAAAGATTTATATACATATATGATTTATATACATATATATTAGGTACATATATTTATTTATGTATTTCGTAGTTTTTTTAATTTTATTACTTTTTCGCTGTTTCACTGCGTGAAGAAAATTATAAGGCATTTCATATAAGTTATGTATGACTTTTAAAAATATTTGCTAATATTTAGTAATATTACGTATTTTTATTATATATGAATACAATATATTAAGTATGTGAAATTGTAGCAAAATTAGCAACAATGAAGTGTGTCCAATGTGCTCCTCATATAGTCTCCATCTGTAATGTCGAAAAACGTGAGCACCAATTTATTGAAATCTATAAGCCTAAAGTTAGTTGATTTATTTTTTTAATACAGCTAATTAAATTATTAGTTAGTTTTTAGTATATATCTTCAAAAAAGTATTTTTAATTAAAGTGAATAATTAAAATTTTTTGTACGAAGTTAACATATCAAAAAGTTCAACCGGTTCAATGGCTTTAGAATTATCTAAAGTGATTTGATTTTTAATGTCAATTATGGCGAAAACAACCATATTTCTTTATAGAAACCATTGATTTAATGGAGAGGTATTTATGAACAGTAGTAAATCACAACAACAAAATTTTTTATTATTCAATTGAATTTCTGGATAACCATCTAAAATGATTCTCTATGCAGTGACTGATGAAGTCAACAAATTTTAATAAGTTCATGTCAAATAGTATCACTTAGTATCAAATAAAGAAATAGTCCAATATTTCTTCCAAGATTTAAGACTTCAAATATCAAGTAAATTTCCAAATTCCCTTTCTTACCTCTCCAAGACAGACTTTTCTTAAAATCAAAGGCTTCAAACCAAAAAAAAAAAACAGTTTTAAGAAATATTTCAATAATCCCTATTTTGGTAGGGAAGGAGATCAATTTGTGAAAGCATATTTAAAGCAAAACAGTTTATCTATTTATTCCTGAAGTCACAATATTCGTATTATTTTATTAACCATTTAAAAACTTGATTTTGTCAGAGCCCCACATGTCTGCGAGATAAACGGATTGCGGACTCAAAGCAGATATTTTAGAGTCATACTGTTTTATAATGTATCCTCTATATTCATATTAAAACTTCTAACATATCTAAGAATATGACATTCGATTTAGTTAAGCTGGTTCTTTGGATTATTTCTAAATACCCAACATCAATGGTCTTGGAATTATTTCTTATATATATTTATTCGTAAATAGTTTATTAAGACTGAAAGTACTGCAAGGGTTAAACTCGTGCCCTGCCAAATTTGTAGCTCAGAGTCAATGTTCAGAATGAACTTACCCAAAGCAGTACACGACTTATCTGTAATATTTTTGTTGTTGTTGTGATTTGAGTTAGTGCTATTCCGCACTTTTACTCTTTTGTGGCTGGGGGCTTATCCCTGCCGCACACTAAACTTAAACTATACTAGAATCATTATCATTTATTTATCTTCTAACTGATGACGAACCGTAGATCAGCATATCTTCCTGTGCGTCCTGTTTTTTGTATATAAAGCTAATGATGACAGTAGTTATTGATTACAAATTAAAATAAAAATTATGATGTTTAAAAATTAAAAAATATTGAAAATCTTATAAAAAAGTTTACTTGAAATTTGTTATCAAAGATTTGGTTATCTACTAGTATTTACCCAGATATAAATCTCAAATCTTATTTGATTATCATATGGATTATTTAGTATTCAGATTATGAAATGAGGTGTTTTCAAGTAGATACTGCTGATTGGTGTAAAATAAAAAGCTTATAGATAATTTAGACATATGTGAGTAACTGGAAATTTGAGTATATCAGAGATAGTTAAAGTTTTTAATATATCAGGTATTCATCAGAATAACTTCATATAGCACCTGTGTTAAATTTTGATAAACTTATATATCTTTAAAAGAAAATTTTCCAATTATTTGTAGTATATTTTAAGTTTCTTTAGCAGTTTATAAAAATCGTTCATTCAGTGACGTAGCGAAGTTTGAGAGAGGGTTGCAAAATAATTCCCACAGAAGTTAGTTATATATGTATAACTTACAGTTATATATACAGTTAAATATGTATAACTTACTCAATTATATATATATTTAAATTAGCTTTGTTGCCTCTGTACTTATTATGCAAATTCATTGGTTTCACACAATTTTTATGGAAGATCTTAGTTGTTGTTCCAGAGACATATAATCCACTTTTTTTTCTTGTAATTAATAACAATTCTATATAATGCCTTATGTATTCATTATACAGAATAATTTATAGAATTTTGTCGTTAAGTGGACAATTCATAAACTTGGATATTTCGAAAATCAGAAATATTAGTCAATCGATGAATTGCGCTTTTCCTAAATTGAATATTCATGGAATTAAATATTTGCTAAATTCAACATTCGTTAAATTGATTATTTTATATACTGGACTGGCAGATTAGCTAACCATGCCAGAAGATTGAATCTCTCTTGCAATTATACCTGTCGGAGTTGTGAACAGGGTTATAAAAGTGTCTTCCATCTTCTTTATTCGTACAAGCCCACGTTCCTTATACGTTAACACAATGGGCCTATAGGCCTAAGTGGATCACATTGGATCGGAGGTACAACCCGACCTAACCTATACTGTACTATAAACTATCATTCTATTTAATTATTTCATTTCCACAATTTTTTTTTTTGATAACCTCTAGAGGCTGTTGATCTGGTGAAAAAGGTTAATGGGTCATCGAATTAATTACTTTCCTAAATGATCCGCTAATTTGTGTTATTTTAACGTAATTTTTACTACAAATTTGTGTGAGCCATTAGAGCAATCAATGAACGTTTTGAACAGTTAGTTCCGGTTTATTTAATGTTTACTTTTGTTTTTGGGTTCCATGTGTACTTCCGAAGAAATTACAAACAAATTATGTTTAATATAATTAAAGCGGAAATAGCCATGAAAACATTAGTAATTGTTTAGCGGATTCGTACAAGTGTAACCCTTGCATATACAAGAGAAAATACACGCTCAGGTACTTCCTGTCACGGATACAAATTTCTAATAAAACACACAAAATTTGTACATAATTTTTAGACTGTTTGTCTGTCTGTCAGTCTATCTGCACATAATTAAAACTTAGTGGTAATTTATGCAACTCTAATCACCTGCGGCATTAATAAACAAATAAATTATATTAAGTAAATAATGTATGCACTGCATTTTTAGTGAAGCTCTCCTCGTTAAAGTGCCGCTTGGCACCAAATTTATGTACGAGAAGGTAAAATCCACTGACATTAATGATTAAAAATCCATATTCGCTCAGTGGGGCTCTCCTTTCTACTTACAGGAGTGATTCGCAGTCGAAGTGCTTGTTTGCAAGCCTCTGAGTAGGCATTTTGCGTTTTGATAATGCCGTAGATATAGGCATTCTGCCCTGCCTGCCTGCCTGCCTGCCTGCCTGCCTGATTGCTTTATGGCAGAAGATACTTCCAGCAACCATTGATATCGAGCATTTACTTTCACGTACTGCGCCTCGTATGAGTCGCTGCAGTTCGAATTAAAATGAAATTGCTTACAGTTGGTTAAGTAAGGTGAGCTAAAGTTACTTTATGGTTCATGAAGAATTCTACTGCAGGTTATGTTGCATTTCGTGTGCTTTGCCATGTTTCCTTGTTTTTTTCCTCTTTTTTGCTTTTGTGAAATACAAGTAACACTATGCGCTGCTGTATCGGAATGTATTGAAATATGTTTACAATGAATTTGTATGTTCATATGCTGGAAATGTCAGCGTTGCCGCTGAGCTAAGCTATGCTTCGTTGCGATTTCGTTAACCAATCTCATAGATAGATATACCAGTCTCATTGCCGGGTATGTAAGAACTACTTGCTTACAGTTCCGTTTCATAGGGTAAACAGGTAAGTAAGGTAAGATAAGGTAAGGTAAATGCTATCTGCAGTTTTGCTCTTCACTTATTTCTGTTGCTGACATTGCAGTTGCTGTTGCGGTTGCCGCCGCCGCAGTCGCCGTCTGTGTGAATTCGATTTAATGCAACAACTTCGAATCTTGTCTGCAACTTCAATGCTTTTGTTAAAAAAAATTCTTTATTTTTATTTTTTTAGAATTTGATTAAAAACAACTAGAAGGGGTGCGTTGCAGATTAGAAGTATTGAAGTATTCACTTAAAATGTAATTCATCTAGTTTAATAGTTAATATTTTACGCTATATAGTCGGTTCATATCTTATGTTGAGCCTTTTCTGAGTTAGTACACCTGAGCACTTTTACTCTATGATGGCTGGAGGGTTTCTGCAGAGTCCCACCCATCTCACTGACTAGATTAGATTATGCTGGCAGGCTATAAAGGCCACGCGTAGACCACTAAGGTCCATTGCGATACCAGATCAGAGTCTTGTTTTAGCGATTGTAAGCATCACTTAAGATGCGTGTTTCATTAGCAAAATTTATTAAGATTCCAACAGAAACCTCAGGTATGTACTCCAGTCCTGCAAAACTGAAAGCTCCCAAGTATTTTTGTCGAGTTCTCGAGAGAGCCGGGCAATTACACATCAGATGCTCTAGAGTTTCCTTTGCATCCGGCTCATTGCATTTCCTGCAAGCATCGTTGTGAATTAGGTTTAGTTTTCGGGCATGTGATGCAACCAAACAGTGACCTGTCAACACACCAATTAATGTTCTACAGTTCCTTCGGTTAAACGATATAACATTCTTGGTGTATTTTTCTTCGTATATGTGTCTACACATAATTCTAGCTGTTCTACAGGTGGTTAAGTTCCGCCACCTTACCTTTGCTCTCACTGACTAATTTGAGTATTCCTCATAATCTAAGATTGATCTAAGATCTGCGTACCGCCCCGTGCGGTTACTGATTACTCTAAGATTAGATAGTGCTAACTAGGGTAGCTTATCGGTTTTCGCATATAACTTCAGAGCTCTGTCCCTTATGTATTTTTTGACCGGATCTATTCTAAGGTATCTTAGCATGTCATTTATGCGGATGTACCATGGCACTTTGAAGAGCCTTCGGAGAGCCTTCGGAGAGCCTGACTTTGAGCAACTTACAGGTTTTGGATAGTAGAGTCGGCAGCTTTGCTGTATGCGACACACACATAAAGTAGTGCTGGTCTAATTACTTGGTTGGTTCATATAAACCTTTACAAACCAATCAATGAACAAGAGAGAGCCACTGTATGCCATGTACTTGTGGAATGCCTGGCACTGATGCATAATTGGAAGAAACACCTAATAGGGTATTTCATGAATCATAAGGACTAGTAAAGATAGGCTCTATACTGTCTTACATTAAAGAAATCTGACTTGGGGAAACACTCTAACCCGACTAAGAGGCACAATAGATCTTTTAAGCCGCCCTTGAAAATTAAATTATATTTTATTACTGTCTATTAACAATTATTATAATAATAATAATATTTCTGTCATTCAATAAAATATGTTTTGCACTCAGAATGCCAACCACAATTACCTTTCCTTCATTCAATTTTATTACACAGAAGTATTTAAGTAATTTTTTCTAAATTACGAGAAGAAAGAACTTCAAGTTTAAAACCCCACTTCAAAAAGTAACGAACTGCAAAACCTCATATAACACAATATTTTTTATTTATTTGTATCTCAAAGATTTTGTTCTGTAGCAGCTGCTCTTTGTAGCGCAATTTTTTTCAACTTCCTTATTTCTTTTTTATGAATGGTACGTTTTGCTTACTTTTCCACAGTTCTCATCTACTACTTGCATACGAGTATATATCTATATACACACGAGTATATCATGTATAAAAGATACGATTATATGCGAGTAGTATTTATGTATCTGCAATATATCATTAAGATTTAGTTTATAACTGAGCATAGCTGAGACTTCATACTTTGTAGTTAAGGTAAAGTACGAGTATCTTTACATACACATATACAGATACATAGCCATACATACACATACATACACACATATGATGGCAGGCAGAGGTGGAAGGATTTTTGCTTAAAGGATTTTTACCTTTATATTAAGATCTTAGTCTACTTGAGTGCATTGAAGTGTGTTAAAATTTTGTTGTAAGTATGTTATCTGCTGCTTTGTAAAATTGCGTAAATGAAAACTGTCAAAAGAAATATAATTAAAAAATATGAATGAAAGGATTTAACGAAGGATGAGCTAATCTTTTAAGGAAGTTCAAAAGTCTTGTTTTCCTTAACTTCAACTAAGTTTAGTAGTTCATTTTAAGGCATAAACTTCCCTTGCTTCTAGATATACCTATAGTTTTTTTACTTCCTAAAATGTAAATTTTTAGAAAATATCTTTTTGTTACACAGAAAGGAAAACTTATTGGAAAAGTTAGAAATATTTATCCATTTAATCAAATAATTAATTTTTAAAAGGAATATAAATTTATTCATATGAGCAGTAAACTCACATGACTAGATAGCTCACATGACTGGTAGTTGGACCTGTCCTGCCTAAACTGCTGAAGAGCGTGTTTGCCAACACTTTTGAAAGAGATAGTAGAGCTCCTGTTGTGTGAGCCCCTTTCTTTCCTTTACTCAGTGATATCTGCAACATTAAAATTGGCCAGATGCTTGTAATTAACAAAGTCTCCAGTTAGTTCCAGTATGCCCAACCTTCTATCCATAATTACGTGAAATGTTAAGTCAAAATGACTACAATTTATAAGAATAATGTAAGTCATTGCCTAGTTCTTGTTTATATTGTTCAAGGTATACAAGGGAGAGGCCGAAAATTAAGATCAGATGTCGCAGAAGTCAATTAACACCTATTGTAATCCAATATCAATAGCTGATCTTAACGAGAAATTTGTTTCCAGTCTTAATATTTAATAGTACACTTTATCTGCTACTAGAGTATCTTTTTGATATATAATAAACTACTACATTTGTCATGATGGGTAAAAAAATAGATGATATTAACCCATTAAATTCTAAGCCAAAAAAATTCTTCAATTTTTTTTTTCTGTTCAGAAGTTTATATAGTCTTATTTTGGTCAACAAAATACGATTTTGCAAACAGTTCACATCAATGACTCACCGTTGTTCCTTTACGGGGATTTTGATTTTTCGAACAATACCTTAAGATATCTGTTTTAAAACTATTAATTTTTAAGGTGCTAAAAATCAATGTTTTATTGAATTAATTTATTATAAATCATCTTTTAAATTAATGGTATCTTTTAAAATAGTGTATTTTTCATTAGTTTTATCTTTTTTATATATTTTATATTTTTTTATAACACATTTGTTATAAAAAATGTGTTCCATATCAATTTATTATTATTATTAAATAATAGCCTATTAATGCACTACAACCTTAAAGATCGATTGTGCGCTTAAAAACCCAACTAAAACAATTCTAGACTATTTATAAACATCTAGACTATTTTACCTGATTGATTTGGAACCAAGATCCCGTTTCTAGGGTAGTTAAGTCTATGTCTTGCCGTTGCATAAAACATGTTCTGATGTTTTATTCTTCTCAAGACAGAGTCGACAGGAATCATTTTCTACCCGAACTATATTCTTTATGTGGTAATTGAGACTATAGTGTTCTGTAAGAAGTTTAGTGTGGAGTTTATTATCGTTTCTGTTAAGGTTAAAGATAGCGGTAACTTTGATGTGCTCAGGATCAATGAATTTTCTTGACTGCTGTATGTTTGTTTGAGCTCTCCAGCCTTCAAGTAGATTTTGTTTCTCCCGCTCACATAGTTAGTTATTTGTGAAGCTATTTGTTATTCCGCAGAAGGGTTCTGGACCAATGAAAAGAGTACATCCACAAAACTTAGCTAGGTGCTATGAGAAATGTTCATTATTATAGATTTATTTATTTAGCTTGATCTCTGCAGTTATTACTAATATTTTTTACTGTTTCAAGAAAGGCAAATAACATGTGCAATAGCTATCATTTGGGTTTTTTCCATGATTACCCTGGAAAATTTTATCTGCTCTTTCGTATATAAATTTTTGTCTGACGAGTATTGCAGTAAAAAGATTTAGTCTTCAACTTTATATTCATATTTGTTTGGATTTTAATTTTTAAATTTAATTATTTAATTTGTTTTTATATACATACTGCTTATATAGCTTATATAAATCTTAGCTTATATTAAAATTAAGTAATATAAATTGCAGTAATATGAATGCAATAAAGATTGCTGTTTTTTAAGCAGTAAAATGTACTACGTTTTAAAGATATCTTGTGAAACTAAATGAGATATCTAATTATAATAGACTGATGTTATACAAATATTAAAGGGTCTCGGCACAGGTATATCTGTATACCAAAATAAATTTTTCTTTTTTTGTAGTAAGCCACATGAATCATAAAAAAAAACAATTGTCTTGCTATATTGCATGGAAGTCTTGACTGACGAGTGTAGGGTACTCGATTTTCTTACCTGCTGTTCAATACTATCTTTTGCCTTTGATGTTTCTTGTTGTAATAAAAAAAAAAAAACAATTTATTTTACTGTATGGATTCTACTTGAATGCTTATAACTACAAATGTCATGGGTATTACGTTTATTGTTGGAATTTTTATTTTATTTCTCATTGTTATTAAATTTATTTTTTGGCCAGGTATGATATATGCTCTAAGGAACTCCCAACTGAGTTGCTGCTGTAGAAGTTTTTATTAACAACCAAAAATAACTCTTAGTAAAAATTGTTTTTTTTTGTTTTTTGTATTATTATTTCTTGAATTTCTAAAATACATTTGCTCCTTTCCTGCTGCTGCACTTATGAATTTATGGTTTTTATTTTATTTTAGGTCAAATTTTTATTTGATGCTCTAAAATTTTTACCTGCTATGAGAGAGGAGACTATAACGTTTGTGCAGTTTATTTCTATTATTATTATTATTTTCTGTAAAAAGAAAAACAATTTCGGAAAACAAAGGAACTCAATTATGCAAAAATATACCCAGTTTGTTTATATATTAAACTTCGTTTTTAGGCAAATATAATTAAACGAATTCTGTGCCAGTTTTATAATCAAAAAGTAATTATTTGCCTTTATTGTTGTTCTATTCAACAGACACAAAGTCTGTATGTTAGTTAAATTTAATAATAGAAGTAAAATAAGATTGGCATACCAGATAATTAAAAACTCAATTGCACAAAACACTAAAATTTTTCCCAAAAACATAAAGTCTGAATCCATATACCATATATATATGGTACAATACAATGCATATGAAAGTGTATATAGTCATATATATTATTCAAATATATATTTATGTAGCGGACTCTGTAATTGGTTGCAGTCAAGTACGGCTTTGGATCAGTTGGTTAAGGTGCGCTGATTCTGAGCTTCATATTTGGCAGGACCCGAGTTCGATTCCTGGTACTTGTAGTCTCAAAAATAAATATTTATTTTTGAGTAATTAAATATAAGAATTATTTCCAAGACCACTGATGAAGGGTATTTGGCAATATACGAAACAGCTGTATGGTCAGCCAAAAATTCAATTAATTAAAATTATTTAAAAAATAAATTTTTGTTGTTGTTTCACTTCTGTTCGAAAACCTCTTTATAAACTAATATAGCAAATGGAATACTGACGAAAGTCTTGTGAAAGAGCTCAACATAGCTTTGCATCAAACCAAAGCCTTATTATTAAATCTTATCTCTTATTTGGTGATATGAAATACAATAAAAATTAATTTAAATTTGTTTTAAAAAATATATACTGCATTTGCTTTTTTTGTTACTAATTAAGTCATAAAAAGCGACTGATTGCATTGCAAGTGAATGCATGCTTTTGCTCATACAAAAGAAAATAATTATAATTTGGAAAATATTTGTCCATTCTGATTTTAACAATAAATACAGGGACAGATACAGATACGTGCCAGATCCACATACACCAACTGCAACTGCACTTTCAACTGCACTTGCACTTGCAACTGCACTTGCAACTGCAGCTGCTGCAACAGTTCATATTAATGAGCAACAATTGTTATTGTTAATGATTTGTAAGGCGGCTACGTTGGCGCCGAGAATGCAAACGCAAACTCAACGCTTAAACGCTGAAACGCAAACGCAAATGCAGTAAAATAAACAAATTGCAAGTTTGCTCCTCCACATGAGATACTTTCTGTTTATTTAAACTTAAAAGTGTTGAATTTTGGCCTTATCAGTTTGTTTATCGATTAAAGTGGGTATGTACGCGTATGTATGTTAATATTTTCAGTTAAAATTCACACATTAACTTTAACATAAAACCAACAATTGTTTTGCTTGTTAAAATTTTCCCTTTTTGATCAAATATTTGCGTTTGTTTAGCTTGCAACACTGAATTTAATTATTAAAGTATTAACATATTTGTGCAAATTTATATGTTTATTTATTTAACTTTTTTACTTCTCATATTGTTTTTAAAATTTTTTGTAATGCATCCGGTAATTTAATACCGATTTTTTTGTCTTCTCACCTCCCATAAATTAATTTTAACAAATTATTTGCTTGTTTTCGCATAAATTCTTTTGTCACTTCACTTTCACACAAAACAAAAAAAAAAAAAACAAAAAAAATAATAATATTAATATTTGTTTATAATTTAATAAAAAATTTTAATTAATTTTACTGAATTATATTTGCAATTCATGTTCATTGAAAACAATTCTCACTGTCGAGTATTTTCTTAACAGGAAGAAACTAGTTAAATGCAGTTTCAAATACTATAGCAAATTTATTTGTTAGGAAAATAAGAATTAGCAGTACTGGGAAATGAGACAGTTGATGCTATTGCTAAAAATGGCGCAAAACTTTCAGATCAACAAACGAGCAAAGTACTCAGACCTCTGAAACAAATACTGGAAATTCTGGACGAACACATGACAATAAGAGCAAAGGAAAGGTGACGAAACTTAAGCACCTGTAGAATAGCTAGAATCATGTGTACACACATATACGAAGAAAAGTACACCAAGGATGTTATATTGTCTAACCGAAGAAATTGTAGAACATTAATTGTTGGGTTGACAGGTCACTGTCTGATCGCAACACATGCGCACAAACTAAAAACCCAATTCAGAGCGTTGCTGTAGGAAATACAACGAGCCGAATGCAAGAGAACATCTGTTGTGTAACTGCTCGGACCTCTCGAGAACTCGACAAAAATACTTGGGGGCTGTCAGTTTTACCGAACTTGAAAACATATCTAAGATTTCTGTTGAAACCCTAATAAAATTCGCTAATAAATTCGCGCATCCTAAGTGATGGTCACAATCGCTAAAATTAAGACTAAGATCTGATATTGCAATGGACCTTAATGGTCTACGAGTGCTAGTAATGCTAATACCTAGCATTACTAGCACTCGAAATGCAAACTAACATCATATTTCCATGCAGGCTCTGTAATCTAATCTCTAAACAGGCAGTATATGAGTGCAACCATAAACAATGATTCTACAAAATAATAGTAATGGAATTTAACAATTAAAAAATATAATATAATTGATACTTGCAGTTAAAAAAATTATTTGCGAATAATTAAATATAAGAATAAAACTTATTTTTTGATCTATTTTTCATTAACAAAAGTTGTACCAATTCATATGACTTCACATTTTTTTGGCATATGATTCTCCTATTTGCTATTGCCTAAAGATTTTATATTATATGTGGTATCAGTTAGACTGAGACTTGAATGTGGCAAAGTATCACCAACTTTACGAAGTGTCTCTTCAGAAGCTTCTTCAGCTAATTTAGAAAATACTTGTTATCCTAACTGCAACTTTTTGCATCCTATATCTAGCTGAAGTTCTACCAAAGAGGTGTAAATTTTCTTTCTGAAGATAATATTGATCTTCCATAGTTCTGTAAAATTTTTCACATATGCCATTAGTTTGTTGAGAACGAGCTTAAGTTTGAGAATGATCAATATCCTCAAATACAGCTGGTAAGCGTGATTTTCAGGTCTGCCACAGTACACTGTACTAGTATCCAATACCTTTGTTATTACAGCTATCTCTGCCACTCAAGTATCCAGAATGTTCTGTTTCAATTTCTCCATGGGCCTCTTTTCCTTTCTCAGCCTTCTCTAGAGCTGTTGTCTGCTTTTCTGTTAAGATCTTGCCGTCTTTGAATGCCTTTCACTTCTTTTTGAAATTGTCAAAAACATTTCTTTGCCACACCGATCTTATTCCACTTGCAGAGGTGAGAATTCCACTCTTTTCCAGTTTGTTTGCTGCTCTTTCTTATCCTTATGCTGGAAAGTCTATTGCTATATCAATTACTGCTTTTTATATATCCTCTTCCATTTCTCCTCCTTTTCATACAGATCTTTGAAGCGGTAGAATGTATCCCTTCTTTACCTTACACTGTATTTACTGTTCTGTTTTGATTTCTTTTTACTACAAAAATAGAGATTGATTAGTGGAAGCGACGGTTACTACCTTAACGTTCTTTAATCCAGGATAGTGAGTAGAATCTTTAAGTGACATCGGATGCTTTCGTTTTCTTTTATAGGAATAGCAGTATTAGTACTAATTTTTTGATCTAATAATTTATAATTGATCTAATAGATCTTCTGCTGTAACTGCAAACCTTGTATGTATCATGGGTTTTAAAGTTAGTTGTTTTAGATGTTAATCTTGCTGCTATAGTCCCTAATCCTTTGGTTTTTTTAGCTAAGATAGTTGAGCTTTTTTTTAGCTCTTTCAACGGTTTTAATTATATGATTGTTCAATATCTTTCTTTCAGAAATAGCAACGTTTTGGAAAAATCTATAAGCTGCTTTAATTTGATGCCAATCTTCACAAGCCTGATTTATTAAACGCTCAGCAAAATTATTAATTATTTTTAAAAGTCTCCTACTTAATCTTATATCACCAAAATTAACAATTCCAAATTCATTTTCTGCCAATTTGCCATTTTCAGACTATAGATCTATTTATAATAGAAAGTAGAATTCGTTAAATAGCAGCTTCTTCTCCATTTTTAGATTTATGCGACAAGACAGAAAATATTGACACAGATACTTATTGAAATACCGTTTTACTCATAAAAAGATAGTGAGTCGATATGTTAGCAGGGGGTAAAGAGTCCGGTAAATCACCTAGTAGTGGGAGCACTCTAAACAAGCCAGATTTCGTTACTAGAGATCCTATTTCCATTTTTAGTAGGGTAAAAAATGCAAGTGATGAAGAGGAAAAAAAGAAGCTTAATCAACTTTTAGAGATACTAAGGAAAAAATTGCCTGAGGGCTTTAAGATAGGAGCTGCTGTAGGTGAAGGGGATTGTTTCTTTGATTCCATAGCTCAAGGCTTGAACGAGCTAAAAGATAAAGGTGTGATTACAGGTAGTAAAGGATTTAGTGTAAAGTCTTTGAGGGAATATTGTAAGCAATATGCAGAACAAGTTAATGAAACAAAAAAAGCTTCATGGTTGGGTAGTGCTTTAAAAGGAAAGGGTGAAAAACTTTGTGAATATATTCCGCGTATTAAATTTACAACAGAAGACATTGACAATACATGCTCTGGTTCAAGAATAAAAATTCAAAAGTTAGAAAATGCTATATGGGGACGACCTGAAGTTGAAGGAAAAATGATATGCGAAAAGTATGGCGTCAAAGTTAGGACTATAGAATTGAGAGATAAAGAGATAGATGGATTACATGTTACTAAAGGTAAGGTAGGTACAGGTAATAATATTATTTACATAGTGAATTACAGGAACCATTTTGTACCACTTCTTAGTAATATTGAAAAAGATATAAAGAGAAGTATAAAAGTTTCTAGAGAGGAAGCTTACGGTAATGTGGTAGCAAACAATATTTCTCAATCTTACATTTCTACACCATTACAAGATATTGAAAATTCCTCACACGAGCAAAACGATCATTCAAGGAGTACAGATAAGGAAAATCGTAAAACGAGTAGAAAACGAAGACGTTCTGTTACAGACAAAGATGATATAATATTGAAGAGGTCGCGTGTGGATGTACACAATATTAATGAAGAAATTAGATTTGCTAAAAGTGTTGCCGGTAAAGAAGGGACACCTAGATTTAATCAGTTCTTAGATTTTTTAATTGCAGGGGAAGGAAAAGAATGTCTAGAAGTTCTGAAAGGAAAAGGAATAAACTTATCCAGTATGTCCAGTATTTTAAGTGGATCAGGATCTGATGCTACAAAAGCTTTTAAAGGCTTATATGATCTGTGGTTTGATGAGCAAGGAAATAAAACACGATATTTAAAAACTCTAGAAAAAGAAAGAATAAATCTAGCTAGTGTTTCTAGTATTTTAAGTAAAGCAAGAGCTAATGCTGCAAAGACTTTTAAAGGCTTATATGATCTATGGTTTGATGAGCAAGGAAATAAAACACGATATTTAAAAACTCTAGAAAAAGAAAGAATAAATCTAGCTAGTGTTTCTAGTATCTTAGGCAGAACAGGAACTAGTGCTGCAAAAGCTTTTAAAGACTTATATGACCTATGGTTTGATGAAGAAGAAAATAAAACACGATATTTAAAAACTCTAGAAAAAGAAGGAATAGGCTTAGCCAGTGTATCCAATATTTTGCATGGAGCAAGAGCTAATGCTGCAAAGACTTTTAAAGTCTTACATGATCTGTGGTTTGATGGGCAAGGAAATAAAACACAATATTTAAAAACCTTGGGAAAAGAAGAAATAAATCTTACTAATTTATCCGGTATTTTAAGTAAAGCAGGAGCTAAAGCTCCCAAAGCGTTTAAAGACTTATATAATCTGTGGTTTGATGAAGAAGGAAATAAAACACAATATTTAAAAACCCTGGAAAAAGAAGAAATAAATCTTGCTAATGTGTCTAGTATTTTAGGTGGAGCAGGAGCTAATGGTGCAAAGGCTTTTAAAGACTTATATGATCTGTGGTTTAATGAAAAAGGAAATAAAACACAATATTTAAAAACTCTAGAAGAAAGCGGAATGGGTCTTACTAATGTATCCAGTATTTTGCATAGAGTAGGAGCTAATGGTGCAAAAGCTTTTAAAGGCTTATATGATCTGTGGTTTGATGAGCAAGGAAATAAAACACAATATTTGAGAACTCTAGAAAAAGAAGGAATAAGTCTTGCTAGTATATCCAGTATCTTGCATGGTGCAGGAGCTAATGGTGCAAAGGCTTTTAAAGACTTGTATGACCTGTGGTTTGATGAAGAAGGAAATAAAACACAATATTTAAAAACCCTGGAAAAAGAAGAAATAAATCTTACTAATGTATCCAGTATTCTAAATGGAGCAGGAGCTAATGGTGCAAAGGCTTTTAAAGACTTATATGATCTGTGGTTTGATAAGCAAGGAAATGAAACACAATATTTAAAAACTCTAAAAAAAGAAAAAGTAAATCTAGCTGATGTGCCCGGTATTTTAAGTAAAGCAGGAGCTAAAGCTCCTAAAGCATTTAAAGACTTATATGATCTGTGGTTTGATAAGCAAGGAAATGAAACACAATACTTAAAAACCTTAAAAAAAGAAAAAATAAATCTAACTAATATGTCCAGTATTTTGCACGGAGTAGGAGCTAATGGTGCAAAGGCTTTTAAAGACTTGTATGACCTGTGGTTTGATGAAGAAGGAAATAAAACACAATATTTAAAAACCCTGGAAAAAGGAGAAATAAATCTTACTAATGTGTCTAGTATTTTAGGTGGAGCAGGAGCTAATGGTGCAAAAGCTTTTAAAGACTTATATGATCTGTGGTTTAATGAAAAAGGAAATAAAACACAATATTTAAAAACTCTAGAAAAGGAAGGAATAGATCTATCTAGCATATCTAGTATTTTGAATGGAGCAGGAGCCAATGGTGCAAAAGCTTTTAAAGACTCATATGATCTGTGGTTTGATGAAGAAGGAAATAAAACTCAATATTTGAGAACTATAGAAAAAGAAGGAACAAGTTTTGCTAGCATGTCCAGTATCTTACATGGAGCAGGAGCTAATGGTGCAAAGGCTTTTAAAGGCTTATATGATCTTTGGTTTGATAAGCAAGGAAATGAAACACAATATTTAAAAACTCTAAAAAAAGAAGGAATAAATTTACCTAATATGTCCAGTATTTTAAGTGGAGCAGGAGCGAATACTACAAAAGCTTTTAAAGACTTATATGATCTTTGGTTTGATAAGCAAGGAAATAAAAAACAGTATTTAAAACATTTGACTGAAAAAAAGAATACGGAAAGGAATTTTACTATAAGTAACTTGTCTGGTATTTTAAGTGGGGCAGGAGCCAAAGCTAGCAGTGCTTTTAAAGAATTACATGACGTTTGTTTTAACGACAATGGAGAAGAGACAGAACTTTTAAATAATTTCTATGATGCAGGCTTTAAGCCAGGTAACTTATCCTCTATGTTATGTGGATCAGGATCTCGCACTTCTCATAGATTAAAAGAATTTCATAATACTCTTTTTGACGATAAAGGAAAGGAAACAGGACTTTTAAGTGATTTTCATAAGATAGGTTTTAATCCTCAGAGTCTGTGCAGTATATTAAGCGCATCAGTAAGTAGTTTAGGTCAGTTTCATGATTTTTGTTCCACAAAAAAAGCAAAAGCGTATTTAATCCATTTCTCACAGGCAGGTTTTACTATTAACAAATTATCTGATATACTGCATGGAGCAAGGGCTAGCATTTGTTCTGCTCTGAAAGATTTTCACAATGTTTGTTTTGATGAGCAAGGGAACAATACGCAGCTTTTGAATGATTTCTATAGCGTAGGGTTTACGGCAAGACACTTATCCAAAATATTAGGCATGGCAGGAAATAATTCAGCTTCTATCTTAAAAAATTTCCACAAATCATGTTTTAATGAAAGGAATTATTTAAATCACTTCTTAGCCGAGAAAAAACTTTTTACACCAAAAAATTTATCTAGGATGTTACATAGAGTAGGACTTAGTATTTGTTCTGCCTTTGAAAAATTGCATGGTTTTTGTTTTGATAAAGCAGGAAGTAAAACGGATTATTTAAATAATCTTATCAAAAATAACTCACCGGATACGATACTTAATACACTATATAAAAAAGTAGAAAAAGTTAAAAAAGCTCCTTCTGCTTTCTTAGATGAGCAGAATATTAGTGAAGAAGATAAAATAACCAATCCAGATCTTAACCTGAGTAGCGCATCCGGTAGAACAGAGCAAGAACAAAACTTGGGTAGTTTACAACAAGGTGATTCTAAAATTAAGAGAAAAACCCGGAAGGGTATTACTAACCAAAGTAAGAACGGACAATATGATAAAATTTTAGACACAGTAGCAGGTAGCTCAAGAGATTTATCCCAGAGACGAGGAACAAGGAAAAAACAAATACAGTCAATACACTACAGCAAGAGGCAACGAGAAGTGTTTTCAGACTTATCAAAGTTTGCGTTATCTATTAAACCAGTGAAACAAGGGCTTTATTTATCTTCTTTTAAAGCACGTGGGGTTGAGATTGATGGTAGATGTGTAGAGATTACACGTGGCTTATCGCAAGCTTTATTTTTACAGAGTGACAAGTCATTTTTAAGTAATTTAGAAACTTCCGCTGAAATTTACGAGCGTATAGTGCAGGGCAAGCAGGTATCTAAAATGGAAGAAAGAGAGGTTTTTGCTTTTAGTAAATTATTTAATGTTTTCGAACAACAGTTAGATTCTTCTACGAATAGCCTGCCTTCAAACCTAATGCATAATAAGGACTATAAAACACCTAGTAATTTATCACATTATATAACTGAAGTTAAAGGTGATTTTGCTATTCACTTAGTAACAAGTGATCACGTTGTTGCAGTTTATAGAATAGGTGATAATTATGCTTATTTTGATAGCAATACAGCATTTGTTTCTGGATTGAAAAGTGTTGATCAGCTTATAGATGCTGTAGAAAAAGGAATGAAATCTGCTAGCTATAAAGTAGAAAAAGAAGGGTTCCTTGTTGAACACTTTGACATTGAGCGAGCTAATGGGTTATTGTCAAGTGAAGATAAACAAATTTTAGCAAAAGAAATCAAAACAGAATGTCAACTTCTAGCAGAGCAAGATAAGGAGCTTGGTTTTATAAAAGTCAATGGTCAAGAAGTATCCAGAGTAGAATTATATGAGCTTGGTACTAAAATTAGTGTGGAAGGCGGCTTACCTTTACTTATTAATGCTGATATGAATTTAAGTAGCAAAAAATTCCAAGCTCATCTAGACAGAAAAGAAGTAAGTCTGACAGCTAGAGAATATCTTGATCATTTGAAGGGTAGCAGGAATGTAGAAGAAATAGTACAAGCGACTGAAACAATTCCTTTTGAAGGTTCAAAACGTGAAATTGAGAAAGCGGAGCAAATGCGTGAGCCAAAGCAATCTGTGTTGGAACAGTTGGTTAAAAGAACAATTAATACTATATTTGCTGCTGTGTCTCTTGCCGACATTAGCCGATCAGAGAGTCAGTTATTGTGGGAAGCAAAAAGTAGACTTGAAACTCATTTAGGTGATGTGACAGTAAATAATCAACCAATGAGAACAGAGTATCCGTTCAGGAGAGTGGTTTAAGAAATGATAGATAGAAGATTGTGAAAAGGTTTAGGTTACTTTGTTTCCATGTTAAGTATAACGAAATTATCTGTTCAAGTTCCTCGCTGTGATTGTGCAAAATATGAGTTTTTACGATAAACGATATAATGCCTAATTTTCCCTTCAGCATTAGACTTGCTGCGAAGGAGGAGAAATGTTTATATAAAGAAAGATAGAGCAAGTAAAAGTGAGGTAAAATGACCATAATCTAAGGTAATGTTCAAAAAAGTGTGTCAAACCAAAAAATAGATTGATATAAAGAAAAGTTTATGTACTAGATTTAATAGTCGAATCCATCCCAAGAAAACTTCTTCTCACGGTTATTATTTTAAATTAAACAAGAGTGACCATATTGTTAATTTAATGATAGAAAGTATCAAAGTGTATAACTATTGAAATAATGGTATTAGTTATAAAAGGATAACTTTACTTTATTGATTTTTTCGACTACCATGCGGATAGTTTAACATAGTGAATCGATATGTTTGCACAGAGTAAAGAATCCAGTAAATTATATAATGAACGCTTGAATCCAGATAGTGAGAGCACTCTAGAAACGTCAAGTTTTGTTACTAAAGACTCTATTCCCATTTTTAGTCAGATAAAAAATGTAAAGGATGATAAAGAGAAAAAAGAAAAGCTCAATCAACTTTTAGATGCATTAAGGAAGAAATTGCCTGAGGGCTTTAAGATCGGAGCTGCTGTGGGTGAAGAGGATTGTTTATTTGATTCAGTTGCTCAAGGATTGAATGAGCTAAAAGATAAAGGTCTAGTCGAAAATAGTGAAAGGTTTAATGTAAAATCATTAAGAAAAGATTGTGCAAATGATGCTAGAAAATACGAAGATAAAATTGTAAAGGATGCAAATGAAGGTGGCTATTTTGTTCCACAGAAGAATATTGCTTTTCCTCATCTTGAAAATATTATGGATAAAAAGGGAAATGATGTTCCAGATGTGCAGGAGACTTTTGACAAATACTTGGACTATATTAAAAGTGTGGCTACAGAAAATGGTCCTATTCCTATACGGGGAAGACTAGATATTGAAGGAAGAAAGATATGTGACAAATATAAAGTAAAAATTAAAGTGATAGGACTTAAAGAACAACCTATAGGTGATACAAATGTTATTGAAAGCGAACAAGGCGAAGGTACTAATGTTATTACTATGGTAAATTACAAGAATCATTTTGTACCACTTCTTAGTAACCTCGAAGAAGATATTGAAGGAGCTATACTAGTTTCTAGAGAAGAGGTTTATGGTATAGCAGATGAAGAAAGTCCTTCTTTGATTGAAGATATCAAAAATTATGATCTCGAAGAAGGAGCAGAACAGCAGTCACAAGCACAGAACCAATCTAATCGCGATTCTTTACAAGGCAAAATTCATCTTACTGCAATTGATATTTATCATGGGTTAAACCAAGTAACATTTGGTAGTGATGATTCAGGTAATTCTAGAGGATGGGCAGATATTGATCATATAAACAATTTTATGAACAAGGCAATTGCAAATAATAATAATCAGCTTGCCTATTATATTAGTCCTATTAACTTCGGGTTTAATGAAGAGGAGGATATTAGAGATTCACTGAAACATATTTGTCGAAGAGTTGTAGATAATTCTAAAATAAATGATCATTATGGTACTGAGTTATATAAGCTTTTTATTTTTATAGCTAACACTGAAACAGTTCTTGCTAATGATCCTACAGGTATTGATAAAAAAGAAGGAGGTTTTCACTGGATTAGCTGGGTATTGCTGCCTAAAAAATATGGAAATTTATTGAGTGAAGAAATAAGTAATGATCAGTATCAAGTTTTCTTTTTTGATTCTTTTGCTAAAAAAAAGATTCCTGAAAGATTAAAGGAGGGTTTGACTAAGGGTACAATCTTTGTCGAAGATCAGACTACTGTAACATTGCTCCCTTTTTGTAAAGAGAAAGAAATAGTTTTAAATGATAATAACCAACTAACTGGTCAGCAAATGAATGGAAGTGACTGTGGTTGGTGGGCAGTTTATTATGCGTTGATGGCTGTTTATACTGGAGGAGTAGAGTTTCTTAATATTTGGAAAGGAAGGAAACTATCTGCAGTACCTTTGCGTAATATAATGAACTTACAAGAGGCTATAGAGCAGGAGTCCTTGCAAGACAAGGAAAATCGTTCACCAGATCCAAGAAATGGGGAACATAGAAGTGGTACTATAAATGAGATACAAAAGAAGTTATCAAGATTAGAAGAAAGAACTAGTACAAAGGATCAAAATAAGAGGAGTCGTGCTTCAGATGGACATCTTCTGGATGAAGATTTTGAAAGGAGCTTGACAGGTAATAACTACCAACTTTGTCTTAAAAATTACACTATCTCGGGTATTGCAAAGCACATCTATGGATGGACTGAAAGTAGTAATATAATTTTTGGAGTTGAAGGTTGTGGGCTGCTACTAGAGAAATTAGATAAGTTCAAGAAGAATAAAGACAAAACATTAATATACATTGTCAATAAAGATGGTAACCACTGGGTAACATTGGTTGCTATCCATACTAATGAGCAGGAAGATGTTTTTTTCTATGCAGATTCTTTTGGAGTAGGGATTGAAGAGTGTCGTGTAAATGCTGTTCGTGTATATCTACCAAAGAGGTGTAAATTTTCTTTCTGAAGATAATATTGATCTTCCATAGTTCTGTAAAATTTTTCACATATGCCATTAGTTTGTTGAGAACGAGCTTAAGTTTGAGAATGATCAATATCCTCAAATACAGCTGGTAAGCGTGATTTTCAGGTCTGCCACAGTACACTGTACTAGTATCCAATACCTTTGTTATTACAGCTATCTCTGCCACCCAAGTATCCAGAATGTTCTGTTTCAATTTCTCCATGGGCCTCTTTTCCTTCCTCACCCTTCTCTAGAGCTGTTGTCTGCTTTTCTGTTAAGATCTTGCCGTCTTTGAATGCCTTTCACTTCTTTTTGAAATTTTCAAAATGATTTCTTTGCCACACCGATCTTATTCCACTTGCAGAGATGAGAATTCCACTCTTTTCCAGTTTGTTTGCTGCTCTTTCTTATCCTTATGCTGGAAAGTCTATTGCTATATCAATTACTGCTTTTTATATATCCTCTTCCATTTCTCCTCCTTTTCATACAGATCTTTGAAGCGGTAGAATGTATCCCTTCATTATCTTACACTGTATTTACTGTTCTGTTTTGATTTCTTTTTACTACAAAAATAGAGATTGATTAGTGGAAGCGACGGTTACTACCTTAACGTTCTTTAATCCAGGATAGTGAGTAGAATCTTTAAGTGACATCGGTTGCTTTCGTTCTTTTTTATAGGAATAGCAGTATTAGTACTAATTTTTTGATCTAATAATTTATAATTGATCTAATAGATTTTCTGCTGTAACTGCAAACCTTGTATGTATCATGGGTTTTAAAGTTAGTTGTTATAGATGTTAATCTTGCTGCTATAGTCCCTAATCCTTTGGTTTTTTTAGCTAAGATAGTTGAGCTTTTTTTTAGCTCTTTCAACGGTTTTAATTATATGATTGTTCAATATCTTTCTTTCAGAAATAGCAACGTTTTGGAAAAATCTATAAGCTGCTTTAATTTGATGCCAATCTTCACAAGCCTGATTTATTAAACGCTCAGCAAAACTATTAATTATTTTTAAAAGTCTCCTACTTAATCTTATATCACCAAAATTAACAATTCCAAATTCATTTTCTGCCAATTTGCCATTTTCAGACTATAGATCTATTTATAATAGAAAGTAGAATTCGTTAAATAGCAGCTTCTTCTCCATTTTTAGATTTATGCGACAAGACAGAAAATATTGAAACAGATACTTATTGAAATACCGTTTTACTCATAAAAAGATAGTGAGTCGATATGTTAGCAGGGGGTAAAGAGTCCGGTAAATCACCTAGTAGTGGGAGCATTCTAAACAAGCCAGATTTCGTTACTAGAGATCCTATTTCCATTTTTAGTAGGGTAAAAAATGCAAGTGATAAAGAGGAAAAAAAGAAGCTTAATCAACTTTTAGAGATACTAAGGATGAAATTGCCTGAGGGCTTTAAGATAGGAGCTGCTGTAGGTGAAGAGGATTGTTTCTTTGATTCCATAGCTCAAGGATTGGACGAGCTAAAAGATAAAGGTCTGATTGCAGGTAGTAAAGGATTTAGTGTAAAGTCTTTGCGGGAAAATTGTAAGCAATATGCACAACAAGTTAATCAATCAAAAAAAGGTTCATGGTTGAGTAGTGCTTTAAAAGGAGAAGGTGAAAAACTTTGTGAATATATTCCGCGTATTGAATTTACTGCAGAAGATATTGACAATACATGCTCTGGTTCAAGAACAAAAATTCAAAAGTTAGAAAATGCTATATGGGGACGACCTGAAGTTGAAGGAAAAATGATATGCGAAAAGTATGGCGTGAAAGTTAGGACTATAGAATTGAGAGATAAAGAGATAGATGGTTTAGATGTTATTAAAAGTAAGGTAGGTACAGGTAACAATGTTATTTACATAGTGAATTACAAGAACCATTTTGTACCACTTCTTAGTAATATTAAAAAAGATATAAAGAGAAGCATAAAAGTATCTAGAGAGGAAGCTTACGGTAATGTAATAGGTTCAAGTTCAAAAAATATTTCTCAATCTTTCATTTCTACACCATTACAACACATTGAAAACCCCACATACAGCCAAAGTGATTGCTCAAGAAGTCCTGGTAAGGAAAATCATAAAACGGGTAGGAAACGTGGGCGTTCTGTTACGGATAAAGATAATAAAGCACCAAAAAGGGCGCGCATGGATGTAAATGTTGTTAGTAATGAAGATTTAGAATCTTGTAGTGATTTACAGGATAGACCCGAACAGGATGAACTGCTTAATGCTAAACGACACATTCCTCATCATTTGATTGAACTTATGTATCAGTTAGACTTATCAGTGTTGTGCTTACTTAGAAAGTCTACATATGAACATAAATATCCTTTATTGTCAGTAGCGTTTGGAGATGATGAAATTGACAAATTTAGTAATATTGTTCTGCGCTATAAGGAGAAGTCTATTCATATACAAGTTCAAAATCTGGATAATTATATAGATAGTAATATCAGTTATACTAGGTTATTTAACAAAGAAAGACGAAGTGCTTCTATTAATAGTTACTTTGATAGTTTTGTTAAACATCTAATCTCTAAGTCAGATAGTTTATATAATGTGAAATATCTTATTGTCTATACTAATTCAGGCTTGGATCTTACAGAAGAAAAGGAATTAAAACAAGGACGATCCAAAAACTATTATCCTTTTAAATTTTGTAGCATAAATGTAGAGGAAAATGACATTCTAAAAAACTTTTTATTTACAAGTAATGACATACAAGGGCATGGTTTTTATCAGTTCTCACAAGATAAAACCACGAGAGAAGAACTCTTAAAGCGATTAGAATTCTCGCCTGCCGTGCAGAGAGTAATAAAAAAAAGAGAGTTTTCTCAGGGATTTGAAAAAGAAATAAAAGAAGCATTTCTAGATAAATTAGTATTTGCAGTTAATCAACCTAATAGAGAAGAGTTGAACAATATTATTAGAAGTGAAATGAAAAGAAATAATGAAGTTCATGACAATTATATTACACTACAAGAAACAATATTAAGTAATTTAGAAGAGCATAAAAAACTTGGAAACTATATATCTGGAATTATATATGAATTTAATTTATTAATGCTCTTTTTGCATGACATGTTCTTGAATAAAAATATATTTTCCATAAATTTTGAAGGAGAAAACCTTGACACACCTAATAATATTACTATCAATTATAAAGGTAGGCCTACTTACTTGGAGGCACACAATGCAGATAGTAACATTGATTATAGTCAGTTATTTCCGTCCAAACAACAGAATAATACGTTTTCTCTTGATAGGCTTTTTACACTTTTTGTTGAAAACTTAGGAGAAAGTATAGAATATTTTATTATCTATACTAATGCAGTTCTAGATCTTACGGAAGAAATGGAATTAAAACCGGGGCAATCTAAAGATTTTTATCCTTTAAAATTTGATATTATGAATATGCGAAAGAAGAAGTTTAAAATTTTAAAGGATTACTCATGTATAGGTGGGAATGATCTTTATCAATTTTCGCAAGAGGAAAAAACAAGAAAAAAGCTTTTAGGTCTATTAAAGCTTCCACCTTCTTTACAGAATGTGAATGAAAAAGAAACAAAAGAGAAATTTTTAGATACATTAGTATTTGTGGTCAACCAGTCTAATAGGGAAGAGTTGAATAGTGTTATTAGAGATAAGATAAATAATCAGTCTAATATTCCATATAATTGCGACGAGTTACATGAAATAGCATTACGTTGGTTAGAATCTCATGAGTTTGGTCCTGTCAGAAAAGAAATAATAGAAAAGCTTTTAGAAGATATCAAAAATAAAAGGTCTAGTTATCAGGAGATTCAAAATAAAGACATTAATGAGGAATTTAAATTTGCTAAAAGTGTGGTTGGCAGAGAAGGAACGTCTGTGTTTTATCAGTTTTTAGGTTTTTTAGTGAAAGGAGAAGGAAAAAAGTGTCTAGAAGTTCTTAAAAGAGAAGGAATAAATCTATCTACTGTATCCAGTATTTTGCATGGAGCAGGAGATAGTGCTGTAAAAGCTTTTAGAGACTTATATGACTTTTGGTTTGATGGAAAAGGAAATAAAACGCAACACTTGACAACTCTAGAAGAAGGAATAAATCTATCTAATATATCAAGCATTTTGCATGGTGCAAGAGCTAATGCTGCAAAAGCTTTTAAAGACTTGTATGATCTTTGGTTTGATTCGAACGGAAAAAAAACAAAATATTTAATAAAACTAGAAGAAAATGGAGTAGACCTAGTTCGTGTGTCCAGTATTTTAAGTGGAGCAGGAACTAGTGCTGCAAAAGCTTTTAAAGATTTGTACAACCTTTGGTTTGATAAAAAAGGAAATAGAACACAATATTTGAAAATTCTAGAGGAAGAAGGAATAAATCTATCTAATATATCCAGTATTCTAGGTGGAGCAGGAACTAATGCTTCTAAAGCTTTTAAAGACTTATATGATCTTTGGTTTGATGAGCAAGGAAACAAAAAACAACATTTAAAAACTCTAGAGCAAGAAGGAATAAATCTATCTAATATGTCTAGTATCTTGCATCGAGCAGGAGCTAAAGCTGCAAAAGCTTTTAAAGACTTATATGGGCTTTGGTTTGATGAGCAAGGAAATAAAAAACAATATTTAAAAACTCTAGAGAAAGAAGGAATAAATCTATCTAATGTGTCCAATATACTAGGTGGATCAGGAGCTAATGCTGCAAAAGCTTTTAAAGACTTATATGATCTTTGGTTTGATAAGCAAGGAAATAAAAAACAATGTTTAGAAGCTCTAAAAGAAAACGGCATAAATCTATCTAATATGTCCAGTATTTTAAGTGGAGCAGGATCTAGTGCTGCAAGAGCTTTTAAAGACTTATATGACTTTTTCTTTGATAAGCAAGGGAATAAAAAACAGTGTTTAAATGCTTTAGAAAAAAGGGGAATGAATCTATCTAATATGTCCAGTATTTTAAGTGGGGCAGGATCTAGTGCTGCAAAAGCTTTTAAAGATTTATATGACTTTTGGTTTGACAAGCAAGGAAATAAAACGCAATATTTAAAAACTCTAGAGGAAAAAGGAATAAATCTATTTACTGTATCTAGTATTTTACATGGAGCAGGTACTAGTGCTGCAAAAGCTTTTAAAGATTTATACAACCTTTGGTTTGATAAAAAAGGAAATAAAACACAATATTTGAAAACTCTAGAGAAAGAAGGAATAAATCTATCTAATATAAACAGTATTCTAGGTGGAGCAGGAAGTAATGCTCCTAAAGCTTTTAAAGATTTATGTGATCTTTGGTTTGATGAGGAAGGAAATGAAAAGCAGTATTTAAAGCATTTTATTGAGAAAAGAGATGAGGAAAAAACATTTACGATGTATAATTTATCTAGTATTTTAGGTGGAGCAGGAGCTAGTGCTAAGTATGCTTTTGAAAAATTTCATAGTGTTTGTTTTGATAAGGAAGGAAAAAGAACACAACTTTTAGATGATTTCTATGAGGCAGGTTTTGAGCCAAGTAATATATCCTGTATGCTATGTAAAGCAGCAGTTCATACTTCTTCCATCTTTAAAAGGTTGCATAGCGTTTGTTTTAATAACGACGGAAACAGAACAAAACTTTTAGATGACTTCTATAAGGCAGGTTTTAGGCCATGTGATTTATGCAGTATATTAAGTGGAGCAGCGGATTGTATAGAAAAATTTCACGATTTTTGTTTTGTAGGAGAAACAAAAAAATATTTAAACCATTTCTTGAATGACAAAAAAGGTTTTACGCTGATCAATTTATGTAATATAATGCATGGAGTAAGAGCTAATATTTGTTCTGCTTTAAAAGATTTTCATGATGTTTGTTTTGATGAGGTAGGAAACAAAACGCAGCTTTTAGCTGATTTCCGTAAGGTGGGTTTTAAGTATAGTTATTTATCCAATATATTGTCCATGTCAGGAAATAATGCCACTTCTATTCTAAAAAGTTTTCATAAAGTCTATTTTTATAAAGAAAATCATTTAAATCACTTCTTAGCCGAGAAAGAACTTTTTACGCCAAAGGGTTTATCCAAGATATTACATGGAATAGGACTTAATATTTGCCCTACCCTTGAAAAATTGTATGATCTTTGTTTTAATAAGGCAGGCAACAAAACAGAGTATTTAAGCAATCTTATCAAAAATAATCAGCATGAGATGTTTAATATATTATATAAAAAGGTCAGAAAAGCTTCTTTTGCTTTCTTAGATGAACAGAGTATTAGTGAAGACGACGAAATAACTAATGTAGGCCTTGAGTCAAGTAACTCATCTGGTAGAACGGAGCAAGGACTGAATTTAGGTAATGCACAACAAAATGATCATAAAGTTAAGAGAAAAACCAGAAAGCAGCTATAAGAATCATGTCAGACAATTTCTTCTTAAAGTTGTTTTGTTTCAGCTGGAGGAAGACCAGTAAATTCAGCTACCATGTCGACAGATTTTAGCCTATTGTTCATCCTCTGCAATAACCTAATTTCACAATTTTTAAGTTTGATTTGGATGCCTCTTTCTTTCCCAACCTTAATACCCTCATCAAATTTTTTAGCGAAAGCAGCTACCTCATCCATTGAACATTTTTTTTCTTTGCTCATATGCTAGTAATTCTTCTTGTGACCAATTAAACTTATTCATCTCTTCAAATGTTCGTTTTATTATTACGTCACTGCTAACTATTTCATCTAAGTTCTCTTCTCTTGTTTCCGCTGCATATCGAAAAAAATAAAACCATTTTTCTACTACATTTTCTAGTTGGTCTTCTTTCGTCTTCGTAAATTTTGGTAGTTCTATGAATACGAAATAAAAGCTCTTTAAGTCGTGCTTTAAGTCAAAGCCATTCTTATTCAAGATAACATGATTTGATTTGAGTCTTATCTGGAAAAATAATGCAATTAGCAACAATTATAAATATTACTTCCTTGAGGTTATGATAATCTTCCCCTTGATCTGCTTGACTTGAGTAATATTATCAGCATAATATTAGGCACGTTTTTCGAAGCCTTTAGTTTTAGTGAACTGCATCTCTATAATGTATCTGGACCCTTAAGAACATCGATAATACTCTGCTTTTTAGCGGTAATCTGAGAATAGTAGCTAATAATTTAGTAAGCCTAAATATCGTTCAAGAAATGAATGAGAATATCTTTATTCTTCTCTGAGTCAAATATTCTTTTAAATACATAATCATTGCGCGCATCAAGAAATTTTGATAAAGCCATAGGAGATCCACTTAAACGGCATTAATAATTATACACAATTCAGAAAAAAAGGGAAGATTCAAGGGAAGATATAGACCAGCTAAAGAAGTTGCATTTATAGCAATAATGAAAAATGGTCATATAGGAATATTTAGAAGAATGTATATGACACCGTTACCAATATATAAAATTATAATAAACATGCAAGTTCGGGAAATAATGAAAGAGTTGGTTGATAATGAAGTGAAAAGAGTATTTGAGAAATATTTTTACCAACAGTTAGAATATATAAATTAATGTTTTGGAGAGATCTACATCAGAAGATTTGTACAATGCTAAAGGAAGAAATACCAGAGACATAGAAGTGTATTCAACAATAATTAAAGAATTATTACCGCCAGCGTTTTGTGTAGAGCTTGTGAGTTTAGAACCGGAAAAGATTCTGGAGCAGAGAAATTGAGGCGAGAGTGGTAGTTGATAGTACAGTAGAGAATGCTTCGATAATTGTGAGGTCATTAGCAGCAGATGCAGCAAGTGTAGTAAATAATAATATTTGGAACGTGAAAAATGTTTCACCAGGAAAATTTATATCAGCGAAGGAGATGATTTCAAGCCAGAATTAGATGCATGTTTAGTGTGAATGGTAGAATGGGTGCATGAAGACCATGTAGACAAGTCAATATTTTCAGGCGGAGTTACGCTGCATACTATCGAGAAAGGAAAAGTGTGTGTTAGACCATAATTTTGAGATTGCTGAGTTAAATAGAAGGGTAGTGAACGTTATTCGTATAGGTCTAGTTAAAGAAGTAGACTATTAAAAAGCAAGAGTGCGGGTCAAAATAGGAAAAGAGCAGGATTGGCTTCCATGGGTATAAAAAGGAAATAAGTAGTGTAGTATTTAAAGATGGGACAAAGTTCTCATATAACTAAGAAAAGCACCATCTTAAGATAGATGTAGAAGATAAAATGACGTTGAAAGTAGGAGAATCAAACAAAGAGATGACAAAAAAGGAATAAAATTCAAAGCAAAAAGAATAGATTTAAACTAAAATATGGGTAAAACAATCGTTTGTATAGGGGATTATTGCGACGAATACCGGCACATGTTTGTATGAGTGGAAGTAGTGATGTATTTAAGAAAAGGTAATCTGTGTGTCGGAAAGGAAATATCTTAACTCTGAGAGAGAAGCTAATATAAGGTGTACCAAGGACTGAAGATATGATTTTGTCTGGCTCTAAAGTGATAAGTGGAGGTAAAAATGTATTTGCGAGCTACAAATGTGTGGGATGAGGAAAAGAGCTGAAAGAAATAGAACATTTAAAGCAATCAATTATTGATATATTAACCACTCCTATTAATAGCAGAATAATGCGGAGAAATTATGCGTCGAGGTTGTTCGAATTAGTTGACAAGCCAATCAATGAAGATATTACTCTGAAAATTTATGCAGCAGTAGCTGCAAACTCGAATAGATAAAAATCACAGAGGAAAAAATATTCATTTTAAAGAAATTGCAGTATAAAGATGTAGCAGCCAGATATTACCGAACCATTAAACTTCGAAGAAATTTTGTCTCGGATGAAAGAAGAATTAAAAAGTCAAGATAAATATTTTACGGCACTAATTGAAAGTGACCCAGTAATGAAGATTTTAGAAGTATCAGCATGGCGAGAACTTTTGCTTAGAGAAAGAATAAATAAAGCAGTAAAAAGTAATGTACTGAAGTTTGCAATGGGAGAAGATCTCGATAATTTAGCTAATTTAGAGTTTTATGGAATGGAGAGGCAGAAAGATGATGATGATGAACGTTTCAAAAAAAGAATTAAAGCAAAAATATTTGGCTGGAGCATAAAAAGAAATTATCTGTATTATTCATTATCAGCTGATACGACAGTTAAAGATGCATTATTAGAATCATCTCATCTCCACACTTCCAGAAGAATTATTAAAAATTGTCAGAAATCAGCAAAGCAGGGAAGATGTAAGGATTTTTACAGATACTATAAAAATGGTAAGTTGCAATATTATTGAAATCGATATTTACAGTAAAATTAGCATTAAAAGACCAGCTATTATTGAAACGGAGAATATGGATTGGAGGACATTATACGCTGAGTAAAAGACAAAGTCAAGACAATAAAAGAAAGAATAAAATTTCAGCGTTTTAGAGGAATACCAGAATCACTTAAAAAGGCATTAAAATGGGCAAGTATAGATGATATTCCTAAACCTTTATAATCTATAATCTATTCTTAACATTACATAGCAATAATATACAATTATTGTACTTAATGCAAATAAATTTTTTAGTCGTTAAGCGAACATGTCATTTCGCTAACTTTAATCGTTGCTGAATTAAATTTTCAACAAAAAGTTAGATCATCTGCAATGACTAAATTTCTAAACATATCCTTCAAATTGCTAGCAATCTCATGTATTGGATACTCTTTTGGATGATCCTTTTAAAGCGTCTAAGGAATTAATCCTAAGCGTACCGATTTCGTTGACAGAATCTATCTTTGTTGCAGTTGTCTCTGATATTGAACTTATCTTGTTGGTGCTTATATCATTCAAATTCGATCTTGCAGCACTCAGAAGCTTATTCAACTTTCCATCTGTGTCTGCACAATTTCAGACACCGCATTCTTATCTACTATTGACTTCAATGCTTTAGCAAGATATGCCAATTGATCAGGTGTGCTACCTGCTACTAAATCTTAAATCCTTTGGTTTAAAGCATCTATTACTACTTTAGTAATTGCATCACAAATTCAAAAAAATTTCAAAATTCAGTCGTTCAATCGTTCCGTCGTTATCCCCCTTACTCAAATCCTCATCTATTTTTTCTATGGCTTTGTGTATACGTACTATATCTTATACAAATATGTTCTCTGGATGTGGCAAAGGACATCCTCTTTTGATTTGACCATTTGGCATTGATTTATGTAATAATCACTCTTAAATTTTTCACTTTTGGAAGATAGACAACCGTTTCGTTAAGCACTAATTTTACCCTTGTCACATTGCCATTAAAATTTGATAGCACTTGAGTTTTTTCTACCTAGTTGTGTCCAATTGGTTTTCCCGTTGTTAAATTTTCTAACTGCCATTCTTCCCTTCTTTGCACATATGCTTTAACAGTGCAGTAATACTTCTCGTGACATAATACCCGTATACTGAAATATTTCCTAGCACTAACTGCAAACCTGGATAAAGTACTGGACTTCTTTTTTGCTCTCCCTTAGGGTTTGCTTTTACTGTTAGTTCTCCAGATAGTCTTTCACGCTGTGTGAACCTATAATCTAAGTTTGTGACCTACATAATTGGTCACTGAGTATTTGTGGACATACTTTCAGGCTAAAAGTTGTCGCTTATAAATATTAAAAAAACTAAGTAATTATAAAGAGGAGGAAACAGTGAACATCTCATCCGTAGTTGTCTAATTTATTCAACTGTCGTTCTTAAGTGATTATGTTTTCAAATCTTTTATTGTGATGATATAGTCAATTTCATTAAAAAAAAACATAAAAAACAAATTACATATTAAAAAAACACGTTCTGCAATGAATTTTGTTGTTGTATTATTATTCTTCTCTACTAAAATGCATGATGGACCTTAGGATATAAGCGTGTTGATCAATTAGACTGACTGCCACAGTGACCTAACCTTACTTAACCTTAGCATGTGATTTGGTGGAGATGATGTCGGAGACTAATAGACATTAAACTTCATTCTTTAATAAAGCAATTATTATTCACTTCTAATTTATTGCTTTATCTACTTTTTAACCTCCCCTCTATATGATTTTGATATATTGGGTTCGTATATAAGTTAGTATATACTAGATTCTTAAATAGTTTTTACTTATTAACATTATTTTCTTCAAATTTTTTTCCTTCTCTCTCTCTCTTTTATTAACTTATTCTCGATGCCTTTGTCTCTCATATTATTTTTATTATTAGATTTTTTATTTATTATATTTTAATTTTTGAAAAAGGTCTATTACTTAAGTAGTAGTTAACAATCCGGATATTTTTTGAACAGAAGGTATATACTATATTCTGTAATAGTTTTTACTTATTGACATTATTTTCTTCTAATTTATTTCATTCTCCCTCTCTCTCTTAACTCATTCTCGATGCCTTTGTCTCTCATATTATTTTTATTATTAGATTTTTTATTTATTTTTATTATTTTAAATGCTTTGTATGTTTAACTATTCCTTTTAAAAACTACGTAGAAAACCTTTTTGTAGAAAAAAAAAATTTATTTACCTTTCAAATGTTTTTTGAATATGATTCTGTTTTTCCTAAATAAGAAACCTAATATGAAGTCTTTGAAATTGTGAACAAAGACCTTTTATTCTTTTGGCCTTCAGGCATGCATAGATACAATTGTTTTCTACGAATAACCGACGCCGCTTTAATTGGAAGATATTTAAGGTATTTATTTCAGGCACAAATGCTTACGTTGTTTGTAAGTCTTTTCAACTGCTTTGCTTGTCTTACAGCTTATTTAGGAACAAATGCTGATGTCAACATGGTTTTTTGATGATTGTGAAATACCTCGACTACACAAGATTGAATCTGTGTATTTTGAAGATAAAATATCTGCCACTGAATTTCAGTGAAGTTTACAACCTACACCACCTACGCATCTGTACAAGTTCAGTAAAGCAAATGTAACCAAAAGAGTTTCCAATCTTCTGTGTTACAATTCAGTGCAAATCTAATTAAAAATGTTTTCATATATAGCTTTTTCCTATTTAAATTGCCGCAATATCCATATTTGCTCTACATTACTATTTCCGGAGAGTTATTTACTGGTTGCACTTCAACCATTCACCCATTCAACCATCGTTGATAATATTCCAGTACAGGAATTACTTTAAACTACACATGACATAGAAACACAACTAGTTCCCTATCAGCAAATTGTTTTTTTTTTGTTTTTTCCTAAAATATTCGCATTGGCAAAAAAGTATCTGAGCCAAAGAAAATCGTAGGAGAACTTGAAATAATAACGCAAAGCTGTGTAAAACCTAACTGGTCATGCCCACGTATGCAATTTAGATTAAATCACGTGTTTGTTCGCAAATATCTGTGGATTACTTGACGTGCATTATTGAGCGAAAAAAGTATTTTATAATCTTTGGAGAAAAGCAGACTAAAACATGTTTTACCAGCAATTTTAATCAAGCTGGAGCCAGAAAGTCTATAAAAAAATATGTGCCACATAAAACATAACAGCAATTGACTCTGGGTTTTAACTTTTATTTTTGTTTAATTTTTTTTCTTTTTTTTGCTCATTTTTATTAAATAATTTAAGTAGAGTTAATTGAAGACGTGAATAAGTTATGCGTTTTAATTGTTGAGGTTAATTGGTTATCAGCAAAGGTTGCGGGCTCTGAGATGTGTCTATGCAGCGAAGTGCATGTGGAACGATTTCCTCGCTTAAATTTCAATTTCAGTTTAATTGTGCTCGGCTTTTTGTTTGAGGTGTGGCTGAAGTGTTTGTTTATTTTTACTAAAATTACACAACACAAAAATAATTAAAAATTTTTACAGATAACGATGTAAATTATTTAATCTCTTCATAATATATGTTTAAACAGTATTAGTTTTTTTTTCAAAGTACAATTTGTTTTGTTAAATTAAAATCATTTATTTTTTTCTGCTGCGGTAAAATTTCAATTAACTAAATTAGGCCTACAGATTAACGACGAACAGATATGGTAGAAAAAATATAAAAATATTTAAAAATGTAAAATAAAAACTAAAAACAAATAAATTAAAACAAAATCAAAATGCTTCCAAATAAATTAATATATATAAAAGAAAAAAAAAATAACATTTTTTCATTAAAATAATTCTTTTGTCTCGAATTTATGTCATAAAATATATTAATAGTTAATACATTCTGCTCAAAAAGTACGCGGATTTTGTAAATAAAACACACAAATTTAAATTTTATTCCAAATTTATTTTATCTCCTTCAAAATATGCTCCTTCTGAAGCGATACACATATGCCAACGCTTAACCTAATCTTCCACACACTTTTCGTAGTCCCGTGAAGGTATAGCTTTTAGTTCCTTCAGCGAATTCTCTTTTACAAATTCAATCGACTCAAAACGCTTACCACGAAGGGGCAATTTGAGTTTCGGGAACAGGAAAAAGTCGCACGGATCCAGATCTAGCGAATATGGTGCCTGAGCGATGACAATGGTGCCGTGTTTGCTCATAAAATCGCGTACAACTAGAATTTTCCATCGTAAAAATCGCTAAATGCACTTGAGGTAGTCTCAAATTAACAGCTGCAAACGAACTATTTCCGGAGAAAGATTTACAGTATTTGGTTCAACTATAAAAAGAACCGATAAGTACAACTACTTGGGATACCAGCTTAATGAGCAATGGGTTAATAGTAAAGAAATACGTGTCTGAATTGAATTGATCTTCTTTTATCAAGATAAAAAACTTGCTGTGTACCTTGAAGCTGTCATTACCGCTCAGAATAAGAATGCTACGATGCTATATATTTTCTATACTCCTTTTCGGGACAGAGACCTGGACGCTGTATGTTGCATCGATGAATAAACTCGATGCTTTTGAAATGTGATGCTATCGACGTATGCTGAAAATAAGCTGGGCAGAAAAAATTACAAATACGTTTGTACTTCGGTTTAAGACAGAATTGAAGGCAGACGTTACCTTGGAGATGAAAGATATCATGGGGCTGAAGAATTTCCGTCAATGGTTTAATAAAAGCACAAGATCACTTTTTCGAGAAGCTGTAGATAAAGTCAAAATAAAAATCATGTTAGCCAACGTTCGAAGCGGACAAGGCACCTGGAAGAAGAAGAATAATTATATTTATAATTATTTATTTATTATTTATATTTTAATTTTTTAATTTAAAGATTTATTCTATATTTATATACTATAAATAAATATTTATAATATATATACCATATGTATTGTATGGGCGTCGCTCTCCAATGTTTAAGGACTTACTTAGTGATGATAAATGCAATAAAATATAACCTTTCATAATATTTATATATTAGTATATTGTATATTAGTGTTAGTAAAATTCATAAATATTATATAAGAAATATTTGATTATATTTCTATGTCTATGTCTATGTCTATGTCAGAAATCAGATTTTTAGATACGCACCGCAAATAAATCAAAACAAATCAATTAAATTAGTATATATAATGACACCATATTCTATTTGATCATAAAAAATCACAGAAAATCTATTAATAACCCAAAAAATAAAAAAAAAACAGCAGATAAAAGTTTGATAATTTTTTTTCTATATTTCCATATGCACAATTGCAGCCTTGTCACTCAAACTGTGTATCTAACTATAATTAACCACACATGAACGCACCTTGAAATTAAAAAAAAGTTTCTAGAACTTCGTGTTTGCCTAAAACTCTGTTTATTATGAATGTTTCGGATTCATTTGTTTATCAAACACGCTTGAACTGATAACCTATCTTCCGTTTGATAAGCATTGTCAACAAATTATGTCAACGCATGCACTTGTTGTTGTTGTTGCTGCTGTTGTTGTGGTGTTATTTTTTGCTTTTAAAGTACCGCTGCCAAAAGTTTATCTGTACCGCTGTACATGCAAGTAAAATGCAGTTAAACAGGGCACAGCGTATTTAAATTACAGCGTCTCGAATGCACTTGGTAATGTCTCTGTTAACATCAGACACATGGTCATATGCCATGTAAGTCAGTCATCAAGACTGCGACCGGTTCGGTATCAAATTTAACTGCTTTTGGCTAGAAATTGTTGTTGTGTATTTCATGTTACAATTTATTTTCAGATTTATTTGTTTAATGCTATCTAGAACACGATTTTGCTTTTGTTGAAATGTTGGTCTTATCTAAACCAAAATTGATTACATTGGCTTATATTAATATCATTTTGATATAAGTGTAAATGTTTGATGTCAAATATTGTTGATCTAAATATATTGTTGATCTAAATGTATATAAAATAAGTGAATGTGATCTTAAAATCTATAAAATATAAGGAAAGCATATAAAAACCCTAATTAAATATGATTTAAACATTAAACTAACACCAGTTACATCAGTTATCAGACTGACATCAGTCTTCTTCCGGTTAAGAGGTTACGGAATTTTTTTTCGAACAAAAATTGCTGCTAAACGTCTTTCTTATAAATTTTGAAAATTTTTATCTATTTAATTCAAGACAATAAAGGACTTATTTACCTACACATACCTATAATATAGCCGCTTATGACCCAAAAAGAACTGATCAATTGTTTAGGTGTATTTGTCTCTGTTTTGAAATGTCTGTCCGCATTCGCACGGGAGCTAAGGTCCGCAAGCCGCTGGGAGGGAACAAGCAACACAACATGTGTGATTGCATTAAACGTTGAAAATATTAGCATAGGCCCTGTCGACCTCAATGTAAGCTGTCTCAGAGTGTTTATGTGGAATCTCTGTATAGTTACCTATACCTTATCCGCTGTGTAATGAACCAATAGTGCGTACAGCGAATCCTATTCCCAAGTTTTGATTGTTCACAGCCTGAATGCATGCGATTAGATTCAGTTTCCTTAGTGGAGTTTTCAAGATGAGCGTATGGTAAAAATTATTAAATATTTATGGGTTATAGTGATTGTTTTTCTTAGGATATTTTTCTTCTCCAAATTAATATATCTGGACTGCGAATAATTGATACAGCTGTCGACTTTAAAAAAACTTGTTATTGAAAATAGTTTATTATTGAAGTTAAATAGTCTACTAGAGTTGGTTTCTAAGTGTTTCGAGTCTTTTCTTGACATCACAACGGACCTCCGGTCTATGTGAGTTCAAATACTTTATTTGTTTGGAATTCTCATGATTTTGATAAAAATTATAGTGCTTAAGTAAAACTTATTTTGTATATTAAAAAAAAAGTTTTAAATAAATTGCAAGTATGTATAGTGAAAAGTATTTAAATTCTAACAAATACAAAGTTGTATGTTTTTATCTGCTTTATAATGAAACAATAAAACTGAAAGAAACAAAAGAATATTTTTCTTTTTATATTCCGGGTTGACGTCAAAACGAATTTTATATCAATTTTATTTTTATCAAAATGAATAAGCCTTAGAACGTGGTTTTATGGTAAAAATAATATTAAATGCTGAGATTTGAGTAAATAAATAGACTTAAAAACTTAATTCAAGCATGATGAACTATATTTATTTTTATTTTAATAAATCAACTATTTTGATTATTTTTATTTTAGATATTTTTTATATTAATTATTTACTATTTTAATTATTTTTATTTTAAGCATTTTTTTTATTGTCCGGAACATTAATAATATCTAACATTTCCAGCATTAGTCTACGTCTATAATTTGGCTCTTTGTTGATAATCTGTACTTCTTCAAAACTTGGAGTATGTTACATCATAGACCAATGAGCAGCTAATGCTGTTTCTTGATTATTGGGAGGGAATTGATCTACTCTTTATGTCGTGTTTGCAACCAACGATTCATTTTTTTAATAAAACAAAAACTCCAATGGACAAATTAGACACAAAACTCCATGTGGAGATGACGGGTCTAACATTATTTGTTATTTTATTTATTTTTATTTTTATTTTATTTTATTTTATTTATTTTTATATTCTTTTATTTATTTTTATTTTAATTTTTATATTTATTTTTATTTTATTTTATTTAATTTAATTTGAAATTATTTATTTTTATTTTATTTTATTAATTTTTACTTCATTTTATTTATTTTTATTTTATTTGTTTTATTTTATTTTAATTATTTTTAGTTTATTTATTATTATTTTTATTTTATTTTATTTACTTATATTTTATTTACTTTTATTTTATTTTATTTTATTTACTTTTATTTTATTTTATTTTATTTTATTTTATTTTATTTTATTTTTTTTATTTTATTTTATTTTATTTTATTTTATTTTATATTATTTTATTTTATTTTATTTATTTTTATTTTTATTTTTATTTTTATTTTATTTATTTTTATTTTATTTTATTTTATTTTATTTTATTTTATTTTATTTTATTTATTTTTATTTTGTTTATTTTTATTTTATTTTAGTTTTATTTCTTTAAATTTTTTTTTTTATATTTTATGTTTTTTTTTCTTTCTATTTTTATTTAATACATAAAATTCGATCATAAATTAAAATGAAAAATTTTTTTTGTAAAAGTTTTAATTTAATTGATTTGCAATAAGTTATTGTGGAATAAGTCTTATCTATATATAAATCAATCTATAATATTAAAAATCAATCTACTTAACAATTCAATTGGATTTGTGTAGGTTCAACATCTGTTGTTTTAACTTCGCTATTGTGGCACTTGAAGAAACCGATTCCCATAACCGAAAAGCCAATTAAAATCCATAAAACAGAAAAACTCATCCATCATTCAACTGTGAACACTTGAAAATTTTAAATAATGCAAAATATAGACTTTTATGTACACTTTTTGTACTTCTTTTGTACTTGTTGTTATTGTTGTTGCTGCTACTGCTGTTGCTATTGCTGTTGGTGTTATTGTACATTAATAATAGCGTTGACTTCATTGTTGTTGCTGTGGTTGGTCGGTTGGTTGGTTGGTGGCTTTTGCCAACTTTTATGATTCATGCTAAATATCAATTAAAAGAAATTTTTGCCGCTAACTGCAATTATAAGGTGAATGCTCCTTTCGCAAGTGTGGACAGTAAATCTAAGCACTTTAACAACACAATAATTTTTGTTTGTATATGTGTAAACATGTACATGCATTCATAAAGAAATATATTTTTGGTTATGTATGTATGTGTAAAAAAGCTTCTAAGTTAAAACTTTGCCTGTAAAGAAGCAGCGCATATAAAACAATGCCAAGAAAACAAAAACAGCGCAGCAAGCAGAGGCAGAAGCAGAAGCAGTGTAAGCATTGCAAACAAAAACAAAATGCGGCTGCAATAACAAAGAGAAGTACCACCCAATACATTAATGTATGTGCACACCAAAACATAATGAGCTTAAAAACCAAAAAGAAAAACAACATAAACATATTAATTTTATAGTTAATAAAATTAATTTAGTTGCTTGCTTTAATGCAGCAAATATTTTTTTTCTCTATGCCTTTTTATTGTGTCTAAGCACATTCCTTAAGTTGGTTGCAGTTGCTTAAGTGTCAAAATATACTAAATGAACATAAATTAATACCCCCCCTGCCTTAACGCATTCGTGTTAGAAAAATACGATAACATTTTCATGCGGCAGACCAGTGTTAAGCTTACCATTAAAAAATATTATTAAATAAAAACATAATAATTATGTTATTCTGAATAAAAAGAAGAAGATAATAGGTCCTTAAAATCTGATATATGCAGAATATACGGGGAAATTTTTTCCACAAACAATAGTGTTTTATTATAAAACAAAAAAACATTAGTTAATAATTTCTAACATTAATATATATATATAGCCATAATTTATGCGTTTACTCTAACATAATTATAGCACATTACGTATGGTAGCAAACCTAAAAATTTACACAACTCTAAGTATGACGTTGGTTTCAGGGTGTTAATTTGCGAGTCTGTGTTTTACATATAACAGGATCTAATACCTGCCAAAATCCAAAACATCTGTGTGGACAGCCAATATTTTACGAAAAATTTAAATTTATATGTTGTATATAAAAACAACTAATAAACAATATTTATTTTAAAAAATATTTATTTATAAAAAATATAAATAATAATTATAAATAAATTTATGAATCTGAATCCCCTACATCAACTACTAAAAGAAAAGTAATTAAATGAGACACTTAACATGTTCTCTTAATTGTATTTTTTTTATTAATTATAATAATTATTATTTTTCTAGTTACTGATATAACGGAAATAAATGTTCAAAACCTCTATGAATTTTTTTTAAATATGCCTCGGTAAGGAACAACACAACGATGACGACTTTGCGCAACAGTCAATAGCGGGCGATCGTTATGAGACTAAGTTCATAAATGTTATTTCTGAACATGTCAACAATAATAATACATTCTACAACAATACTTATACTGCAGATTAATAATTAAGAGAATTTCAATTTTCTTAATAACAATTTACATGCATAGTTTACTATTTTGCACTATCCACTACAAAACAATCTTAACTGTTTGAGCCTTTCATCTTATTTTCTTGATTGATAGGAATGCAGTTCAGTACCACCACTTGACTTTGATTGAACTTAATCAGTTGTTTTATCTTATATTAGAAGATTTTGTTGGACTTGTTGATTGTGTTTAAATGCTCGGGTTAGCTTAGGAGACTATCTCCAGAAATAGCACAATAGATCTTATAGGCCCCAGTGCACTATTGTCACTTCTGATAATAATATCGGTTAAATCAAAATATAAGATTATTTGTGTGCTGAAACCGTAGACTTTTGAGTATACACCTTCCTTTCACTTTTTCGATAGTAGTTACAGAAATCTATATCTGAATTGTCACAATCATTTACTTATTTAATATACTTTTGTGTATTACATTTAAGAACATTTAAAATATGAATCATTAAGATTTATGTGTTATATATAACTTACATTTTTTGTATTAGCAAATATTGTTAATTATGAAATCTCTTTATTAAAAAACTATGCAAAGGTACTATAAATATACCCTTTATATATTTAAGTCATAAGTAAAAACTCTATTTTAAGTCAATTGGTATTAATTGCTCTTATGTTCAAAAATATAATGTCTTTAATTAAATACTTGTGCTAAACAATATATCAGAATTCCATAAAGGATCAATGGCTGATTACTATATGATGATTACTATGATACTTATATTAAAATCGTTTGAACTTCCACAAGGTTTTCGAATTTTATTTATTGATTTATTTTACCACGAAATGGTATTACAAATCTGTCATACAAAATTCCTTAATAAACATATATATATTTTATATTAAACTTGTTATAGACTTAGAAATAGACTTAGAAATAAACTAATGTATGTTAAATATTTTAAAGAGTAAATTTTTTAAAAATGAATATAGTTTTTATGATTTTTTAACTCATAAATTTGTTCCTTATAACTAATGCAACATTACTAATGCAATCTTTACATATAGTACTTCCTGAATTATATTATCAGTATGAATATATGTATCTTGATAATGCATAATGGGTTCATGCACTTTGTGAAAGATATTGGTGTTTGAAAATGTAGGTAATATCAATTCCTTATCTAAACGATATCAACATGTGCTTTGAATTGAGAAATATAGGTATGTTCTAGTGTCAATGTTATAGGTATGTGCCATAAGGTTCTTTCCTATGTAAGGCATATAAGATAAATATATTGACTTAGTGAAATATACACATATGTATGTATGTAGTATGTAGAGCATATGTAATTTCTTAAGAGTGCAGTTAAGTGCATATTTAATATTTATTATCTTTTGTTAAAATCATTTAATGCAATTTTAAAACTTCAATATATTATTGTTAACACACACTTAATAAAATTATCTGTAAAATATATACAGTTTATTATTTAATAGTTTTAAGTGATAAACAAACAAAAAAACTTAACTAAAATTAAAATATTAATATTTTTTTTCTGTTTATTATATAAGTTATTGGGAAAAATTATAAAACTAAATCAGCTGAGATTTTGAAATTAAAGAACAGATATTAGATAAATTAGAATATATTTTGGACTTCGTATGCAAATACTTAGTAAGTTTCAAAATATAACTGGATAAAAACTTTGAAATCTACTTGATATGATAAGGAGTAATAATGCATTACTCTTCAGAAATTTTTTAAATATTTAATTAAATTAATTAATTTCTTTATTATTAGTTTCTAATCAAATTAATTGATTTCTAATTAATAATTTAAAAAATTAATTTTGTACTAGTGAATATTACAAAAATTGTTTTTTCTTTAAATCTAACTAAGCACTTTCTAATCAATTAATTAACTAATTAATTTGTTAATTTACTAGTTTCTTGTTAATTTGTAATGATATTAAACCCAATCATTAATTTTTTAAATAGCTTATTTTATCTATAAGGAACAAGTGTTCTGCCAATTCCAAAGCTCTGCTTCATTGAGTGCCAACTCCTGTTAATTTTTATCTATTCACTTCTAAAAATCGAAAATCGATGCAATGGAAAATCTTTGTGATGGCCCGATACTCTTTTTCGCCATAACGACTTTTGTCATTTCATGGTAAATTTCTACGTTAATTGTTTCTAATTTTTGTTTAAAATATTTTCAGTCTTAGATATATTGTACAGTAGTAACTCGATTCCTCCACGTAATGAAAACTAAACTCGATGCAAGTGTTAAAGATGTTAGTACCAAAATTTTATTTTTCATTTAAAATTTAAAAAGATCTGAGCTTTTTATATTTATTGTTTAAGTTCAAGTAATCATAAAAAAAGAATTTTTATTTATATTATGTAAAATAATTGCACATGCTATTTTTATATTCTAATTAGTTACAAATGACTGAATTATTTCTCTTGTCGACATTAAACAATTTTTTTTATACAATTTAAAAAAATTGTTTTTTTCTTATAATTTAAAAAATTGTTTACAGTAGAAATTTTACACTTGCACAAATGTTTTCAGCTGTCAACTTCTTAGAATTTAATTTCGTATCCTTCTTCTATAATTTCTTTATCTGCCTGGAAATAATTCTCTTCATCTCAGAACACAAAAAAAAAGTATCTTATGTTTGAGTTGAAACTTGAACAAAACAATCTATGTTCATACATTGCCTCCTGGTGGTAAATACAAAAACAGAAAAAAAATAAAATAATATAAAGCAAACTGCAATAGCAGCAATAGAGCAAGAAACAGCATCAGTACGGATTGCAATGATTCATCCAACAATTCCGTATGTGAGCCAGTATGGTTGACTGCATATTGCAATAAAAAAAGAAAAAATAATAAAAAACATTAAAATTATATAAAAAATTATCAGAAAAAAATAAAAATAAAATTGCATTTAAGCGTAATTTATACATAGAATGACTGACTGCATTTGCACGATTTATGTAATAGCTAAAAGTGATACTAAAATCTTTATTTTATAAAAATTAAAATACATTCGAGTCAAAGTGAATAATGAACTTCAATATTGTAGTACATATGTACACTCGTATGAGATCATATGTGTATATATATATATATGATAGGTATGTGATATATGTATAAGTATAGTAAAAAGAAATTCATTATATTCCCAATAGATACAAATAGTTATCTGTATCTCGCATTGTTGAAGTCCGGTCAGGTTACGCTAGATGGCATTAGGAAGTTGAGACAGTTAGGTAGTTGATTGACTCAGTTTTGTTTGAGCGAACATCTAAGATGGACACTTGCAAAGAGAAAATACATCAAATATTACAGTTTTTGTTTAATAAAGACGAAAATGCAAGCCAGACAGAATAGGCTAAAAATATGAATAGTGTTTATGGTCCAGATACTGTAATCCGTTCCGTTTCCGGTAATTTCGATGTCAAAGACACACCACGCACTAGAAGACCAATGGTCGAAAATATTCATAAAATCATGAAAATTGTCAAGTTCGATCGTCGTATAAGTACTCGAGCACTTTCGATTGCTCCATGTGGAACTATTTGAGTATTGCCAAATACAAAAAGAAGCTCGATGGGTGCCACATGAGTTAACGCAATTAACCTCATGGACCAAATTTCTATCTGCGAATCGCTACTGATTTGCAACAAAATCGAACCATTTCTGAAGCGGTTGCCAAAGCAACTGGTGGCGAAAAGTAGATCACTTACAAAAACGACAACGTCAAGCGAAAACGGTTATCGTCGAATCGCAGTACCCCGGCTGAAATGGTGGCCAAGCTAAGATTGATGATCAGAAGGGTTTTATTGTGGGTTTGGTGGGATTGGCAAAGAATCATCTACTATGAGCTGCTCTTCTACGGCTAAACTTTTAACTCGAAATTGTACTGTTAACAATTGGAACGTCTTAAGAAAGCAATTGCCCAGAAACGGTGACTTACTCTCTCTTCGCTTCAAGAGAGGCTTGTGAAAATCGATTGTCTCAAAGAAAAGGTTCGACTTATGGAGACTTTGAGTTAAAGAATTTGTTTTTAATTCTATAAAATTTGCTCTCTAAACCCTGTTGCACTCTATTTAGTTCCAGTTATAGAAAATTCGAGTTATAGAAGTACTTTATTATATATGGGATATTTTTTAATTTTTAATTTTCAAATAATATATAAGTCTTTGTCATTATAAATTTTTTTTAAATTTTTTTCGCTCTTTTTTATTTTATTGTATTTTTATTTATTCACATATTAATGTTTTTTTTTTATATTGCTAATCTTTGTTTTAAATTAAAGGAAGAAATGCAATTTCAAATTAAAATAAAAGTTTTTAATTTCCATTTGAATTAAATGAAGTTTTGTCTGTGCTGGAACTTTAATTACTTCCTCCGTAATGAATGAGCTTTGAATGGAAATGACTGACGGAGTTCAAATGAGATTACGTGAGATATGAATCCTTTGTGCTTTGTATCTGACTTCGGCGTCTGTTGTGTTTGTAAATAAATTTTCATCTATAAGCTACTACCTTTGAATTGCATTGTTGTTGCATTGTAGTTATCTGCCTGCATTTACTCCACTTTGCGCTAGTGAAATGCATTACATTTTTCGCATGTCATGTCAGCTTGTCAACGCAGTTGTGCAATTCTCCTGACAACTGTTTTTAATGGAAAATCAATCAATCCAATTTCATCCATAGACATTTTTCTGTTATCGTTTATAGATTTCAACAGTATTTACCGATTAAAAACGATTATTGAATGCCGTTATTGTAAACATTATCAATATATTAATATCGTAATGATGTGTTTCCGCAAGAATTAAAAGAAATTTTTAAATTCCTTAATTATTGCCACATATAAATTAATTTTCTTTGTATTTTATTTTATTTTATTTCACTTTATTGACTTCTGTTTCCAATATTTACACATTGGGAATGAGTGTTTCCTTCTTCTTTGCAGTGGATTTGATGTGACACGATTATCTAAGAAGAAATGTAGTTCAGTGCAAAATGAAATGATGAAGAGGAAAAGAAAGCTTCCGTTTGAAATGCAAAAAGTAAATTAAATTTTAATTAAATATATATTAGCTCACCAAATAAGGAAGTTTTTTATAGCAAATTATAATTACAAGGTAATAAATTTTAATTAGAAAAATAAATTTGAGATATAATTATAATATCTTATGTTAAAGTTAGTTATGAAGATAGAAAACTGTTGACTAATAGATAATTATTAGTTAAATAGTAGTTAACCACAACAAAATAGTTTTATTTTATTTTAATTGAGTTTTTTGGCTGACAGTCTTTGGAAATACTCGTTGGTTTCATAAATCGGTAAACAACCATTCGACGACAAGCACACCCTTAACACTCTTCTTCGTCATGTCTTAGCTGGGTCTCCAGGCCGGTAGCCACATTGTGGATTCTAGCATAGGGATTGTTTTGTTATATAGGATACTGCTTTTCTAAGCATGTGGTTAATCCACTTCCATTTTCTTTTTCTGATTTCAGTAGCACTTGTATTTGTTTTGTGCGTTCCCATAAATCAGTATAGGATATGTGCTCCGGTCATCATATTTTCAGTAATCTTCCTAAGCATTTGTTTATGCATACTTGGATGCGCAATTGAATAGAAACCGTGTTTAGTGCTTAGTGCGAGTGCTTATTTGGTTAGATATTCACACTTTGTTTAAGTGCCCGAGTGCTGACTTGGTTTTACTTAGTCCAGTCGAAACGTCTTCTTCAGCACCACTTTTATCCGTGATAATGCTGCCCAAATATGTAATTAATTTTACCTGCACAACGGCATCATCACTAATTCTGATGAATGTAGGATCCGGAATAGTGTAGCTGCTGCACATTACTTTTGTTTTTTCGTGGCTTATGTACAGGCCGGCATTGAATGCACAGGAAGTAAGCGTGTCAATTTTGTTCTATAACTCCCAATTTTTATTATTTAGGAGACAGAAATCGATTGCATACTCAACATCGCTAAGTTTGCTTAAGGGTGTCCATTGTATTCCGGTACTATCGCTTCGTGCAGAACGTATGATGTCATTGAATGCCAATATAAAGAGCTTTAGGGGCAATATATAATATATTTTTATTAACCCCAAAGGGTTTGGATAACATTCCACCATGGTTAGCACTACATTACGAGAATTCGTTGTACAATATTTTTATAATGTTTAAAATTTTAACAGGAACACCTCGTCTTGTGAGGGTATTCCATAGGAACTCTATGCAAGCTATCAAAAGCATTTCTGAAGTCAATGAAAATATTGTAAACTGATGTCCTGAACTTGAAATAAGGAAAATGTTAATTAGATCAATACAGTCACGGTTTGGCCGATTATTTTTCTCGTAGATTATCGTCAACTGTACCTAAATGATTAAATTAATTACTATAGTTAATAAATATTTTATGTATACTGAACTGTGGTGATATCGGCATGATAAATACACCTCTACTCTTATGGTTAAATTTTATTTATTTTATTTATTTACAACATTTTGTGTAATGATTAGTCATCATGAAGTCAATAACTGCAGCCAGAATAGCATTGTTAAACACGGTGTTTTGCGTAACTTGTCAAAAAAGTATCCGTGGTAAGAAATCGAATCATATTGATTGCCAATTCATATAATCTATATCAAAACTATAATAAGATCTGTTGTATGGTTTGTGGCATCATATTGTTACATTCACATATCTCTCACATTCATAACTTTACTTACACGCAAATAAATGTTAATCAAGTGGCTCTTGCAACCGAAATTGATGAATTTTTATTACAAAATATATTTATAGTATTTTTGTAGGTTTATTCCACGATCTCCTTTCAAATAATACTAAATCTTGCGAAGGAAGTGTTGTGTGTGCTAAAATGCGCTTATGAAGCAACTTTCTTTTTATACGTAAAATATATATTATTTAAAAAGTATTTAATTTCAAATGTATTATTTATTTAATAGTGCACACACACATTTTATTTAAGACTGAGACTCTTATAGCGTGGCTAAAGAATAAATTTAGTAAAGTGCAATCGTATTGCAATCGGATTGCCGCCGCATAAACGCATTCTAATTTTTCCAATTTTATATTTGAAATACAATATTTCTACGCTTGAATTGTTGTGCAAATAGTGCATTACATTTCTTCAACATAAATTTATGCAAGATACACACATGAAGCTGACAGATGAAATATATATCTTTCCGCCGCATGGCTGGCATCTTCTCATACTTGAACTTGCCTTGCTGTGGTGCATAGCTTTTACTCATGCACAATTTCACGCACTAAGATTTTTAGATTTTTTGTATCGGACAAGTAAAGACAGACTTTTGAATTGAAATAGCATTGCTTCAAAGTAGTGCAGATTTTATGAAAAAAACTTAATACTTTTTCATTTTTTGAGTAATTTTCTTTTTATATTTTTTATTTATTTTCATTTATTCGCTTCTCACACTGGAGAATAGTTTCGTTTGTGGAACTAAAACTATTGTCTTGAGATTTTCACACTCAGATAACGCAAATAAAATTTGTTGAATTGACTTAAGTTTCAAGAAAAGTTCAGAAAAAATAAAATTTTCTCAAAAAAAAAACAGAAAGAAAAGATTATAAAATTTGTATCTATGAAATTTATGCAAAGAGACAAACGTGCACGTTCACTCGTTTAAATGCTGTTAAAACGCACTTTACTGCATGTAGAGATTTTGCTCTTTTCTCTCACTAATAGTTTTAAGTTTTATTTTTTTAATTTAGTTTTAAAAGTTTGCATCAATTTAAGCTACTTTTAAACTTGTGTTGAAAACTTTATTAATTCGAATTTATTTTTTTTAACTCATTTTTTTCTATTTTCTTCTTGCAGACTAAAAATGAAAACTTTAAGTTGCTGAAACCAACGTAAGGTAAGTTAAGTTCAGCTCACTTCAGTTCACTTTTGTTTTAAAATTTATCTATACTTACATATCTTTCCTTTATTTTATCAATTTTTTTTTTGATATTTTGTAATGATTTTAATTTTATATTAAAATCATAATCATTACGAAATATCTGCGAATCAGCAGAGTGTGCAGTTATTTGTTAAACAGCTTTTTGCTGAAGCTACTGCTACTGTATCTCAACAAACTTCGAAGCGATTGTTTTTTGCCCTCTATCTTGTGCAACATAACAACGAAATGTGACATGTTGCAAGCCAGTTCCCAACTAACTAGAAATAATCGTAAAAATAAATCGAACTCCACAAATGTAAACAAAAAAATGCACGAGCAATAATAATAAAAAAGTCAGATATTTTTATTTTCCCTTCTAGTTTATGCAGATTTTCTACACTATTTCTTCAGCTAAAAAAATGATTCTTTTTTATAAAAAAAAGCCGAAACTCGCTGTTTGCTGAGCTCAGAAATACGTTCCGTACGCGCTGCATATGTGCTTTTGTTGCATTTGCTGCATATGTGCATTTGCTGCTTGCATTTGCTGTGCTTGCCTCTTGTTTATTTATTGTGCCGCGGTTAAGCAGTTTTTATTTGTTGCAGCTTTTGCTGCAACTGCGCTACTTTGGCAGTTAATTTATTTTTCGTTTGTTTAACGCAAATATTTTTTTCTTATCAAATAGATATTTACATATTTTGTGCTTTTTATTGCAAGTCTAAATATGAAATTGCAATTTATTAGCAATTTTTGTGCATTACGTAGTTTGATGTATGGAAAATGCTCTTCATAAATGCTGTAGTGTAGTTATTTGTTGCTTTAATAGTAATAAAAGAAAAACATATGTAGTATGTGTAACTAAAATCGACCTTAACTACATATTTAAAAGCGGAAAATTAATGAGTTTATTATATGCTTCATTAAATTGAACATTTTTATATTGCAATAATTATTTAAGAAATATAAAAAATTAAATTATCTTAAGTTTAAATTCGTAAAGACTTGTGGTTTTATTATCTTTTCTTCGCAATTGCCGACGTTTCGAATTTTTTTTGTTTTTCAATTTCACCTTAGGGCTTCAAAGTTAAACTTTGAGTTTTTTTATCTTTGAGAATTTATATATACTTTGTTTACAAAGGCTTTACAAATTATAAATATAAGCAAAAACTGTGAACTTCAAAACATTTACAAATATTTTTTTAAAGTTTTTTATTCAATACTTGTTTGATTTTTGTTTTTTACATATTTATACATAATATAAAATCTTCTTATCATTTTATGTACATATTTTGTACATATTTTATTATAATATTATATCGAATCTGCAAGAATAAAAATTTTGTTTCAAAGTAATCAGTGAAGAAACCAAGCATTCAACATTAAATATACAAATATATAATATAATTTTATATAAAATAAGATATATATACAATAAATAATAATATATAATATATATCGTAAATAAATAAATAAATATTTGTCGGCAATATGTATATATACATTTATTATTATTATTATTATAAATATATAAATATATTTATTATTATAAATATATAAATATATTTATTATTATTAATATATATATTTTATTTTATATAAAAAAATATATTATATATTTTTATATTTTTTGTTAAATATTTGGTATTTATTGATTCCACTAAAATAGAGTTCTTATTTTTTCGAATTCGGTTTAATTCTGCAGAATTCAAATCATTGACTGATTGACGATATATAACAAATAATGTTTATATATATATATAATATATTTAGCTTTCATTATTTTTGACGTCCATTATATTAATTATTAATATTTCAGTTTTAAATTTTTGTTTTCGTTATTGTTAGCTGGCACTTTGCCTTTCATATATTGCCATTTTCAAAGATACTTTTTATTGTTTTTAACTGTAATAAATTAATTTTTTTTACTACGAGTAACAATATGTTTCTATTGAATCTAACGATAACACTTTTAGAATCTTAAAAACTGATAACATTATATTACAAATTATTTTATAAATGTACATACTACAATGAAATATAAAAATCATTTGTAAATAATTTTAAGGAGTCTCTGTATAGGTACCCATGATTTATATACTAGATATCACGACGCGTAAGTTGAAGTGACCAGGATAATCTTTAGGAAATCAGAAAGGCAGGTCTAACCGGCAGATTGACATGATTTTCCAGTTTTAAAACATATTTTTGTCTTATTCTCTCGAACTCCACTTTAATCATCGATATTTCTAAATCAATATATATGCTTTCGTTGCTAGTATACCAGGGTGCACCAGTTATCATCCTTAGAATCTCAGCTTAAGCTCCTTACAGAATTTGTGTGCTTGACTAACAGTCATTGCTATATATCTGTTAGCCATATTGCAAATCCTGACTGGCTTAATGACTTGGTTGTATAGCAAGACTTTATACTCAAAATATAAGGGAGATTAACGCCCGATTAGGTTGCGCTTCATTTAAGTTCTTATTGTGTCGATGTCTTTCTACCAAGTCAGCAAGCCTTTGTCAAGGTGAATACCAAGGTACGTCTCTGTTTGTATGTGGTACTACAAGTCCGTTGAGAGTGATAGTTGATGGGGAGGATCTGTAAAGAGAAAATGTTATATGATAACTTTTTTGTTTATTGAATTTAATTTGCCATAGTGATAATCACCTTTATACAAAAATCTTTCTACTTCTTTCTGCAAATGATTTTGCAATTGACTGGAAGCGATTGTGGCATTTTTAATCGGCACAAAATAGGTGTATTGTCGGCAAATGTTAACAAACAACAAATTAATTAATAAATAATTTATAAATTAAATTCTTTACTGTAATTTTCAAAATTCTTCATTTTTATACCAAACAACAGATCAAGAGTCTTACTAAAACAATAATAAAATTGTGCTTTGTTCAGCAAATAAGCTTCATAGGTAATTTCCAATGATAAATACTTGAAGGTAAAAGTAAATAATTTAAAATTATTTATTATCATTTATACATAAAATAAACTATTGAATAAATAAATTTTATATCGTAATCCCTAGAATTCTTGAAAATTATTCTCCCTTAATCCTACGTTAAGGGAAGTAATAATGTTCATGTCAAAATCAAGTTTCGGTAAAATTGTGTTTGAACTCAAATAAATTAATATTAGTAATATAATAATGGATTTGTATCTATAACCACACTGTCATCTCGTTCAACTTACCAGAAAGTATAATAAAATTTTGTTATGACTTAAATTAACTGTCAGCAATTTTAAATTTGCTGATTTATGAATTTTGTGTTTTCGTGACAATTCTAAAGAGCAATTGCATTAAGTAAAGTGTCAGAATCATTTTGCAATGAACTTTAAATATAGTTTTATAGACGTACGTTTAAATATATATAATTTTTGCTCTGCAGAAGTGAGTTTCTGACTCATTCTCGGCTTTACTTTTCTTTATGACATATTAGTTTCAGTTGAGAAGCGGCGCATTTAAAGTCTCAAAATCATCAAGAAATGTCAACGTGAATCTGCATACGGATTTGCATTTATTTTCATAATTTCCTATGCAATTTTTATTTATTTTTGAAATTCGCATATAGGCAAGCATTAGCAGGAAAAACAAATATCTTTTCCTACAGCAAATGCGAATTTGCCTTGTAATTTTGGCGTGGCTGCTCTTTAATGGCTTTGGGAGCAGGAAGGTGCTAACTTTTGCATGCCTCAGGACCGTTCAAATTTGGCTCTTTGCCATTGACTTGTTTACCGGTGTTGTCATTTTATTGCTATTTATTATTTATTTAAGATATTTTTTTACTTTTTCAGTTATTCAGTTTTTCCTGTCTTGGCTCATAAATTTATTTTGCACACTTTTTTGTATGCGAAAAGTTAAAATATGTTTTAGGTGAAGTTTTTACTACAACTTCATATCGATCGTAAAATCATGCTCGAATGAAAAAAAGTATTTATTTATTTTGAAAATTAAAACCTCAGAAAACAATTGTTTTTACCATTTTTCTTTTTTATTTGTAATATTTTATTAATAATTTGTTCCGTAGAAATCAGTAAAAATCTTATAAATCCTATATTTTTTTTTTGTGGATTCAAAACGTCTTTTTCTTTAGCTAATTGAGGAGGACTCGTCCTTCTTCCACCACAACTAACTAACTAAATCCTATAAAAATAAAACTTATAAAAGTAAATAAAATAAAAGTATCTTGTGAATTATTAACTCAAATTTAATCACAAGCCAGACATACATTAAGACTGAAAAGTTTTCGGAAATTCTCATTTAAAATTCGCGCGCTGTATATTTTTCGATATTTTAAGTTTATGTAGTTTGGCAGCACTGTCCTTAATTACTATGCCAAAAATGAGCGCGATCTGTCAGACAGTTCGTTTACGGCAGCTGTTGAAACCAGTTCACCTCAGTAGTGCGTTGCGAAATGTCTTCGACGGTCGTACGACCGTCCTGGAAGGCTTTGTACCACTCATAAACTTGAGTTTTCGATAAAACTGATTCCCCATAAGCCTTTTGTAGCATTCGCAACGATTCTGCACACGAAATTTCGTTCGAAACACAAAATTTGATGCAAACTCTTTGTTCAATATTTTTTTCCATTGTTTTTTTCGCAACGCCCTACTGAGGTGAACTGGTTTCAACAGCTGCCGTAAACGAACTGTCTGACAGATCGCGCTCATTTTTGTCATATTAATTGTCCTTAATTGCTGCCAAACTACATAAACTTAAAATATCGAAAAATATACAGCGCGCGAATTTTAAATGAGAATTTCCGAAAACTTTTCGGTCTTAATGTAATTTAACATATATAATATATATAATTCAATATAATAATTTAATTCTACATCAGTCAATTGCTTTGCTCGCTACCATGTTTTTGTTCATGCACCTGTTGGGTAGCTGTTCTGCGGACTCTATCAGAATACTTGTCTAGTTATGTTGTTTAGAGATCCAATATACCACCATTTACGCTTTCTGATTATATATACATTGGTTGCGCTTATAAGGTTCACAAGTCCTCATCGGAAATTCTCACAGGTCAGCATAATTTAAAAATGCAATATCCGCGTTTATTGATATAGGCTTTTTTAGGAGCCTTAAGCTCTCTTCCACATTATGGATATATAAAATAGTACAGATTTAACACCTTTGTGTTGAACAGGTATAATTTTGCCCTTAGATTTATTTGGCTAAACCTCTAGATATTAGAAAGTTAATCAAAAGCAGCTCTAGTCTTATATATTCTTACAAAGTTACCTTATTGTACATTGCTGAGACAGCATTATTTCTAGTATATTAATTATCACACTCAGAAAAATAATTTGTTTGATTTAACCAGATTTTAACTAAATCTAAGGTTTAAAAAAAAATTACTCGATGCTTCATGTTGGCTCACCCATACCACTCGTTGGTTTTCATATCTTCTTTACCACATTAGCTAAAATTTTTTTATTATAAAATTATTATTAAAATTTTATTTATTATAAAATTTTAATAAAATAATCAGGTAAATATATCTAGTACTAAAAATGCGGTTAGAGCATATTTTTCTAAGTGCAATGTATAACGATCGTAAATATATTATCGTATTAATATTACGAAATCGTTCCTTAAATGAAAAGATAGGTAGGGACGATGTAAAGAAGTAGCAACAAAGGATTTCTTTACAATAAGCTGGAAAGATTTTTTGACTTAACAATCTTCATAATTTTTAGGGATAGGTTTGAGGGTGCCATAAGCAGCCGCAATAGTTGATGAACGTCAGTATTTCACGTATGTCTATGTTGAAGATAAGAGACGTCCTTTATGCGTATAATGTTCTTTATTAAATGATTGGTTAGAGACTAAATTTACATGTACTAACAGAGTAGTAAGAGAGGTGAGCATTATCAATATTAAGGTTATTACTTATTTATAGATTAAGATGACCATATTACAATGTTTAAATATTTTAAATTTTTTTAAAATCATTTTTCGATTTTTTTTAACTTTTTTAAAACAAATCGATATTTCTTTTAAAGTAAATTATTTTTATTTTTCTATTATGACTGTACGAACTTTACTTCAACTTCACTACAACAGGTGGTTTATTATTTTTAAAAATGGTAGCCTCAGGTATTCATCTGAAAGATATTTATGCATCTCACGTATAAGTAAATTCTCCGCTGTGACATATATTGACATTTTTATTATGTATAAAAAGACTTTTTTTATTAAAAATAAAATAATTTTTTTTATTTATTAATTATATTGTATAATTATTTTTTTTTCTTGCATATAAAAAACTATATATTGAAAGTATTTAGTACTCATTTAAATATAAAGTGATAATGAAAAGTTGTAGAAATTGTGTAGAAACACTAAAAAGTTGCTTGCAACGAAAATGTCTAATTTAACTAAAAATTGTATTTCTGTAAATTTTCCTTTGTCAGTTTTCATCTTCATTTGATGTGATTGTATCTAAATTCATTTTACACTTATTTTAATTTATTTTGCTCAGCAGTCTTGTTTTAATGTCGTACTTTATGGGTTTTTCGCACAACCAAGCATATGATTTATAAGCCTCGGAAATAAATAAATTTTCTGCTGAAAGGCTTTATTCGAGAAGTACAGAATAAAATTTAGTTTTTTCTCTGTCATTCACTCCCTTAGTACTTTTCCTGGCACTCCGTCCTCCTATGCCGCGATTGCAGAAGTGCGCGGAAAGTGTTGCTTTCTATTTGAACGGGTTGTGCAATTGTCGAGCATTTTCATTTTATGTTCTGCGGTTTGAGATACAAAATGACAGCTGACAACTGCGACTGTTTGATGTGACACAAATTGACATTAAATAATATAAATTTCCGTGACTTGTTTTATTTTACTTTATATTATTGTATTTTATTATTATGTATTGATCGTAATTTGGTTTTTATGATTTTTGGTTTTATTTCTGCAGTACATATTGTATATATTGTATATTTAGCAACGAAACTTTAACAAAATGTTGTAATTTCTTATGTGACTTTTTATACGATTTTTATTGTAATTTTATCGTAATTTGCAAGACAAATGAAATGCATATTTAATGTTACTTTTATAACCTTTTCAAAAAAAATTTTTTTTAACTCGATTTTAGTTTAAAAACTGTTTATTTTTTATAGCCACAAAACGAAACTGGTTTGTATTTAATAAGCTCAACAGTTTATGTGTTGCTTAACCTTTGTTTGAAGTCTTTTGCCTTTTAATGCAAAAGTCATAAATAAAATTCAAATCAACGAAATGTTGTTTATTTTATGTTTTGAGAAAATGGTAACTTTTAAATTGTAATATATCATTTTGTCTATAAATATTTGTTAATTTACCTCAGCTAATTTAGTTGAGGCAAAATGGCAACGCAAGATTTTACAAGAAAACACAACTAACCAATAAAAAAATGAAAGCCAAGAAGTGGTCAAACGGTCACAAAACAGTCATGGAAACATAACTCAAATATCTGAAAAATGTTAAAGAGAATTTGTTGTTAATTGAAAATTTTTTATCTGCAACAATAAAATAATTCCAAAGCGACATTCAATGGAAACTTTCTGTAAAAAAATGTTTGCTGCAACTGTGGATATTTAATTTTATTTTAAAACTCAATTCAAATGGTGCATATCTGGATTCGATTTCAATTTTAAACTAATTTATGTTTTTTAAAATTTATTATAAATTTTAATTACATTCATCAAAAGTTATTGAAATTCTTTTCAAGTTTTATGTGTTTTGCAATAAAAAAATAATAATGCATATCTGCTTTGATATGATATTCGATATTTTCCAAATTCCAAACTAATCGTTTTATAAATAGTGAAATTGTTTTAAATGAAAATATTTATTAATTACACTAAAATATCTGTTACTCAAATTAAACAGATATTTATTTGAGTAATAAATATTTTATTTATTTGTAACAATAATTTAAATATTTATTTATAGCAACAAACTAAGTATTTATTTATAACAATAAATTAAATATTTATTTATAACAACAAATATTTCATTTGTTTATAACAATAAATATTTTATTAATTTATAACAATAAATTTAATATTTATTTATAGCAATAAATTAAATATTTATTTATAACAATTAATATTTTATTTATTTATAACAACATATTAAATATTTATTTATAACAATAAATTAAATATTTATTTATAATTATTTATATTTATTTATATTTATTTATAATTATTTATAATTATTTATATTTATTTATATTTATTTCTACTTATTTTTATTTATTTCTATTTATTTATATTTGTGTATAATTATTTATATTTATTTATATTTATTTATATTTATTTTTATATATTTATATTAATTTATAATAATAATTTAAATACTTTTTAATATTTATTTAAATTTATTTATATTTACTTATGTTTATTTATTTATTACAATAAATATTTTATTTATTTACAATAATAAATTATATATTTATTTATAAATAAACTGTAATTGTTGTTTGAAATTAACAAATAAAATTAAAAATTTTTTATTTTTGTATTTTTTTCTATTAGCTAAAGAAGTACAATGAAACATATTTTAAATATTTTAACATATTTTTTTATTTACATTTTTTTTATATTAGCTCAAGTACTATAATATAAAAAAATTAAATTTCCAATTTTTTATTCTATAGATTATACTGTTTAAACGTTTGCAACTATATATATAATAAAAATATATATATAAAATATAAAATTTTTTCGAATTTGTTTATCGATCTGTTTTTTTATAATGGTTTTCATATATTTTTTAATAAGGGTATAAACAATTCAACGTTTATATTTATTTATTATATTCTATATTTCAACTCTTCTTGAGAGACATCATCAGGATCACGATCTAACTTAAATTAATATAATTAAAACTATATAAATTTCATTCTATCGTCTATATTGAAATGTATTATATATATAAAATATATATAAAATTTGTTAAGATATTTCCAAATCAGCTTGTGAGATCTCAGATACTATATAAGAGAGATTCTTTTTAGCATACTTTTGCAGTCATATCTTTTCCAAACGAGAACTGATATTTTTTTTCCCTCTTCTTATTTTGTTTCTCTGCTATTTTGGGAAGAAATCTAAGTATGTTAATTACTTATAATGGAACTAAAGATTAATTTTTGTTTTTGCATGATTTATATATAAATTTGTTTCAATAAATCATTTAAAACTTTTTAAGGGTTTTTTAAGTGTATTGTTTTTAGGTGGATATTCCTACATTTGGTATATAGGTATATAGGACCCGCAAGCTACCAATAAGAATTTTTTTGTTTTTAAAAGCCTGAAATTAGCACAGTTTACGGCACAATAGTACGAAAAAACTACAACATTTACTATTATTTTGTAAAGTACCCTAATCATATTACAGTCTTATAACGTGGGGCAGCCCCTAGACCATACCTATAACATTAAGGTTATGATTTACACATGATAACCATAATTTAATAAAAAAATGATTCACCCAGTTTCTGTTTCAGTCATTTAGGCTATTGGTGAGAATAAGTAGGCCTGTCGATTGAGCGAACGTTCTTCTATCTATCGCCAATATCGTTCCCCTATTGATTGACTATATTAAGTAACTTCTCCACTAACTGTAAGCCCAAACAGAACTCATATTTTTAATTATCTACATGTATTCGTTTATTTATTTTTTGATGAGATTTCTTAGCAATCGCGTAGAAAGTTATTGATTGATAATAGGATTATTAGTATGAAGATAATTAAATCTTCTACAAATATGAGAATTTTTTTATGTCAATATACAATATACAATACAATATACTATTTTTATAATAAATTACCAATAATTTTATAATTTTAATTTTTTATAATTTTAACTAAAAACTAAATCCTTTAACAATTATTGAAATTGCTTTAAACCCACATAAACAATTTACATTTCTAGAACGTCTGTACTTCTAAAATAGTTTTGCTGTCATATTTCATTATAATCTGAAATATTTGCTTCTAAATAAACTAAATATTTGTTATTTTATTAATAAATAGAATATGAGTTTTTAATTTTATTCAGTTTTATCTTTTTATTTTTTTATTTATAATAAAATATTTTATTTCAGTTTTATCGACTTCATCAACAAAAACAAATAATTTATTGAATAAATTTCATTGTGTGAAGTTTATTTAACTGTTTATGAATTGATTATTTATTTTGTTATTAGCTTACTAAATTTTATGTTTATTATGTTTTTTTATTATCACAACTAAATTGTAATAAAGAAACCAAATTTGAAAAATACTTTTCTAAATACAATAAAATCCATTTAATTCCATTTGAAGCAAGTATTAAAAATGTTATTGATATTTTGAGTTTAAAATACATTTTTAATCTATAAATTTATTTATTATTTTTATTTCAAACCACAACTATATTATTGCAATTTTATTAAACTATTCTATTAGTACTGCTTTTTTTTGAGATTTAAGTTATTTCCTCATATTGATTTATTGCATTATTTTACTAATATTCAATTTTTATTATTTAATATTTTTTTTGCTCATTCTTTTAAAAATACTGTTAAAAGTTTTAGGAAATAGATAAAAAAATTTTTCACACTAGTATCTAATGTTTATTAATTTTTATGTGTGAAAAATCTAAATAATATGACATATGACACCTGACATTGCATTTAAGTTGTGGAGGCATAAATTTTACAATAAAACCGAATGTAAAGGGTATCATATAGTAAAGTGTCATATGCTACTATAAAAGGATAAAATTTTATTATCATTTGCAAGTACCGCCAAAGGTTAATTTAAAATTTTATGGCTTAATGAATTAATTTTATTGCAACTATAGTCAACCGTTACCAGTGAACATTTTAAAGATTTAAACATTTCAACTGTGGTCAGATAGTCATTTATGAAAAGCAAAAATAGTATGAGTGTTGTACTACAGTATGGCCCAATTGAACTGCAACGTATCAGATCGTAGTACGAGTATTTAAATTTTATATTTCAGTTCATACAAAAAAAAAGTTTAATAAACACTTGCATTTTTAAATTCAAATACCCAACATTATGGTATTTTTCAGGTACTGACCTTACTTTGCAAAACGCATCACATTAGGAAGTCGAACAGGCTTGCATCTGATAACTGCGGAAATATTTTGCGGTCAATATTAACTGCAAATCGTTATTTTTAATCCATTGTGGATTGACATGTGCTGTATATGACGATGTTATTAGCGCACCTTCCGAAACTTTTTGGTAGTAGGCATCTGCTTTACCCGTATCATCGGCTATCATAGTCACCAAAATGATTACAACCAATTTAAAGAATTTGAATTTCTAAGCTCTTCTCTAATCTGTCTTTAAAGTAAACTGCATCAATTTGTTTATTTGCGAAATATTCTATTGGTATACTTATTTTGTTTACTTTATCATCAACTCCAATTAATCATTGTTCTTACCTAAACCACCTAACCACCTATCACAAAGGGTACATAGTCATTATATATTATTAGCGGAACTCTATCAGGAGTATAGACTTGTTATCTAGAATCTCCAACTATTTCTAACTCTAACAATTTAACGAAATTTATTTAAAAATTTCCTAGTTTCATTTGTTATCGTTCTTCTCCAGGTGTTATATAGTCTTCGTCTGTGTCTGTTGCCTTGGGGTTTCATTGAAGTATTGCGTGGCATATTTCATCGTACGGCTTTTAAAGAGTGTGGCTCAGTCACTTATATTTCCGACGATTGACTAGTTTGATGTTCTTGATCTTCTTGATTTGTTCGTTCAAGGTTTTCTATATTTGTTGTTAAAGATTTGAAGTTTTCTTTGTATTTCATTGTTGACCCACCAAGTTCCTCGCTCATACACAGGCGTTGTAAACATAGATTTTTGTTTAATGAGATATTTCATTTAAATTCCATACACAACAAAGATTATTGAACACTATTCTGGCTTTTAATATTAGACATGAGAATGTCGTTATTTTCCTTTGAGCTCCATTTTAATAAACTCCACCACTTTGTTTACAAAATCCTTAATATTAGTATTAGTATAATATTAGTATTAAATAATAGTATATTTCTTACATGGATGTTTGGGAATGGACAGCGTTTCTGCAAGTTTAAGAATTCCTTCGCACACGTCCGTTTTGGATTTTATATGGATTGACTCTGAGTTTGTTATTCCGTCTTCTTTGTATAGGTGTTTTCGAAATTTTTAGGTGTTGGATTCTTTGTTTTTGACTATTGGGTTCAATTTTAGGATTATTATGCTGTTGCTATCATAGATGCTCATTTTATTATGTGTCAGTTTTATTATAACCAAATTTGTTTTAAGAAAAAAATTATTTGTTTTTATTAAAGTGTTTGAGGATCTTTCATAGTTTCTTATAGATTTCTGTTCAACGATTATGTAGATTTCTGTTACGATTATATAGAGATGCTCCTACTTCCACATGATTTTTCAGTTGTCAAGAGGCGATATATGGACGCAATGTTTCCAACGGCTAACGTAATTAGAAGTCAGTTGTATTTCAACTGAGGCACCCCCCGCATATTGCGACTAAATGGAAGATTTTGCAAACTCATTTTAATTCAAAAATTAAATATATCAAAATATATAAAAAATTAATTTTCAAACTTTTTATAAATATTTTATTAAAAAGTTCAAATTAAAAAATTCAATTCAATTTTTTTGTTCTCTGAAAATTACTTTGTTTTTTTTTGCCTTAAGTACACAACCGTTTATCTTCAAGGCAAAAAAAATTAGTGAAATATTTACATCATAAACAATCCAATTTACTTTTTAAATTTTCTCTGCTTTAATTTTTTTTTAATTTTTTCTCATATAAAAAATTCAGAAACTAATTTTATGCCATTAAGCACAATTTTGCATTCAAATTTGTTGGGGTTTGGGTTTGTTTATGTGAGTGCACTTTTCTGCATGCAAGTACCAAATAATTGCACTTCGTATTTGACTGTACGAGTTGCCAAGTGTGCACCATATTTCATGGAAGTGAACTGGCACTTGCACGGTGCAATTAAAATTTGTGCCATCCATTTTTGCCTTGCACTTTAAGCACATATGCAATTTACAGACTTTTTCTATAATTTCAGCATTTTTTGTTTTTTATATTCCTTAATAAAATTACTATTGTTGTTGTTGTTATTAGTGTAATTAATGTGCGGTAGTAAATTACTTTTCTTCAACATGGCTTTTGATATAAAAAATAAATAAATAAAATGCATTACTTGTGACTTAAAGAGCTTTCAATTTTTGATAAACTACTTGTAGAGTACTTCATAATTTAATAGGTTAATACCCCTTTAATGAATTATGCATTCAATATACGAGTAAGTATCTTAAATTCAAGACCTAATACTTTTACTAAGCTAAATGTGCGTAAATTAAGTATTTCAATATGAAGTATCGAACGACCGTAAGTTACTTTATGTGTTTTTAATTAATTCAGTCATAAATCATTTAGAAAATTTTATACGTGAATGCATTTTCTTAAAGCAAAACACGTATCGTATCACATTTTATAATTTAAGTCTTTTTTAATTAAAGTAACGGCGCTATTTAAAACTTTAAAAGTGTGCTAAAAAAAAATATAGAGGAAAACCTTGTTTAGGTTTGTTAAACTTTTATTTTGAAATAATTAAAAATGTCATTACCACAACAAAAAGATTACCTTAGAGACCTGAAGTTTTTCAATTTAAAACGCTTCGCTTCGAAATTAGAGTTTCATAAGTGCGTACCTTTTTTAAGGTCCACTACTAAGCTTGTTTTAATGGGCCCAGTGGGTCAAAAATATAATTTTTGTTTTAAATATTTTTAAAATATTTTTTTTTTATACAATAAATAATATTATTAAAAATTCATTTATTTTATAATCTGTTGAATAGGTATTTTTAATAAAAAGGATTTTTAGGAACATTCTGCAGTAGGAGTTCAGAACTAAGAACCCCTTGGTTTATCGGGTAGTTCGAATTTGTGAAAAGTTCTAATTTCTAGAATTTTTTTTTCATAAAAAATGATCCAAAAAATTAAAACTCTAAATAAAAACTTTATTTTACAGTTGAAATCAATACTTATTAAGCATTTTTGTATAAAATATTAGGTAGTTCGTTTATTTGTTAGGTTTAGTCAAATTTTGTACAATGTTATGAAGAGTTAAAAAATGTATCATGTGATCAGATAGGAAAAGAATCATTTTTTTTAAGATAAAAGTTTGGGAGATTTCCAATATCAGTTTCAAAAAATATCTTTGAGTTTTCAGAAGAAAAGTTTTTCAATAATTATAGTTTTCCTCTTTACTAAGCCTGAGCATCTGCACTATAGGTAAGAAATTGATAGTTTCTTTTCACTTTCTATTAGCAAAATCCGTAAATATTGTAAGAAAGTACCAGTTAAGTGAACTTAAAAAAATAAGACAATATCATTCCATAAATACTGAAAAAAGGAAACAAACCTAATATAATAATTTATAAAAAAAATGTATATACCTATTTACTAATTTTATTTTATTGATATGATCTTGTGCTATACTAGTCGAATTGCCCCCTCAAAACGAGTGAACTCTCTAACACTTTAATTGATTCTCCTCTATGGAGCGTGGAAAATTATAACAGCTAAAAAATGTATTAAATTAATTTTCCTGTATTTTGAAAACCGTTATTTGAAATTTGGTGTTATTTTAACATCAGAAGATTTTGATTTTAATAATTAGTGTTTTTAATCCATTGCATTTTTTGGATGTAATACACCTGTTTTAGATATTCAAAACAATCTATGACACGTATTTCTTGGATACAGCTCTTAATATCTTGTCATAACATATGCAATGTTTAATTGGTTTTTAAAGTAAAACTATAACCCTCAATATATAATACTTAACATTAATATTTATAGAATCGATTTCATATTATTTTTTCATGTAGTATATATTTTTAGTAAGCCAAATTATTTTTGGCATTAAGTCCTACACGACACTTTTTGCCTGAAAGGTTATGCTAGCAATCTATACTTTCATATACCGTATCAGCTTTAAATCCTTATTGTATGAATGCTAGACTTCCAAAAGAAAATATACTTGACCCAGTACTCTCAACCAATTTCATTACTAAGATGTCTAGAATAAACGGTTTAAACGCTATAACATATGCATATAAAACAGCAAATGTAGCAACCGATGAAACTTCAGCTATAGTATCTCAATATTTGCAGATATATTAGTAGTTAAGAGAAGATTGCAAATAAAAAGAAAATAGTACAAGTTTTTTATATAGGTTCCTCTTAATGAAGATAGTTAAAGCAGTACCATTTATGTGTAAACCTTATTTGCTTATATGAACTTATTAGAAGTAGCTGTGCCAACTCCTTACAATTCTCTAATGAGCTATTTCGACATTTAGATTGATAAACATATAGGTATATTTACCAACAGTCATATATGCAGACATATAGACAAATAGTTTAGATTGCTGAACCAATTTGTTTTGTTATGCAGATTTATATATACATGATTTGTATAATCTGTCCTTATACGATTTTTTAGTGGTCGTCTTGGTTCTACGTAAAGATACGTTTTTATCTATAATATTACAACGGTCCATTATTTACGCTCAAGTGGGCTTTTGTGTGTAAGGCCCGCCACTCTAATCTAACATATATCATAGCTCACCATATCTTCTTAGCTTCGTTGCAAACATTTTAATAAACTTAATATACCTTTGATTCACTGTTTTCTGCAGTCATATGACCAATATAAGTTAATATGACTTTTTGTCATTGAAAAAAGTTTTTAGTTTCTAATTCCAATATTTATTCATATTTAGTATTTATTTACAAAAAGATTAAAAATATGTTGCTTTTCTTAGAAACAAGAAAAAAATTTGTATCTCAAACATTCAACGAAAAATAAGTTTTCATGCATAAAATGCGTAGAATGTTCGATTCTTTTGTTTTTTTTGTGTTTTTTTTTGTGTTTTTTAATATATATTCAAGGTAAAGTTCACGAAGGTTAAACGCATTATTTTATATAACTTAACTTAACTTCGAGTATGTAGACTTTGTTTTTGTTCGTAATTGTTGTGAAAATGACTTAACAAACACAAATGTTAAAACATTGCAAAGTATCTGAAAGACAAATTGTTCTGCTGATTTAACCTTTTAAACTTGACAATGTCATAATGACAGAAATTGACTACCTAAGCACGTGTAGAATATTAAATTTTTGCTATATAGTAATTACTTGAACTTATACCAATAATATCTACTTAGTACATTTAATTTGAGTTGAATGAAATTGATTTTTAAAAGTGTTTAATTTGTTTTAATTTGTAGTTATTGTGTTACTTGTCAAAATGCTACTCCCCTTTTTTGGACAAAATATTTATGAGATATTTCAATTGCGTGTCAATTCTCAATAATAACAGAAAATATCTTGGGGTACTTTGGTTTGAACTCGCACTCGTACTCGCACTTCAGATACTTTTAGTAAAGTTCAGTTCAGTAAAACGACATTCTGTAGTTTTGGTTACTGTTGCTGTTGTTGTTGTTGCTGTTGCTGTCGGGTTAGCGCAATTAATTACTGAGTTAAGCATTTGTACATAAACGACAATTTGGGACTTTGAATAAATTTTTGTACAAAAAAAAAAAAAATAAATAAATGAAATTAAATAGGATTAACGTAAACGATAACGAACACCAAAAACACCAAAAACAACATAAACACACACCCACAAAACAGTAGTAAATAAATCAAAATTAAGTGGCAACGTTAGATACCAAATTTGAAGTTTTTATACCTCGACAATGTTTTCGAAAAGATGTTAATCTCCTAAGAAGTCAACGAAAGTCAACACTTTAACACGTTTTTCAATTAATTTTTTTTTCTCATTTACCAGTTATGTTAGGTAATTTTTTCTGGTATATTTTTTTTTACTTTTTCTTTTGCTTCTAAAATGAAATTGTAATTTTTATTATTTATTTTTCATTGTTGGCTTTCTTGTAAAACCTTTTTCTCTCATTTCATTTTAATTATCTTTTGCAATTTCCTTATAAACTTTCATCGACATTTTTATATAATTTTTCTTCGGTTTTGGCCAAAAGCCATGAAACCCTTTTTCCTCTTAGCCATACGGGCTGTGAAATTAACGTTGTAGCGGTTTTTGAAATATGGCTTCAGTAGCCAGCCAAAGAGTTTTACGTGGGCATGGGCTGGGTCTCGATCTTGGGCTCCTTCATTTAATTTAGTTTTTTTATTTTCGCCGAATTTTGCTTCGTTGACTTTAAATTTAAATTATGTCGGAATTTTCTTTTCTTCTTTTTTATTTATCTTTTTTTGTATAATTTATTTTTATTTTTTATTCAAACATTTTTAATTGTTTTTATTTACAAAGAAGTCATTAAGCATAAGTTTGGTAAATATTTTCTTTTAATTTGTATATTTAAATATCTGCTCTCGGTTTGCTTGGGAATTTTACTGACAAAGCAAGCTTTGTTTTAAGAAATTAATTTGATTATTTTTATGACACCTTTAAACTTGGCTTTTTAATTATGCTTTTGTACATAAAATTTTGATTAATGAACCCGACTAAATGTGGGTTGGTTTGTGATGTTGTAATGAAATATTAATGAAGCAATTCAACGAACCAGTTGAACCATATTGTATTAAGATTTTTTCTCAATTTTTGTTTATGTTACTTAATCAATCCATGAAATTGATTAAAGGCTGCCCATAAAATTGTTTTTCTCAAGCTGAGGTCATAAATTCGTATTACAGTACTGCAATTAAGATATAATCAGAAGTAATTTTGTTTACGATGGTTTAACTGCAATTCAAATCGAATTATTGCACAAAACTAATTAAAACTTGATTTAATTAATTTATAACAGAAATGATATTAATTTAATTCAAGTGTTAATCAAGTTTTGTGTTATTTTATCAATACTGAACAGTAGGTAAACTTTGGGTGCAGTCACATTAAATTTAAACTTATTTAATGTAAAAATTAAAAATCTTACGAAAAAATATTCTTTAAATCACTACAATTGAAGTTATAGTAAGTGATCTATTATAATAAAATTAAAATTGTATCTTTATATTTTATATATAATTTTATATTTTATTTTATAAAGTGATCATAATTATCATATTATGAATTTCGCAATTCATTTACTTAAACCCTCTTACTGTTAGCTCACATATATAAGTAGTAAAATAAATAGAAATGCTAGCTAATGACAAGAATAATGAAAAAATTGTGCAAAATCGGTTAGGCCCATGATTGCAGATAGTCAGATAATGAATTGTCTTGTCAGTTTTATGTTCTTCCTAGTGACGACCATGTAGACATGTCATGCAAACAGTCAAATTACAATTCTCATTTTATACTGTAAGTATAATTATATACTTATATGTACTTATATATTATATGTACTTATATATTATATGTACTTATATATATTTATACTTATATGTATACTGTAAGTAAATACACTTTATGAAGATTTGCTCAAATGTCTGCACAAAAATAAAAAAATTTACTTCTAAAACGTCCAGATTATAGCATTTATTAGTAAGCAGCACTATTTATACTGCTATGATAAGGTACAGAAAGCTTTGTCACCGTAAACAGAAATTTAACCGAATTTTCTTTATTACTCTCAATAAGTGACCATGACTCCCCGTATAACATGGGCCTAGATATAAGCAAAAGTGCTGGTTAACGTCACCAAAAACAGGCAAAACAAGACAAAATAATGTCTCATTCTCGTTAAAAATTCATGAAAATAACTTTTATATAAACATTCTCAATGTTATTTCGGTAACAATAGTTAACTTATATAAAGTAAAGTCGTTAGGATAATATATAAACACACATTTGATAAATATTTCAAATCTCTTGTTATTTTTTGATAGAAACAACTTCAGAACGCAGTTTGGTATTTTAGCAGGACATTAACAACCCTTCAATATACGTTATCTATTCATAAGAATTATAGATGCAGACAATACAAGAGTTTTAAAGAAAATCTAAAATGGTGGTATTGCACTTAAGTACTCAGCCAAAATTATAATATTGAGAATTTTTACTTCGTTTCTGGTGAAATATCTCTTAGGATTCTCGAACATAAACGTTGAAAGCAATATTTACCTTCGTGAACCGATTTCAGTTACCACTTCAATATGTGCTGACGTCCAATCAAATCTAGTTATTTTAAACCAGTATTATATGTCGTCACATAAGTTTGTTAACATGATTGAATCTGTGAGGTTAATCCGTGTTTTGCATAGGTTTTGTTTGTATGTAGAAATTTTGTTGTTTGTGCAATAAAATGGTGCGAAGAGTAGTGAAATGCAACAACAATAATTTTTATTTTATTTTTAATTAAGTTGGCTGACAATACAGCTCGGCTATAACCCATCATCTGGGTTGAACTGGGTTGTTATTTTTATTTGTTAAATTTCAATGTTTTTTGTTGATTGTTTGAGAAATTGCAATAAACAATAAAATTAAAGAGTTGCATACAGTCAGCACCAATCTCTAAGACTTGCTTAATATGTTATGAACTATAACATAAATCTTTCTTACATTTTATATACAATCATCAGGTCGGCATACTCATATCTATATATTATCTTCACTATTTACAAAGATGGGTGCACCGAACAAATTTGTATAATTTGATTTAGAATGAAAATATATAGGTAAGATACATGAAGGTAATATAAAAGAAGACAATTAGGTTGTAATGTTTTATTACAAAACAATTTGCTGTAGTAATATAATCAAAGAATTGTTTTCGAATTAAATCTTTAATCACTTTTTGAGTCTTGAAATGAAGAAATCAATCATTATAAAATCAATCAATCAATCAATAGAAAATAAAGGAAATTTTTATTTTGATAGAAACTTTTGTAATTATTTAACTGCTTTTAATACTATGCTTTTAATTTAAAAGTAAAATTAAATTAGTTATTTAGTACCATTATTATTTATTCAGTTCCTTTCTGACTTTGTTTATATGTCATTAGCGATTTCAACGAAGTACAACATTCAAAGTATATCTCAAGACTTAAAGAAACTAGTAAGCATTAATATATATATTAATATATATATATTAATATATTTGTGAAAACTGCCAGACTTACCAACATCGCGTTCTCAAATGTCAGAATGGTTACAGGTTCCTCGGGGAGGTATGCAGATCTGAGGTCAATTATTGCTAAGGCTTATGAAGTGATAAACAATAATCCAGTCAAGGCGTAAAGAGGGGTTTTGGAAAAACCTCGAGTTAAGAAAGGGTAAATGACTCATGGGCACTGGCTCAAAAAGCTTCAACATAATAATAGCAAGGTTTTCTAAAATAATTATTCCGGTTCCATTACAAAATCTAAGCTTGGTGAATGCTAATTATTATCGATGAAATACAAAAGTTGCTTAAACTCTACCTTTTAATTAAGTTTTAAATATATAATTTCTCTAAGTCAAGTTTATTTGCTATTAAAATGATTAAAAAAGTAATCGCTATACTAGCCTATATTCTTCGTTAAATGTATAATTAAAATATAATTATTCTAATTATTTTTAATTTTATAAATCACCAAAGAAAATAGGCAATTATTCTTCTTTTGAGTTTTCTTCTTAGTTCAGAATGATTAACGATCATATATAGGTACACGTTAATTTATGGAAGCTTTTATGCAGTCAATTATATGTCAAGCTTCATTTGTTTCCCATTATTATTTTTATATAGACATAATCAAACAGTGGAAATTGTTCTAAACATCTGAGCAAACCCATTATTTTGGCTTACAATAGAAAATGTACTAATTTGTTTATGGAGATTATGTGGTGAAGGTAAACAGAGAGTAAAACTCAACCAATATCACATGCAATAAAATTAGTTGACCTATAAAACGACTTTATCATCAATAAAAGATTTTAAAAAAAATTGAAGTTAATCAACCGAAAATTTAAATTTAATAGCATTCACGTGCTTAGTTTTTTTTTTCGCCTATACTTAATATTGCTCCTAGCTTTTTGTATTCATAAGAGTACAATCAGTTTATTTAAAATAGGCTATAAGCCTACCTAATATTCTACATCTTAAAATATATTTTATGTGACTATTGTTAATTAATAAATTTTTTTTTTGTTAAATTAATTTTTGTTCAGATTTGTATATAATTCAATATTTCTAAAAATATTGCTGCAGTTATAGGTTACTACAGTTTTAAAAAATTTGGTCGAACGTCTTGACGCTACTGTCGTGAACGATTTCATATTTACGAATATGTTCTTAAACTCAATAATAAAAAGTAGCTATACATACTTTCCATAAATGTTTGCTGGTACTCATCTTCTTTATATTATTGTAAAATAATATACTAAGTTTTTTTAGATGCTGATAGAACAATAGTGGTATAGTCGTTCCCTTCAAAATATAGTTCTTAAAGGTAACTCGAAGAAACAAATCAATATAACTGTAGATCTACCCATTTTACTATTTGTTCTTACATTTTTGAGTTTTTTAAGGTACCCAAATGAAATTTATTGCTTAGACCTCTTAATATTTATCTTAACCAAACAAAAAAAAAATATTGCTCAGAATATGAGATGTTCATAGAGTATAGAAATTGATTTACCATGGACACAGAAGTTTGTTTGAAAAAATTGATCGTTATCTCAATATGAAGGTACTCGATACGGTACTACCAATTTGAGACAGCAAATAACAGATCGGGCTGGATTAGAGAGGCTGTTGGATGTGATCAGGATGATTAACGTATATAATGGCCAACTAAATAAAAGTGATCTAGTAAAGGTTATTTTAAGATCAGTTGCTAATTCTATGACATGAGTTGTCGATTTCAAAACTAAAATTTTTAATTATTATTCAACTAGGTAAAAGTGCTAGCCATTAACAGTGACAGGAAGCTCTGAGGTTACAATTTATACGAATGCGAAGAAAATGAAAAGAGGAATGGTTGCAGATACTTGAACTTGTATTGATTTTCAAATTGGGATATCCGCGTTCTGAAAAATACCCCGTCTAATACAAAATATTACTATCATTGTCGATAGTCAGGTTGTAATGAAGACAGTAAAGTCTCTATGACTTTGATCTGATTTTATTGCAATAATCAATTCACCTATCAGTTCAGAACTGGAACTGGTTGTTTCATTAGATAATATCTGAGATGTCAATTTTAATTAATTGTAATGAAATGTCTTTATGACTCTATGACAAAGTCTCTATGACTTTATTTTACTAAAAATTAATTGATCAATCTGGAAGTGGTTGGCTCATTAGATAATAACTGAGACACCAATTTTTTTAAAAATATATGTATTATTAGGAAAAACTATTGTTTTAGGCATGGATTTGGGACAAGTGCAATCATATCATTAGAAAGGATCTAAAATTTGAAATAGAAGTTTTTAGGTTTTAGTATACCTGTTAATTATGTTTTAATTCTAATCCAATAGTTTTTTGTATCTTTAAAAGTGTTTAATCTATATAAAGCTAAAGTTAATTTTAGTTCTTGAATTGTTTTTGCTATTTTTTGTTAGCTATTATGAGTCAATATCATCGTATCTAAACATATAGCATATGAAACCATATGTGTATTTTTAATGTTTCTAATTTTATTTATTTAAATAGTATTTGTTCAACAATTTTGTTTTATTCAATTTAAAATTCAATTTAAAATTGTTGAAAACATAATTTATATTATTAATTATTTATTATATATATATTTTATTTTTTATTTTTTTTACTTAAATACATTAGTTTAAAATACTCTTATGCTTATTACACAAGCCTAATATAATTTTATTATCTTTTATTAACATATTTTTTTATTTAAATTTTTTTTTTTCTTGTGTTCTTGTATTATTTACCTTATCTTATATTATTTTACATTTTTTATGTTTCATATTTTATTTCATTTAGTTTTTATTTTTTACTGGGAAGGCTCAGTAGTGAATGCGTGTGCGTTTGAGGTCAAATGACGTAGTTAAAATTTAATGTCGTTTAACAATCTTGAATGAAATTTTTAAGGCCAATTATTTTTTGTACAATTATTTTTTAACATTTAACATTTTTTTGAAAAAGTTTTTACCTTTTTGAGAAAGTAAGTGGTGTCGTTAAGATTGCAAGGATAAATGGTGAATAATTGGCGGCAAACGACGGTTTATATTGCATATTTTTGTCAAGAAATTGTCTTGCATTTTTGCAGCATTTGTTCAATGAAAATATTTAAGTACTTGCAGCTGAAAGGAAGGAGTGATTAATTCGTCGCTTACCCTCCTTTATGTAGTGGAACTACCTTATGTTGTTTTAGGAAATACTTCACTAATTTTAATTAAATATAATTAATCAACATTGCTTTGTAAATCCTTGTTTTCATATGTGTATATATACATGGACTTGTTTTTTGGGTTTGGTACCTACATTTCAATAACAAATCGGCAGGTGCAAAATTAAATGTCGTACAGGATACAATATTGCTTGGGAAGTGACTGAAATTTCATGCACCACAGAGTTTGAATGTTGTACACATAAATCTGAAGAAGCAAAAAAATACCTTTAGAATTGTTGAAAGGAAAAAAAGAAATCCAAAAAAAAATTCATTAAACATTAACTCAATTTATTGAATAAGGAACCTGTTTCGTTTAACCTTACCGGCTGAGATACACATCCCAGCACAGCAAAAATTGGAAAAAATTGGAATCACATACAGAAAAATGAGGACAGCAAATGTTTTAGAAAAACAACAAAAAAAAACGCCTTAGTTGATTATTTACTCCCATAAAATCTGTTCAAATAAAAGCAGATGATAAGACCAATACAACAGGTAGAAAAATGCTGAAAATAATAATAACCAGACCAGAAGATACTATGACTAAACCAAAAAGCAAGTTCACATTATTTTTTAGCTGAAATGGAACATTTGAGCCAGCAGCTGTAGTTTTTTCTATTATTATTGTGTTTTGTATTTTTATTATTGTATTTTTTTGGAACACCATTTCAACTGATTGTTGCACATTATATTTTCAATAAATACTATAACTTGTTTTTTTTTTAACAAAAAAAAAATATATATATATACACTAAAATTCAATACAAGTTAAATAAATTCGTCGTACTCAGCCAGACAGCATGATTCACACATTTGTATTTGTATCTTTTCATCTTAGTATACTTTTCAGTTGTACGAGTATGAATTCTTAGAAATATTGCATTCAACAGTTTTTAAGATTGAATCTGATAAAGTACCACATTCAGTTAAGAAGATAACATTAACACAACAGAACACAACACAACACAACACAGCACAACGCACAAAAAGGCTTTGATGTACATATAAAAACCATAACTAATGATGAAATAAAAATCTCCAACTGCTATTGTTGTTGTTGCCTTATGACGTCTTTTTAGGCATAAATTTTTCTATAATAAAAGTATATTTTATTTTTTAAAAAGGCGCAACCCGCATCTTGTATCTTGAACCTGTTAAAATTAATCTGCTTTTAATTGTGAGCAGATATTTTCTTGTCTCATGGCAAATCGCTGGAGATTGTAGCTAAAGCGATGCTGCTTGATTTTTTGCCGCCTTCTATTCTGTAATATTATTGTATGATTATTGCTTATGAGTGTGGATTTCAGTAATTAATTCCATTGTGAAAAGTCATACAATTAATTAGTTTCTGCTCATTTTCGTTTCCTAGCATTTTATTCGATTCGATGTGAAATAATTATTTTCTTGCCAACATTGCAGTATCTTTTTTTCTCAGACAGCAGCTGTTACATTTGTTGTTGGTAGCGGTACTAGCGTGAGAATGCAAGTTTTTTTTCGATCTTCAAATACATCGTACATTTCTTCAAAAAATATACATAACAGATTTATTGTTTAATCTGTGATGCCAAATATTTTTTAAAAGTCACCACAATTAAGGCATTTATCTAATATTTAATTGTTTAATTACATTGGATAGATGCAGTTATAGGTAATTATATATATGGTAGAGTTCGATTCCTGGTACTTGCAGTCACAAAAAATTATTTACGAATAATTAAATACTTTGGCAATACTCGAAACAGTTGTATTGTCAGCCAAAAATTTAATTAATTAAAATAATATAAAATACATTTTTGTTGTTGTAGTTCACTACTGTTCGAAAAACATATATCATAGACATATTTTTTTAATATACACATACCACCTTAAAAAGTTTTGGGAATTTATTCGGAACACTGAAAATACAGGTTTATTTCTGATAATTAACTCTCATTTTCTCTTCAAAGTAGGTTTCATTAACTAAAACTGACTTGTATCAGCATTTGATCCATTTGATCCTCAAATTTTTTTGTTATTGGATTTTTATATAGCTAACAAAGCCGTCTTCGATTCTTTTATTATCCCTTCCCGTTGCTGGGTTCCCTTCTGTGGAGTGGTTTCTTGACTTTTTCAAATAGGAAGAAATTGCAGAAAGCCTCATCAGTCAATTTCAGTGTCTATTCGTTGGTATTCCTTCTATTATTCTGGATTCAAAACTCTTCTATAAAGGTTGTAGTGCGTGAATATGCGTTGTCGTGGTGGAAAGTCCGTTTAATTTAATTTTGTACATTTATTGCAAAAATGTAATATTTTCCACTAATAGGAATAAGTTCAGAGGACCCCAGTCATCAGACTTAAAACTCATCTGGCTGAGATATTATTTTAGTAATCAGAGGGAAAAGATAAAACAAGCATTATATCTAAATAATTTGTAAATATATATTAGAATATTTTAACAATATAACAAATAATTTAAAATTTGCCGCACTCTCAACCCAAGTAGTAAAAATAAAACGTAACAATTGAACCTATGCCCTTATACTATCATATTATAATTTCACACTTATTTTCTGTGAATATATATAAAATTCTAATAAATATATTAATTATTTTCATTTAAAAAATGAATGCTAATATGTTAGTTACTACGTCATAATATTAAAAATGTTCGCCTACATATAAAATATCTATAAATTTGTCCTTGAGTCAATAATTATTTGAAAAAAATTGATGTGTCTGAGTTCTGACTTAAAATTGTAGGAGTGCGTTCATTATGATTATGATTTTTAGAGATAGTTTTATTATTGAATATAACATCAATTACGAATAGTAGGTTTTCAGAAATGATGTTATTTAATATTTTTACATATTTGGTTTTTTAATTATTTTATTCTATATATTCTTAATTTATATTTATTTATTTTATCTTTACTTAATGTTATTCTTTTTAATTTTTATTTATTTTATTTATTTATTTATTTATAAATTTATTTCGTTAACTTATTTTATTTATTTATTGATTTAATAAACCAATTTTTTTTATTTATTTTATTCATTTGTATTTATTTATTTGTTTTATTTAATTATTTAACTCATTTATTTTTTTTACTTTATTATTCATTAAGTTATTTATTTGTTTTACTTATTTATTTATATTATTTATTTATTTATTTAAATTATTTGTTTTATTTTTCATTTATTGATTTATATATTTAATTTAATTTATCTATTTGTACTATTTATTTATTTATTTGTTTTTTTCTATTTGCTAGTTCTTATTTTATTTATTTATTTTGTTTATTTATCTTATTAATTTATTTTATTTATTTATTTTATTTATTTATTATATTAATTTTATTTATTTTATTTTTTATTTTATTTATTTGTTTTATTTAGTTATTTTTGTTATGTATTTAATTATTTGTCTTATTTATTTATTTGTTGTGTTTATTTATTTGTTTTATTTATTTATTTGTTTTATTTATTTATTTTATTTTTTTATTTATTTATTTATTTATATTATTTATCTTATTCATTTATTTAATTTATTTATTTTATTTTTTTATTTTATTTATTTGTTTTATTTATTTATTTGTTTTATTTGTTTATTTATTTAACTTATCTATTTTTTTATTTATTTATTTATATTATTTGTCTTATTTATTTATCTTATTTAATTATTTTATTTATTTATTTAATTTTTTGATTTTATTTAATTGTTTTATATATTTATTTATGTTATGTATTTATTTATTTTATTTATAAATTTATTTCATTAACTTATTTTATTTATTTATTTAATTAACCAATTTTTTTTATTTATTTTATTCATTTGTTTTACTTATTTGTTCATTTTATTATTTTATTATTCATATTTATTATTTTATTATTCATTAAGTTAGTTATTTATTTGTTTTATTTATTTATTTATATTATTTATTTATTTTATTTAAATTATTTGTTTTATTTTTCATTTATTGATTTGTATATTTAATTTAATTTATTTATTTGTATTATTTATTTATTTATTTATTTGTTTTTGTTTTATTTGCTAATTTTTTATTTTATTAATTTATTTTATTTATTCACTTCAATTTATTTTATTTTAGCTAACTTAATTAACTTAAATGAATAATAATAAAAAAGTAGTTGTATATATATATAGATAGATATAAATATATAAAGTAGTAGATATTAATCCTTCAAACTTCATTCAATATATTTATATTATATATGTTATGACAGCAATTCTAGGAATATAATGAATTAGAGTCACAAATGATTAGCTTTAGATTATTCTGCGATAATTTTTGGTGATTATTTTTTAGTGAAATCGCATTTTATACAAAATCATGACTTCAGCAAAGATTTTAGATTGCAACACATACTGTATATTTATAGGTTAAAAGAATTCTAAAATTATTAAAAAATCGGAAACGATTTTATTATTGTAGTATATTAAACTTTCCCAAAATATCTAAAGATAATTATTCTTTTGAACATAGTAAAACGTACGCTAACGTCATTCCCACAACAGTGATAAAAATAAATTACTAGTTTTGTTATTATTTTTTAATTTTTTTTTTTGGTGTTAATCCTTCAGTTTTTCGTAAACTATTAATATTTTAATGCAAATTTAAAATTAAAAACACTTAAACTTTATTTTTTATGCCTCTACTTCAACCGATTTCTCCAATGATTCTTTTATGGTAGAAGGAAACCTTAACGAATCGTTCATAATGTGATATATACGTTAATATGATTTTAATGAACATATTAAATAATATTACAAGTTTTTATATTTTAAACTTAACTAATAGCTAATATTAATTTAAATAGCTAATATTAATTAGTTTTTACATTTTACTGTAAACTCTTCTTCTCTAAGTTATTAATTACTTAGGTTAATATTAAATATTTTTAACTTAATTTACATAAATGATAATTTGTGTTTTGTGTGTAATTAATATACTTGAAATATATTATAATCAACCATAATTTATTATGCACAGATTTATTTATAATATAGTTGGTTTGTCTTTATAACTTATGTCTTTGTCAGCAGAGAGGAGTCATTACGATTGAAAATGAGATTGAGTCATACTCATCTGTGCATTAACTGAATAAATTTAAACAAGATACACAACATAAATTAAATTGTCATTAGTAAATAACATGAAATAAAATTAAGTATCGAAACGTAAAACCACAATTTAATTATATGAGCTATTGACTCAATAGCTATACTGCTTCAATATAATATATATTCTTTCATTTATTTAAATATATCTATTAATGATGCTTATTAATATATCTCACTTGTACAATCTATCCATTATAAACGTGAAGATTTCTGTTACGTATGTATACGAATTTTAAATTAATACAAAAAAATTAAAAGAATATATATTATTCACAAAAAAGTGCATAACATGTAATACATCAGATCTTCATACTATATTCAAAATCTCACTTTATTTTATAATAAGATTAAATTATGTGAATGTGACAAATTTTATCATCCTTAATTTATTAGAATTATTGTGTGTATCTTCACTTTAAGACTCTACTTTATTAAAGCCTGTCACTATAAGGTTCTGAAGAAATAACCATAGTCTGTTTCTAGAGTTTGGTGTCTTAGTTCTAGTGAGTGTTAACTATAATCTTTAAGAGTTTTCTCCGCTAGGTATAGCATCCACTGCACAGGCATTTCTGGTAGTTGTGTATGGAAAGTTGTGCAATTTGTTTCTAGAACGAAAATAAGTTCTGTCTGTTAAGTGTTATGTGCTATTTATGGTACTTAGTCTTATAATCTTAATGAAGGTTCCAGATTATTCATTTCAGAGTTATGTCTTAAAAGAATTTGTCTTTATTTCGTATATTGTCAGTATTAATATTTTTTCATGTTTTGGGAAATAGTTAACATGACAGTATAAATTTATAGTTTTGTCTGTTGTTAATTATTTTTGTAATTTCTGTTAATTCAAGTCTGTCCTAATACCCAATGCAATTTTTAAGTGTGGTACAGGTTAATTTGAAAAAAAGGTTTAATAAGTTAAATTATCCCTATAAATCGTTCGTTCATTTGATTAACGCTTCAGATATTCATTTCTTTAATACTGTTATTATTTTAATATTAGATCTTTTATTAATTAAAAAATTAATTCAGTATTTAATTTTGTTAAATTAATTAATTACCATTTTATAAATTTTTTATCATTTTATATTAATTCTTTTATAAATTAAAAAAAAAAATTTTTATGATTAAATAATATTTTAAATTGTTTAAATATTATTTCATTAATTGTTAATTAATTGTTAATTAATTGTTTTAATATCATTTTTTACAAATTAAGAGCTATTTTTATTTTTAGTATTGTTATATTGTGTAATTATTATTTTATTATTTTTTGATTTAATTAATTTTTAGTTGCTTTAATATAAATTTATTTTGGGAGGTTTCGAACAGTACTAAATTGCAACAACAAAACTTTTTTTTATTTTGAATTAATTGAATTTTTGGCTGATCATGACAGATGTTTCGAGTATTGTCAAATGCCCATCATCAGTGGCCTATACAATTTTTTTTTATTTTATTTAATTATTCGTAAATAATTTTTTTGAATTATTTTTTTAAATATTAAAATTTATTTTAATATGATAAATTATTTTGTTTATTTAAGTGATTAATAATTACATATTTGAAAATGGCACAATAAACACAAAATATATATTATGTTATAATTTTGCAAATTAAAAATATTTAATTAATTATGGTGTTTGTAAAACATATAGAACATTATTTGTTCATTTATATATGTTTGAAATATAATTAACAGTTTTCGTTTGTAGTTTGTTATTTAATGTTTAATTATTTTTCCATTAATTTTTTAATTTTAATTATTTAAAATATTTTAGATGTTCATTTGTATTATTAATTTAAAGATACTCCATTATGATAAATTATTTTGTTTATATAAATTATTAATTATGTCTGTTGATAGTTTAATTACATAGATGAAAATGGCACAATAAACAGAATATTAACAGAAAGTTGTGATTTTACAAATTAAAAATAATTAATTATGATATTTTTAGAAATTATAGAACACTATTTTTACATTTAAAATTTCTTATTAATTTGTTTGAAATGTAATTATTAGTCTTTTTTGTAGTTTGTTATTTCAGGCCGCAAATTAGAACCTTACAATTTTTACTTTATTGAAAACTGTCTTGTATCGTATAATTTGGGCTTTATTTTCTTACGTTTTGGTGTGGAAATTATCACGCAATTAAGTATTTCTCATATGACTGCGTTAGTGTTGACCCGCACTACTCCCAAGAAACGTGTACCAAGACCGCACTATTATTAAATATCGGCGAGGTAATGGTAGTGGTCACTCTACACAAAATTTATGCTCGACAAATAACACGTTATTGTTTATTTTGAAGTATTCAGAGAAACTTGGAAGTGAAAAGCAAAAAAAAAACTTGATTAAGGTATCGGTAAGAGCATCAATTACCTGTAGCAGGAAAGAAGTTGAAAGTTGGAGTTGGGAATGATTATAAGTTGTGTACATGTACGTGTTGTCTGCCGTTGCATCTTGAACGGTCAATAAAAGAACCAATTAATGGTCATGTTGGAGCAGAATCCCAAAGCAAGCCACACACGATAATCGCTAAAGAAAATTAAAAAATAAAATTCGAAAAGAAAAGATAAACTAAAGTGGATATTAGAGGTTCTTGTTTAACTGAGGATTTCTTTCTCTAATTTTTTTTTTTAGCAATTTATGTTCTAATCACGCTTATGCAGCAGACTTGATTGATGTGGTAACTGCGCTTTTCTATTGTCTATGCTAGCGCATTTTAATTGCCACAAATACTTCAAAGGAGCATAAGAGTCTGAGTAAGATTTGTTACAACCCAAAAAAATTTTAATCAAAAGAAATTTTTCATAAAAGCATAGCTCCGTTCCATGCTTTGGAAAAACAATGGAGTAAAATTTTTTTCCTTTTAATGTTTTACGCTTGCGCACGCCCTTCATGGCATTGGACAGGCATTTCCATGGTGCATCTTTGTTGAAAGCCAAAACCAAAACTTGTGCATAGTTACATTACAAATTTATTTGAAGCACAAGTGCATTGTTTGGCTGCCTCCCTGTAGGTAGAAGAATGAATCCCTTCAATTTTTTTTTTTTTTTTGTATTAGGCAGCGAAGAAGTAATAATGCAGCAAATACCTTTAAGATTTTTATTCGTTTTTTGTGCTTTTGAACGAAAAACAGCAAATCTTGACTTCAAATTGAGTTGATTGCAAGTTTATGTTGGTGCATTTGTTGCATCATTAATGATGCAGCATGCTGTTGCAATACAAGAGTAGAGTTTCAGTCTGGTGCAACTACAGAAATACTTACATACTCACAATGCAGTTGCACGAATGCTGCTGCTTTTTGTTTTCAAGTTTTCATATATTTTCATTGAAATGGTTGCTGTTAACATTAGTGTTTGGTGTACGCTGCGCAATCAAATGCTTTAGTTGCCAAGTTTGAAGTTGTTTTCAAAAGATGCTTAAATTTGAACAATGAAGTAAAAAGTTCAAGAAAATCACTTTAACAGCACAAGAAAGTGCATTCAACAACGTCAAACAAAGACGACGACGACGGCGGCGGCATTGCTACATAAAGACGAAAAAGTTGAGAAAATTAAAACCGGAATAAAAAGCAAATAAAATTAAATGAAAATTATAGATGGTTAAGATTGATTATAAAGTACCCGAAAGTCCGACAGATAATGTTGAACTCTAGTAGTTTGTTAAATAAATTTCAATTATAAGTAAAACATTACTAACTGTAGTTAAATTTGTGCTTTTATCTAGTACTTTAAAGCTTATGTAGCTATAAACTTTTTCTACTTCAATAGCAGATTAAATAAGATTGATTTTAAAGTACTGGAAAGTTAGACAGATAATATTGAACTCTCGTAGTTAATTACATTAATTTCAATTTTAAGTAATAATTGAAAACTGTAGTTAAATTACTACTTTTGTGCTATGGGATGTGGCACTGCGACCGTCGGGTCTAATATGTCCCTTTTGGGTTTAGAGTAGATCTCTAAGACCTGTTGCGACAATAAAAAGTAATATAGAACCTACTTTACAGAGTTTTATTGCATCTTTCGTAAGGGTAAAGTCTATATGACTATGAACTTTTTCTGCTTCAATTGAAGATTAAAACAAATAATAGTCGATTAATAGTAGCATAGTGTGGAACGATGAATTGAACTTTTGTTCACAGTATGACTATAATTTTATATTATTATTCTTAAATTAAATAAATATTTCAGTTCTAGTTAAAACATTAAAAATTGTACTCGTACTTAAATTAGTATATGTATCTAATACCTAAGCCTATATGACTATGAACTTTTTCTGCTTCAATTGCAGTTCCCTTACTGGAGTCTACTAACAAACAAAATTCGTGTTCATATCTGCCTACAATTTCGTCTGCAACTAAGTACTGACTGAGTTGATCTTTCAAGTAAACTAAAAATTTTTAACTTGAATTTTAAGTAGTCGAACATCAAGTAAAAAAGTTAATGCACAAAATACTTGAAAATGGAAGAAGAACACCATTGAACTGGGAAAAAATAGAGTGGAATTAAGTAAATTGTATGAAACGAAAGGTAGTACAACGTAAGAGATTTAGTTCCAGGAATTTAATCAAGGTGCATCAACTAAAAAATAGTAGAAGGAACAATATAAAGTGAAAATAAATATAAAAAATAACTAAGACCCAAGTACGAAATGAAAGAGCAAGTTTGATTTTTTTTCGACGTAGATATTTTCGAGAGTGTTTTGTTATTTTCATGGATTTTTTGAAAGATGAGATGCGCGTGAGAGATAATTTTTATAATGGAACAAAAATTGTTAAAGGGAAATCTGATTACCTTTTTTTTTTGCTGCTATACGAGTATGATAAACTACTACGAAATTTTTGTAAAGATTTTTGTTCGTGTAGAAAAAAAAAATTTAAGAAAGATATACCAAACAATTTGTATTTGAATTAAAATATTTCTTAAGCTTTGTTTTGTTTTTAATACAAAAAAATTTTAATTTTTAAGAATTCAAACAAAATAATTGCTTTAACTGATATAGTTTAAAAGCTTAAAGTAATAATTAATGGTTTTGCTTCAACAATAAAAAAAAAAAAACATTCGTTCTTACAACAAAAATTGACTGTTAATTAAAAATGATCATCAAAAACTTAACGATTGTATATTACACAATATATATACTAAATGAAATTTTTAATGAAGTCATTAAATTTCTTTGTATTCACTTATAATACACGCAATGATATAATATATAAATGATGTCTTTATTTTCTGAAGAATATATGGGATATTTCCCAACAAAGTTATATAAAAACAATAGGTGTTTCTATGATCCAAAAACCAAAACAATTGTATGGATGAGTGTGTGTAGGGGTTTACAATTTCAAAAGTATCCACAACCAAAATAACAATTAATATATTAAGAAAAAGTACGTGCAAATATCGTATATTAAGTACCAGTTTTAGTCCATTAAATACTCCTAAATTCCAGAGTTAATATGACACTACACTTAAAGAGATTCAGAAGCTTTCATTTTGATGTACACTAAGTGCATCCAATATTCTCTAATATGAAACCTATTATGACCTCGTACTTAAATTCACTTAGTGAGTACCAATCTAAAACCATTAAATGTGCCCAAATTCGAGAGTTAATATGTTATTTCACTGATATAGATGCGAACATTTTCATTTTGATGGACATTAAGTAGATCAAATATTTTCTAATATTAAATCTTCTATGGTTTTATAGTTGAATGAATTCGGATACTATGACTATGAATGGATTCGGATACTTTCAAACATTTTTAATAATATTTGTAGACATCATAATTTAACTCTAAATTTTTGTGAATTTTTATTTTTCGTTTTTCATATATCAATGCCTTATTAACTCATGTCTATTTTTTTATGAAATAATTTATCTACTTCCAAGCCTCATTTTCTTCAAACTGCATTTGAAATTAATTACCTAAAAATTAAACAAATTGTTTTGCATTTAGAAATATTAAGAACAAACAAATTTTTTTTGAATCAAGGATGTTTTTTATTATTCAATTTTATTTGGAAGTGGTCTGCATACATAGATCTTGTGAATCAACAAATGTAATAGATCTCGCTATATCAATGTGACACCATATACAGACTAAATATCTCTCTATTTTAATGCAATCTTAGTTTTTAGTTTTTGAAGTATATTAATTATATTTCGCCACTACTCTTTTTGAAACTAAATCTAAAACATTTGTGATAATGGCCAAGATAGACTATATTTTTAACATTTAAACTAAGTAAAGGTGTTGCTGATTCCATAAAGTTGCAACGCAAATACAAAAACTATGTACAAAACCAACAACAAAAAACTTGCAACAACAACGATGTTGTTTTGTGTAAAAACATTTTTTTTATGAATAAAAATATTTTAAAGTGTACTTATTCAATTAAATTGGCAATTTATCTGCTGCAAATCAATTACTAAAAATATTGTAAAATATTTATTGACTTTCAGCTTAAATATTTATAAAAGTAGTTATTTTCTGTTATTCAACAGGAAAGTAAATGGACTTAATAATAATATTATATATAATGTCTTATTTAATTATCGTTGTTGACTATTTTTGTTTTACAATAATATTAAGTTTTAAGTTATTTGGGTCGATTAACTAATATTTATTTCACATTATGATAAAGATTTTTATAAAATTTTTTAATTTTTACATCATATTTATTATTAAGTTCTATTAAGCAATTTCCATTTTAGGTATATTGTAGCATTAAAGATTTTAATAAATTTTATTAAATTTTATGTCGTCTTCATGCCTTAGCTACCAAAAAAAATATATTTAATAAAAATCTTTCTGTCAAAATATGCTCAACAACATATTGAACTTTAGTTGAAAAAGTTGATAAAACTTCAAGATACTTGTAGTCTATAAATAAAAAGCAGGATACATATTTTGGTGCTTATTTTTGGTATTTCTCAAGTTAAAGTTTTATATCAGAATTAAAGTTTTTTACCTCATAAAAAACCACATATTTTGTCCATTAATATTTTAGATATAAAAGTTCATAGCAAAAATAAAAATGAAAATATCGTCATAAAACAAAATAAAATTAAAAAAGTAAAAATAAAAATATTAAAAATAAGAAAGAAATAAAATATTTCATTTTATAGAATCCTAACAAAAGTTGGCAAAACTTCATGAAAATAATGATTTTAAAATATATACGAAATTAATTTAATTTTATTTATTATTTCTATAAATTAATTATGCGAAAATGTTGTGAGTGATTGCAAGTTGTATCTGAAAGTTTCGTTGTTTTATTGTGGTTTTGTTGTAGTTATTAATTTTGTATGAAATTCGTTATATACAAATGAACTGCAAGCCACAAAATGACTTTTTTGAATTTTAAAAACCATTTTTATACGATTGCATTGGGAGTTGAGTGCATAACTTTTAAATGCCAAATAAAAGCTGGTAAAAAAAAAACAATAATTAAAATTACAAATTTTAACATTGATTAAAATGCATTATTATACATAAATGAGTATGTTTACATATAAAAATATGTACTCACATGAAAAAGTTATGCCAACACACAATAAATAATATTTTTATATATAATTTAGCTTAGCAAAAATTTAAATTTTAATTGAAAATTTCATGAAAATTTGCATTTCATGAAGGTGTTGAACTTGATACAAGTTTTTAATTATGGTGTGTGAAATGTCAAACTTGTTAAAAATATAATAATTTTATTATTATGAAGAGCATTTTTTCATATATAATAGCATATGAATACGCTGCCATAAGGTTAAGTGTATGCAAATTAATTTTCCCATAAATGCAAGAAGTCACTGCATGAATAAATAAAAAATTTATGCGAGTATATAAAAATATATTAGTCTAATGTCTATAAAAATGTCTTATACGTTTTCACTTACCATAAATATTTTTATGTTTTAAAACAGTTCTTTTTTCTGTACTTTCAGTGCATATTAAATTTAATAGAAAACTTTTAAAGCGAAAAAAATAATTTATGAAAGGTGTGGTTTGTAATAAAATTTTATTATAAAAAGTTTTAAAATTTTCTTATTTTAGTGTTTAAATTGCTTTTTATTATTATTTTATATTATCAAATTAAAATTATTAATGTACATTAAGTTACGTATATTATGTACTTAGATATTATTGAGTATAACCTCATTGACCATAACTATTTCTAGTCTTTCTAAAACCAAGACTGCACTCAATCAAATTGTACGCTTTTACTTCATTGCCTTCCTTTAGAGCTTTTAAGAAATTCTGTAAACAATAAGAAAATATTTTTATCTTCGTATTGGTTTAAAAATTTATGCACTTCAAGATACTAGCAGAGATTATAAAATTCCTTCAATAGATAAAAATATTTTAAAGGGAAGCTATGCACAAAAAAAAGGAAGTAGAATTATAGTAAATAAGTAATAAATAATATATCTACAAGAACAATAATCTTGTCAGCTAAAAGCAAAAAATTGTAATTGATTAATTTAAATAATTATTTAGTTATTTAATTTGTGATTTAGTTTTAATATAGTATATTAAGTTAATTTTTTAGTAAGTCAAAAGAATAAATTGGCATTATTCGAAATTAGTAGGATTTTAGTTAAAATCGCTTCTAGCTTCAAAGGAAACAATATCTGCAGACCTAAAAACTATTAGCAAATAATTATATGTAAGATATATCTCCAAAAAAGATCACTGATGGTCCTGAGTATTAGGTAATACTCAAAACAGCTGTATATGGTCGCCAATAATTCAATTAATAAAATTGATAAATTAGTTTATTAATTAGAAATTAAATTAAATTAATGTTAAAATTAAATTAATGTTAAAATTAAATTAATGTTAAAATTAAATTAAAAATCATTTTAACTGCTGTGCATATACTTTTTTTATTTATATATATATACACATATTTATTTTTTTTTATTTAGTTAAGACAATTTTTCTTATTGATTTTTGTTTAAAAACTATATTTTTTAAAAAATATATATTATTTAACAATTGATTAATTAGTCATTAGTCAGGGTACTTTAGCATATAGTCAAAATATTGGTCTAAACAAAAACTTTTTTTATTACCTTTTTAAAAAATATAAATTCTGCCAAAAAATCAAAAGGAATTGTTGCATATGTATAAATATGTAACAATGTGGAACCAACAGAAGAAGAGTGCGACCAAGAAAACGATGGAAGGACAGTGTGCAGTAGGACTTAGAAGTAATAAATATACGAAATAGGAAAAGAAAAGCACAAAACAGAGAAGAATGGAAGGCTGTTAAACAGGCTTAGGTCCTACATGGACTGTATAGTCATGGATGATGGTGATAATGTAACAATAAATACGCGTATATAATATATGACTGATTAATATATGTAATGAATATAAGAAATAGGAAAAGTAAAACAAAAAACAGAATGAAAGACTGTTAAACAGGCTTAGGTTCTACATGGACTATATAGACACGGATGATGATGATGATGTAACAATATATACGTGTGTATAATATACGACTGATTAATATCTACGCTCTTTAGAAATGAAATAAACTTAATGCAATTTAATCAATTTTTCATTAGTAATTATTTTTAATAAAGATAAATGATCTTCCCAGTTTTATAAATGAAAACACGCACAAACATGTTTAGTTAAAAAAAACATCAAGTTACATCAAGTTTATAAAGCTTTGAGTAATTATCATTAATTAGGTAAACATAAATTTTATGAAATGTTATTATATGTTAATAGACATGACATAATTAATATTAATTTTATATTTTTATAGTAATATAATATACTTTATGTTATAACTAATAAGAAATAAGAAAACATAAATCAAATTACAGCAACACCTTAAATTGTTTAACTATCCCCGATATGTATCTATGGACTTAAGTGAAAGATTTGGTATAATTTAACTAACATCGTCTTCGCTCACTTTCACATATATAACAACTGTTACATAGTTTTTCTTTTATCTATTTATATAAAATTTATTTATCTACAATTATACATCGCATGACATTAACAACATTAACATATATTAACATATATTTCTCATTGGTACAGTCGAATTTTTTAACTGCAGTTGCATGTTGGCCTCCATGGCGGCTCGCTCACAATTGTTATTAATTGCCTTGGAAGTGATCAAATCTCATACATTAGGTATAATAGCTTTGAAAATGTCATATAGTATATATATATAGTGGATCTGAAACAGGTCAGCTGAACTACACAAACTAAAAACAAAAAGTGATGCTAAACGCAAATGCATGATGCATCGATATACTCTCTTACTAACTACGATGTTAAAGAAGAATTTTGTACCAAAAATGGGTTACAAATAAAAATCAACCGGAAATTTTACGGCATTTGGTAAAAAAAGACTGCATGTGGTGCAGAAAAAAAAAATAAATAAAATTAAAAATATGTTTTTTATAATTTTTTTTCTTTTTTGTGATATATGAATATATACAACTGTGAGTATATATTGTACATATAGTATAATTGGACATGCAAAGTTTGCATAACTTTATGTGTATGGTACATTTAAAAATATTTTGGGTTCTTTGAATATACGTAAATATTTTTTTTTTTATGTGATATGTGCTATGTGCTATGGTATATACTGTATAAATATCTGCTTTGTTATAGCATAAAAACAAAAATAAAATATTTCATTAGAAATTTTTTCACATCACTCAGTGTGAAAGCCTTTGCCACATATAAATTTGATTGCTTTTTATGCTTTTGTCGCATGTCGCATATCGCATGTGTTGTTGCCTAAACTGATTTAAATGGGTCAGTTGTGCTATATCACATTCTACACACTGTGAGTGATAAAGGGTTAGTATTTTTTTAATGGTAAAATATTTCACTTCACAGTGAAAAAGGTCATATATTTCAAACATAACAATGGCTTCATTTACATTGTAGGCAATTAGTAGCTACTCTTTTGTTTCAGTTCTATGATCCAAAGTTCAAAAAGTGTGTCATAATTGTTTTAATATTCAAATTTTCTAGTTCATCTTCAAAGCTACTGAATGAACGAACGAACCAACATCCTTTTGGCTTTAAAAGAGTGTCAGGGAATCTGGGAGTCAGAGAGTCAGGGAGTCAGTAGCGAAACGTGTAGGAATTTGTCATGACATTTGCATCCGTTTTATGTTTGTGGTGGCAACCAATAGTAATTTTTGTATGTTTCAGTTTGTCTTCCTGTCACGTAGCTTTTATAAAATTACAGTTTTCAAAGAATTATTATTTTTTTCCTTTCTTTCAATTTTTGCGCCAGCATGACAACAAGTTAAAATATTACCCGAAATAAAAGAAGAAGAAGAAGATGTGGATAGAAGACAAAATATTGCCACATAAAAGCTGTAGATTTATTGCTGAAAGTGCGCCAAAGGCCAACAAAAATTATTAAAATGTTAACAAACAAGTTAGACAAAATGGTTAAAAGTTAAGAAGAAAACAAAAAAAAAAAAAAAAAATTAAGGAATACTTGAACAAATGTGCCAACAGTTATTGTGAGCAAACTTCAAAGCATGACAGGATCTAGTAAAAATTAGTATTAAAATATGAGAAAATTATTAAAATGCAGTAGGCATGCATCCTAATGAAAAACCGAAGAGAAAAAACTTCACTTCAAGACATGTTCGAAAGTTGTTGCATTTGCATGTCGACAACAGAACACAGAAGACAGAAGACAGCAACAGTTGCGGAAAAAAGAATATTTTTTCGCTTATTTAAACGGCAATTGCCCGCAATATTACGTGTACCTGACACACAACTGACATTATTTTTATTATAGTCATTTTTTTTCCTCTTCTACTGTGTAATAAAAATTACTTTCATGAATTTTTTTTATTATTGACATCTTTTGTCTCATTAACATTAACACTGCAACAGTCGTTCAGCACAATTTCGCAGTTGTCGTTTCTTTCGCTTTTGGCCTCTGGCATGGACTTCATCTCATCTCAACGCATATTTTCTGTTATTACATTTACTGGCAACCGCTATAGTCGCTGCTGTTCTGCCAGTAATTCCAAGGAATAAACTGTTGTATACTGTATACTATATATTGTATATTGTATATTGCATATTGTATGTTGTATGTTGTATGTTATATGTATGTTACATTTTGAGCACTTTTTGCCTCATTTCTGTAATCATAGAAAGAAATTACTTCTGCAATTATACACAAATAGCACTTGAGCCTGTTGAGTTGGTGCTGCAACTACATTTCAAGAAATACCGACACAGTCGAAACCGAAAATAACAACTGAAAAAATTACTGAATAAATTGCAATAGCACAAAAAAAAAAAAATATAATATACATATTTTTTTTTAAAGCAAAAGTTAAAATCCATACGGCAAAGGCAAAACATACTCACGCTTGCCAGTTCAGTTCAGTTAATGGCAAAATATGTCTAACAAAAGTAACAAGTTTCCAGTTGCAGAATAGAGTTTTCAAAGTGAGGCTCTCAAGTGTAAACTTGGTCAATGTTGCTGCTTACTGCCTGCTGCCTGCTGCCTGCTGCCTACTGCCTACTGCCTATACTGCCTGGTACTTGGTACTTGGTGTACTGCAATTATTGAAGCTCTTTTATAATATTTTTAATTTTTCTTCTCTGTATATTTTTTTTTATTTTATTTTTATACAGAAGTGGTGTACAGTGAATTAAAATTGTTATGCAGCTTGTTTTGTTGTTTGTTTGTTGGTTTGTTTGTTAGCTTAAAAGTTGTTGTATTGTATGTTTTTTTTTTTATAATTTTTCTACCAATGTTAAAATTTTTTCTTGGAACATGAAACATACAAAGTGCTTCTCTACAGTCAACGCACTCATAACCCAACAAATTTCTTTGTTAAGTGCAAGAGTGAAGGGCAGCGCATGTACATTCGTTCAACATACATGCCTTTGCTATATTTTTTATGTAGAAACATGTTAATAACATCAGTCAGTATTTCAGAAATAAAAGTAAAAATTATAGTAAAATTAAATTATAAAGAATACAATGGCAGTATTATCAAAACAAAATAGAAGTATTACTATAAGTTAATAAATGTAATTATTGTTTAAAAAATTAAAATTAATAAACTTTAATTAATTAAAAAAATTTTAAATAATTAAAATAAATAATTATTATATTTTCATTATTACCGGACTAAAACGACCTTTATTAAAAACATGACATTATGAAAAAAATTTTTAAAAAAAATTACACACAAATCAAGTGTTAAATATTTTAATTTTATTTTAATTTTATTTTATTTTAATTTTATTTTAATTATATTTTAATTTATATAAAAAATATCACCATTACAGATATTTCGGTCTACCTCGTAGCTCATCTTTAGTGTATCCTGTATACCCTTACTGTAAATTTCCGTCCTATGCTTCACAAGAAATTAAGAAGGAGAAAAAATTGTCCCTAGTCCAAAACTCTCGTATTTGGAATTCCCTTAAATCCGGACAAAATATATAAGGCAACGATTGAATCTTTTTTAATTGCAGGAATTCTTTCAGAGCTCATAGATTTCCTGCTTTCGCGTATTATTGCATGATTTGCAAGTCTATTCGTGGTGTAGACTTACTCAATAGAAACGATTTTGTCGTATTTGTATTTTTTGAGCTATTAGTCCTTAATTTTTGTTTTATTACCATACGCAAGACCTTACAAAGGGTCTGGGACATATCGAAAAAAACGACTGAACATAACATATTATTTCCATTTCTTTTATAGATTAAATTGTATTTACCACACTGTGTACTTAGTAAATTTTTAAGAGGGGGTTGTGAAATTCAAATTGGTAGGAAAGGATATATTTATTTGGTATATTCTCTACTAAACCCATATGCAGAAGTTTTTCAAAAACTTTGGATAGCATTAGAATCAGAGACACTAGTCTATATTTTGATACTTCATTTGACAGTTTACCAAGTTTATGAAATACAAAATATTCATTATGTATTTTAAAATTACAATCCATATTATGAACATGTTTGCTTGATAGCCTAGTAAAATTAATCACATTTATAGGTTATGTTGATACCGTAAATGTTATAATATTTATTTTTGAATATGTTATTTATTTTATGAATTTATTTAATGAATAATAGATTATTATTCAGTTTTTATTGTCAAGCCAAATATATAAATGTCTCTATAAAGACTTTTTCTGAATTTTTAATATAACTTCTGGAATCTTAATGTCTCAATAATTCGGAGCGGCTTCAATTTCAATTGGTTAGAATTAGTAGAGCCTTACTGTACACACATATGTATGAATATAGTTTTTCAATTTATTAAAATGAAGCTTAAGCTAAGTAAGTACCCTTTTTGGCTATATACATCGGTATCCGACTTTTTATTTCGGCCCAAAGTGCACTTTGGGTTGAGTTGTATTGTTCTAAAACATGCCGGCAGCACATAGTGCCTCATTTGACCACTTCAGAACAAAAAAACTAAAATTGGAACTCAAAATTTCTTAATTTCAAAGTTATTCCCAGATCTCTTCAGATCTAAAAAGACACATTTTTAAGGCCTATATGTAGTCCAGAAGATTCACTGAGCAATAAGACTCTGACGTTGGCGTAAAAAGAAGTGTTTTACCAAGCTATATTAAATTATAATTAATTATATTCATTAGATAATACAATCTTATGACATATACGACTAGTAGTTTCTGTTTTTATTGGTAATATTTGCCCTCAATTACAACATTAATACTTACCTATACACATAATTAGAAAATACAGATAAAACAAAAGTGTTTTTATAATCACTTTTTTTTGTTTTTTATATAATAAAAAAAACATTATCAGTGTATCTTATAATATAGAGTTAAGGTGATCCTATACTTAACATCAAGGATGAGTTTTTAATAATATCAAGAACTTTCTCAAGAACTCTCTAATTATTGATATAGCTTGATTGCTGTATAATCGTGATTACCCATGTAATTTTTATGACTTCAATGAAAACTTTTATTTAATAATAAAGGTACTTAATTGAATTTTTAATATAATTATTGAAATTATTTTAAAACTAATAATAAATAATCTCTTAAATTAATATATGCATAACAAACTATTATTATAATTGAGATGTTGAAAACAGAAAAATACTTATAACTAAAAATAACTGAAAGAATTTAATTACTCAATTAATGCATACAATTATTATATAAATTAAAATGCAATAATTTTAACAGTTTTAAAATTTTTATTTGTTAAACAAATGTTTTTCTTCCATATACGTGAAAAAAACTGCTAAGGAAAACCTATCAAAATGAATAGGTTGTAATACATATAATAAATAAACTGTTAAATAACGTTTTTATATGTCTTCGCTTCAACAATTAAAAATCTCAAATCAACTATTCAAATAAAATTTATTTATGAAATAACAATGCCAATTAAACACTAATGAAAAAAATAATTAAAAACTGTATTGTATATTGGTATATAAAGAAAACATTTTTAATTAAGTTAAATTTCGCTTTTTATTTTAATCAACAACTTAAAGTTTACTTTTATTTTAAAAAAGAAAAAAAACTTTTATTTGTCTTCTGATTAATAGAAATTTTTAAAAGAGGATTATGTACTTAGAGTTTTCTTAAACATTGTCTCAGTGGCTCATAATTTATGTTAATTTACTATTCCCACTTTAATCTATTCCTTTTTCTCTATATATAATATTTTCATGTTTCCCTGGACAATAGAAATAGTAGTGGCATAGAAACTATATTTTCTTTCATTTTAAGAGGGTATATGGAAAATACATTTTTATTATTACCCTAAATACTATATTATTATAATAAAAATTCATTTTATTAATTAATATTATTATTATTATTATTAGTATATTATTATTATACTATTATTTATTAGTGTCAAAAGTAGAAACATTCAGAATTTTTGGAATATTCCAATACATTTTTAAAATGAATGCTGAGAAAAAACGAAGAATCCATTCACTCGAAGGATGGCTTTCGAGTGAAATCTGCAGGGAAATACGCAGAAGTGGAAGACCCACAATAGTTTAGATACGTTCGATACATGCAGAAAATAGGAACTTGGGTATTTGACGAGAAATTAAGCGAATAGCACAAGATCGAACACATCGGAGCGAAATCGTTCCCGCCCTATAGGATTCGATAGCTTCCCCATCTGTATATTTGTTATCATAAAGTAATTAAAAAAAAAAAACAAATAAAATAAAAATTTATTAAATATTCTTTTTTATTTAAAATTTTTTAATATTATAAACCCCAAACTGGAGAGATAGTTTATCGTTCCCGCCCTATAGGATTCGATAGCTTCCCCATCTGTATATTTGTTATCATAAAGTAATTACAAAAAAAAAACAAATAAAATAAAAAGTTATTAAATATTCTTTTTTATTTAAAATTTTTTAATATTATAAACGCCAAACTGGAGAGATAGTTTATTTTTAAAAACTTCGACGCCTATTTTCAAAAAACAGAGCTGAGGTTACTTGTAGGATATCTACTGGTTCGCTATGACCTACATTGCCATCCGAAAAATGACAGATCTGTCATAGGAGACAGAAAGTCGATTCTGCCTAGAGGCGGTTGAGACCTCTTATGTTATTCTTTGTGATAGTCTGGCTCTGATCTGAGCTAGATAAAGATTACTAGGTCAAAATGAGATTACTGGAACAAAACGGGGTTACTGGGTTGGCAGTTTTTACCCTGTTTGATGATAAGATGTCCTTATCTATTGACATATATATTGGGATATATATTGGGATTCCGATGTAGTCGGTTAGCTGTGCAAAAGTGAGACATAATCGCATTGTTCTACTTGTTCTACTTATTCTTATCATGTCTTAACTTATTTTTTTATTTTTTTTATTTTTTTTTATTTTATTTTATTTTATTTGGCAGAGCACGAATTCAACCCTTGGTACTCGCAGTCTAAAACAATTATTTACGAATAATCAAACATAAGAAATGATTCCAAGATCATTGATCCTGGGTATTTTGCAATACTCGAAACAGCTGTATGATCAGCCAAAAATTCAATTAATTAATAAATAATAAAATTTTATTCTTGTAATTAACTACTGTTCAAAATACCTCTTCATTGAAAACAATATTTTGTATTAAAAATTTAATTTCTTCCATCAAAACGAATGTTAAAAATTAGTTAAATATTAGCTTTTAAAATGAACAATATATTATATTCCTTACTTCGAGTTGTGCCTTCCTTTTCTTGTTTATAGGACGTGGACATAGTAGTCCAGTTTCATATTCTTTATTAACTTTAAAATTAATTTTAATGTCAACTCACAAATAAATAAATTAATAATTTGTTGTTTATAATATGATTAACAATTTGAATCTCATTAAGTTGAGCAAATCATCATTATCACATATATTAATTTAGTGATATTCAAGTATATATATTTTATCATAAGTGCTTGATCTATATCTTCCTAAAAAATTTATTATTTCGAAAAAATCTACAAGATGATGAACGAGATTGATAAAAAATACGTATTGAAAATAATTAGTGAGAAATTGTTAGTTAGTAGTCTGTTAGTTTCTCTCCTTATTGAAGATTTTTCCATATACGCCACTGATTTTACTTCCTAACACAGTTTGATATTGTGGACCAAATACGAAGTAGAAAAAACTTCTGTGGCAAACTGAGTAATGTTGCAAAATGGAAATGACACACAAAAAGCAACGACAGCAGTAGCCGACAGCGTAAAATAATATCCGTTTCGCATCTATTTACTGCTTCTTATAGAAAATTAAAATAAAATTAAAAAAAGAAATACTGAAAAAAAATACTGACTGAAAATTTCCTTTTCGTTTTTATATTTTATTGCAGAACTCCATGTATAGAAGCATTCACAGGAAACCGTAAAGCAAACTAACCAGCAACAAAGGAAACCACTGTCAACACGTACACAGAGTTGTCGCTACCATCACAACGCGACCAGTGGGTGAAAAGTGCATGCGACTTTGGTTTTAATTGAAAACGTGCTTGCAACATTTTTCAACTGTTTCGCAACCGATTGCCAACCAACTATACACCGACAATTACAGCAATGACGGTTAAACTGGCAAAGTTTTTTAACAATACCGCAGGAACACAACCGCCACCATTACCACCACCAAATCCGCCAATCACACACAATTATTACAATGCAACAAATCATCAGCTGCAACATTCACATCAACAGCAACATTCACATCAACATCAGCAACATTATAATGTCTATACAATGCAAGACGACGATGACAACATGTCAATGTACTCAACAACAGCATCCATTATGACATCACGCGACCATCCATTCAACAATTCACAACGTCCTCTACTCGCCGAAAGAAAGCCGCAATTGTTGAATAAGAAAAAATACAATGCCGTCAACAGTAATCAAATGTTGCAACAGCAACAACAACAGCAACACCAACAAAAACAACATCAACAGCTTCAAAATCAACATCAACATCAACATCAGCATCATTATCAGGACCAGCAACAGAAATCTTATATTTCGCCTTACGTGCAACAACAAAAACGAGACAGTGCTAAGGGTTTGCATGGCTTTAATGATTTCGATATTTTATCACAGCAGTATAATAAGCATTTGCAGAGTCCACATATAGGTTATCCTTACGGCAGTCCACCGTCTCCGACTGCCAATTCCAATGATTTCGTATTCGATACGCTGACAACGCAAGTAAAGCACACTGCCAGCAATCTAACCAGCATTACAGCAGCAGTGCCACGTTATGGTAACATTAATAATTACGAGTATGCAGATTATGCCACTCCTTCCTATCGTAATGATATTAATGAGGCAGAGTATTACTCCAATAAAGTGCAAACGAGCCATAGCAATATTATCGCTTCCGAGAAAAATTATGCGAATGTAGGTAATACTTCCAGATTTGAGGATGATTTTTGTAATCGCCATAATATGGAATACACAACGAACTACACTGAAGTCAAACAGAATACCAATGGACCATTTATTTTTGGCATACCACACGAACAGCAAACTGACTACAGCAGTAGAATACCAAAAGCCGGACGAGGTTTTAGCGATAGCACCGACACTGTGATAAGCTACGACGATGAAAATATTGCTCAAAATGGACAAGCAACTATGGTGAGTAGTGATTTGTGATTTACGGCTTGCAATTTACAGTTTAAACAAAAATTTAATATTTCATTAATTGCTTAGCAACAAACAAGCAAGTTTTCAAACAGTTTTGTTATTCATAAAGGCGAGGAAAAATATTTCATAACTTTTCACAACTTGAAAAAATAATAAATTTGACAGAAATCTTTTAATCAACGTCATCATAATCACTCATATAACCTTGACAAAGTTGCCATAAACCTAATTCAAGTGATTAAAACTTCTTGCCGAACAAGTTTACAGCATTTGCTCTGCTCATAGTTGGTTGCAGTTGAAGTAACAACCGCAGAGGTTTCAGCACAAGTCTTGGAGCGCTGGAAACTGTGAAACTTTCCTCCGCAGCATTAGCAACTTTTACTGTAGATTCCGTCAGACGACGTCGTGACGTCGCGACGTCTCTGGGTCTCGAGGTTTGCTTGCTGTCTGTCCGTCAGCTGTGCGCTCCTCTATCTGCGTGCTGTTACAATGTTATTAGTGACAGCATTTGTCACAGAAACACTGCAGAAAAAAGTAAAAACTTTAAACACATTTTTTATGGTAATCCATCTTTAAGTTGTTTGCAACAATATTAAAAGTTCTGCTTTCAACATTATTTTTATGGTTTTGTTTATAGTGTGCACTTAAATTGTTGCGCCTCTCAACATTTGTGCATTTGCGATATTTTTGCTCTATTTTGCTCTGTTTTCACCACAGAGTGCCTCAGCAGCGTTAAATGTTGCCATAATGCAGTGGCTTAATTCCAAAATATTACTTTGTCATTTACAAATAAAACCAAAAAAAAAAACATAAACAAAAAAGGATTATTTTTAAATAATTTATTTCATGGCAAACGTACTTTAAAGTTTTTGTTGCTAAAATTTTGTTAAACAAAAAGTTGTTTCTTCTTAATTTAAGCCATTGTAGAAGAGTAGTTAATAAACTGCAAATTTATTTTGAAAACAATAACTTTATTAAAATAAAAACTATGAGTTTTATAGTTGTACGATGTGAATTCTTAATAGTACATTCACGCTGTCTCATTTAGGCAGTTTTCCTCTTTATACCCACTAATGAAGATGATTTATCATACACAGTGTCTTTAAATAAATGAACACATTATCAAAAAATTAGCTCATTTATGGCGAAAAAAGTCAAATGCAACACTTAAAAATAAATTTCCCACAAGGGAAATTCCCAAAATATGTGTCAATAGCCTTATATGTAAAATGTATACAAACAATGAGCTGTAAACAAAGGCACTGAGGAAGCAGGTATTTAATAAAACCTTTGTTTTTATTAATTAAATATAAAATTGATATATAAAATGTACATCAATGATTAAATATATCAACTATAAATTTAATTTTTTTCTTAGTATTATTAAGTGAATTTTATAAAAGTTTTTAAAACTTCTATCAGCTGCATAAATAAACTCATTATAATGTGAACGTTCACTCATTAAAATTAATGAGCAAGTGCCTAAATGAGACGGCGTGAATATAATGTAAGACTTCAATTTTTCATTATTTTAAGATATTTCAAAATATAGACTAAATTAAAGTATTTGTGTAAGAAATGCGTCTGTACAATACAGGTTAGTTAAAAAGTTTTAAAAACCAAAATAAAAAATTGCGAATATTTTCAAAAAATATTTTTATTAAAAATAGTCTCTCACAACTTCAGTACATTTATTCCAATATTTATATTTGACTTCCATATTTTATACCATCTCTGTAATACTTTTCCGGAAGCTCTGCAAAATACTGTTTTATTCGACGGCTTTTTTATTCGACAAAAAATGTTTTCAAATTTCTGAAGAGATAAAAGTAAGAGAGAGTTAGTTCTAGAGAATACGGTTGGTGTTTAAGCAATTCGTATTTTTATACTTTAAATTTCGCTATCATCAGAACACTTGTATGAACCCGAATTTGATTTTTTTTTTCCGTAAGCCGAGTCTTTTTTCAATTATTTTATTATCTAATTAATCCAAAAGGTTGCAATAATATTTAGAATTAATTTTTTTGCCTATTTCAAGATAAGCAATTAATTAAATTGCTTTGGCATCCCAAAAAATAGATGCAATTACTTTTTTTTTCCGATCTTTCTGACTTCACCTGTTTTGGAGCTGAACAACCAGCTTCAGTCCACTGTAAACGTTCTAGTTTCAATTTGGGATAATGATGGTATATCCAGATCTCAGTTGTAGTTATAAAAAAACGAAACAGCTACGGTTTATGCTGAGAAATTTGTTTTCGATTCAGTTTTGGTTGAATTTTTAATGAATGTGGCACATACTTTCGAATATTTTCTTCTTCTTTTCTACGTGATTTGTTTCTTAAAATATTGACTACTTATTCGTCTGAAATGCCTATGGTATCAGTAATTTCACGCTTAGTCAAATTCTCTACGAATAATATCGTAGACTTTCTTAATGATTTTTGGTGTTGTTGTACTTTTTGGATTCCCAATACGTGGATCCCAATCTTCAACGCTTGTACGCCCAAAGTATTCCCAATACGTGGATCCCAATCTTCAACGCTTGTACGCCCAAAGTAAAACTCTAAGACCCCTCGATACACAGTTGGAAATTAAAGAGCAGATTGTTTTAACAAATTCAACTTTTTTGTATAAATTTATGCGACTGATAAACCTTCTAAAATATGGATGGATTAAATAAATCCTTAAAACTTATTCGGTTATTCGATCTTATTCATAGAGTTGTATTTTCAGACCTCTAATAAATTAAGCTACATTAGACATTTATATTTAATTACTATTATATTTAGTCTTCTAGTTTATATAGATACATTTTAAATAAATACATAAATATATATACGTTCTAAACTCTACATTTTAATATATGAACTTAAGAATATGTTCTCTGCAATTAAACCATCTGTGCAATGCTATCAATTTGGTAATACGAGTAGAATATTATTGTCTTAATATATAATTCAGATCTCAAAAATTATTGTTAATGCACTTCTAATTATTTTGCGAAAAGGAATTCATGGAATAAAGTTATGTCAAAGCTAAATTCTAACTGCTTCATAAGGGGTGATTTATAAGGCTGAAGTTAGCCATCTATCATTTTATAATCTATTGCACGTGCATTCTTACCTATTATTACAGTAATGACAGTAAAAATATTTAAATCAACTTAACTGCAATTAGTTATTATTTAATTTGAATTAATTGTTAATAATTAATCACTTTTGTGAATAAATTTTTCCATAGTAAAGCTTTCTTTATTCAATTATTCAGTTAACAGTTTTATAACTGCAATATTTAGTTGTAATATTTTGCTTACATATTTTAAAAGTAATTATTATGGAAATTATACAGTAATTTGTTATAATTTATTTGACTGCAAATATATAATTAGGAAACTGCAATACAATTTGATTTTAATTAATTTTATTTTCACATTTTTTCATAGCGTGAGAAACGTAAAATCTTTCATCTATTATTAAGCCTTGTATTATTCATTAAATAATTAAAATTATATGAACATGAAAATTAAAAATAAAATTATTTAGATAATAATAGAAACGAAAATGCTAATAAAGTAATATCTTGATTTTGTAAATAGAACATTTTTAATTAATTAAATTCTATGCAATTTAATTTCATAATTTAAAAGTTCTATTCAAGAAAACGGGAATCTACTGTCTTTAGTTCTAGTAATAGCCGGGTTTATGTCCTGAAACGATTTGTCAATAACAGGGAGCAAGAGCCACAACCATTTGTATTGTGTATTCATTATTTGCAACACAAGCGAACTACTATATCCTCAAAGATGGAAGAAGTGCATTCTCTTGGACCATTTATGGAGCTTGTTTTCGTTTGAATTATTGTATACGATTGCTAAAAAGACTTGATCTGTTTCAAAATCGATTTGTAGATGAAATCCATAATTCATCCAGCAATCATTCATGAAATAATTTAAAGTATTCTATAGGTTGATTGCTTTTTAAGTTCTTCAGTGATATCATACTTGCTAAATAGTTTCCTCAATTAGATCTATTTTATTCCCTCTGATTATAGCTAGAAACATCTTTTTTATGTTCAAATTTCAACTACGAAATTCAATATATCATATATATATTTCGTCTCCTTTTTTCTTATAATTAAAATTTTTAAAAAAGCAATTTTTTTTGGTATAATGTTTAATACAAAATAAATAATATATTTACTAAAAACAACTGGTCTGAAGTCTGTCAAAGAAAAAAATTTATCACACGCAATTAACCGTTTTAAAGTTATTGAACTTCACTGTCCAGCGAACTGAAAAATGATTATTACTTTTTGCCCAATATATTCAGTGGTCAGGATGCATTTCGTCAAATAATTAGTTTCATTTCTTTAAACATACCACATAAAATATATTTCTTGGTTTCTTTTTATATTTCTTTTTTCAAGTTTTTAATTTTTATCGGGGTTTAGCATTCAACAAATCTATGTAACATTTCTAGCATTAGTCTACATTTGTAATTTGACTTTATACTTATGATCTGTACATCTTCAAAATTTGGAGTATGGCTTATCGTAGAGTAATGAGTCGGTAATACTGTCTTTTAATCGCTGGAAGTTGATCTGCTCTTTATGTTATTTTTATAACCACAGATTCTCGTCCTTACATTGTTTTTGTTGTTTCTGCTGACATATGTTGGAACCGGTACCTTTATATGGAATTTTATATACGACATCGTACTCATCCAATTTGTCCATTAGAGTTTTTATTTTTTAAAAAGTGGTGTTTTAGTGAATTTTTGACTTTGAAAGCTAATCTATGCGTAACTTCATTATAACATATAAAGTTGTTGATTTTTTTCTGAGAACCCAGGGATATAGGTCATTCGATGACAAATTTTTTGCCTGGAGATTAAATTTTGTTTTACACTCTTATTCACTTATTTTAGAAGAGAATATATTATAGCCTTTTAGGATAATAATTTTTGAGCAAAACGATGATTTCTTTTTTTTTCTAATAAGGAACAACAAAAACGTAACTGATTTTAAAATATCATATATTCATATTCTTAAGTCTACTTCTACTGCGTTTAGCTATCGTTATCTTGGTCTTAATGTGGTCATAAACTCATCTTGTCTTCCCTGTTAAGGAACTGTTTTACTGTGCAATGATCTGGTTTTTGGATGTTGTAAACAAGATATCTAAATCATTGCGTTTCTATATATAATATATATATAATTTCTACGGTCGTTTCAAGTATTTTCAATTAAGGTGTACATTAAGACCGAAAAGTTTTCGGAAATTCTCATTTAAAATTCGCGCGCTGTATATTTTTCGATATTTTAAGTTTATGTAGTTTGGCAGCAATTAAGGAAAATTACTATGCAAAAAATGAGCGCGATCTGTCAGACAGTTCGTTTACGGCAGCTGTTGAAACCAGTTCACCTCAGTAGTGCGTTGCGAAAAAAACAATGGAAAAAATATTGAACAAAGAGTTTGCATCAAATTTTGTGTTTCGAACGAAATTTCGTGTGCAGAATCGTTGCGAATGCTACAAAAGGCTTATGGGGAATCAGTTTTATCGAAAACTCAAGTTTATGAGTGGTACAAAGCCTTTCAGGACGGTCGTACGACCGTCGAAGACATTTCGCAACGCACTACTGAGGTGAACTGGTTTCAACAACTGCCGTAAACGAACTGTCTGACAGATCGCGCTCATTTTTGGCATAGTAATTAAGGACAGTGCTGCCAAACTACATAAACTTAAAATATCGAAAAATATACAGCGCGCGAATTTTAAATGAGAATTTCCGAAAACTTTTCAGTCTTAATGTAAAAAGAAATATAAAAAGAGTTTTTGTATTTATTATTCGCATAACAGAATTCGAACTAGGATTTTAATAACAATGATTAGATTTATTAAATACTAGATTACTTAGACTAGCGAATATTAAATACTAGATTACTTAGACTATAGTTTATATGTGTGGCTATTTACAAGTATATATCCATAAGTTGAGCATATAGGTATAAATATGTAACACATATACTAAAATTGTATTTATTTGTCTCTAATAATAGACCTAAGACAACTGTTGAAATTGGATCCGTTGTATCTCTTCAATATGCTGGTGGGATATCTAACGGGTCACCACGGGTTACGTTATCATCTCAACAAAATGGGGCTAACCGAAGAGATAGATTGTAGACTGTGTTTAGAAGCAGAGGAGACAACTAGCCACATTCTATGTGACTGCCCAGCCTTGATCTGGGCCAGGAGAAGGAATTGCTCTCCCCTTCTGACATTAGGAGGTCCTCAACGGCCGACATTTTAGCCTTCATCCGGAAGGCGGAATGTCTTCTGTTCAGTTAGGGTCTGTTGTAGCACAAAAGATCAATCATGGTTGCAGTGCTCTGCTCAAATGGGAGCTACTACCCCGTTCTTTCTTTTCTTTTCTTTTCTTTTCTTTTCTTTTTTTTTCTTTTCTTTTCTTATCTTATCTTATCTTATCTTATCTTATCTCTTCAATAACTTACTTTCTATAGTGTATGTCGGGCTTAAATAGTTTTAATTGCCGCATATTTTAGCACTGCGGCATGTTTAGGTTAAAAAAATAATTATAATACGTTTTGATAAGAAAATTTGTAGGTCATTGTCATATGTTCACAAAAATATTATTAAAATAAATAATATGTATTTAAATTTTAATCAGTTTTTCTAAAATAAGACAAATACAAAGAGTGTTAGAAAACACTAATTACCAAGTTATGAAAGAAAGTATGAATTTTAAATAAAAAATAATAACGTCAATTAGGCAAACCAGAAGTAATTAAACAATTTGTGCAAATACTCTTTGCCAAACACTTCATTAGCGTAATTTACATTTTAGCATTTTTTACTATCTTGCATTTGAATTTTGCTGCTCCTCTAATAACCTCATTGAATTAATTCTAGTTCAGCGCCTCAATTACCGCCAACAAGAAATATAAGAGTACAATGAGGAAGGCGCGGAAAAGTGATATCCTTGTAAACACGGAAAAAAGGAAATCTTGTTTACATAAAATTCATGCAAATATGAAGTGAATGCGCCACTGCGCCTAGCTATGTCGAGGAGCGATGCAGTAGGATGAAGTGCAGCTTCCACTGCGTATCTGTTGCACTTCAGATTTGCTAAATGCTGACTACTGACTGCTGACTGCTGCCTGCTGCTGTTCATGCAGCATTCAATGAATTCAGTTTAAATGTTCTTGATATTTTATTTCATTGCAATTTTTTTGCGTTTATTTTTGCTGCAGTTAATTTTCATTTTTTATCTTTGAACAATTTCCTTTTTAATGTTTTAATTTGACATCATTAAGTACAACAACTGAAAATTGTATAAAAAGTTACTGCAATCTCTTCTTTGCTCCTGCCATGACATCATTGTTGTCTGGTCTTGTTTAGTGCATGTTGACTTGGAAATTGTTGCAATTTAAGCGCCCTAATTAACGGACATGTGGACAAACAAGGATGCTATTATTTAGGTACAACTATATAGTTTATTGAAAGTAGAGAATGATGTAACAATGTACGTCCATAAGGATATTATAGTGAAAAGGTTGCAAGATTTACGGAAACATTAAACGTAAATAAGTTGAAGTAATGCAACAGTAGGAATGAACTCGCCTTTCTTTTTAAGAGTTTGTAATATTTTGTAAATTCATTGAGATATTTTTATAAGTATAAAGAAAAGCATATATCGTAATTTAAACATTGATTTTAATAATGAAATGCATTTATGAAGGTAATTGAAAAAAAGAAATTAATCTTGAATTTTAACATTGAATCTATGGGGCAGCTGGAAGATAAATACTGACACTAAATACTTGTAGTCTAAAAAACTTATTTACGAATAACTCAATATAAAAAATTATTGAAAGTCCACCGATTATAAGGACAGCCAAAAATGTAATTAATAAAAATATTAAAAAAAAAAATCAAGTTGTTTGTAGTTCAGTACTATTCAAAACTGCTCTAAGTTAAATTCAATTTTTTCTATTAAGTAAAATAGTCACTAACGTCATAACTGATGTTTAAATGCAATTGATTTTGAATATTAATAATAGCAATGCTTTAGTTTACTATAATTATAATTCTCATACAGTTTAGTTAAATGTTTTTGAAATCAAGTTGTAGTTCAGTACTATTCGAAACTGCTCTAAGTTAAATACAAATGTTTCTATTAAGTAAAATAGTCACTACCGTCATAACTGACGTTTAAATCCAATTGATTTTGAATATTAATAATAGCAATGCTTTAGTTCACTATAATTATAATTCTCATACAGTTTAGTTAAATGTTTTTGAAATCAAGTTTTTAATCATACATAAATTGCTTCTTTGTTGTTCGCCATAATATATATTTATATATATTTATTTTTTAGTAGATATTTACATTATGGAATATATATCTACTATTCAGATGGAATCAGCATAATACAGAAGGAATACACAGCAAGCGCCTGACATTAGAAAGTCTGTACCTTTAAAAAACATAAATATAACACAGAACAGAAAAGAAGATATAGATAACATCGGCGTAAACTACCTGGCATTTCTAGGACCCTGCTATACAGACAGTCATATAGCGAATAGTCACGGCAATTTTATGTTTTTTTGAACATAACCAAAATGCATGTTGTACAGAGAGTTATAACACAATTGCCAGTTTTGTACCTTTACTACTAGTGAGGTGTCTAAATTCAAAAAGTAATTATTTTTATTATAACCCTGATTTTATGATCCCACATTATCAGGATGATTAAAAGTCAAAAGCAGAAGTCAAAAAACTTCAAAATGGTGGCTACTTAATATAGAAAAGTACTATATAAGTAAAAATAAATACAATAAATATATAATAATATTTTATTTTTAAAATCTGCAATAACAATAAAATAATTTTTTATTGGAATAAAGCTTATTTTAAACTCCCTCTTAAAGAGCATCAAGAGCAGCGTGAACATATTTTATATAAAATTGATTTTTAACGTCCGTTTTGGGGAAAGAAACTAAATTCTTAACATAAACTATTATTTTTAATAGACGATTTTATCGAACATTAGTAAATCACAACATAATTTTTTTATTTTTTTTTTAATTAATTGAATTTGTGACTTACCATACAGCGGTTTCGAGTATAATTTTTATAAAACTGAGACTTAGACTTATAAAAGACTATAATTATTTGAGACTTGAGGGTTATCAAGGGTTTAACTTGTGTCCTGCCAAATTTGAAGCTCATAGTCAGTGTTCATTAACCAACTAACCCAAAGGTATATTTGACTTATATCTTCGTACTTGGAGTTTTGTTAATTTGCTGTGAAAGTTCAGTAACAAATCCTTATTTTATTTATTTTAGTTATAATTCTCATACAGTTTGGTTCAATATCTTCAGAATAACATATATTGCCAGATTGTTAAAATGAATGTTTTAATTAGCAATGAAATGTGATTTAATTCTATTTTATTTTTAATTGAAATTAATTTAGAATAAACTACTGTGTTTGTGGTGTGAATTTATAGACATTGAAAAAGTACACTTTACAATCTAGTACAGATAAATCTTGTATTTCTTACCTGTTTAATAAATAAATGTATTTTAGTGTATTTTTCTTTATTGTAAGCGCCACTCAAGTTATAACTTAGAGTGTATTTACCATCGCAGTGGTTTATTTACTTTAAACATAAAAACGTGCTTACAGCGACGTATCTGTGTAAACACTCACTCAGTACAGTACAGAACAGTACAGTACAGTACAGTAATGTAAATTGAAAGATCAAACACTGCACAAGAGCTGTAGTCAGTCTCAAATGTTCAACGCATAAAAATATGTCTCTTAATTAAATAAAATAAACCATTATATAAATATTACAGCAATTCTAGGTTAACCACACATTTGCTCGTTGGCTCCAAGAGTTCACAAGAGGAGCACATAAATGTAGCAGCCACTCAAAGTCGGTATGAAAATTTATTATATATGCTTCCCGTTCATTTTAGTACACCACATAAAAAATATAATTTCAAACAGTTTAGTTCTGGGTTACTACAGCACTTTTCTGAAACAGTTTACTGTACCGGCTGCAGCACTTAAAGTCAAATAAGGCAAAACTCGTACAGCCCACAGACGCACGTTTCTGCAGTTTAACAGTTTAAAGTGCCGCTTAGGAGTTTTAAGACTAAAGAGCAGATTTATAACTTAATTTTATTGTGGCTAAAAGGAAATAAAAATTACAAAAATAAAAATAAAATACTTATACTTATACTGTCCAACATTGTTGGTCTGTAGAAAATTAGGTTAATGAGTTCGTAGTAAATAAGAGCACAGTTATTCTACATTTCAAGTTAATACAGTGCGAGTGGGCAGACTGAAGTCAGAAGTTTATTTAATATTTTTTTTATTTTTTATTTTTGCTTTTAAAAGAAAATACTGCAAAGTTATTATTTACAAAAGAAAAAAGTGGTAAATGTCAGTAATAATAAAAACTTGTTATATTTCTATATTTTATGTTCTCTTTGTTCAGAAATAAAGTGACGGTTTGAATTGTCATTGAAAAAATTTGTGAAATTCCTGTAACGACTGCTGTCGCATGAAATATTTATACAGATAAAATCCTTCAAATTGAATTTATTTAATTGAACTTCGTTACTGCCACAAATTCTCCATTTCAAAGCATTTGACTGTTCAAATAAATCTCAGCAACAAATAAAATTTGACAACGACACGAATGCACGCAAATTCGAAAATAAAAGCTTAATGAAATCCATAAAAATTCAATATTGCATTTGACCAACGATATACGATGTACGATGGACGTATGGTATTCCAGAAACATATGCACAACACGCCCGTGTTTCAGCCGCACTCATTGACATGTCTGTACTTTCAGTATGAAAATGTGCAGTACTGAAATTTTGACAACCATTCCGCTTCGCCGCCATTTTTGTCATTTTCATTTTATTTTATTTTATTTTATTTTTATTTTTTCTTTTACTATTTTTTTTGCTATTGCAAAGTCCTGTCAACTTTACAGGTAAATGCACTTGCAGCACGTGACATTTACACCGAAAGGCTAACAGAAACATAAGCACAGCAGGCCTTAACAGCGCGTACATGGATATATCATAACATATTAAAAAATTTCGAATTAAAAAATAATCTCACCGATTTGACAGGATGCACATTTTCATCAAAGCGATTTTGTTTTTTTTTAATTAAATGTTTAAAAACGTTACTGCTGTGAAATTAATTTAATTAATTTTTTTATTTAATTTATTTTATTATTTGTATATATTTTTTATTAGTTATTTTTAACTACATATCTAACAACCTACCTATTAACTATTAACTAGAAATATGGGATTAAAGTATGCTAACACCTGTAGATTTTTTCTATACCAATATCTCTAAATAAATTGCATTGAAAGAAGTTGAAATTGAAAGCTAAGAGATCTAACTGAAAAGATCTCTAACACTAAGCGTAGCCTTAATTTGACCGAGTTAGCTGACGAGTTGTTCCCTAGAATAACGTAATGAATTTAATAGGGCGCGGTATACTATTGTTCCCCCTGTGGATAAGGAAAATATATCATCTTAATGTTCACAACTTTCACATACTTCACTCACGCATTCATTCACTCACAATAGATATACAAGGCGCGGTATGCTATTATCTTTCTACTTATAGCTAGAAGATAATTAACGGAATGGCAATTTGTTTTGAACCTTTATACCTCGTCACATTATATGGTATAAATATTACATTACTTTTTACATTACAATTTTTTTTTTGAAATTAATATATCAATATATTAATTATAATAATATGTATTTATTATAATAATATGTATTTATTATAATAATATATATTAATTATAATAATATATATTAATTATAAAAATATATATAAATAATTAAATTCGTTAAATGGTTATTTTAATCAATCGCTAGTTCCGACTCTCTTACATTACAGTGTGATAAGCTTTTCGATAAATCTAGATTATATTGAATTGTTATTGGTTATAGTTTCATCTTATTTATTAAGACGAAAGTTCTTAGGTCATATATTTGACCACTCTTTGAGTATGAGACCGTTCGTCAAATATATATTATTCCTTGGTATACATGTAAAACCCACTATATTCCCACCTATACCAAAATAACCTTATAGAAATATTTTCTTTGTTAATATTTAGTCTATATTTGTCAACATTATAAGCTATTGTCTATTATTATTAAAAGTAGTCTATTATTACTAAAGGTAATCTATTATTATTAAAAATAGTCTATTATTACTAAAAGTAGTCTATTATTACTAAAGGTAATCTATTATTATTAAAGGTAGTCTATTATTATTAAAGGTAGTCTATTATTATTAAAAGTAGTCTGTAATTACTAAAGGTAGTCTATTATTATTAAAGGTAGTCTATTATTACTAAAGGTAGTCTATTATTATTAAAGATAGTTTATTATTATTAAAAGTAGTCTATTATTACTAAAGGTAGTCTATTATTATTAATAGTAGTCTATTATTACTAAAGGTAGTTTATTATTATTAAAGGTAGTCAATTATATTTGTATTCATATTACTTCTTGTTATATATTTGAATTAAAATTTAAGCCTGTTAAGCGAGCTTATATCTTTCCTATTTGTTTTGATCGCTATAGCATATTCTGAACTACATTCTGGTAATTGTGGACTTTTCTTTACGAAATGTTACTGCAATTGATTTATTATACTAAACAATGTAAAATCCCATACTAATTATGCTTAAATGATTAAAATTTAAATTATTTTATATACAGTGATCACTCGAAAAAATTAAATAGTTAAGCTTAACAAATTTGTATAGGTTTTTGAAATTAGGTTATTTTTTAGAGTAGAAAATATAAAGAAAAAAATATGCATATATAATATCTCTCTCTCTCTCTCTCTCTCTTTCTCTCTCTCTCTTTCTCTCTCTCTCTTTCTCTCTCTCTCTTTCTCTCTCTCTCTCTTTCTCTCTCTCTTTCTCTCTCTCTCTCTCTCTCTCTCCAGTTTTTCAGTGTAATTTAGTGTTTATATTTACGAGATCGCATTGTAATATAACATTTTAATTTGAATCTATATGAATCTAAGAACTAAACTTAATGAAATTGTATGAAAATATATTTATATATATACATATTACATATGGTGCGACCCTTTGCCCCACTAGGAAAAACGTACGCCAAGAAGAAAGATATTTGTGAATATAAATGATGTTTCTTCATAGTACAAGTTCTTTCTTGAAATGTTTAAATCTAAATGCATTTTCAAACTTGGTCTAATAAGAACTGTTTACTTTTAGGTATGTGTTCATGGAATTAAACTAACTATTTGCTAAAAATAAATATCCTTGTATGAATTGTAAGCTATTTAGGTAAAAATGCAAAAATCTCTAATCTAAATGAGAAAAAATTATAGTTAACCATCATAATTACGAATGCGGCAAATTACACATGCAGCCTTTGCACTTGCACTTACTCTGCCGACTCCAATGACGACCCCAATTTTGTGCTCACAACACGCAAACCGCATCAAACGCCTTAGCTAGCAGCTCAAAATAGCAAAAGTATCTAAACATCACAACCAAAGTGGCTCTGTAGTTTTAGAGTAATTTGAATAATTTTTTCAAATTTTTTTTTTGGGTTTCTAAAAAATGTTCACAGTAGCAAAAAAGTTAATTAATCTTTGTGAATAGAAACTAAGCACAGATGCAGGCACATCTTTCAAGCTATCGTATTGGATGAGTGCGCGTGGACTTATAGAAGCACTGCGTATATGTATGTATGTATGTATTCTGTGTAACTCGATTTAGAGTGCTAAGCCAGTAATTAACTGCAGCATTTGTGAAACCTTGCATGTTGCAATTCGTTTTCATTTTGCTAATTTTTACAAATTTATGCAGTCAACATACGAGTACGACGAACAGAACCAAAACTAAAAATCAACTGCAAAATGTCAACTGAAATGTTGTCAAACTTGTAATGCTGCACTATTCAAAAATCGTAAGCCATTGAGGTGCATTGTTGACTTTGTTATTGTAATTTTGATAGCAAAAAAATTTCAAAATTTTAAGCTCCATTAAGTAAAAAGTTGATATGCCTAATTACTTGTTTTAGTTAAAAATAATTAACTACTTTATGTTAAAAATCAAAAAAACAAAGAAAAAAATTGTACTTTGATTTGGCATGCTTTGGCCAACAACGGTTTTTTGTTTTGAATAAATTTATTGATTGCAGTTCCAAAAAAATTAAAAAAAATCATGAAATAGCTTTGGAATCCAAAAATATTTCATGGTCACAAAATGCACAGACAACTTGGCTAGTTTCACTGTGTCAGTTCGACTTATATTGAAAGCAGTGCCCATTATCTTGAAACAATGCAACTTTCAACTGCAATTGCAGCAAGTGAAGTAGAAATATAAAAAAGATACTCGTTTTCAAAAAACAAAAAAAGAAAAACCTGTTAAGTAAATGCTGCACCATTTAAGCAAATGCTGCACTGTAGTCCATTCCGCATGTTGCAAGCAAAGTCATTGCTTAAAGCCATTACAGCGCATTTGTGCCATTTGGAATTCATTTTAAATTTATTTATTTTTTTGTTACTTTTCTTTTTTTTTTGCTGCTTACAATAAAATATATTTTATCTGTTCCAGTCCTTGGTATTTGCTGGTGGTTTTGGCACTGGCTTCCAACACCAACGAAAGGTGATCTATCTTATGGCATAATTTATGTATTGAATAACTCAAATATTAAGCGAGCATTTTACGCTTATTTTGTTGTTATTGTAAATTTATTTTTTTGTGCTTTTGTTTATAAACAAAAAATTAAATGTCTTATGATTTTGTATTAACGGCTGTTAAAGATTTCATTTCTATTAGTTACTGATGCATGTTATCGCTTATTATTCGTTGATTGATTCAATATACATACATTCGAGACAGATAGTAATTACATTACTCAATCATTAAAAAATATAATCAGTTGGTTAAGGTGCGCTGATTCTGAGCTTCACATTTGGCAGGGCACGAGTTCGATTACTGGTACTCACAGTCTCAAAAAATAATTATTTACGAATAATTAAATACAGGAATTATTTCCAAGACCACTGATTATGGCTATTTGGCAATACTCAATACAGCTGTATGGTCAGCCAAAAATTCAATTAATTAAAATAATATAAAAAATAAATAAAATTTTTGTTGTTGTAGTTCACAACTGTTCGAAAAAACCTCTTTATAAAAATATAATATAATAACAAATAATAATATAATAATAATATAATTTAATTATATAATATAATATAAATATAATATATAAAGTAAATTTAACATTATATTTAAAAACTCAGTTTGATGGCAAATAAAAGTATTTACCTTATATACTATATTCAAGAAAGAAGTTGTCTCATAGTTTCAGATCAAACGTATACGATACAAAAAAGCCCAAGAAAACTCAAATTGATATCTGACCATTATACCAAATCTTGCTTCTGGGTTCTAATGAGGTGTGACTGCGAAACTGGTCTTAAAATGCTAGATACCTAGATACCATTGACACTAAATAACTTTTTTATGAAGTCAACACATGTACATTGTACATTTATTTATTTATTTTTTCTCTTTAAATTAATTAAACAATATTGAACGTTGCTATATAACTGTCTAAATTGAAAAACATCTATAGTTTACTTTAATAGCGTTTTTGCTTGGTAAATCTAGGGTAATTTTTTCAATCGAAATAATTTTAGCGCCTTTTCATATTCGATTGGTAAAGCTGGGGTAACACCCGAGTATAACACTCGAGATTGATTTATAACTCTCTAGATAATTTGTCAGAGTAGCCAGATTACCCTGAAATTAACAGCTGTTTTATACGATTTGAGAGATATAGTAAAGTGTGACTTAATACGATTCATGTATTTATGAAAAATAAAATGTCTACTAATACTACTACAAAATGTTCGATTAGTCTAAAAATGTTCGATTGAGCTACAAAATTTGACAAATCTAGAGTACATTTATATTAAATCCAGATTTACCAATCGAAAAATACTTTTCAGTTATGTGAATTTGTATTAATGGATCTATTACTCCTAATATAGAAATTATATTTTCTTGTTTAAATCTATTGCTTCATTGGTAGGGTTCTAAGGTTTTATTGATAAATTTTAATTAAATATTTAAATACTGATGATTCGGTTACTGCTTAATATTCAGAGCACTGTGTTATAAATAGACGTACTATAGTCACAATAGATCTATTGTTCAATGCCTTACTTTTAAGCCCTGCATGCTTAGACTGTTAGCACAGTTCCAGAGTTTGTAGGAAGGCATTTACCCATATAATAATAAGTGGTGAGGCCTTTGTCGCTTAAAAGCAGAATATTTACAAGAGTGTGTACAGAGAGGCATTTTAACTACACATAGTCCTAAAAAAATGAAGTTGGGTACCTTCTAATTGAACTTCGCTGATGCTTTGGTCACAGCCATATATCCAGATCGTAACTTAAATAGTTAAATAGTCAATTTAAGACCACATAATTTATTAAATGTGGTGTTGTGTATGTATTAGTTAATTAAAAAACCAAATAATTGTGTTTACTTACTAAATGAGAAAAAGTTTTTATAAAATGTAAATTTCTACAAACATTTGATTTTCCTAAAAGTTACAAAAACTATTCATTATATTTTTCCAACTTAATTTAGATTGTGCAAAAATAGTCATAACTTTCTTAAACTGCTAAGTGGTAACTGGTAAATTGAAATAGAAAAGGAAATTAGTCGAAAATGTAATTTGAAACCATAATTGAAAAGAGCACATTTCTGGCGTCTGTTGGATGCAAATTTAACCTCGATTGCAACAAATATTAAGTGCGGTTTCCAACCACTTATTATTTCATTGAACAAGAGAACAACAACAAAAACTAATATCAGCAACTACAGCACAATTACCACAACAATGATGACAACAATTTCCTTCAACAAATGTAACCACAAATTCTATTATTATTATTTTTCTAAAAACAATAACAATGACAATAATCGCAACAACAACAACAACAACAACCACTACTACTGCAATAATAAGGACAATAGTAGCAACTACAGACATAGCAACTGCATAGATACTTTGTAGAGGGTTAAGTATGCTGGTTGTTTTTAAAGGGTTAAGAATCAATTAAATAGCAATATTAGAAGTTTTTTTTAAATTTTTTATTTTCAATAAAATGCACAAATAGGATTTTAATGGTTACGTAGGATCCATAGGTAGGATATGAAGGAATTGAATTTGGATTTTATGTCGGCGCTACTGTCAAAAACAGTAGTCAGCTTGCAGATACACAGTGGCGAGATGCAAGCAACCTCAATGAAAACCACAAAAAAATTTTTGTTAGAAAAAATTTAAATAAATAAAAAATGTAGTAGTAGTTACATTGGATTTGCATAGAGTAGCATCGGTTACGTATTTGCATGAATTTTTTTTTTATTTTTTTATTTTTTTTTTGTCATTTTTAACCCTCTCTTGTTAGTACTTCGTATTCGTATTAGTTACTGCCATGGCTGTAATGTGTTATTATAGTTTTTTAAAGCCAAGTTAACAACTGAGTTTATGCTGGCACTGCAGTTCCACATGTGTTTTATGTGGTTTTATATTGAAATCGCTGTTGACGACGCTCCATTGCAATGCGCTGTGGGTTTCGAACTGCACCACAAACGTAGTCCAAATAAAATTCTATTGTTTCAAAATTGCGTCAAGTATGCACATAACACGAATTTGATACTAAGAGAAGCATTGAAGCTTTGAAATTTGGATGACGTTGTTAGTGTGCCATTAGGTTGAATTTGAAGTAGACGAAATCATTTTCAATTTATGAAGATTTCAAATATTTTAGAAAATAAATTTTTATGATAAATGAATTTTATTTTTGCTTGGTTTTAACTATTTTCCGCTGCATTCATATTTTTATGAAAATGTTATAAATATTTTTTATTCACATTTTTATTGCCACTAGTTATGATGAAATTATTGTTTTTGTACAGAAACTTAGAACTAATAATTTTGAAATGAATACTATATATAAAATTCTAGCACACATAAGAATCGGAAGTTAAAAAATAATGTAAACCAATTGGAACAAAGCAACTGAAACCGCTACCAGAAACCAAACAACATGAACGTGATACCAGGAATGTAGAAAAGGATGATTCCTTAAAATATCTGAACCGAACTCTAAATGGAAGCATACTTAAGCAACAGAGGCTAAAAGTGCTAAATATTTACACTGTTTACCTAATTTTTAACTGAAATAGACTCAGTTTTCATAGCGAAATACGAATCTCATAGCAGATTAGATTATCATCTATATGAATACGTTTCTAAACAATTTATAATATATTGAAACGCCATTTTTATGTGAATACATTATATAAATACTGGGAATATATTAAATTTATATTAAATTTATAATATTGTACTAAAGAAGATTGATAAATATTAACATCAAAATAACTTCATTATATAAGAAATCTATAGGTATCAACACGCTAATATACTTAATTTTTTACACTTTTCAACACTTACTCAAACTCAGGGTAGAGTTTAATATAAACTACACCTGAGGTGTAGTCAAATCTTCCTTACTACAGTGAAAAGCATATACTATAGTACTATATACTACTAACATACATTTTTGACCTTATTTTACAAGCCGGCGCTTATACTCTTCGTAGTATTATGGATTTGCAAAAAGCCTTATCATTGCTCAATATTTTTTTTCTTTTTTCAAATAAAATTTAATTGAAATTCTTTTTTCGAAAGTAGAAAACTGCTAAGCAAATCCAAACACATAACTGTTTCAATATTTGAAAAAAAAAAATAAAGTGAAAATCACAAATGTCAATGTCAAAAGCATGAATACTGAAAACATATAAAAGATTTTTGGAATTTGAAATAAATCTCACCAAATTAAAGCATTTTGAAACGAATCTCGTTTCTAAGAGTATCTAGCCTTCATCGCTTCTTTTATTCTGTTAAAAACACTGACAAATTTAAGGATATTGACAATTGTTCATTGACAATAGTGGAAACGGGCTATTGAGCGTTGTCTATTTGTCTTTCTTTCGCTCTATTAATATAGCTGTCATTTCTGAAGCTTCTGAAAATTCCATTATGGTTTTTAAAAGAAAATCCAAGAGTATTAAAATTTTTAACTTTAAATATAGTTTTTAAAGTTTTAGCTTTGAATATAGTTGTTTAAAATTATCAATTTCAAATATAGTTATTTAAAACCCTTAAAATAGCATTTAAGGACCCACAGTAGTATGCTTGCTTCATTGAAGAGATATTATTTGTAACAAATGTTTAAAAATCATAAAAAAATGTATGTAATCGTAAACATATTTCAGTTTATATATATAAATACACATACTTATATTATAAAAAGTAATATTAACAATTATTTGAAAATAAAATCATATTAAATAAATAATTAAATAAATATAAAATAAAATATGAGAAATAAGAAAAATAAATATTAAAATATATTAAGAGATTTTTGAACAGTAGTGAATTACAACAACAAAATGTTTATTATTTTTAATTAATTGAATATATACAAATACCCATCATTAGTGGTCTTTTTGGAAATTGGTCTTATAATTAATTATTCCTGAATACGTTTTTGAGACTGCAAGTACGAAGGGTTGAGCTCGTTACGTACCCTGCCAAATTTGCAGCACAGAGTCAGTGTTTATTAGCAAACTGACCCAAAACCGTACTTGCCTTGTATAATCTAACTTAGAACATTTTCTATTAACAAAATAATTTCTTTCACCATAATTGACTTTAAAATCAAATTTAATTAAAAACATTAATTATTTTAGCAATTACTGTAAAAAAAATTATCCATTTCGGGTTTGAGATTAATTTAATTTAAATTTTCATAACAATTATTTAACTGTATTTCATATTGAAATACACACCTTCATTGGCTGTAACAATGCGATTTCATCGTTAAATGCGTATATATGAGAAATTTAAAAAAATATGTTAAAATTTGAATCCCGAAACCAACATTTAAGGGAAAAAAATTAAATTCTGAATACAGAATATAACACATATACAAGTATATTCTGTATTCTTTCACTTAGTCCGGTTTCATTCTACTGATTGCAGTTTAGGGTCAAACAGAAGGTGGGGGCCAATATGAGCATAGAAATGTGTTACCAAATGTCCTTTTTTTTTACGGACACACTTTGCTTTGGCTTTGTAGTGCACTGGTCCATGGCAATTTAGTCGGGCATACGACATGCTGTTCTTTGCAGCATATGGAAATTTAATTTAATAATATTTTTGCCTTCGTTTTGTATGTTGTCATCGTGCGGTATTTGTGATACCGAAAAATGACAAAAATTTATATGCTGTGATAAACCAGAAGACACAAACAAATTGTTTCGAATTCAATTTCTTTGAAAAGTTTTAGTGTTTGAGGTTGAAACATATTTACACATATTTACACATGTATCTGATAACATTGTGCCAAACCGAATGCTCATACACTGGCAATAATGGCCATGCAAAGGAACGACGTATAGCGTTGTGACTCTGGCATAAGGAAGTAAACTGAAAATTAGCAGCTGTTGAGTTTGATTTGTGGCGAAATTTTATCATTAACAACAAACGTTGAGAGGCAGGAATTTACAAATAAATAAAATGTTGTACATATTTTAAAAGTAACTGTTAATGCAGTGGGACAAATGTCATAAGTTCACAACTTACAAGTAAAACTTTTAATGGTTTCAATCTGCAGAGAAAGGTCGCTCGATTATTGCAAGTCGTTACACAAATCATATAAATAACGTTTAAGAAACATACACTTGGAGTTTGGAGTCGTTAATATGTAATAAGCATATAGAAGGAGTGGATTTTTTTCCTAAAAAAATTTTTTTCTGCTCCTGGCTATCAGTAGTAAAAAAAGTTCCTTTCAGTCTATTTTTTTTCTTCTTTTATTAGCATTTTTTATTATTTCGGCCCAACAAAAGTTTAAGTACTAAATTGCTTAAAGCTAAGAAATATTTTTAAGCTGGTGTTTTATTTACAGTTGTTACAATTATGTACACATGACATACATATGGGTAACGTGTGGGATAACGTATGAAAAAAGCTAAACATCATTAGTTTTTTGAAGACGTAAAAGTAAAACTCCAACATAAAAAAGTTACCCAAAATGTAATAAAAATCTCGATGAAAAATTTTGCGTTGAAATGTAAAAGGGAATTGGTTTGTGCTAGTTAAATTGGTAGGGCAGATTTTTCTACAGGGCATCGAAATCATCATAAAATGATGTGTCAAGTTAAACAAAATAATTTGAACCCTTTTTTATGAGCACATATTTTACATGTCATTCGGACAGCATGCCGCATTTCTGGTCACTGATTGCAATAAAAAATATAAGGAAATAAAAAAATGATGTGAAATACGGCAAATCCAAATAGATTTAAAAAAATATTGCAATTTCAATAATACCAAATAATATGGATTAATTTTATAATCCATACAATTGTAATAACACTTCCATTTATTGACCTTTTAAATTTTATTATTAAATCTCATAAATTTTCAAAGGCGGTTAATTGATTTTATGCACATAATTAATGTTGAAATGATTGAAATTTATGACAATTCACTGAAACGGTGAAAATTTATGAGTTACGTGACTGCTCCAACTGCTCCGACTGTTCCTACTGTGCTGATTGCCAAACCAAATGAACCAACCAAGACTCCTCACAAACATAAATAAGATATTAAATTAATTCTGATTCCGTAGCATAAATCATAATTTTAAACCAAACTCCGTGTGCGCACACCTTCAATTAGCGGCGGCAGCAATGGTAACAGCAACAGTTGCTGGCAACAGACAGCAGCCAGCAGGCAGCAAGCAACAATCAGCAAGCAGCAGGCAGCAAAAAGTAGTTCCAGCAACAGGAACTTCAGTGACAGCAACAAAAGCAGCGTCAGTAGCAGAAAAATAAAAATCATTTTTGTTCCGCAAGCCACACAAGCAGAACTCCTCTGCTGTTTCCTTTGACTAAACATTTCCTCCTGCTAAGCAAGAAACACAAAACAACATTTACACACGCATAGCGCACATCATCAAAAAACGCTTTTGCTTGAGTGTGTGCGTGTGTTGTTGTGTCAAAAGCGATACAAAAGTAAAGAAATTATCACTTCTGTACCAGCCACAATTTCTATTGGTTTTTGTTTTTGCTTTCTCTCAACTAATTTATATGCGCATATTAAATTATATTAAATTGAGCGTGATTCTAATTCACAGCTTCCGCCGCATACCCTACTACCCGCAGTGTGCAATGTCTTACCATACACTCAGCTCTTGCGCCAACTTAACTCCCATTCCTACACTCACACATACACATTTCTCCACACACAGCAGAAACAAAGCTCCTTTTGTACAATGGGAAAAAAACTCCTGTGTGAGTTGTGTTGTTATTGTTGTTGTGAAATTGTTTCACTCATGCATTCATGCACTCATGTCATCATTATTGAATTATAAAACTCCCTAACGAACGAATTAACGATTGTAATTTTATTTGCACTCTAAAGCGGATAAGAAATTTATGAGAAAATTGCCAATCAAATTTTGAATATTTATCGATATTATTTATTGATATTTTGATGTGAGAATTATGACTGTCAAATGTTATTGTGTCGTTTTCGTTTCGATGATTGATGGCTTTTCGATAAATTGGTTCATAGTTCATAATAAAGTCGTATGAGGAATGAATTAATGTTAAGAACAGAAAGAGTTATATTATATTTTTATAGAAAGAAATAAAGCTATTGACTGATTACCTTAAATAAATATTTGAATCATCAAAATTATGAATCATAAAAATTAGAAAAAGAAATATATATATTTGTAGACGTCGATATATTCATTCATCGCAACAAGCTTGATTTCAATTCGAATATATTGACAATACAAAATTTGGAAAATTTAAGTAAGAAAATTATTTTCCCAGAAGAAGTTTCTAGTTTCCTGATTAAGGAAATAAACAGAACACAATAAATAATTTTCAAATTTAAATATAGCTTCTATGTTTTTAATTCCGTTCAAGTACAGAAACCACACTGTATATTTAACATGTATAATTTATTTATATTAATTTCTTTATTAGATTAGATTATATTTAAAAACGAGTTGGGAACTTGTAACCACGTCACTGATTCCTTTTAAAAATATTGTGACATAACCACTTTAGTTCCATAGACAAGTAGCAGTTAAAAACACCATTATGTTCTTTGGAGAGATGTTGCCTAATTGTGTGATAAGTGGATGGACAGTTGATAAGTACCGAAGTCTGAGTCTAGCGAGTCTATTACCGTGACACATTATGTGTTCTGTTGTGTCTTCTTCTCCGCAACAAAGGTTAGGAACTTGTTACCACGTCACTGCATCCTTTAAGGAATATTGTCACATACCCATTTTAGTTCCATAGACGAGTAGCAGTTAAAAACGCCATTATATCCTTTAGAAAGATGTTGCCTAATTGTGTGATAAGTGGATAGGCAGTTGATAAGTACCGAAGTCTGAGTCTAGCGAGACTATTACCGTGACACATAATGTATTCTGCTGTTTCTTCTTCTTCGTAACAAAGTCTGCAGTTATTATCTCTTGTAAAACCTAGGTTCGATAGATGCTTTTTTACTCCGCAATGTCTAGTGAGAAACCCTGTGACAAGTCGGATGTGTTACTGTTTAGCATACGAAACTCCCTAGTTCTGGTTTTTGAACGATTCGGCATGAATTCTTTAACTTGTCTGCAGGTAATTGCATTATCCGAATCGGTCTGAGCTGCTTTTTCCAGCTATTCATTCATTTTAAGCTTGAAAAAGCTCCATGCAGGACCGCAGATGGCCTCTTTTCTGTCTAGTTCGTCTGCTTACTCGTTTTACTCAATTTCGCTGTGCACTAAGATCCATATTAAATGAATCCTTTCAGCGAGAGAAGTTGAAGGCATTCTCACACTATTTTTGAAGTCACTTATGGTGAGCGTAGTGTTAGGAGTGCTGATTTACTGACAAGTGACAAAAGGCAAAACTGATGCGATTAAAATAATGCTTGACAACAATACAGTTATGTCACTGGTTGTCTTCTCGCTTGTCAAAATCTATTTACCTGATTTAGTAAATTTTACAATAAAAAAGGAAAATTTTCAACTAATAAATGTGTAATCGAGAACAAAAATTATGATTTAGTATAGATTAACTAATTGTTATAATTACAATATAATTATTGTTTTAATAATATGATTATGAGTACATGTTTTTAAGAACAATTATTAAGAAACTTGGAATTATTAATAAAAATTTTTTTAAACATTTTTTACTTGAAAATCTCTATATAGAAATTATATCTATATACAAAACATATAATCTATATTTTATATTTCATATTTCATATAAAAGAATTATTTTCATATGGAATATTTCGTATAAAAATCTTTTCTATAAAAATCTGTCCATATTTTGTTTATAATGTTATTCCATTAGATTATGCAATTAGTTCTTATAGTCACGAAGTACTGTCATATTTATTTCTTGAATAATATTGTTACATAATATGGGACAATTGTCCTCGGTATTTATGAGTAATATTTATTCTAATAATTGATAATGTATTCTCGATGTATTAGTCTATTTGTTATAAACTTGATATCAATATCTTGTACTTTTTCTAATTGTTTTTATATTGTTTGGCAGTCAATTTTTTAATCAAATCGAATTTTTATGTAAAAATTAATAACTTTAAAGAGACATATCAAGTTAAAGGTTATTATACTTATAGCTACTTCCGTCCATACATATACTTATAAAGCTATATATACTGACATATAGCGTAGTGGAAAAAGTTGCTCAAAATAGTTGCGTTTACCTTTAATTACTTTTCTAAAATCCGTTGTCAGAAAGCCTGCCAGGAAAATCAAAGTCGTGCCAATAAATTTTATATTGTATAAATTTTTTGAGTAGCTTGAAATTCTTATCTCAAATGTATCTTTCAAATATATTTTCTTATTAATTCAATAAATTTAATTCAATTTAACAAAATTTGTTTGAATTTAATAAAACGAGATCTGCAAATTTGTTACGAATAAAACTACTTAAACAAATTTGCTTATTATTTTTTTCCTCTTTATCAGTAGCAACCATAGATCCGACCTTTTCTCGACTCCTTTAACAATGTAACTTAATCTGATTTCCCATTTTTATTGCAGCAGTCCACGAGCGATACAAGTTCCAGTTCACGTGGCAGTAACAGCAACAACAGCAACAAAGGTGCAAAGTTTTTATTGCGAAAACGTAAATCGAAGAAGAGCACAAAAGGTGAGGGATCCACACAAAAACCATTTCAAATACTTAAAGTTTAAATGCTGCACTTCATAAAATTGCCAACAAAGTTTTAATGCAAATTTGAACGCAGCTTACCAGGGGCGCTCGACCCTTGGTTATATTTTTGTTTAATTAATTTTTGATTGCAATTTACAAATTGAATTGAAAACATTTTTTCTTCTACTCACTTTTCACACAGATAAAGAATTAAAAACTGATAAGCCGAAAAAAGCCGCAATTAAATGTGTTGTCGTTGGTGATGGTGCAGTGGGAAAAACTAATTTAATATTGTCGTATCTGGAGAACCGTTTCAACCCGGAACATGTACCGACTGCATCAGATATTTATAACGGTAAGCAAAAATTCATTTTATAAATATTTTACAGCTTAAATGTAAACTTGTACAACCCATACATACATACATATATATATATAACTGATATGCAGACGCGGTAAAAAAAAACACAAATAAAAAAACTGTAAAAGAAATTCTTTTACACTTAAAAAAATTTTTGATTGCTCATTTCCCTCTGTTGCCTTAGGGTATTTGGCTTTCAACAGGTTTCTTTTGTATGGCCGAACATACGTACAAGTACAGGTACACCAGCCAGACCTGAGTCTACTAAACAAAAAACAGTCATAAATTTTTGTATTTCATGCAGCTTAACTTTTGAATTTTTTATTTCACCTAAACCAATTTGCAATTTTCACAAAATATTCTCACAACAGACAAGCAGACAGTCAAGCCAAGTCGTTCCAAGTCGTTCCAAGTCGATCCAAGCACAAGCACAACTTTTACTGCGCACAATAGGCAGAAAACAAGTAGCACTTTTACTGCCAGTAACAAAACCTAGACGTTCCCTAAAATACACACCCCACCAACTATATCCACATATATTCCCCTCATACACATGCTTCACTGTGTACAAATTTTATTCACAATAGCACATTGTTTCCGTTTCCTTTTGTCGTTGCTGTGCGCCTACTAATTTTTGTGTAATAACGCCATTTTGTACAATCTTTTGATTTTATTATGCAACCAACTTCAAGGCTGGCTCACACAGATACACACGTACACACACTCGTTTACTCGTGTAAGTGTGTTTGTATTGCTGGATTTGGAATTTGGAATTTGGAATTTGCTTGCTTTACTCTTTTAACGAGTACCAGAAAATTTAATGAACTCTTTGTGGTTGCAGAAGAAATCCAATTTTTCATCCTGTACTTAAGGCCATTGTTTGGCATTTCAATATTTGTAAGCACAAGCGTTCATGCTCTGTTCTTGATTGAATCATGATATATCGTGCACTTCACTGCTTCACTACTTCACTGCATAGGCTGATTTGCATACCGTGCATAGGTAAGTGAAAGTATGCGCATACTTTCATACATTCACTCTGCCATTGCGGCAATGCGGGCTTTACTGGTGTATGGTCGGTTTTGGGGAGCTACACGTCTTATGCCAGTTAGAGCTCGCATATTTGTGGTAATTTAAAACTGTTCAAAGCATTTTTTTGTCTTTTGTCTAAAAGCCTGCAAGTTTCCAAAGTACTAGGTAATTCTGGTGGATTTTGAAATTTTAATAGGTTTTTAGTTACGAAACAATGTTGAGGGTGTTGCAGAAGTTTAATTTTGCTTTGTTTGAAAATCACAGAATATAAATTACTCTTATTAAATTATTAGTGAAATAATGGAAAATGAAGCAATTTTCTCCACTTTATTATATTTTATCTTCACAGTAAAAGGATAATAACAGCTAAGACAATGACGAAGTCTTGTCTTGTGAGGAAGGCATAAAATGTCCTCTATTAACTAAAAGATCCTTTTTGATTTTACAATTTCTCGTAATAATGAGTAGAAAAATGGTCAAATTAGAACCAGCCAGAAGCATTTATAAAAACGCGAGTCGGGCCAATGCTTATACTGGAGATATCGCTGGGTGTGTTACAGAAAAGGGCACCCAAAAGCTTAAGCCTGGTTGTGGGCAAATCTGTGCATAGACGCAATAGGTGTTCTGGTGTACTTCTTTTTAAGCGCTGGTAGACACGCGTTATGCCGTTCTATAGTTCAGTGACCTATAAAAACAGATACAAATCTACAGATACAAACAGATACAAAATCCGTAGTTTTACCTTCTGAATAAAGTGATCATGTAGCCTTTGACTTGTGACGTTAACAATAAACTCTAATAAAAGTTAAAGAGTAAAAAGAAGAAGTGACATTTTTTGGCGTGCCACTTATGAAGATCCCATACAAATTTTAAGAACATTCGGTCAACAGTGACTACTTCCTATTGGCAGACCTCAAAAAATTAAGAAAGAACTCGCTCCCAATTTGCCTGCCGCAAAGAATGGTCATAAATCAACCAACGACTGTAGCTGGAGGGAAAGGGAAGGATAGTCAATAAAACAACAATTTTTTAGCAAAGTGCGACAGAAATCTAATTTGTTATCATCCATCTCCATCCATCAAGAGTAATATAATCATTCTAATGCTTCTCTAATATTTTAATATCTCTCTTATAAAATAATTCATATTTTTTCATCAACTCATAAAACACAGTATCTAATCGACATCTTACTCTGAGGAGTGAGGATAATAAAATTCTCACCACGTTTCTAACAGATTAGTGTAGAGACCTAATTCTATTGTTACTATAAAATGGATTTTAAAACATCTAAACACATTCTCTGTGAATGTCCTAAACTAAGCAGCAAAACCCTTGTCTAAAATGATTTTCCAAATATTCGCAGCGATTTATCGTCAGTCCACATTAATAAGTCATGCTTGCATTGAAATCGTTTTTTTAAATATTTGTATGAACTTTATATACATATGTATATGTTATTACATATATAAATTAATTAAAATATGTTAACTTTTCATTATTTAAGCATAACTTTATGTTAGCAATATATAAATAATAAATTCATTATGCTAAAGACAGACTTAAAATTTCTACATTAAAAGCAACGAAGCGGATCAACTTGAAATTAAGTAAATTCTTTCCCAACTGCCTGAGGCGATTGCAAAATTGTCTCTATGAAGTTTAGTTCAACAAAGTTTTACAATTTTTTTCTATATTTTTTTAAATAATTCAGTATTTTGTGGTATTTTCATTTACAGCATCAATTTTACTCAACTTTTATTTTCAATTTCTCTAAGTTTTCCATTTTTTGCATATATTTTTTATTTCTCTCTCTATAATTTTTAATTTTTCACTTAAAAATTCACTATCTAAAATACTTTAAATAAATATTTTAATTTATTTTGGAGTGATGGTTAGTTTTACATATTTAATAATATTAAAAAATAAATAAACATTTTTTGCATCACTTCTGCATATATATTTTTTATTCACAGTTTTTCACTTAAAGTTTCACTATTTGAAGTACTTTAAATAATCAATTCCATTAAATTTGAAGTGATGGCAAGTTTTACGAACTAAAATACATATTTAATAATATAATAAAATAAATAATAAAAAATCTTAATTAGCTATAATTATTTATCATCTTCCCATTTAGATAAAAATTCCATACAAACAAATGTACTACATGGCGTATGAGTTACATGTATTCTGTACTTAATTGTAGCGAGTAGATAAGACAATTAGTTAAATCCGCAATCACGTCGATGCTTTGCTGAACTCAAATAGAACAAGTTTTCTAATTACGATATTCAATTTATTTTCTACAATTTCTAGTACTGACTCTTGCTTTCGCTTAACCTACTTCTTAATATGTATTTACTCTTTTTAATTTGACTGACTTAATTTCAACTAATTAACACAAAATGTTTCAATCGCAACCCAAAGAAAGAATGGAAAAGGAAACATGCCAACAAAGTATGTGCAAAAGATATATACAAACTTATAAATACGCCGAAATTTTGCTAAAGTATTTAGAACACATACTCTGCAGCTAAGGCAGCACACACTCAAGAAGATTCCAATCTGAAATACACAAAATTTAACACTTCAATGCACTTCCACTCGAAACACTAATTGAAGCCCTGCTAATCCAAGGCTGCTATTCAATAAGGCTTGAATTGTACTTTGCAAATTGAATACAAATAGCAGCGCAGCACCATTCCATATCAAATACCGCATATATAGAGGCGCAGTTTAGAGATTGAAACTAATTTAGAAAAGTGAACAAAAGCACAACTGAATACTCAAACAGGATATGAACAAAAATGCAGAGGAAAGTAACGAAAAGCAAGGAATTCTGTTAAAGGAAGAAATAATCAGAATTTTGTTTGTTAAATATGATGACCTTGTACAGATTTTTCTTCTCGCTTTTCTTCTGTACATTACAAAAAAAAATTTTCAATAAAAGTATTTACTGTTACCAGAAAATGGATTGCTATAATCAAAAAAGTCAATATTTAGCGAATTTAAAAAAAAAATTATGTTAATGGGATATCCTTCTCTAGTTGAGAGTCTACTTAAGTGTGTGCTGTATTATTCATATTGCATATCTCCATAAACTGAAGTTTATGAAATGATTCAGGAGTGAGCCGGGAAGCGAACTACAATACAATTCAATTACCTAACCCTGATACGTTTACTTGAATAGTCGATTGCAGTAAATTAACTAGTCAGTTTTCGACATAACAACCTCTCTATAACTTTTTTTACCCACAGTCTTAAAGAGTTAGATGATATGAAAAGCTAAAAATTAATAAGACTTTCAGAAGATCTTTAGCATTAACCAATATTACAAATTTTAAACAATATATTAGACCTGTTAATATATATGCGTAATGTTAAAAATGGTTTTAAACAAGTTCTCGTCTATATAAATATATAGTTGTAAAACTTCAGTCTGTAGGTACCTGAAGTTATATCAAGTATATTCTGTTCTATACTCAAAAACTAATTTAAGTAGAATATAATTATTCAAACTGCTAAATTGGTTGCTAAGCTTTATATGAGCTCTTTATTTATAATATACTATCTATATTTATATCTATATCTACATCTGTTTCTATCGCTTTCTATATCTATATATATATATATATATATATATATCTTTATCTATATCTATATCTACATCTATATTTACGTCTATATCTATATTTCTATCTATATTTGTATCTGTATCTATATCTATACATCAATATCTATATTTATATCTATACATCAATATCTATATTTATATCTATATCTCTATTTATATCGATATCTCTATTTATATCTATATCTCTATTTATATCTATGTCTCTATTTATATATATATGGACGTATCTATATCATCTGTTGCTATATCTATATTTGTATCTATATCTATCTATCTTTTTGTATCTGTATTTTTCTGTCTATTTGTATCTATATCTATATCTGGCTATCTATTTGTATCTATATCTATATTTATCTATCTATTTGTACCTATATCGATATCTATCTATCTATTTGTATCTATATCTATATCTATCTACCTATTTGTACCTATATCTATATCTATCTATCTATCTATTTGTATCTATATCTATTTGTATCTATATCTATTTGTATCTATGTCTTTATATATCCATCTATTTGTATATATATCTATATCTATCTATCTATTTGTATCTATATCTATATCTATCTATCTATTTGTATCTATATCTATATCTATCTATCTATTTGTACCTATATCTATCTATCTATTTGTATCTATATCTCTATCCATGTATATATATATATATATATGTATATATCTAGACAAATATATTTACAGATGGATCTATAGATATGTAGATATATAAATAATAAATATTTATTATAATAGAATAGTAAAATAATAAATATTTTGTGTTTATTTTGTGTTTTGTGTAACCAAATAACTTACTAAAAGAACAGCTTCAAAATGGAAAGTTACATTCTTCTCCATAAGCCTTTAGTTCATAGTAACTATGCACTCAACATTTCAATATTAACTATCTCAGTTGACTTATAAGATTCTACAGAGCTATGTCCTGACAATCTAACAAGTTCAGTGGTTATATAAAATTCTACCTTGATGTAGACCAAGAACAAAGTAGAAAGAATCTTTAGCAGTGCAGCCATAATAGCAGATCGAATAAGGTTGTTAAGAAGGCTAAGACTCACACTGCACTGTGAGAGTAGTGAAGAGGGAGAAAATATTAAAAAAAGACTTTAGTTCATCATCACTTGAAAAGTATCTCATTTATCATATCTTATACGATTTCATTTCTCGTTGAAAAATATTGCAATGTATTTTATTATTTAATAAATATATTTAACAATAAATACTCTTCACATATTTGTCAAATATTCCAGTAATCACCTCCAAAAGATAGTAACAGTAAGCTTAACATATATATATTAATTCCAGAAAGAAAATACTATGACACCTTGAAAAGTCCATCGATCAATTAAAACCATCAATAGCGCATATTATTTTAGCGTTATTGTCAGGTTTGAAGGCTAAAATTGCAAAAAACTGTGTTATTTTTTCTTGATTTCTTATTATATTTGAAAATATTATATTTCACTTAATTAAAATAGATTATTATTGAGATGAAAAAACAAAAATAAATACCGAGAGAAGAAGGCTTAATTAAAAAGACAACAGTATTTTTTTGCAAGTCTTTCAGTTCACATCCTTTAGACATTATAAGTCCTTATTATGTATTTGAAATTCATGCTAACTTGCCGAAGAGTTTTTACAAATTTGTTTAAGTAAATTTTAAACAATATTTTTTTTTTTTTTTGGATACTGGAAAAAAGGTTCAAAAGAAATATTAAATAGGAAAATTCATAGGCTTTAGAAACCATTTGTGATTTTTTGTTTCTTAATGTTTTTGGGTATTTTTTTTTTGTGTCTTCATTTCCTAAACACATTTGTTGCTGTTAAATTGCGCAAGATTTCGTCTGCCATTTATTTTCCCTTTCAATATCTGCAGGAAAAGTGAAATTTAGTCATAAATTACACTGACAAAAAAAGCTGAAAATGAAAAACAAAAAGTCAGCAGCCAAAAAAAAGGAAAATTTCCTACAATACCTTAATTTTGTTTGTATTTCTGCTTTATTTACTGGTAAAAAATATTTTGCCTTCACTATGAGGCGAAGGAAAATTAATAGCCGTCCATCATTTGCCAGAAACCACACAGAGTAGAATTGACATGGCGGGTGGTCATTAAATTAAGATGATTGCATCAGAAGGACTCTTAATAAAAGCTAAGTATGACCTTTTAATGCTGCGAACAAATTTATTCAATTTACTATGCTTAAATCACGGTAATTGCACGTTAAGCACGAAATTTACTACGGTCTAGTGCGTTTAGCAGTTTTATTTGCTGTGCCTTGAATAATGAAATTTATTAAATAGAAGAAAATTTCAATATTAGATTAAAGCGGATAGGTCAAGTAGCGATAATATTTTGTATTTTTGTGAGAAATTTCTAGTTTAAAATATTTAAAAAATAAATAAAATGGAATTTTTCTCAAGGAGTTTTTATTTGTTAAGGTGAAATTCTTTAAAGTTCACTTTCAATGCTTCGAATAGAGCATATAGAAAATAAATAGGGTACTGACTTCCAGAGAACGGAAAGCTGATACCTTGATTCTTGTTTTGTGTTACTTGCGGAACACAACTAAAAAGAAAACATTTCTTTCTTGAAATGGTGGTCACAATGAAATCTTTCTGCTTACTGACCCTAACTGTACAGAGAAAACACCACTTTTAGAATAAATACTAAATGCCGGCTGTTGAGGACAATCGAACTTCGGAAGAGTATAGGAACCAACCTAACAGTTTACCATTTGTCCATACTAACTGTGCAGAGAAAACACCACTTTTCGAATAAATACTAAATGCCGGCTGTTGAGGACAATCGAACTTCGGAAGAGTATAGGAACCAACCTAGCAGTTTACCATTTGTCCATATCAATATCGGTCATAGTCACAGATATTGTGTCTAGAAGTGCCAGTTGACTCCAAACAGCGTTGGGATTTTGTCTTTTCAGACATACTCGTCTTAACAACAATCTCAATTTCGTGGTACTAAGAAGAATACCCTACCGTAGATGAAAATACGCACCAGATTTTTAGCCTTGAGATTATTGGAATATTTCTCCAGTTGTGTCTGGCGACAGGTGGTGACATCGATTATAGATTGACATCGGCTACAAACCTTTTTTGTAACAAAAACATTGTTGTGGACCAACTTATACCACAATAAGGAGGCGGTGCACAATACTAGGTTGTTGATCCAGTTCTGCGGACTCGTTATTATTAACTCTGAGAATGTATGTTCTTACGAAAGAGGCAATAAAACTTTGTAAAGTAGGTTTTATACTACTTTTTATTGACGCAACAGGGTTTAGACACCTACTCTAAACCCAGAAGGGGACATAATAGGCCAGACAGTCGCAGTGCCTGACAATAATAATTATATATTATTAATTCCTGTGTGACACAGCAAAGCAGCACTCTAATTTTTGCTTGTCAGTTACTATAGCATATTCTTGCAATCTAGCAGAATTTATGAAAAAAAACTTTTAAGATCCCTTAAATACTACTTTACTATCTGCATTGAATATTTCTGCATTTTAGATTTGAATTACAAAACAGCCGAATAACCTTATTTTACTAATTGTTATAAGGACAAGTCTTACATTTTGTATGGATTTTAGTAAGAACCTTTGGAGAACTTAATCAAAATGATTTACTAAGTAATACAAAGAACACTTTTCGCTTTGTTGGCAGTTTGAAACCTTTTTGTTGACTTATAAACTATAAAGCAAGCACAATGCAACATAATTCAAGTTGAATGAATATTGCACGAAATAAAGTCATCACATGTCTACGCACAGATCCTTTAAGGATGTGTGCACGGAGGATGTGTGTCTGCTGGAGCCTCAAATAACGGCAACTTAATGTACAATTTCGTAGCAGTCAAGTTAATGCACAGCTCCTAGTAATTTTAAATAAGTACGAGAACGGGTATTAGTAGATAGGCTGTGAGTTTCGAAGACTTTTGCTGAATGTTTGCTTTAATGCTAATGACGCTGTTGACAACATTTGCTGCTTGTCATGCTGTCGACATACGTACTATGTGTAAAATTCCTACTCATATACTCCAATAATCATTTTCCGTAATGTTGCTGACTTAAGTTTATGGCGTTGTAATTATAATGACATAAATTTTAAAGCAAATTTGCTGAAAATTTTACTTTCAACGACAGAAATGTGTAGGAAAATTAATAACGATGAGTGTTCATCGAGTACAGTACTTGTGAAATATAATTTTTTATGATATTGTGTGTTATATACATATAAAATGTAATGATAATCACATGTGAACATACGTGGAAAATCCACATATGAAAAATAATCTTAAATCAAGGTTGAGCAAACAAAATTTTTATAGGATGAAGTTCGTTCCCCTCCTTTCTTATTAAAATTCTTTGCAATAAAAATGAGTTCTTCATTAAAACTTTTAAGATTTATTTTTTCATGATTTCCTTCAACACTGCGGAGAAGTTAAGGATGTGTGAAATATATGTACAATATATAATCTAAATTAAGTTATAATTACTAACAGAGTATATATGTTTTTAACGAAATAATAATATATTAAAAGAATTTGTTTTAAATATTCCTTACTTAGTAGGACAAATAAAATAGCTCAGAAAAAAGTAATAGAATTTTTTAATAATTATATGATCTCATTCCATCATTCGTCTTCTGTTTTTAATTATTTATTTGCAAGGAAATAAAGCGATTAACCGGTGAAGTATCATAAGAAGAAATCACTGGATCATCGAATCAACTTTCATTGTTATTTTTATGTTTTTTTATTGATGTAATGGTTTTCCATGGTTATCCATTTTATAGTCTCCAAAATTAATTTTCAACCAAAACTTTTTCCGAATATTCTTTAAATTTTGCCATTAGTTGTGAAATACTACATTCATCTACCAATCTCCATAAGAATTTTAAAACAAATGGATTGTTTTAAGTTAATTTTCAATATCTTATGAATATATAAGTGATAGCTCGGTGATAACTTGTACGGTGCTTGTTTTTAAACCTTGACGATCTCTACCATAACCCTTTAAATTAAATTCAATGTAAATTTACACGTACAAAAACTATTTTCCAAAATTTTGGACCAAATGTTGGACTTTGTGACTATTTTGACAAAGTCAGAATATGATACATTATTGATTTTATATATCGAAACCTGGCAATTGCAGTCCAATAAAATATGTACGGATCCAAACCAATTAAGAAATGTGAATTTTTCTTTAGATCACTGATCATGAGTACTTGGCAATATGGTCAGCCAAATTTAAATAAATTAAATAAATTTTTGCCCTTGTTTTTTCTTTTGTTATTCGAATTCATCCGAAATTAGTTTTTTTTAGGTTAATACATAAAAAGTTTTTTAGCCAAATCAACGGTGATGAAGTCAATTTTTGTCAGAATCATCCGTGTCGTCTGTAAATGATGACCCATATCATTCCTTAACATTGATATATGTATACATTTTCTTCTTTTTTTTCGTCTTAAATTAATTATAAATTTGATGTGTTTTCACTTTAAAGTGGTTTAATATGAATTAATTAATTTCTTCTTAATTGTTTTTTTGTCCCTAGTAGAACACAGGACCTCATAAATCTAACAAACACTGCTACACTGTTTCACTTCTTCAGCTTAAAACAACTTATTTACTAAATTTCGCACTATTTCATAGCATACTTTTGTGCGCTGCTAAATTGATATTCCCTCTTAGCTTTTTGCCGGAAGTTCATTTATCACTTAGTTTTGCGCTGTTAAATTACAATTCACTAGAAATTAATAAACTACAAGAAATACCACAAATTATGCGAGCAGATGCGTATAATCTCGCCAAACTTAGGTGTTGGCAGGAGTTAACAGGAACCCAAAGCGAATTCATAACGAAAATTGTTGGCGTGTGAATTTTACTTGGAGGCGTCAATGTCAAAATTATTCGAAACAACTCAGGCAGCGTCTAATGTGTGTGCCCTGTTAAATTTATGTATGAAATTGTATCTGTATGTCTCGCAGCATACATCTATCTCAATATATTTTCATATACATGCTAGAGATTTTCTTTCCACTTTATATGTAAGTATGGAAGTGTGGAAGTGTCGGTGACAGAAATGCCACTGCGCGTCCTTGTGTGCTTCTTTTTTGCAAGGAATCCCCCAGTATGAGTTAATTTTTTTCGTAAGTTTAGTATTTTTATGTGGGTTCGTGTTTCTTACGCTTACCCATATGTGCACAGAATCTGCTTACAGTTGCCTATATTGGCATTCATATGTGTTAAGGTATTTAAATGGAATTATATTTATTATTCCTTTTCATATATATATATATGTGTTTTTTACTTTAATTTTACCACAAAAATTTTTAATATTTTTTTGGCTGAATGCGAAAAATGTTCAAATATACTTTTATTTCTCTCTTGGCGTGGCTACGGTATGGCTGGCAAAGGATATTTGCATTGCAAAGGTAAAATAAAAATTCATAAAAATTACTCGAATGCCAAAAATATAGGTAAATTTGCAGAGGTAGAAAATGGTATCGAAATATTCACATATTGCAAATAGTCATATGTACATATATCACATATCAAGCAGTTGAAGCAAAATATTTAATTAAAATACCTTAACTTGTTTGGTTAAAAACAATATTTGGATTCGATAACAATTTGTTTCTAAAAGTTATTAAAATATAAAATTTTCTTATATATACATTTTTATATTTTTATTTTCGATTTATCTATGTCCAGTTTTTTTTAGTTATTTTTTATAGAATCGGTTGCCTTTTTTATTAATATTTATATTGCATTTAGCCTTTTAAATAAAATTTTATTTGAAATAATAAAATTAATAAAATATTTAAATGGTGTTTTTTTAAAGAATTTATATTATATATCTATATATTTAAATTATATTTTTAAACATCACACTTCAAAGGTTTTAAACATTCCAATCTCATATATATTTTCAAAAATTTATATTGTTTTTTATTTACTATATTTATTATCATAGGTTTTTATTAATATTTTTGTATAATATTTCTGCTATTTTTTATAAATATTTCTGATTATAAAAACTTAATTTAATTTTTGATTTTTAGTTCTTGTTTGTTTATGTGACATCATTAATTAATATTTATAGTTTATTAACTTTTTTGTAATTCTTATATATATATATATATTAAATTTTTAATTTATATATATATATATATATATATATATATATTATATTTATATATATATATATATATATATTCTAAATTTTTAATTTATATTTAAATTAAATTAATTTTTTATAAATTTAGTAAAATTAAAAGTTTAATTAAAAAAGGGCTTATACGCTTTCTACATTTACAAAAACATATTATTATATTATTAGACTAATACACTCTTCAGACAGCCAAATTTTCTTAATTTCGTAAAAATGAAATTAAGTTAATTTCGAAAGTGTTCATATTGCCCCAAATTAAGGAAATCATATATTTTTTGTTTATAAATTGAATGTTAAAAATTATATGCTCCAAACACTATTTTAGTTTTATTAGGTGTGTGAATTATTATTTTTCACTATATTTCAAATCAATAAATGTTACAGTTTTTTCTCTATATTCAAATTTAAAAATTTTTACTACTACTTTTAAAATATTTTCCCGCTTTTGTCACTCTTTCGTTATCTCAACTTTATCTTTTGCTTATAATTTATCTTACGCATAGTTGCATTTAAAATATCCCTTCGAAATGTCAGCCTTCGTTTCAACGAAATTAAGGCCATTTTCCTTAATTTCGTTCTAACCTTAAAACTGTATGGAAAAAAGAACTTAATTTCGCTGAAACGAGAATGAAATTAAGATTTTTGCAAAATTAAGGTGTATCTAAACGTAGTATAACTCATACTTGTTTATCATCCAATTTCGGAAACAACTACTTCTGCTATATTTTCCTATAAATTAATCAGTGTTTGATTTATATTTTATTAAAAACAATTACAGACCACATATTTCATCTTTCATCTATATACTAATACATATCCTTAATAAATCCCTATAAATCTCACTGAATAACACTTAAATCTTTCTAATTGCTTTCAGCTGATGTTATGGTGAACGATAGTCCCGTACACTTAACCATCTGTGATACAGCTGGACAAGATACATTGGATCCTTTGCGTGAGCTGTGTTATCCGGACAGCGATGTTTTCTTATTATGTTTCTCAGTGGCAAAACCGGAAACGTTTCATGCCATCAAAACGAAATGGGCACCGAAATTCACAAAAACAAAGGCAACATTGATATTGGTCGGAACGCAAGCAGATTTGCGTACAAATACGAATGTGCTGAATAAATTGCAGGTAAGCCAATAACTCCGATGATATTTTTGGAATTCCTTTATCATTGCAGTCAAATCCTTAAAATATTTATGTTTCCATTTGATTAATATTTCGTTCCTTTGCTCATGCTCATCACTCTTTGTTTCTTGTGTGAATCTTTCACAATAATTGGCAAATATGTTTGCAACTTCCGGCACGCACAGACAAAAGGCGAGAAGCCAGTAACGTACACGGATGCCTGGGACCTAGCAACTACAATTGGCGCAAAATACATCGAGACTTCGTCAGCAACACAGGTAAGTGGAAAAAGACTCAACGATTTCCACCTTTACTTAATAGATTACACAGGTTTTGATAAAAGTTTGCGAATGCAACTGCAAATACTCTGCAAACTGCTGTCAGTCTTAATCCTTTTGTGACCGAAAGCAAATTTTTAATTTAAATCAACGTGATGGAAATTTCTTAACATTTAATAAAATTGTATCAAAGGAAAACTTATGGGAAAAGGTATTTAAAAGCTTATCCCGAAGGCGTAAGACGCGTCAACCTGCACTCACACTGCGCCTAAATCCGTCTGGATTTATTTGTAAATGTTTTAAATCAAATTCAATTTCGTGCAAAGCGCCTCGCAGAATGTATGTGCGAATGTGTTCTTCCTTCTGCATTTACATTGCGTGAAAATACAGCTTCCGTTGGGAAACTTTATTACACAAGACTACAGTCTTTTTTACAACTTTTTGAATCAAGGCACAAAAATAAACAACAACTACGAGTAAAAAAATCCGTCAACCTTAGAATATCGCGCTCTGTTGCCTGCGCAAGTGTCAAAGTAAATCCTTTAAAGGATTTTCATTTATTGCAAAACAAATTTCCTTATAAAAATTTATACAAAGAAATGTTAAATAAACAAGTCAGACAAATTTCTTGCACAAAATATTCTTATTTGTGCAATTTATATATTTTTTATTTATGATGTCGCGAATTCCCAGAGTCAAAATACTTAAAGTAAAAACATAAATAGAATTTGCGAAAAATAAGCACTGACAAGTGAAAATAGAGGTTAGGGAAATATGGATTCATGTATTTTTAAAACATATTACTTTAGTAGATAAAAAACCTTTTTATAAAACGATGTAATATTCAAGGTAGACATGTATAATGTAGTTATATTGTAACACAAACTTTAAATTAATAGGTATTGAGAAAGGTGTATAATAATTTCGAAGATAGTTTATTACAACTCAATAGAATTATTCACTAAAGTTGAAACGCTACTTAAACCCGCCCTAACAATCCTCAAATTCACTTCTGTACTCTCAGGAAGATATGCTGATTTAAGGTCCGTCATCAACTCAAAAAAAAAAAAAATGATATGATATCTTAGCCTAGTTAAAGCCTAGTGTGGGGTAGAGATAAGCCCCCCAGCCATTATAGAGTAAAAGTGCGTAATAGTACTAACTCAAGAAGAAGAATCAAGAAGAATAGAATATAGTACAATACAATATAATAGTGAATTTGAATACGGATTCAAATTTTATATACATTTTATATAAATTTTATAAACACAGCAAGTGACTTTGATAATAAAACTTTCACAGCAAATTAACAAAACTCCCAAAAAAAGTGCGAACATAAAAGTCATATACAGCTTTGAGTCAGCTGGTTAAGACGCTTTGACTCTGAGCTTCAAATTTGACAGGGCACGAGATTAATTCCTGTTACTTGCAATCACGAAAAATTAATAATGAAATAAATAAGAATTATGAATAAGTAAGAAATTAAATTCAAGATCTCTTTCCAAATACCGCTGATGATGTGTATTTGGCAATACTCGGAAGAACTTGTATTTGGCAATACTCGGAAGAAAATTTAATTAATTAAAATAATATAAAAAAAGAATGTTTGTTGTTGTAGTTCACTACTTTTCGAAAATTACCACTTGTATTCACAAAATAAGGATTACATTATGTACTATAGATAAAAAGGAATTTATAAGTAATGCAAATATAAGTCATGTCTCTACGAACAGATAGGTATTGAAATTTAACAATTAAATTTTTGTTGTTGTAGTTCACTATTTTTCGAAAACCTCTATATAAATTTTATGTAAGTTTTATGCAAATTTTATAAAAATTTATAAATATATTTTTAAATATTTTTCTATATATATTAACACTTTATAAATAAGCAATTAAACGTTATAATTAATATCTTCCCCTTTCTCTTTTTTAAGGACAAAGTCAAGGAAGTTTTCGATACAGCGATTTGGGAAGGCTTAGTACCGAAGACATTACCGCCAACACCAGCGCCGCTTTGGAAAAAGATTTTCTGTTTAGCATAAGTAAAATAAATTTAAAAGTACTTTTTGGCTAAATATTGACTCATATCTTAATATAAAATTATTTTGTATTCATTAAAATAAGTGCAAATTTTAATATACAACAATTAACAATGCAATATTGCAAAAATTTTATGCAAAAGTCCAGCACAGAATAGACTGAAATTGTAACATTTGGATGTTGCAAGCATTAGGTTAAGCAAGTTTGTTACATTTTCTGTAATTCCTACACTCGTTCATGTTAAATAACATTTTTATGTTAACTCATTATTATTACTATTATAATTATTATCATATATTTTTATAGTTATTATTATTATTATTAATAATTATTTTTTATGCATAATCGCCTTAACTTTTCTTAAATAATATTTAGTTAAGTTTTTTTATTATAAATATTGTACTTCTATGAATTGTATATTTACATTCCATCCAATCTAAAATTTGTTCGTCATTAAGTTTTCATTTCAAAAATATATAAAACATTTAATCATATAAGCAAAATTGTTTCCAATTATAAAGTATATAAATAAATATATTTAAATTAAAAAACTGTTGAAATTAATTTATTGTTATTAGAAATATGGTTGTTGTTTGTATGAAATATGGTAACTCTCAAAAGTAACATATAAATAATATATTTTCTCTATAATATAAAGAAAAAAAATATTAAAAAAATTAGTGTAACAATAAACTAATAAAAAAATATTAATCTTATTATTAATAAGAAATATTATTAAAATTCACAGAGTAATATGATCTCAAGCAAAACACAGCAATTATTTTTTCGTAATGAATATATAATAATATATTTATTATAATTTAAAAATAATAAGTTTTCATTAATTTAATTTTATTATTTTTTATGTAAGAAAAATAAATAATATATAATTTTCTTATTTTTAAAAATAATTTCTTGTTTTGCAAGTTAAATTAATGAAAATTTATTACACCTATTGTATAAAAAATAGATAAAGTTTTCCAGTTTCTTCTATTTATTGTATAGACTATTATTTCAATTCTCTAAATATTAGAGGGGTTTTCGAATAACAAAGAAAGAAATAAAGGACAAACACAAAAATTTATTTTTAATTTTATTGAAGTTTGGCTGACCATACAACGCTGTTTCGAGTATTGCCAAGTACTCTTCATCAGTGGTCTTTGGAAATAATCGAATTTTATTTAATTAGTTTTTAGTCCGTATATAATTTGTTTGGACTGCAAGTGCCAGGCTTAGAACTCGTGCCTGTCAAATTAGAAGCGATGACTAATCGTGTTTATCTTTGTCACTATACAAAGAAAGTCTAGCTTTACAGCAACACTAATACTTTATTCAAATTCTCTAAATAGAAATAATTATTTCGGCATATTCTCTTTTCATGTAAAGATCATAATTTCATTTAATATCAAGAGCGTATCAAGTAAGGATTAACAAGAATTAACATTCAGTATGTACCATATAAAGTGACTTCAGAGCCTCACATATATACATAGATAATGTGTACTTTAAGTATTAGATAAAATGCATATTTTGCTTTTGAAAAAAGAAAATATTAACCAAACTTTAAATTAGAAAAAGGAAGCTTTGGTGCAATATCATCTATTGCTCGTCACTACTTTTTTCCATCATAATAGCAGCACACAGATTCCGTATCGAAAGAACTTCTTATCTCTCGAGGCAATCCACGAAAGTTAAAAGTCTTCGACACGTTTTTTGATTTCTGCGAAAAAATAGAAGTGCTGTTGAGATAAATCATGAGTCATCGATAAATATAATCAGAAAGGGCAATGTCTTTAGAATAGAGCGAATAGAGCAGGATTTCCTTTGTTATTTTCCAAGAAAATTTTGACCGTTTGAATATTTTAGCCGTTTCTTCTTTAAGGCAGTGATTCAGTTGTGTTCTAGAAAAAATCATTTTGTTCGAATTTAACAGCTTCTTATAGATTATTTCTACCTGATCTTATAAAATATATAACGTAACGTGAATATTTCGTTTTGATTTTGATATTGACGTATATCCGGCTTTTTCATCAGATCTTTTGCTCTTTGAATAGTCGAAATGTATCAACTTGTCATCGATACGATGAACCCTTCCTTATTAGTTGTTCGAACAGCTGCTCTCAATATATAACTTGCTCGCTTTTGTTCAATTATTTTTCACTTTCAAAAAAAAATACAACTCACAAAAATAACAACCCTAACTGAATAGACCCTGAAATTAAAGTCAGGGTATCTGCTTTTGAGGATTTTAAAATATATCACGTAGATATAACATCTACAATCCAAAACTTTTCTACTAGTTCAGATCAAACTCAGATTGTCACAGAAAAAGCGATTGGAATTCTTATATTTTTTCAAGAAAACGACACATTCTTTCTATTCAGGAAGAGCAATTCTGTTGGGATGATTGAAACCTTTTGGCAGCCTTGCTGTATTCATTTCAGGGAATAGGAGCAGAAAGCGTTTCAGTGAACTGCTTACCTAAAACGTCCGAAATATATTATATATAATATAAATAAATTTAATGATATCATTTTTGTACAATAGTGTTTAGAGGTCGGATCTTGACGAGCTTAAATATTTTATTGAATATAATATTATAAGCTGAATATATATTATATATTGCTTGAATTGACTTACTTAAAGTATAATGAACTAACAATGCTTTTAGCGATCTAAAGGATAGTCATATCGAAAGTAAAAAGGATGTCCTTTCAAACCCAAACAAATTAATGTTTCGTCCAAACTATTTTAGTTTATTCATGATAAGTTGAATTAGGTATATTTAACTTGCATTGAATTAGTCTGTATTTTAATTAGTGACATGCGACTTTCTGTATATAATCTAATTAGCTATAGTATAACTTATAGTGTTGTAAATCAAGTAACACGAAATCTATACCAATGATTTATCTTAAAAACAAAAGCAACCTAAGTAAATTCTGTCAGTTGGAGAGGTTGACAACATAATACACTATATTAAATATTTAATATATTTAATGACATTTTAATCATATATTAAAATTTTATTTCGAACTTTTTTTGTTAACAAAATTCATAATATACGTTATTAGTCACAAAAAAATAAATTTTAAAATGATTAAATATATGAAACAGAAAAAAGTCAGGAAAGCGCAACATGTTACGCTGCCACGGAACACAACCTTACAAGTTATTAGAACTTTTGTCAGTAAATTGAATAAAAGACATGAAGAGGCCTATGAGAAGTATAATGAGCTCATCGTATTGGAACCTAATAAATTACAACAGCATGTTGAGTATTTAGCGGGTTTGACAAAGCTTTTACTCTATGAGAAACTAACAATATGGCGTAGAATCTGTGATATAGAAAATGAAGAGCTCTCACGTCGTCACTTCCGAGATGCACAACTCGCACATCACTACCGCACAAAAGCTGAAAATGAAGTCCGTGAAACTTGCTTTAAAATGATGACTGAGATGTATGAGAAGTTGTACTTTTCAACTGATACAGTTCATAAAAAGATCATGTACTATAAGCTTAAGGCTGACTTTTATAAAGTCTTCTGCGAGTTCAAATTTGAAGATTTGAGAGAGGAATCAGTGGATGAGGTCTTAAAATCATATCGTATGGCATTGGAATTGGCAAATGGCGCTTATTTAAAACGTCATCCTTTAAGTTTATCAATTCACCTAAGTTTGTGCATTTTTCTGTATCAGGAACTCAATGAGTACGAGACTGCCATATGTTTAGCTCAGCGTGCAATTGAGGAGGCCTATGCAAGCGATGCCAACATGGATCCCCAATTGGATCAACAGAGTGCTGAGTTTTTTCGGTATTTAAATGAAAACTTGAAGCTCTGGTATAATGAGCAGATTGCCTTGATGAAAAATGGATGCTAAGTGCACTTATAAGAGGATAATTAACTGATACGAGCATAGGCATTTTTATTACTGTGGTTACAATAAAAAATTGTTGGTTATCGTTATCTGACATATCTAAATTAAGACATAAACACTATATTTATATTTCATAATCTTTTAAATTAAATGCTAAGCCAAAAATTTTTATATTGTTATTTTTTTTATTCAGAGTTGAGGTTTAATTCTGTCTTTATTGAAATGTATGTATAAAATAAAACAATAATCTTCATATTCAGAGAAGTCTGCTTGACTTTGAAATATTGACAATATTTGTATTAATTATAAATATATACAACATAATAATTTGAAAGTAAAAATCCAACCAATCGTTTTTCATTTCGTTCCAAAGTTATCGTTATCATCATTATATTTCGATTACAATCCATGTCCGATCTTAGCTGCCTTCAATTAGTTTATAAAACGATGCCGAGTTAGAGCCGTTGTCATTATCTAAGCTTCAAGCGCACCGATTTATGCCATTCTTCCAGCGTAAATATGGTCTGCTCTACAGCTGCTCATGATAATATCTCTAACAAAAGTGCTTTCGAGTGAGCTCCTTTTTATTTATACGAGCGATATGATCAACCTAATTACAATTAGTAACAATTTGTTAACCGATTAGTGCCTTAACAATAAGTTAATTATATACTTGTAGGGTCTTTGGAATCAAATGTGCCTTCAACATTTTAAATGATAATTAAATAAGTGAACTCTAAGCCCTTTTAATAAATCAAGGTAATAATATAATAATTTATTTATAAAAATTTTTTAAAAATCCCATAATCATTATACTTTTTCTTGATTCTTGATTCTTCTTCTTGAGTTAGTGCTATTACGCACTTTTACTCTATAATAGCTGGGGGCTTATCTCTACCCCACACTAGGCTTTAACTAAGCTAAGAAATCATATCATTTATTTGTCTTTTAGTTGATGACGGACCTTAAATCAGCATATCTTCCTGAAAGTCCAGAAGTGGACTTGAGGATTGTTAGGGTGGGGTTAAGTAGCGTATCAACTTTAGTGAATAATTTTAGAGCTCTGTTTCTGATATATTTTGTCACTGAGTGAATCCTAAGATCTCTATGTATGTCTGTTGATCTAATATACCATGGAATCTTAAACAGTCTTCTTAAAGCCAGGTTTTGTGCTATCTGTAATTGCTTTATGGTAGTATTTGAGGCTTTGCTGTATGTAACACATCCGTATAGTAGTGCTGGTCTAATTACTTGCGTATAAAGTAACTTTCTGTTTTTAAAGTTGAAGTGATAATTATTAAATAACGGCTTTAATAAATGTAGAATATTAGAGCAGCTATTCCGTTTGTATTTCAAATGTTTAAGCCAATTGAACCGTTTGTCAAAAGTGACCCCCAAAAATTTTATGTTATCCTCCCACCGTATCTCCGTGTCACAAACGCTCATTCTTGGAGGATGCTGTCTTCTTTATCGAGTTGTTAATATAGCCTTGGTTTTGTCATTATTAATTTTAATCTTCCATTTTTTGAAAGTATTCCACTATAAGGTCTGTATTTCCCTGTAAAGTGTTGCTTACATTTATGGCATTTATTGCATTTATGCTTTTTCATAAGACTCTATTTTTTAAACATAAATTAATTTAAAATGTTACACCACAAATGCGACATTCAAGCAAATATAATTATTTTAAAAACATTTTTAAACAAATTTCAAACCAGAAAAGGAAAAACCAAAAATTCGAAATACATGGCAACATTTTCTAAAATTCACTTTAAGAATGAAATTTTGTCAGTTGCTTGTTTGTGAATGTACTGAAACTTACCTAACCACAATAAAAACAACGATTACTGCCAACAAGACAAAACCAAAACATTACTACCGGAAGTATTTAAATGGAAAAATTTGCTTCATGTCTCGACATCACCACAAACCAACCAAGACATGCAATAGACTTGCTACTTCCGTCCTCAGGCGACAACGACTGCAATAGTAGCTGCAGCCGCAGCTGCAGCTGCAACCATAGCTGCAAGTCTGAAGTGTGAAGTGCTAAAATATAAACAAAAGCACCACATGGAGAAGTGAAGTGAAACAACAAAGCTGCTGCTTCCAATAAAACGACAAACACAACCAGGAACAAGGAAGAACCAGCACAACAAGGATGCGTACAAAACCTCAACACATTTTCCTACACAATTGCTTTCAAGTATTTCTGACAGGGGAAAAACATTTCACTTACGTCAACAAAACTCAAAAACGAACGTTATTTTCACTAAAAAATTCGCACTGCAAAATAGTGGCACGCATCAAAAACTGCACAAAAGTCTAGAAAACCAAAGGAGCATGAAATGAAAGGGATTTCAAGAATTTCATAGTCACACACCCGCGCAGAAGTGTTTTGTTACCGTTGCTGACTTGATTGCGAACCGCAAAGTAGCAAAACTCACAATTGCACCAGCAGCTGCCAACAGCAGCATCAACACCAGGAATAACAGGAATAACAGGACCAACAGCTGCCAAGCCAGGAACTGCAAAGCCAATGCAACTGTTTTGGCACTAACAGAATACGAAATAACGGAGACGAGAAGAAAATCGTTGTTTAGGTGCAACAATGTCGGCGGCAAAAATTGTAATGGCAGCTACAATACAAGGATGCAGCTGAATTGTTGAAATAGAGTAAATCTAACATTTCGCTATGCCACAACTATCCTGTCTAGAAACGTGGTAAGTAACTCGTGCTCCGGTTGCAGCCTATTCAGCTAAGCCAAACCGCCGTAGACAAACATCAACCAACAGTTTTCTGCGCACACTTCACTTCCGAGGAAGTGAAAAGATGAGCAGCAACATAAGCAAAAACAAAGCAAAAACAAAATAAATGGCAAAAGGATATTTTAACTTTTACGTGTGCAAACGATTTTAAGCCAACTTCTGTCTGCCATTCTGTGGCTTAGAAGAAATGCAGTGAGCAGACAGGCAGACAATCCGGGCATTAAAAATGTTTCAAATTTTTGCGGCATTCATATTAATATGCAACATGCACTGAATCATCATTTCGTGGAGTAAGTTGCCAGCAGTGGTTTAGAGACATCCTTTGACATATTCTTATGTTTATGGCACGACTAATTCAATCAAAAACATATCCCATTGAATTGAAAGAAGTGTTTATCAGTAAAGCTCAACTTAATTGAATTTATTTTAATTGTGTGTAGTGACTAATAACTATTGTCAAAATTTACTAATACAAATATGCAAAATATAACTACGAATATTTTATTATTTAATTTAAAAGCTCCTAGTGTATTATAAGCTAAGAACAGGAAACTGATATATAACCTAATAATTCGTCCGTCACTTCTAAATGGTTATGTAGCGTTTAGCAAAGCTTCAAACACTACTATTCGCCAGCTAGAAATTGCACAAATCCAGGCTCTGAGAAGACTTTTCAAAGTACTTTTCAAAGATGTCATTCGTACCAAAGGACGAATGACATCTTCAGGAACCTCAAAATTGATCCCATCAAAAAATACATAAAGAATAGAGCCTTGAAATTATTTATGAAAACTGACAGACTTACCAACACCGCGTTTAACAAAGCCTCAAATATTACTATTCATCAGCTAGAATTTGACAAAACCAGACTCTGAGAAGACTTTTCAAGCTACCATAGTACATTAGGACGAATGACAAAAATACATAAAGGATAGAGCACTGAAATTATTTGCGAAAACTGACAAACTTACCAGCACCTCGTTATCAAGTCTCAGAATCGTTACAGGCTCCTCGGGGAGGTATACCGATCTGAGTTCAATTATTGCTTAGTTTGATAAAGTGATAAACAATAATCCAATCAATGCGATTTGATTGAGAGGTTTTGAAAATACCTCCAGTTAAGAAAGAGCAAAAGTGCACTGGCTCATATAGAAATAAATAAATAAGCTAATATACTCGAATAAAACACAGTAACTTGATTTTAATTCTGGAATTCCGAATTTTCTTAATGAATTTAACGGGATTATTAGCAGTTTATGCCAATATTTAGGACTGTTAAGAATAATGTAAACCGATTTGGATAATACATAAGTACTCTTAAATAAACAATAAAATATAAGAAGGTTTTACACTAGTTGGGTATGTGATTGATCTTCTATAAGAAATACTAAGGACAGCAGTCAGAGAAAATAAATGGTCGGTAAAATATATATACGAAATGATAAGTGAATTTATACATTTTCCTTAGTTAAAGCTAACTCCATGGCAGATGATATCGGTGCCGACAACTTTGAATGTCTTTGCTGCTATTGAAATGTAATCTGCAAAAATGAGCTTAGCGGTGAATGTGAGCAAATTGTGGTCGGCTACTATGTCGGCTACTGGTAGAAATATGCGAACCCCAGGCTAGTGGCTAACTACTATGCTTTCGAATCTATCAAGAATTTCATTTCGCCGCCATTAAAAACAATAATGGTGTCAGCCTGGAGATCAGATGAAAAATCACCATTGCCAATAGTGCTACTGTGGGCTCAGTAAGCAATTGGGATGTACAGTTCTTCCCTCTCGATAAACAAAATTTATACTGTTTAGGTCACTCATACTACCTATGCTTCTGTATGTGGCAAAAGCAGGAACGTTATTATAGGATGAAAAGTAGCACTGGCAGCTTTCGGGAGTTCTTTGTAAGATCTTTGGTAACCTATGAGTTGACGACGTATCCGTATTTGAATGAACCACTAGCTGTAAGAGTTTTATCACGATATTTATATAATTCAGCGAATTAACATTCAGCGACTTTAATAGCTTTGTCATCTGATGAGAATGAATAAGGATGATCTAGCATAAAAGATATTTGAAGCCGTAATTGAAGAAAAAGTGTAGAAGTAAACCATGTCTCTGGTGGACTGATCTAGTTGAGGGCGCCAGAAGAGTCCTATTGTACCAGTTTCATTATTAATTATACAAAGCCACTTAAATCTAGAGAAGAGTTCTTAATCTGTTTTGATGACAGAAGTTCCAAATGAAACAAATTTCTTCTGAGCGTTATTAAAGCCGGGCATTCACAAAGAATATGCATGGTGGTTTCCTCATCTTCGAGGCATAATCTGCATTCCGAAATAGCAGATAGTTGTAGTAGTTGTAGTTGTAGATAGATGTAAAGAAACCCGTTAGCAAACTTAAATTACATTTTGAAAATTTAAGAATGTCTTTTTATCTTAAAAGTAATCTTATCTTATCAATTTCAAAAATTTCATTAATTTAATTAATTAAATAAACTTATCAAATTAATTTAATTTAATTAATCCATTTTGGAAAACGTGTTTTTTCCAAATTTTTTTTCTTTTGGAAACTACATTCATTACAGTGGCAATTTTAAAGAAGATTTTGTTGGAATCACTAAAACTGTAATAATTTTTTAATCGTTGTTTTTAGAGCAAATACCATTTATGAACGAAATTGAAAAATAATTGCTTCAACTGTAAAGATTTTTTACTAAAATTCTTCTCTACATAATCCTTGACATAGCATTTTTCAATTTGAGTTTCTAAAAAAAAACGTATTTTTTCCCTTTACAAAGGTTCAGTTGCCAAATCTCTTCAAACGAAGATTCTTCACTGGAGATATGTGTACGTCAAGTGGTGGTGTTGTTGACTTCAGACTTGGAAACGAACACAAATTAACAAAATCCTTGCAAATTGCACGAAATTCGAATGAATGAAATATTTCAATTGCGTTTGTGAAAAGGCGTATTTGACGGGTACCGCCGGGTTAAATGTCCTCAGTGGTTTTATTTCGGTTTGTGAGTCGAGTTTCATTTAGCGGAAAAAATCCACACAAATTCAAAAATGAATCGTAGTATCAAATGGGCTTGGTTACTAGTGGAATTTTTTGTTTTTTATTCAAAAAAATTTCATATTAGCGTCAAAGATATTTTAACAGTTACAATTTATCTAGTTATAGGCAAAGATAAATATTCAAATAACAAATGAAGATAAATATTTTAAAAAAATTTTATTTCGGATGATTTATTTTGTCGTGGTAAATAACAAATCTGTTATTTGTATATATGTTCTGAAAAACAGTCCACATATACTTTATTAGAGTAATTATGATTATTTTGCATATCATTAATCTCATCATATCGTATGGGGTATATTGTCGTATGGGGTATTTCGTTCTTAAAAGTACTAGTGTTGTAGGGTTCTTCTGTTAGCAATAATACACATTTTCTACTACAAAAGTAATATCTTGGTAGTTAAGAATAAAAATATTAGTACTAAGTAGTATTAAGTAGGGAATACTGTGCATTACACTTATCGTAGTTGTCTTAACTGATCTCTTGGCTTTTAAACAACGTGATCATTTTGTCTTACTCCATATGCTTCGTGAGTCCACTTAAAATATATCCAAACGTTTCAAGGGCCATTTAATAGAAGAAAAAAATTGATCTTTTAGAGATTAACCTGCAGTTCGTGTATTTACTGAAGTACTAACGAACCACTGTGCCATCGCATAGTGCTTCAACGATGCTTCAACAAGTGGATAATGCAGAAGTTGCCAAGTTGAAGATGAGGTGGAATCTATCAACCACTTTCTGTGTCTCTGTCCAGGACTAAAGACAAGGCGACTTCAATATCTTCGGGATCGCTTTTTCACTGGCTTGCAAGAGATAATGAAATCAAACTTATCGGATCTCCTCAACGTCATCTGGAAAACCAAATGGTTTAACAAGACTAACAAGGATTAGCAACTCGCCTCTCCCGGCATAATTTTTGATGGCATCACAATGGACAATATATGCTTCTGAACCTAACCTAATCTAGAGATTAATCTGCGAACTGAAACCCTATCATTTAGAGGTTTTTTGAGACAACGTTTGATGGGTTTCTAAATATAGTATTTAATAGATTGTTAATGGATTGCAATAATAAACAATATGTGCTACATAAGAAAGTAAATATGTACGAGTATTAAAAAAATAATATAATTTGAATCTATCGAGTATTATTACAATATGTAACTTTCTTCTTTAAACTGAAAAATAGTTTAACAAAGTAAGCTTTCTCTCCAAACTATAAATAATAATTCATTTTAAATAAAATTAATTTTTTTTTACAGGAAACATTTTTTTTATATATTTCTTTTCTGACTATTAAATTTGAAGCTGGCTCTTTGAATAAAAATAATGCATTTATTAAGATTTCTCCAATTACTTCAATAGTCTCAGAGCTAAAGAAGTAGTAACTACTACTAACTACTGTTAAAGAAGAGGTAACCCGATAAATAACTGAGGGAATTTTCCAGATCAGTCAATTTCAAAAATATTTGTGCAAGGTTTTTATAAATAATTTCAATGAATGAATATATATATATTTATATTTATATATAATAAATATTTATTTTCAGTTTTAGGTCTTTTGAGTAAGAAAATGAACAGCAAACTGCGTCGCTTTCAGAATGAGTCAGTTACCAGAGCTTATAACCAAAATGTCCTAGATAAGAATTGGTTTGAACAGAGATATGCTGATAAACCAAACCCAAAAGGTATAGTTCCTGGAATTACAGAAGAAAATTCGTATATAAATGATTTTAAAACAACACATCGAGAACACTTCCGCCCCTTCGAATTACCAGAAAAAATTGATGAATACGAAAATTTCAAACTAAAGAAGCGTATTAGAACCTATAAGCAATGTGGAAGTAGTACAAGTATTTGTAATATAGCCAGTGATCATGATTTACGTAATTCTTCATCTAATCAAAATATGTGCTATCAGCCATCAAGAGTGGACAGTGTTGAAAAATTATTTAAATAGATGTCATCACGAAATTTTTATTGCAATGTAAAAATTTTCGTTTGATCCACAAAAACAAGAAAAATTACAAGGATAATACGACATTATTGCTTTATTTCTTTTACGAAAATTAAAGTTGAATATAAATTTATAAATAATTAAGCAAAATGTTTAAGAAAATCTTAAGCAGTTATTTCGATATTAAAAAATATATTTTCTGGTATTGCTAAAAATACATCTATAAATTAACTACTAAACTAAATAATTTCTTTTTTTAAAATAAGATATAATTATATTACACTAGTCAGTAACAATTACTTCATTATTAAGTATAAAAAAAATATGGTTTATTTATTTATTAAGGAAAGAATGTGCAATAATTAATTTATTAAAATAGAATGTCATTTGATACTTCGTATTATACTCTTATTGGTTGTAAACTTTAAACTATATGAGAATTATATACTAGTGAGAGATAAAATTTAAAAAATGTTTTTGACTTACTCTAAAATGAAGTATATAATTCTCATCTTATTTAAATGTACTAACAAATAAGTGTTGATTAAAAACACAATGCGGACCAATAATTTTAATATTATTAGAACAATATTATTTATGATTACATTAGTCTTATTGCAACTATATTATTATTACTACAACAATATGTGAATTTTATTTTACTACGGTTATATTTGAAGAAATTATTTGATCATTTTGAAACAGTTTTAATGTATTTAGAGAAGATACTCTAATATGAAAATATTACGAAAAATAAAAGATTTGTGAAACCTACTTTCAATTTCATAATATAATTTTAAAATCGTCAAATCAACTTCTTATAGGTTTAGACTTTTAACAGCCCTTTGATTTCATCAATTTTAAAATAATTAATAATAGTGTCATTTGTTATGTAAAGTTAAAAAACATTTTGTGGCAGGCAGAAACAATGAAGAGGTTATAATTATGGACTCTCAATGTCAGAATATACATATGTAAGATAAGAAGATAAGAATCAACGGAGTACTAGCTCCCACTTGAGTAGAGCACTACAACCATGACTTATCTTTTGTACTACAACAGACCCTAACTGAACAGAAGACATTCTGCCTTCCGAATGAAGGCTGAAATGTCTGCCGTTGAGGACTTCCTAATGTCGGAAGATGAGACCCAGTGACCTCCCCCTGGCACAGATCAAGGCTGTGGCTGGATGTCTTCTCCGCTTCTAAACAGAGTCTACACTCTATCTCTTCGAACCGACCCATTTTGTTGAGGTGGTAACGTAGTCCGTGGTGACCCGTTAGGTATCTCACCAGCAATCTCAACTCTGTTCTGCTAAAGAAGGATACCTTATTATAACTATAGGGGTGAATCAGCATAAATCAATGACAACATAATCCCATACAAAGTGATTGTGTGACGGTTAGTCATACGAACCAGGGGGCCAGCTAACAGGACCACTTCTGGAAATAAAGTTGCTACCAAATTGATTTCGCCATAAATCGATTGTTAAGTGTGCTGTATAGAACCAAATATCGAAATTTGTTGGAACCAAATATCGTCGATAAACATTTAGTCAGTATAGCGTGATAGAAATCGCCATTCACTGTAATGATAGCTCCATTTTCATTGCGAAATAAATAGGAATCGATGATGCCGCCACCGTGCAAACATTACCAAACAGTTCATTTGAATGGATGTAATGGTAATTCTTTACCGTCTTTAAGATCATCTTCGCTCCATATATGACAACTTTGCTTATTGATGTACCCAAAGAACTTCTTCATTTAACACAATTCTTTGAAGAAGTGCTCTAAGAAATTCCCAAACAGATTTTTTATATATTTTTCATAGTGAATTTCCACATTTTGGAAGCGTTGTTCTCGCGTTAAACGATCTATAAGGAATTGCAACTGAACACAAATGTCAACACAGTTAGAAATTCTCTGCTTTCAATCTATAGTTATTGTTAAAGGAATATTATTTACAGAAATAAAGTTTATTTTTTCTTTTGTCTTTACTACCGAATGTGTAACACATGGAAGAAAAGTTCTTCGTAAGATCTTTGGTCCTCTACGAGTTGTCGACGACTACCGAATGAACCACAAGCTGTACGACCCTTATCATGACACTGATATAATTCAGCGAATTAACATCCAGCGGCTTCGCTGGCTTGCTCATGTCGTGAGAATGGATGAAGATGCTCCAACTAAAAAGTTGTTAGAAGCAGTAGTTGGCGGTAGATGACGTAGAGGTAAATCGTATCTCCGGTGGAGTGATCAAGTTAAGGGAGCACTATATATATATATATATATATGGTGGGACGTTGGGACAGCGCACTGTTCAACAAGTGGCCCCACTGAAGTGAAGGATTAGTCGAAGTAGACCACGAAACGACTTAGGTCCTTTTTCGTCCTTCGATTCTCGGATGTTGTTATTGAGTTAAAGCTGGATTGGCTTCCGTTCGCATAACTACATCTTTTGTTAATGCAAGCAGCTCATTTAGCTTGAGGTTTCCTGTTAAGTCGTCACCAACCCAATGGTGTCCCAAGACAGTCTTCCTCCTACTTGCCAGTGCTGGACATTGGCACAATATATGCACCGCTCTCTCCTTTTCTTTTAGACATAGTCTGCAAGTGTCTTCCTCAGCAAGAGTTATCTTTTTGAGGTGATACTTAAAGTTGCCATGTCCAGTAATTAGTGAGGTCAGCCAGCTTAGGGTGCTCCGCGAATAGCTAAATACCTTTATCGCTTCTCTGGCCCACGGTTTAGGTAACATGAGTTTGGTCTGTCTACAAGTGCTCAACTCTCTCCATCTATTAAGATGAAGTGAGATTATCCACTTATAGACATAGGGAGCACTAACTAGACTTGATGTACGATACTGGACAAGGCATGTACGCAGAAGAGGCATCTGCGGATATATGCTGCGTCAGGCCGAAACTCGATAACGGATTGTTATGGCCAAATAAATAAGTAGGTAAGTAAGTATGATTTGTAACAGTTATCGATATCGATAGTTCTCATGCAGCTAAGAAAACACCCGATAAGTGCTTGTTAACTTCACTAAATAATGAAATAAAATTTAGGGAACAAGTCGTTAGAAAGCCACCGTTTAAGTATGTTAAATGTAATAAAAATTAAATTAGAGTATCAAAATTAAGATTTTTCTTGGCATTCATGTATGGGGAATATTTTTGTACATTCACTAAAAGTCAATATGTCATGTCCTAAGGGTTATGTACAATATGAGTATATATATTTACGTAAAGAGGAAAATGAGTGAAAAACTGTTGAATAAATGAAAAAATTGTATTGATTGCTCACAATAAATACAAAGTACGACTCCATTCTTCAATTACATTGATGTGCAATGAAATCCAATAAATCAGCAATTGAGCGATATGTAAATGTTAAGGAATAAATAACTTCTGGTCCTTTCATTTCAGGATATGTAAGGAGCAATGTAAGTTCAATGCTCCCTCCGGTCGCTTTCAGCTCGGAAAGCTACAAAAGGAAATGAATTTTAATATGAAATGCATTATGTAAATGTCAATATTTGAAGAGCTTGAACGGAAACACAACGCGAATTTATGCATAAACATAAAATTACTAACACTAAAAAATAAATTATTTTCTATATTACGAGTACTTCAGATATACCATACAGAGTATATGCAGAGTTTTTGGAATTGGAGTCATAAATTATTGGCATCTGTGCCGCATGAGTGCACGTTCGAGACTTTAATTTACTGCATCCATGAAGGCAAACAGAGTGTTGTGTGTCGTGTAACGTGTGCCAGTCGTGTCAATAATACCAATAAAATAATTTTTTTATATAAGCCATTAACATGACGTATACGTATCATTTTTATGCTTAATACGCCCCTCACATTACCAAGTCACCTTGTACCGCACCACTCCATTTATATGTGTAGTAGCGCTCGTTTGTGCATTTATTACTAACAATTTTTTCTATATAATTTCTACACCATTCTCCACCAGTCTTTTGATAGCTCTCGAAAAATTATCGAAACGAATATATATTTTTCGATTTTTTTCGATTTTTTTTCGATTTTTTTTCGATTTTTGCCGATTTTATCGATATTTTTTTTCAGTATTGTGGCATTTGCTTTTATCGCAATTTCAGTTCAACTCGGAAAATATAAAACAAACCGAAAGGACATGCAAAACCATATTTTTTATGCTTTTTCTGTTCGTCCTTCCTGTAAAATTGCAACATAAGTGCTGGGCGTGACGTGGAACTGTGTAAGCGACGCGTTATTGCATTTGGGTTGCGGCACAAAAGCTGATTGCAGACGCGATGGTGGAGGCGTTTCAATTGCTTGTTCCGCTCCTCTTTACAACGCTAAGGACTTCTTTGTTTTTGTTTTTGTATCTATGTGTAGCTATGTATGTATGTATGCGAAAGTGATTTCATGCATTGTATTTAAATCTATAAAAATTCAGTTCAAATATTTAACAAAAGCAATAAATTTTAAAAGTATTTCTGCTCCTTTTTTGCAATATATTTTAAATATTTACTGAAATCTACTGAGAATTATTAGAACCAGCCGTTAAATGAACAACACATTTATTTACTTAATGTTGTAAATATATTTAATAAAATGAATTATGTATCATAAATTCAAATATTTATAAATTCGCATAAAAACATTTAATATGTTTTCACTTTCGAAAACGGAGAAGGATAAGAGGATAGAAAAATAAATTACTTTATTCACATATAAAATGCTGTAACTTCTACTATGTTTTCCTACTTTAATACATCAGTTCTTTAAATATTTACACATTTTGTATTCATGTATGGTAACTATTTACCCAAGTTTTTAATTCTTCTATGTACATTTCCATTTGTTAAATAAATAATTACGGTATAACTATAAACGCTCTTAATCTCTTATAACTCCGAATGACGAAGTAAATATGGCTAGCACATATATACGAGGACGGTTTGATAAGTCAGTGACTTTTTGAATAAAACAAATTTTTTTCGGCAAATAAACATTTCATTTTCCTACATAATCACCTTTTAGCTCGATACATTTAGTCCAGTGTTTTTCTAATTTTCTTATTCCCTCGAAATAATAGGTTTTCACAAAGTTTTCAAAAAACGCATTTGACTTCTTAATTCGACTCAAATCTCTTACCGCCCAGCCATTTATTTAGGATTGGAAACAGAAAATAGTCGCAGGGGACTAAATCTGGAGAATATGCTAGAAGGGGCAGCAGTTCGTATTACAATTCGTGGATTTTGGGCATCGTGACTAGAGAAATGTACACACGTGCATTGTCTTGATGGAACAGCACTTTCTTCTTCGCAAATGCGGCCGTTTTTGCTTCAAATCAACGTCGAATCTATTTAAAAGCTTTAAATAATATTCGCCGGTGATCGTTTTACCTTTCTCGAGGTAATCGATGTGAATGACACCGCTTGCATCCCAAAAAACTGTCGCCATGACCTTGTTGGCGAACAGACTCTGTTTGGCCTTCTTTGGTTCACGTTCACCCCTAGCAACCCACTGTTTCGATTTTTCCTTGGTCTCTGGCGTGTTGTGATGGATCCATGTTTCGTCCACAGTAACAAAACGGCGCAAAAATTCGTTCGGATTACGGATGAACATCGCTAAACACTCTTTTGAAGTGGTCACACGATTGCGCTTATGGTCGAGTGTGAGCGGAGAGTTTTTTTATGTCCAAATATTCGTGTAAAATGTGATGTACCCGTTCAGTTGGAATGCGTACAGCATGAGCCAACTCACGCACTTTTATTCTTCGATCATCCAATATCATTTCATAGATTTTATCGACGATTTTTGGCGTCATGACTTCTTTGTACGACCTGAACGTTCAGCGTCACTAGTGCTGGTACGACCACAACGAAACTCTGTACACCACTTCTTAACCATTGAAATTGATAGTGTCGAGTCTCCGTAGTATTTATGAAGTCTTTCTTTAGTTTTAGTGATGGATTTTTAACGTCAAAAGTAATACTTAATCAGCACACGAAATTCACTTTTTTCCATTTTCGTAAAAATTAACGAGATTGTCTGCTTTGAACGGCTATCAAACACCAACTGAACTGGTAGATTACAGTTGACGGTAGCACTGTTTCATTTGGAGTAGCTAGCTTTCATGCACAGGGTTGTTATACAAGAAGCGGGTTATTATTAAAATTAAAAATTTTAATTGAGATTTAAATAAAGGGTTAGGCAAATGAAGTGCTACCTATTCAAATGACCGTACCTTTTTTATGTAAAATTATTTTTTATTGTTTCATACTACAAAATTTATTGGAAATAATCAAAATTTCAGAATCCATTCACTCAAAGGTTTCAAAAAAGAGTTACATGCTTCACGAATGTGCTCTTTTGGTATTTTGTTCTATTTCTGAATAATGGCTTTCTTCAGCGCATTCATACTGGCACATATTTTTTAATACTCTCCATGCACTTTAAAATGGCCCAGATGGAATAATCCATCGGATTTGCATCTGTCGAATTCGAAAGCTATTGTGTGAACGAATTGAAGTATGGAATATAATTTTTTAACTATTCTTGGTTCACACGAGCTTTATGAGACGTTTCGCTGAAACGTGCATGGTCTACGACAGACTCGATGAAAACGATTGGAGAGCATCCATCGTCGTTCATAGGTGCTCATACTATTATTTAACGATTCGTATTCTCATATTTTCAGCAGTTAAATAAACTCGATCATATTGAGAGTTTATGAACTGCTCAATGGGCAAATTTTTCTAATCATTATTATCTTATTATTATTAACTTCTTTACTCTTTCGAGTCTAACTTTTTCTTGCTTAAGTATAAGATATTGTGCCTTTTGAAACGTGTAAAGCTTTGCTTTGAGCTCATTTTGGAATATGTGTAAGATGCTTTGCTGGGATATTTTCAGACCTATAGCTATTTGTCGATGTGGATTTCGTTTAAGTCGAGCCTTCAGTCTCCGAACCATTTCAGGTGATGTTGCTGTTTTTTTTCGTTCACCACTAGCATCCAGCGTTTGGTCACGCTGCCTGTACTATTATAACGACTTATGGTGCGATACACAAACACTGAACTTTCACGACAAATTAAGAAACCTCCAAGTTCAAACATAAAAATTAAGTAGGGTTTTGGGTCACCGACTTTGAGTTTCAAATTTGGCAGGGCACAAGTTCAACCTCTGCTACTTGCAGTCTCAAAAATATATTTAGGAATAATTAAACATAAGAAATAATTTGAAGAAAATCATGATGGCTATTTGGCAATACTCGAAGCAGTTGTATGGTCGGCCAAAAATTAAATTAATTAAAAATAATTTAAAAAAAATATTTGTTGTTGCAATTTTACTACTATTCAACAAAAACTGCTCTACTAAAGCAATAGTTTATATAAAGAATTTAGTTTCTTTCGTTAAAACGGACCTTAAAAATCAATTTAGCATAATTATGCTAATAAAAGAGATGATAAAATGTCTTCCTCACAGAATCACGCCAACAAAATTTTAATTAAATTAATTAAATATCTAGTCAAGGTTTATGTTTTAGTTTTATAACAAAATTTTAGCACATCCAGTGCTATAATTTTCAGACTAACTACACAAAATTTAACGAAAACTAGACAACCATTATATTATTGCGCTAATAAAAGAAAGTGCCTCACTTTTTATGCTGCTAAGTAGCACAAAATTTTATTATGAGCAACATAATCATTAGTTTTACGATTGCAACCCGAAATTAAATCGCAAAGAATGTACTAACCCAAGTGCGAATTATTCTCAAAAAGGATATGCTAGCAGTGGAGCTAGTCGGAAATGAAATGGTAAGGATTTTGCGTGCGTTAGCAAATGCTTTGTGGCAGCAATAAAAGTGTATTGCTTCATTGTGTGCGTTATTTTTCTCATTAAGCATAAAAGGATACAAACTTGCGTGCATTGTGCTTGGGAAATAATAGCAAACTAATTTTCCCGCAAACCACATAGGTTAAATTACAACAAAACAATATTTAATGTTTAGATACAATAGCTTGCAACAAAATATATCGCAATTCTTAAGAACCCTTCTGTCTTTGCCTTCGTCCTTTCCTTCGGCATTGCCTTCGTCCTTGCCTTTAAGCACAAGAATGCCGCAGCAAAACTATAGAAAGTGTTAATTTGACAAAGTTTTGGGAGGACGAGTGGCAAGCAAAAAGACAAATGCTCGTAATAATTTGTGATTCAGGACACGTAACAGTTTATACTCTCCATTGGGTAAGAGTAAATTTTGTGTAGCAAAAGGATAATTTGGTTGATGATGGTATGATTATTACTTTTCTATACTTTTCTTTTAATTTCGCACTAACCCAACGTATGCGCAAGCAAAAAAATATTCTTCTAGGACAACTTAAGTATCTGCAACGCAATTACATATGCGGCATGGCATGTGAATCAGGTTTTTTGGGATCAACACGAATCAAATCAAAAACCCAGAGCTTGGTATTGAAATTGATTTCTTCACTTTCATTTTCAATATCTATTTTTGCCTTCTTTTATTAGTTTTTTGCAATTGAATTTAATTTGCCTTTACTCAAGTGTGAAATAGCATGGTTGACGAAAAGTTTGCCATCGGAGGAATTTATAGTTTTGATTTTCAATATTTTTACAACAATTTTTAATATTCCTTCGTTTGCACAAATTATGCACATTTGCATTTGCACATTTCAAAGATGGCAAAACTTGATTCAGTTCTCTAGGTCTCGTACCTCCACGTACTACTGTTATGCTTCATCTCCGAACTTTCTTCTTATCTGCATACCCGTGTGAACGACAAAAATGTGCAGTTTTCTTTATTATTATTTGCTCTGGATGTGCACGAGGATGTGGATGAGGATGTGGATGAGGATGTGGATGAGGATGGGTATAAGGATTGAGATAAGGTTGCGAAGTGTGGTGATGATATGGTTCACATATCCGGCAGCGTTGTAATGTTCACTTTCATCTGTAAAATTGCGGTTTGAAGTAATTTCGATTTCACTTCTGTGCTGTTGAATTTTTATTCATTTATTGCTTAAACTGCTTTCACGGTAATGGAAAGTGAAAAAAACGGTTCTCATATTTTACAGTTTAAGGATATGAAAATAATAATACGAAAAGAAGAAAATCATGCATACTGAATGCAATGTATGTGCATACAAATGACGATTATTTTTATTATTACAAAATTGTTGCAAATTTTCATTGAAATTGCTTTCCGCACGAAAAATGAGCAAAATATTTATGCAAATTTTTATGCATCGCCTTTTGCTAGATTTTGAAGAAACAGATATGAACACAAATATAATCAGTATTTGCCAAGAGAGCCTTAAGTTTAAATAATTGAAATTCCAATGAGAAATTTCACAAAACTATACCATATATGAAAAGTTTCAGTGAAGGGAAGTGGAAATGCAGTACAAGAATTGGAAGCACAAGTTGTCTTTAAGGAAGAATAAAAAGCTACAATAATTTTAGCTAAAATTTATCATTTTTTTAAATCATCATTATCTCAATATAACAACAGAGAAGATTAGCACAACAGATCAAGCTGTTCGTGATGCAGAAAAACCTTAGCCGAATCCATAAACCATTACATTATATTACATCTCAATATAACAACTATTTTCACTGATATAAAAACACACTGATGAAGACTGCAAAAATATGCTGTACGAAGACGACCGAAACGCACTATACTTTTTAAGCTGTGAGTGCTATTTCAATAATGTACCTTCTGCTCAAAAAGTATTTTGTTGTTTCTTAACTACTCCTTAAGTAATAGACCTTTTTCAAAAATTTTTGACATTTTTTTGTTATGTTGGTATACTCTATCTTGACATATGGTGCGAATTTGAGCGCCATCTGTCAATTAGTTTGTTAACAGCAGCTGTTAATGTGAGACTACCTCAAGTGCATTTAGCGATTTTTATTATGGAAAATTCTTGTTGTACGCGATTTTTTGACCAAACACGGCACCACTGACATCGCTCAGGCACCATATTCGCCAGATCTGGATCCGTGCGACATTTTCCTGTTCCCGAAACTCAAATTGCCCCTTCGTGGTAAGTGTTTTGAGTCGATTGAATCGGTAAAAAAGAATTCGCTGAAGGAACTAAAAGCCATACCTTTACGGGCCTACGAAAAGTGTATGGAAGATTGGATTAAGATTGTGTATCGCTTTAGAAGGAGCATATTTTGAAGAAAATAAAATAAATTTGGAATAAAATTTAAATTTGTGTGTTTTATTTACAAAATCCGAGTATTTTTTGAGCAGAAAGTATTACAGAATACATTCTACCTTAGTTATACAATAAAATAAGTTTGTTGGCCAGATGTTTGCCAGTATAGTACAATTCTCAAAAAAAAAAGAAAAACATAAAAAAGAATTTACTTTAAATTAATTTAATGTTAATTTAATATTAATAAATTATTATATATGAACAAAAAAATAAGTAAATGTGTAAAAATATTAGGAATCTCTCTTTATTGATTAATGCATTCACCATTGTGACTCAAACTACATTACATTACATTGGGTCAGTTGGCTAATAAAAGCTGACCCTAAACTTCAAATTTGGCAGGGTAAGAGTTTAACCATTGGTACTTGCAGCTCAAAAATAATTACCATATTTACAATTAATTAAGTATAAAAAATGATTCCAAATGACCAATGATGATAAGTATTTGGCAATACTATATGGTCAGCTAGATTTCACTGAATTAATAAAATTTTTGTTGTTGTTTCTTTCTTACTGTTCAAACCTTTTTCATAAGACTGAATATGACGAAAAGAACACTAGAAAGGTTCGAATTAAAAGGAATAAACAACAAATGTTTGATTAATTCATTAAAATTTGCCGTCATATTCGATAAAAAAAATTTACCTTAAAATTTTTGTTGTTGTGATTCACTACTTTTCGAAACCTCTCTATTAAAACAATTAGTTTATATTAAGTAAAATGGTCACCAACGTCATATTTGTTGTTAAAATGCAATTCAAGTAAGACTAATCTAATATATTGCAGTTCTTAGCGATACCTGATTTTATTTTCGATGATCTTATATAGATAAAACCTTATTTATTGACTTTTTATTGAGAAATTATAAGTGCCTTCAAGCACATTAACAAGTTGATTTCAAACCCTTAAACTTGATTTTATTATAATTTTAAATTACGGATACTCGTAATGTATGAAATATAGATTACTTTTATCAATCAGAAATTTAAGATTAAAAATTTTTCACCCTCCATTAAGTGGAGCTAATGGATAAAATATTAGTTTCTCTTTATTTCCATGTCATAACTGAAGTGAACTGATATTAAGTTTAAAAATCTTTAAAAAGTAATCGTTGACTTACAGCTGCTTACCGGGTCAAGCATACCCACAACCCTGAGTTAACCCATAAAATGACACTGGAATTTGATAAAAGTTAAGGCAACAAAATAACAACGAAAAGTCGATATCCAGCGAAATTCGCACGCCGTAAGCCAAAATGTTTTATGCATGAACTTTGTTTAAATCGTTTTTACAAATCTTATGAATGTTTGGCATTTTGTTATTTTTCGCCAAGGCAACCACCAGAATACCACCAACCGCAAGTGTAATCCTTTCTCCTACCAGACACCCCATTTAGTCATACATGGAAAGTTTATGGCTTGTATTTTGCCTGTTAACTTGAAATTTATGAGTGCTTTGATGTGCTTCATGGCGAGTGTTTAGAAGAAAATATACGCCAATTGGAAGGCGAGTTCCTTTAAAGCGCAATTTAAAGGAGCAGTCAATTTGGCGCGATAAATTCATGCAAATATCGCTTGCATTTAAAACCGGTACCGTTCAGCGGTAGCGGTACCGGTGAGCTGATCTCACAAGTTTAAAACTGCAAATCGAAGTAATGTTCGCATTATTTATAAGTTGAGAATTGCTTTATATCTAAAGTAGTACAAAAAGTTTTTCCACAAGCATAAGACGCCCGGAGTACGAAGGGTGGTAAAGTGAAATGAACCGGGAAACTTATTCAAAAGTATAAAAATAAAATTTGCATAAATAAATTTTTTAGACATTATATTTGTTCGAATTAGGGTTTACAATATCTTTTTGAATATTTTATATAAATTTTTATTTCTAGGAAGCATAAAGTAAGTCATATGAGATACATTTCCTCATATGTGCCCGTACAGACAAATGAGCATAATTTAAACATTTCAACAGAATCCATGCTGCCTGCATACAAAACATTTGCATGTTAGGGATTAGCAAGGAGAAGCGAACATTTTTCCACTTTGATCCCTTAGAGACCCTTTTAAGGTATCAAGTCATTTATAGGAGACAATTTAAACATCACTTTAGGTTAATGAATTGAATGTCCTGAATTTTAATGGCACTCTCCTTAAGCTCATAAATAAAATTCACTTGCACTGCGTCTAAAAGCTACAACAACACCAGCAAAGCTCTAAAAATCTTTACAAATCCCAACGACTTTGACCCGACTTCGTTCGGAATGCTCCCTTGAATTTTAACTCTGCTGCACATCCTGGGGTGAAAGGATGTCGAAAATATTCAAAAACACAACCACTTCAGTTTCAATCAGTTTTCAATTTTCAATTTCTTTTGCATTTGTTTATTTTTAGTTTTTACTTTATTCGGCAGCTTTTAGTTGGCTTTATTTGTGTATTTTTGAATACTCGCTGAAAAATTTCTCCTGACTTGCTTTTCTTTGTTTTATGGGATTTGTGTATCAAAAATTTTCCTCCTTTTTCTGTTCTGTTCCGTGTTCTGTGTTTGTTAAGTAATGAATTTGCACTTTTTTCTTTCTATCCGGTTTGAAAAGTAGTGCAAGCTGCTCTCACAGAATAAAGGAAAAGTGAAATTTTTTAAATTCCTAGTTTAATGGTACACTGAATACATCTTATATTGAGAGCTTTGTTCTAAATATAAAACATTTCAAAATATTTAAATAATACACAAGCTATAGTAATACTATGGTAAATGGAGCATAAACTACAAAATGTAAGAAAACGATTCCCAATTTTGATGTTGGATAGAAATTTGAAGAATTAAATAATACCATCCAATAAATGCTTTGCTCATATTTGGTAAATACTTGTACTTTAAATTCACATATAGAAAAAAATAAAAAAATATTCATCTCTCTAGCAATGTATGGTACAAGAGCTATAAGCATGTATTTTGCAGAAAGTGAAAGTTTTATATATACCAACCCAGCATTAAATAAGCACGACGAAAAATAGCTTCTTAACTAAATTGAAATTGAGTTGAAAAAAATTACTAGAAAATGCATAAGATTAGATTAGTTTAGATATTAAAATGGATCGGTAACTTGTCACCACATCACTGCATCCTTTGAGGATTATTGTCATGTACCCACTTTAGTTCCATAGACAAATACCTGTTAAGAACACCATTATGTCCTACGGAGAGATGTTGCCTAATTCCGTTGTAAGTGGATAGACAGTGGATAAGTACTGAAGTCTGAGTCTGGCGAGACTATCACAGTGATACAAAATGAATTCTGCTGTTTTTTCTCCTTTGCGAAAAAGTCGGCAGTTATCGCCTCTAGTAATACCTAGGTTCGAAAGATGGTTTTAACCTCCGCAAAAAAGAGAAATCCTGTCACAAATCGAATACAACTACTGTTCAGTATAAGTAGCTTCCTAGTTCTGGCCTTGATCGATATGGCATGAATTCTTTAACTTGTCTGCAGGCAATTGTAGGTATTATCCCAATCAGTCTGAACTGCTCTTTCCAGAATATGCACATTACTTATATTCTATATGAAAGTATCTAAAATTAAAAAAAAACACAAATGACCTACACAGACTGAATTTAATCTAGTACGAAATCAAATAATTGCAAAGGCTCACTATCAACCAATCAATATTTAAAACACTTTTTGGAGTAGTCAAAAATTCAATTAATTAAAAATAATAAAAAAAATAGGTTACTTTTGGTTAAGTGTGGAAAAATACGATAAGTCAATTTTCTAATTTGACAGGCACAAGTTCTAAGCCTGGCATTTGTAGTCCAACAAATTATATACGAACTATAAATTAATTAAATATAAATTCGAATTGTCCCTAGGATCACTAATGATATGTACTTGGCAATACTCGAAACAGCATTGTATGGTCTGTCAAATTTCAATAAGTGAACAAAAATTTTGTTGTTCTTCATTACTGTTCGAACCCTTCTAGTTTTTCTTCATCATAAGACGCGTCACTTTCAACTAAAAAATTAACATCTTTGCCTGCTGTCCGACAAAAATATCTCCATTGAAGATATCTCCATCAAGAATTAAATTTCTGTCATCAAAACGGATATTAAAAATAGATTGAATATAAATTTTTAATTTGAAACAAATCAGGTACTTATTTTTATTATATTAATTATTTTTAACCTTTAAAAAACAATATATAACATCAATCCGTAGTTATTTTGTTGGCTTAGAAAAAAGCTCCATTAAATTCAGTACAGCCATTCCAGCAATGTATCCGACCTTTAACAAACTCAAAGATTGATTAAGTTATAGCCATAAACTCCTTTATAAAATTGTCATTTACTTCTGTAACAGAATCAAAATGCCTATCTGGATATATATTGGTAATATAACTCATGAGAATGAGAAAAGCTATATTTGTTGTCTTGTATTTGTGAAGTGAACGCATACTTTTCTCAATAACCTTTGCTCAACGATGTCTTTATGCCATAGTATATTCTTTTGGAACAAAATTCCTTGAACGAATGTCATGAAATCTTATCGTTTTTAGTGATTATTTTCATGCAAGCATTTCCTTACCACGAATGGTATTTTTTATTCATTGTCTATTCGTCTAGAAGTAGCTGAAATCTGTTCATTGGGTTGACATGATTTTCGACTGCTTACATATCATATTTTCGGGTATCGCCTCGTTGTCATTAGCATCATTCTAAAGAATACTAGTTTCATTGACAGTTGGGATGCATTTCATGAAAATGGAGCTTTTTTGGATTTCATTAAGTTCTTGCAGCACTTCTAGTCACAAGAAAGAGTTTACCATCACTAATGCCTATCGAAGATAACCAAAGCAAATAGATAAAGAAAATATGGTTGGTTCGGTCATATCCTAAGAAAGGTTACGCGCAGCCAGTGTGGCCAACATTTGAAAATTTTATCCCCCTAAAAGCCATTCGAAAAACCCCTAAATCCCCCTAAACTAACATTTTGTACAAAATATGAAAAAACTGTAAGAACTGTTTTCTGTAGCATATATATTTTGTATATATTTAAAATAAATATAATTTGAATAAATTTGAAAAAAGAGATAAAAAACATTTGTTAACGAAATTATTTCAAAACAAGTAATTAAATAGTAATTAATAATAAAGTAAGTAATTAGCAATTACTTAAGTAGTTATTCTTTTAACAACTGATAACAAATTAAATCATATTAAATTTATACTTTCTAATATTTCCTCCATTACACTACAATCATCATGAATTTCCAAATTATTTTTAAAATCGTACATTTTGTAATCAAATTTGTTTAGCATTGCTGGTGTTGGATTAAAATTTATACACGAACCTTGTCTCTGTAGAGTATATCTTACCATCATTAAAGCCTGTAACATTTCTGGTGATAATTTGTTTCTCAATTTGTTTTTAATTATTGAGTAAATGGAAAATGCGCGCTCCACGCTTGCATTTGAAAAAGGTAACGAAAGTAATGCTGTTGCGAATTTGGCTACATTTTTAAATCTGCTATTCCCAGCTGCATCCTTATATTCACTGACTTCAGCATAAAATTCTTCAGTGTTTGATAAATGTGTCCATTTTTTGTTTTGTAGTTGATGCCATTCATTTTCGACATCCTGCTTTACTCCAAACACATCAGTACGATAAATTTTAAAAAATTCTTGTAAACCAGGTTTAACCTGAGATGTTGCAACTTTTGGGTCAAGATTTGACATCATTTTTAAAATTGATAAATTTTCCGGTAATCGATTTTGAATTTGCTCAGCTAAAATAACTAAAAAATTTTTACATCGCTGTCTTATCTCAGTTAAGTCACTTGCATTAATATTCTGGGCCGCAGATTCAAAGTCATAACCTAAATATATTGATGAAGTATCCATCAAGTAAGGATGAAAATCAAAGTTGGTAATTTCATTGTCTTCTATATTTTGTAATTGAGCTAGAACTACAATTTTTTGAAGTACATTTTTGTAAAGTAAAAATAAATCTTCAAATAATTTAACTGGCTCTACTTGATTATTTTGAAACAGTAGATTCAACTGAGTAATAGTTTTTAGTTCATTCTTTAAGAAAACAAAATATATTTTGAATTGTATGTTTTTCATGATGTCATGCAATTGATCAGCCATATAACATTTATCTTGCTTTCTAACAATAGAAAAGAGCAGTTCTAATTCGATCCATTGGTCAAATATTGTAGTTATAGCTTGGAAACGAGCTAACCAGCGAGTTCCACTTAGCGCTCCCACTTTCTTAGGATTACTGTTATTATTGATTATTTCATATAACTTTTTGTACTCTTCTACGCGTTTAGAACTGTAAGAAAACCAGTTGTGAACTTCACGAACTAAAAATTCTAATTGCCTAGGCAGCGTTTCGGTAGCCTTTTCTGCACATAAGTGCAAAGAGTGAGATATACACTTAACGACGATAAGATCGGGCAAATCTTTTTTCAAAATAGTGGCAACAGATTTGTTTTTGCCGATCATCACATTGGCACCATCCACACCTATTCCAATTAGATTTTGAAAATTTAGATTGTCACTTTGTAATTGAGCTTTTATGGCATCACATATACTCTGAGCATCAAATTCAGTTAATTTAATTATTCGATAGAAAGTAGTAACTATTTTCTTTTTCGGCATGGAGAAAAAACGTATCATTGTACAAAGAATTTTTAAAGTAGAGATATCGGTACTCTCATCGATAATAATAGAGTAAGCAGAATCGCCAATTTCTTGCACTAAATCTTGTAACATACAAGGACTGAGCACATTTTTTATTATCATAGTACACTTTGTTTTGTGCAGTTTCAATTTAGATAAAGTCTCCGATGTTTTATCTAACTTAGGTAGAATTTCCGTCAAATGATTAACAGTGTGTATAGAAGCATGTTCTGCAATAAAAGCCGTTATTTTTAATTCTGCAATTTTGATTGTTTCTGAATCTATTGTTTTAAATAGAGTTGGAAGAGTATAACATGACTTTGCGCTTTTATGTGCCTCAACAGATTTGTTATGTTTTTCTGTACTAGCATGAGCAACTAAATCTTTCCTGTGCGCTTTTAGATTTATTCGACAATATTTACATATTGCCATACTATTGTTCGTTATATCTGGTGAAATCCATTCTGTAAATTATATTTCATTAGAGAATATGTGTAGTAAAATAAAAAATTTGAAACGCTCTAGTATTATTACGACCCAAATATCATATTCTATAGATGTTTTTGTGCTATGGTAGTAAACAATATTTTTGTACCTATATAGTTTTCTATAGTTTAAGATATCGGAAATTAAAATAAAAATTTATTATCAACCTTTCAATAATACATCTGATTCCCACGCTTTGGTATATTTTTGGTAATATTTTTTACTACTTGCTTTCGACATGGTTTTAAATTTTACTAAAATCACTTTAAAAATGAACGATCCCGGCTAACAAAAAAATTCCAAAAAAAACATTGCTCGCTGGCAATTAGTGTTGCCATGCAGCTTGTTCTTTTTGTTTTCGTACTGTATTTACACACTAACGGCGTTTATATATGTATACCTTATTTATATATAATAAAAAATATTTAATGTGTGTTATTACTAACATAGTTTTTTGAATTGAAAAAATTACAATATTTTTAAACCCCCTAAAAAAACCCCTAAACATTTGGTGCCCCCAAAAATACCCCCAAAACAAATTTTTCCCCCTAAATTTGGGGGGAAAACCCCTAAGTTGGCAACCCTGCGCGCAGCATAACTCTTTCAGTCTTAACATAGAAACTCATTAGAAGAGGACTCCAAAAACAACATGGAGGCGAAAACTATACAAAACATACAAATGGTTTAACTTCATGGCACAGAAAAGAGGAAAACTTTAAACTTTTGGTAGATAGACTTAGTTCTTGGATCAATTCATAATAATGATAAGGAAATATGTGATATGGTAGCTCTTTTAAAAAATCATATTAAAATATCTTGCCCAAATATAAGAATACATTAATATTAATAGCTTGTATAAAGCTAAGTGCTTGAGAATTATTAGCAAAATAATGCGTGCAATAGAAATAACTGTATTTCTACCAGTTACAATTTTTAATTTGCGTTTTTCTACACTCTTCGCGGCCAAGTATGCAATACCAAACCACGAAATTAATAACATTTCAATTAGAAGAATTATTTATACATAAATGAAAATACTTTAATAAGTACGCTGGATATTTATTAATGTTAATGTGTACGTTACAGAGACACAGAAAATACACATATTTTAAAGCTTACATTAAAATCTCTAATTCAATTTTTGTTACGTATACTTCGTATTATTAATGCCAACAATAAAGCTAACTGCATGAGAATTATAACCAAAAAATGCAGTAATATGTGACCACGTGTCGCAATAGTGGAGCCTGTAATTAATAGCAAAATTTTAATCGAAACAATTATTTATATTACAGTTTAAATGAAATTCATAGAAAGATTATACTAAATAAATAGTTAATTCCAAGATAGAAAGATAACCTCTATACACACACACACAGAGTTAAAATTTACATTAAAATGATTGCTTTAATTTCTAAAATCTATACTCTCTCAGAAATATGGCTAAGTGCTTGAGAGTTTTTAGCAAAATAATGTAATTAGTAAAAATGCTTCGATTAGAATTACTAACAAGTTTTAGTTGGTAATTTTTTGAACTTTTTTGTGGCTGAATTTATACTTTATTCAAAATAACAAAGCACTACATTATTATCTAGTATATATTATATATATTCACATATATATAAATACAGAACTTGCTCTTAGACCGTGAAATACTTTTTTTAATAATATGTTTTTAAATTCCAAACTTACATTAGTAAAGAAACATGGATTGCCCAAACGTCCACTGTCGATTTATGCGCATTATAAATGTCCATACCTTTTTTTTTTTTAACACGGTGTAAAGCATCGAAAGCCCAGTCAGTGCGAGACTTTAACCCACTAAAGTCACCTCGATATCCGACGGTTAGCCCTCTCGGGATCACCGATTTGGTATTTAGCCTTTCGAAAGGCTACAGTATGGACTATCTGAAAGTTGAAATCTGTAAAGGTATTCTAAAAGCCTCTGTGGCCGTTCAATATTTGAGTCAGATTATAGTCAACTTTACCATGTTTTCTTGACACTCATTCCTTAATGTTGGGAATGAGTGCATAAGTTCAACGTCCCTTGGAGGAGAAATTCATTGAATTGATCTTCATTATACAATCAATAATTGCGACTAGTATTAGAGCAGAAATTACATGTAGACTTCGCTGTTAGTATTATGTTACTGGTATGGGATGGCATAATTAGTATACCTTTTTAGTTACATCATCTTACAGTTTTCAATTACTGTAAGAACAATAATATATAAACAGTAAAATGTTCTTAACAAATGATATATTGTTTTTTAAAATATTTTTCTTAATAATCTATACACTTGTGCATTTTTTCGAATCATTTGCTTAAACATTCTTGCCATTCTGCAAGACACCTTTCAAATGTGATTTTCAAATGCATCAATTTCTTCTTTTATCAAGAGATTATCGTTGGCCAAAGCAACTGCATGGTTTTTGAAATACGTTAACAAGAAAACGTCATGGGTTGACAAATTCAGATTGTAGAACAGCTGACCTATTAATTCGATATTTTGATTATGCAAAAACTCACTGGCCTTGTAAATGTGAAAAATTGGTTGTTTTTTCTTATTAGCTCCATTTAAAATTGACATAAAATAGAATGATTACTCTGTGTTAATGATATTGTAATCAGATGACTGATTTTTTTGAAAAGTGCACACTTTAACATTGTGCAAACGATTACCACGATGACCATCAACGATGCATCAACCATTCATAGTCAAAACTGGAAGTAAACTCAACAGTAGCTTCGTTCTTAAAAATACATCAGTAGTAATTGTAATTAATCATCAAATGAATGTTTAACGAGTTAAATCACAAGATAAATTGCATTTAAATGATAAAATATTTTCCAAAAATCCTTGGTCAGAAACATCAAATTTTCTAGTGGTGATATCAACTGATATTTAGCAGTACTTAAGTCTACCAATGCTTAGAGTTTAATGGTAATCCTTAAGATTCTCATCGAAGTTGATGTGATAAAAACACGTGTTTGTGCACATATTAGAATCATTACCAAGGATTTATGGTAGCAAGAACATCTAAACTGTTTCTCTGATAAAGTAATTTGAATCATTTTATAAGAAAAACCACAGAAAACGTAAATGCAATCGACCCCATTTCGTGTTGAATACACACTCAAAAAATAGCTATCCAAGAGTCATTAAGGAAGTATCCGGATAATTTGCATATCACCACGCTAAAGTGTTTTTTGAAAATTTATAGAAAATATTACAAAAAAAAAGATTTTTGAGAAATCGATGCAAGTAAATGTTTTGGATGGGCATAAAGTGTTGAAAGTAAAGTATTCAAAGTAAAAAAACTCTTAAATATTGTCAAACAAATCTGTATGCATTTATCTTATGAAACTTTAGAATGAAAGAATTCTTAGAAACAGTCAAGATTTATAACGAATGTATATAACTTAATCGACTATAAGTGCCAGGAGTTATAGAGAAATTCGAGTTATAGACGTTCGAGTTATGGAAGCAGAAATGTATGTAATTTGCGCTCTAAACCCTTGGTGCACTGTTTTTGGTTCGAGTTATAGTGAAATTCGAGTTATAGAAGTTCGAGTTATGGAAGTTTGACTGTATTTCATTAGTAATGAAAAATTATTTGATCAAAGTTTATCTTAACAATTTTTCAACTAAGAAAAATATTGTTGTTTCAACATCTTTTCCGAATTATTGCATTCAAAATAACTTTAAACACTTAAATTTTATATTTATTTCTACTCTTAGGGATACGCAATCCACATTTTATTTTGTTATTATTTCAAATTGAAATAATGCGCAAAGTTGGAGTTCCTCGTTGTTTTTACTTGAGAAGAAATAAATTTATTGGCTTAAATAATTTACCCATTGTTTTATGGTAACTTTAAACTTTTTTGGAATTTGAAATTGAAAAACTTTCGAGACCATATAAAAGTCATCAAAACTAAATTTGGCAGAGGTCAGTAAATTGTACTTCTTTTAATAGACGAAACGCATGTTGCAGCTTGTGCAGTGCCTTGAAGTGCTTTGAAGTTACCCATACTTCATTGAAACTTCAAGTTACAAGAGCCATACATGCCCTGCTGAATAATATACTTAAAATATACTTATTTTTAAAAATGTGGCATCATCAAATATGAACAGAGCAACAATGACAACGACTACGACTATGGCTACGAGAACCACAATGGCAACGACAGTGAGTCCTTTTGCAACTTCCGGTCAACAAACCTTGCTGTCATTGCCAAAATGTGCAACGTCGAATTTTTTATACATCCTGCTCAACGGACACGGACATGGACACGGACACGAACACGCGGTCATATTAAAAATGCTATGAACAATGATGTAAAAGTGCCGGAAATATAACGAAAGCCATACTTTTATGCAATGAGCGTTGAGTGTTTGCACTTAAAGTAACTGCAAAAATAATGCCATTTTCTACGTGACGAGTGAGGAAAAGCTTACATTAAACAAGAAATGATAAATCTGAAAACGCAGGATGAACAGAAAACGCTTTAATTATAAATAAGGACTCGCTGCCATTCCTTCGAACCGTATCTGTCAGTTATGCCGCAAACAAGCAACAGATATGGCACAGGCAATACCTGTTAAAGTCATGGCGTCAAAAAGTTACTGAATTGATTGGTGCTGGTTACAGGCCTTCCAAGGTAGTTTTTTTCGCAGTTTAAGTAAATTTCCGGAATGTGTACGTATTTATGCATACGTTGACAGTTTAGCCAATAGAAGCCTCTGAGAATTAGGAAAACAATATATATCGGTGCAGTAAACAATGCAGGTGCCACAATGCAGCATAAAGTATTGCAAAAAATATCGCTGCAACATTTTTTGTTGAAAACCTTACAAGAGCCAACAGTTATATGGCACTTTTGTTTTTTTTTTTTCAATATTTTTATACCAGAGTCAGCAGCCCTAACATGTGGTGCTGGTACTGGAGAAAAAATCCGTGCTGTACGAAGTTTATGGAAAAATAAATACAACGAATTTACATTTCAGCAACCGCGTAGGGTTTAAGTATGCCAACCACAAAAAGGTGAACATAAAATATTCAATGAGGTAAACATGACCTCGGTGCCGAATGCAACTGGGTCGGAATGTTGCGCAGCATGAATTTATTAAGGAGTGTTGATTTTTGCACATTCAAATCTGAAAATATTTAAAGAACGAAAATAACAACCTAAAATGAAAGAAACGCAACTTTGACTGAAGGGGATTTTCAAAATTTTCCAAGCGAAACTTTTTAAATATTGCAATATGCCACGTTACTCACAAAAATACACCAAAAGTGCACAGAAGCTGTGCAATCTGAACATATTAAAGAGCCACGAAGAAAAACCTTAAGTTGAAAGAGTGATGTATACTTCGCCCTCCCTCAACAGTGGCTGTAGAGAAATGTTTACTTTAAATAATGAGGGTCAAATACTGAAGTCTTCATTTGCTCAGTTGAGAATTTGCTAGTTGACAGCAACATAAAAAACGCTTTGAATCTTAGTCACAGCTAATGAAGTAGCAATTTGCAAATAAGAATCAGCATAAAAATTTCACGAGCAGCAAACTTCATTAAATATTTAACACTGTAAGCGAAACGTGTCCGTGAAAGACAAACTACAGAGATTTGACTAGGAATACAAGTATTAATTAGAGTGGAGGGGAAAAAATAGAGAAAATCAAGTGCTTGAATTTTATAGTAAGACTATTTTATAGTCTAATATCAATAAAACTTATTGAGATGTAACTAGTTGAATGATTCCACAATTAAGGACCCAAGCAAGATGAAGAAATGAAAAAAAACTTCTTTATTTTATAATTCAAGTGTGGGTTTCAATAAGAATAACAAGCATTTTCATCGTATTTATTGATGAATGCTTTATTGCATTTTAAGATTGAGCCCATATGAAAACGAAATAAGTTTCAACGCAAAAGAAATCAATAGACAATAGACTAGAATAGATAGTTCACGCCGAAACCCCCACTCTAAAAGTAGCTCCTTATTTTGTAGAAGCTTCAAATAAAAATATTGCCAAAATAATTTAATATAACTAAGAATGTCAGTTTCGGCTTTACCGAAGCTTAAACAGCTTCCTGTCTCAGTATTTAAACGAACATTAAGGTCTCATCTACATATTAAGTAGAACCATCTGGCAACACTGTAACTATGACATGGAAAAAGAGAATGACTAACAACAGCACATGTTTAAAACGTCGGTTTTAAGAAGCTATTGCTATAGAGCAGTTAATAAAAACTACACTACAAATAATAATCACAAATCAGGATATTCGAAGACTTCAGATACACGAAAAATCGGATATTTTTTTTCAATTCCGCAGAAAGCGATGATATCCGATTAAACGAATAGCCACCAGTCGTGGGATGAAATTGAATAAAAACCGATTTGTCTTCGAACAACGAATTTTAAAATTGACTGAAAATAGTTGAAAAACTATCGAACTAAACCGTCTCTTTCGATCCTATATTAAAAAAAAATGTCTTTTGAATAATATAGATGGAATACGTCACAATAACCACACTTTTGCGTATGTGAAGCAACTTAAATGGATAACCTTACACTGCTTGGTTCTTTTGCAATAAAGATAGTTATTTAATGAAACATAGCAATATACTGTATTGGCATAAATGTCCAAGGATGACATATAGACGGCACTTCTATTAAGACAAACAAGGATGGCATATAGATGGCACTTCTATTAAGACAACCTTGAATTTTGTAAAAAGTTCTTACTATTATTTAGAATCGCAATTATCATATTCGGTAGATTTAGCACCCAGCGACTATCAACTGTTCGCAGACCTTAAATATTTGCTGCTTGGAAAAAGATAATTGGCCAATGAAGAAGTCATGGCCAAACGTTACAAACGTTACTTTTGAGGCTGAAGATAAATCCTTTGATTAGAGAGTTTTCGATATTTTAAGAAAACACCGAAATGATTGTTTTTCTTTTAGAGGATAGAATATGTTGATCAATAAAGTCGATTTGACTAAAAAATTGTCTATTTATATGTTAATATCAGTCGCTATGTTAATCATAGTTTTTTTTTTATGTTTTTGTTGAACAAAATATTCCCAATTTAATATTTATTTTATTAAAGAAAATTTTTCACACAATCCGTCTTTAAATATATATTTAGGTAAATTTGGGATTTTATAATAAACATATTTTAAATTAATTATTTGAGATATTTACAATTTTTCATTAATTATAATAACATATTTAATATTATTATGTTAGATTTTTCTTCACAGTGTCTATTTATTGGTAGTGCATGAGAAATATTATTGTCATTCTAAAATAATCTACTTAATTAAGTTTTTAATTAAGAAATGTTCTGTATTTACGTATGATTAATATTAAAATTTTAATTAACTCTCATGGCAAATAATTAATATTAGCAAATTCATGACTTTATATATCTGTAATTACACATAATTAAATATTTGAAACAAAGACTTATTTGTGCAATTATCTTAATTTACACTACTCATACTATTTCCTAAAAAACACTTCACAAGTCCTATAAATCATAAGTCAAACAGGAATTCTGAATACTATTCAACATCGAAAGTAAATAAAACAACTTGGATTTTAATGAACGGAAGCAAGAATTTTCGTCCTTAACAATTTTATTGTAATTTACCTTCCGAAAAGTTGAGCTTCTGCTGCCAGCACCACAACAATAAATAGTTTCTAACTTTTACATCATTAATATAATTAAATTAAGTGAAATTGCCGTAATGTGCTAAATGCCAAAGTGCACAGGAAACTTGCTTCGTCTATTTGTGTTCATTCCATTTGATGAAGTCAAACCTTTTACATACAATTAACTCAATTGTCCTTTTTTGCATGAATAGTTTCATTCCTATCAATGAAGTTGCAAAGCCTTATTATTAATAATATTCCAAGGATCAAAGTCAGACATATAAAGTATTAACTACATGCGATAATTAAAACTTCAACAATGATATATATAGTCAGCACAAAAATTTATTTGTCGATAATTGCCCATAAATATATGTATTAGAAAGACAGGTAAGAGACTCCTCAGACTGATAAAATATATTTTCGAGTGAGAGAAAATTCAGGTACTATGAAGTAGGCTTAATCGATGACTCAAAGCTTTTAGTTAGAAGCTTTAAACGGAATGGGAATGCACAGTTTGTATTGAAAATGTAAATGGAGCAATACTCCAAACTGCTATTCGGCAATGGAACCATTTATTCTGTCTCTAAAAAACAATCCCGCAGTATCCTATTGAAAATGCTAGTCTAGTTTCAAAAGTGGGCCGATAATATGTTCCGATATCTCGGAACTCCATACTCGTCAGCAATAAAGGTGAATACCTTAAGTCTACAAACTCTTCCAAAGCTTGTTTTGTGAAAGGTTAATACCACATGCTTTAATAGTTAACGACTGATTGAACCTAATCAATGCAACTTTCGATCTTGATATTCCACTGTTAACCAGATAATCATAATGCGACAAATACTAAAAATAGCACATCGCTATTTATCATCTACTTGTCGACTATAAAATAGCTCTCAATAATTCCATAAAGAACCACGTTCCTGCGGGAATATCTGAACCAGATGTCTCTGCAAAGTTAATATGTCCCTACAAAATAATGTTGGGATCAGCTCCGCAGATGTAGAGTCACGTCTGTTTTAACCTTTTAATACCATATGAGGCTTCGTACAAAGTGATTTCTTACTCTGTGATCTCATCTATTTTGGCATTAAAGGCTTTTTGTGAGAAAAGTGGTTATGTAAGATCTTTAGCAGGCATTCCTTCGAAAAGGCTACCGGATCTAAATGTACTATAAATTGTACTATATAAACTTTAGCTTGATATTGACATTCTTCACCAAATTAAAGTCTAGACCTTTTTGGTTAATCGTCCGTGAAGATAGATGGAGATTTATCCAAATAAATTATTTTCAGAATTCAACAGAACTCTTATTACATTGAATCATTCAAGTAGTCACGGACACTATTCAATAAAAGTACTTTAGAAACTAACTCACGTTCCATCAAGCAAAGAAGAGATAGAGATGATAATATTCCTGCGAAAAGGTTGTTTGAAGCAGTTGAATTAAGAAGACGTAGAGAAAGACCCATGTAGTGTCAAGTTGAGAAAGTACGAATGGTATTTGATGTATATTACGACACAGAGAAAGCGTGTTTTCAACAGAAACCTGCAAACGATTTGTTATGACCCAGTAAGTGTATATTTCTATACATATATTATATTATACCTGTTTTATTTTTAAGAGAAATTTTAGTTTGAGAGAAAAGAGTGACATAAATTTAACTTGCTTCAAACATTGAAGAGGATCACATTTTGTGCTTATGATAGAAGCAAACGCTTATACAGACAATATCGAGACTTCTTTTAATAGCAACAGCTCTTTCATTTCATATTATTATTATTTAATTAAAACTCTTGTCGTGAAATCGCCCAAAAGCTAGTATTGTGCCAAATTACACTTCTAATTACACAAAACCCATTAAAGGTTTATGAACAAAGTCCAGAATCTGTTCTGGTGACAAAAACTCCATATGGAATATATTTCTTCTGTGTGTTGTTTAGGCTAGAAAATCACTAAAAATATGCATGGTTTTTTCCTCAACTTCGAGGCATAATCTGCATTTAGATTCAGCAGATAATGGAAGTTTATATAGTTCATATTTCAGACCATAATGACCCGTTATAAAACCCGTTAGCAACCTTAAACTATTTTTTAAGAATTTAAGAAAGTTTTTGTAGGAGTACGGTTTTATCAGTGCTTTGTTTTGTCTAAATTCTAGGAAATCTTCCCAGTACACTAGCCGAAGGTTTAATCCTTAAAAGGGTTAAGGGTAAAGCAATTTTTGTTGTGGTTCTGACTAGCTAATCAGCTTGTTCATTGCATATGTAAAAATACTTAACTAAATTCGATATTATTAGATTAAGTTGATTACTTTATTCAAATATAAAAGCAAATCAAATGACTACTTACTTTATTTAAATACAGTGTAAGCACTGCTGAAATTAATTATATAAATCATTAACCCTTTACTGATAATTTAAGTGATTTTAAATGATTGCTTTTAATCTACCTTTAATCAAAATGGATTAAAGTCCAATAAATCAAATCAAATTAATTAGTGATCGGACAATGCAATTATGCACCAAACCAAGAATTGCACATTAATAAAATACATTAAATCTCGCTGACATAGACGCACCAATTAGAGACGCTCATTGCTCAGCAATGCACTAATTGCTGCTTTATTTTAGTATCCTTTAAGTGGAGCAGGATTTAATTATTAGTGAGTGACTATGAAAAGCAGAGTGGAGTGAAATAGTGGCAGTCGAATATTTCTGTTTAAAACCAATTAAGTGAAAATTACTGCATGCCATGGTATGGCAAATTTTTGCAAGCGAAAATTCATATGAAAATCGATGGAAATAAAATTGGCGTATGGAATGTGAGTTTGTGAGTTCCCAGCTAAAGTGACTAGAAATAATGAGACCTGGCGGTTATATTGCCATGCAAATGTGTACAAGAAACGTGTTGCCATAGCAAATTCCTAAATTGTTGTAAATAACCAGAAGTTCGGGTGCTGCCACACCGATAAATAATGGCTGCTAAGCAAACAATGTTTTGCGTGCTGATAATTGGCAAAGTTCGAAAGTTCTGTGCCTTGCTTTACTTTCCTACTTAGACCAGGCGGGCGGAATGGTTTTTATTTTGTAATTTATTTGTGGTCCTTTCCTTCTGTTATTATTATTATTTTTTCTCTATTCACTAGAAGCCACAACTGATACTAACATAAACCATTGAAATACTTCACATACGTAGTCTGCTGGCTTTTTAGTTATCGCAAATGAAAGCCATTACTTATCGACTTTTCGCCCGAAGTTGGCTCGCAGTGTGAGAATTTCATTTATCGATACATAATCTAATTAAAGCTCATTTCGGCTATTGTAGTTGTTGTTGCTGTTGCTGTTTCCATTGCCGCTTCTATCATGACTATTATTATGGTTTTGGTACTTTGGTATTTTGGTATTTCGTCAGGAATTTTTATTAGTATCCTTTTTTAATGAAATCAAAGTGAGCGACCACATAATAAACTTAAGGTTAAGCACGTAATAAATTGGTTTCGAAAATTATTTTGATAGTCAGGATAATGTGATGTGGTTGAATACAATTGAGTATTTGGAATTTTTCGAAATTTTGGTTTACTTGTTATATTATAAAGCTATATATTATATATTTGGAAAATTTCAATTTCAAGAATAGTAGAGAATTTTTTAAATTAATATTTTTTAATTGACATTTTATTAAACTTCCGTACATAACAAAAGTTTCGTAAAATGACGTAAAGTGTAATTTACTTCGAAATAGATTTGAAAAAATATTAAAACTGAATAATGAATATGAATAATAAACATTTATGCATAAATTTAATTAAAATTTAATTTTAATATTATTATATTATTATATTATTAACGAAATAAAGAAGCTAACACAAGTTAAGTTTTGATAGCAATTAATTGTTAATGACAGAAAACCAGTCAATATCTCATTGTTAGTATCTTGTGGTAAGTTAAAGTCAAGATACATTTATATATATGTGACAAAACTATATATAAATATATAAATATATTTATATTTATATAAATATATAAGTTCAATGGTAACATCATTATAAAGTCAGGAGTCAGGAGAAAAAAGTCAGACATTTCCACTTGAGACGACTCTTTTGAGGTTGTCTTAACTCATCTCTTTGAAGTGCAAACTGTCGATTTGCACAATTGCTAGTTTTTTGCTCTTTTCTACTAAAACTAATGGAGACAGCTTTTTTTGCAGTCATAGATATGAGTTTTATAAAAAAAAAAAATTCATTATATTTTTAGTTCTATAAAAAATGTTTGAGGCTTAAGCTGTATACTTCAATATAATTCAATAATCGTTCAAAAAACTTGTACGTACGACTATATCTTATAGGCATTGATTAAAGCTCAATTAGTTCTTAAATTATTTTCAATAATAACGTACCCAAAAAAATTTTTTTTATGTTTCAAGTCTTAATATTAAATACGAGGGCGGTTTGATAAGTCAGTGACTTTTTGAATTTTCCGCGCAGTTACTCCAAATGCAAAAGTGCTGCCGTCAACTGTAATCTACCAGTGGGCAACTTTATAATTTTCAGCAAGCTACGTCGTTCAGTTGGTGTTTGATAGCCGTTCAATGCAGACAACCTCGTGAATTTTTACGAAAATGGAAAAAAGTGAATTTCACATCAATGAAACTAAGCAAAGACTTGATAAATACTGCGGGGATTCGGCACCATCAATTTCAATGGTTAAGAAGTGGTTTACAGAGTTTCGTTGTGGTCGTACTAAAGAAGTGATCATGCCGGAAATCGTCGATAAAATCCATGAAATGATATTGGATGATCGGAGAATGAAAGTGCGTGAGTTGGCTCATGCTGTAGGTATCTCAACTGAACGGGTACATCATATTTCGCACGAATATTTGAACATGAAAAAACTCTTCGCGGGATGGGTGCCTCGATTGCTCACACTCGACCATAAGCGCAATCGTGTGACCACTTCGAAAGAGTGTTTAACGATGTTTTGTTACTGTGGACGAAACATGGATCCATCACAACACGCCAGAGACCAAGGAACAATCGAAACAGTGGGTTGCTAGGGGTGAACGTGGACCAAATTTTTGGGATGCAAGCGGTGTCATTCACATCGATTACCACGAGAAAGGTAAAACGATCACCGGCGAATACTATTCAAAGCTTTTGAACAGATTCGACGTTGATTTGAAGCAGAAACGGCCGCATTTGGCGAAGAAGAAACTGCTAAAAAAGACAATGCGCATATTCTCCAGATTTAGCCCCCTGCAACTATTTTCTATTTCCAAACCAAACAAAAGAAATGGCTGGGCGGTAAGAGATTTGAGTCGAATGAAGAAGTTATTACCGAAACAAACGCGTATTTTGAGAGCTTTGAGAAAACCTATTATTTGGAGGGAATAAGAATATTAAAAAAAAGCTGGACTAAATGTATCGAGCTTAAAGGTGATTATGTAGAAAAATAAAATGTTTAATTGCCGAAAAAAAATTGTTTTACTTAATATGTTACTGACTTATCAAACCGCCCTCGTATGTAACATATATGTATATATTTATATATATTTATATAAAATTAAAATTTAAATTAAATTATATAAAATATAAAAAAATTTTAAAATCACTTTTATTAATTATTATTTCAATAAAAATTAAAATTTATTATTTATTATTTAATTTAACCAATGATTTTTAAACAATTACAATAATTCTTAAGTTTCAATGCTGAATATATAATATATTCTTAATATGTATAGAATATCTATATTTATAGAATATAGAATATATATATATAGAATATTGTAATATACTCTAATTTTAATATAGTTATTTATTAATATAACGTAGTTATATATTCTTAATTTTGAATATATGTAATACCTATATATTTATATAAAAGACTAAAGTTCAGAATTAAACTTATGTAAAATATAAAAAAATTTTATATAATTTTTTTTAATAAATGATTTTTACTCAATAAAAATAATATATGATATATAAATATATGTATGTGCTCATTGACCGATATTATATTTTATAGTAATTCCATACATTAAAGGTATAATTGCAGTAAATGCTGCATAAATAAAACTTTCTCATCACTTATACTAGAATGTAAGGAACTAAATTCTTATATACAAATAAATATATATTCCACCAGTCAATTTGGATGAAAATTGCATAAACCTAACATAAATTTCTACAAATCGAACTTTTGTATCTCAAGTATCTTTGCATTAACATAAAAGTAAACGTCGGGACTGAGACTTTACACATTTTATCGTTGTGCTCGTATGTGTTGAAGTGCTTTAACTTGGGTAAACAAAATGTGACAATGACGTGTCATATGAAATCCAAATAATCATAAAATATATAAACAAGCCAAAGCACACACTATGGAAGGTAAATAATGACAACATTGTTAAATATCAGGTAACACACTATCAAGTACAACGACAGATACTAGCAGCTTTTGTGCTATGCATTACTCGCACCATGGACTATAAAAATAAAATGAAGTACAGAACTCAAGCGAAGTTTCTATACGAAAATGGAATAAAAAAAATCTTTATAAAACTTTTATACATTTTTCACTTTTTCAGCTAAGTTTTCTACAAACTACAAGGATGACAGTCAGAAAAGTTGCTTGGTTCCTTTCTATGTCTTCAGATCTTCAAGTAGTGCGTGAAACAAGAATCCAACAAGGACATGACAAGCGAAAAGTACGTTAACTGTTGATTTGGAGTGCGAAAGGTCAAAAATGGAACAGCACGTTTTGACCGCTTGAACTGTAACATGATACTATTGCACAATTCAAATACCATGTCGAAGGCTTCGAAGGACAACATGCGAATCGTGCATTGAGAGAGCAATTTTCCAGTTGCCGGCAAGGCGCATGCCCTGGAAATTCATTCAGAAATAATTGTGTTTTTGTTCTCTGTTGACATTTTGACTGCTTAACCGAAAAGGTTTTGTCCTTAAAGCAAGCAGCGCAGCGCGTACGAACAGTGACAGCAGCAGCAACGCCAGCTATATTTTGCCGTTTTATAAGACTGTATTGGGACGTAAATCGTCAGTTGTATTCCAAACGTGCCGGCGATAAGTTCAGTTCAGGAACTCAAACTCTGGTATTAGATATATTGAAAGTGAATATTTCGTTGAAGTTATACGCAGTGAAGTGCTCAGAAACACGTATTCACCGTATTCACACCGAATCAAATTATTATTACTTCCGCTGAGGAAGTAGTGCCTCAAATTATGCGCGAAAGTTTTTAAAGATTGCAAACAAATGTAAAACCCTAAACGAAAATTAAATTAAAAGGAAGATCCTTGCATAAATTATAAGGATAACAGCGCTTAAAAGAATCTACTAAAGTGGCAACACAGAGCGCTTGTTAAATACTGTTGCGGTTAGATATTTTTTTTTTTTTTGTATTTTGAGCGCGTTTTGTTATTTATTTTCAATTTTTTATTTCCGTTTATTCCGCAGTGTAAAGATTAAAGGAACTTATGACATTCATTGCTGTCACAACGTGCCACCGTCTTTAATGGCCGCCTAGGGAGCTTGAACAGTGAAGCAGCTTGAAAATTGCGAAAAAAATACGAAACATAAATAAAAATAAATAAAAAGTGAAAGAAAACAACATAAAAAATACAAAAGCGAAATAACAATAAAAAGTAGACACAAGATTGTTTATAGTACTTTATAGTGAAAAGCTGGACTAGCTCACAGCCCACAGTGGTTCTGGACATTATGTGAAACATATGTGCGAAAATCTCTACTTTCAACAAAAGTTCGTTCGCTCATTTGGTATGCGTATGTGTCCACATGCAAAATTAATTAATTTAAAGTAATAAAACTCTTGCACGCACATCCTGAAAGGACGTCTTAACTTTATTGCCGCGTATTGCGTCCATCGTTAACTTGGCCATAACACGATTGGCCGCTTGAATGGCTGTCTGCCATTAATTCCTTTTAATTTCATTCTCTGTGTCATTGTGTCGGGAAATGGACAATGTGTGACAACAACTGCACATGGGTGTTTAATCTCCTTGTAGTTACCTTATTAATCCAACATGTCGTCCACGTTGCCCGCGCTGGCAACGAACATATTTCGGTGTCATTAGTAAAGCGTGACATTGTTGACGGCATCGAAGATGACAATTTCGCTTCTGGCAAACAAATTAAAACCAATTTCGACAATGAGGATTTCGACAGCGATATCGAATTCTCGGCTTATGCTAATGGTAAGTTTAACTATGTCACATTGTTTTAGTTACAGCAGAATTTATTATCACAAAATAGTAATAGTTAGAATATTTATCTGATCAATATGAAGAGTTAAGGAATAGATTAAGTAGTAAAGTTCTTTTGAAGTTATATTAATACTTAATAAATGTTTAATATAGCTCTTTTATATCCATTTGGTAACAATTTATTATTAATAAAACAATAATAAGGTTTTTGAAACCTTCAACAACAAAAATACTTTTTTATATTTTTTAATTAATTAAATTTTCGGCTAAGCATACAGCTGTTTTGAGTATTGTCAAATACCCATCATAAGTGGTCTTGAAAACAATTCTTGTATAATTTTGAGACTGTAAATACAATAAATCGAACTCGTTCCCTGCCAAATTTAAACTCAGAGTCAGCGCTCCTTAACCAATTGACTCAAAACCGTACTTGACTTGTATATTCGCACATTTTTCTTGAGTTTTGTTAATTTGTTGTGAAAGTTTTTATTAACAAATTCATTTGCTGTGTTATATTAGATAAAACTATAATGCATTATTAAGTACAATGAATTTCATAATGTATATAAAAAACAAATTTGATATTAAAAGACATCAATTAAAAATTTAGTTACTTTGCTGAGTTATTTTTATACTTTTTTTCTTCTTGATAGAATTAAAGAAGTGCCCACTGGAAATTATGAGTTATATTATTATTATTAATAACAATAATAAAATAATAATAATAAATTTTAATAAATAGTTTTATTATTTTCTTATATCCGCAAGAAAATGTTTATATGTCTATCCCTAATTCATTATTTACACTGAATACGTTTTATACTACCTTATTGATACTATCTAAATCTTAATACTTAATTTATTAATTTTAATTTTTTTTTTTTAACAGTATATTTATTTATTATAACAACAGTTGGGGGATCGGCCAAAGACATAATGGGGACGAGGTGAATAACTAGAATATATTTTTTTTGCCAATTTTTTTCCGCAATTCCCTAAATAAATTGTAATAAGGATTGTGCGAAGAAGGGTAGAGGGATATATCAAAATAAATTTATATGAAAAGTTCCTTTTAGAGTACATTAAATTAATTGCTATAACAGTTAAGGAATTTGCTCTAAGCTAATATCTGAAAAAATATTTTCTTATGGTCTATAGGTGTTGACAAAATTGTCAACTAAAACTTAGTTTTAGATTTTTTTATTACTAAGATTTATTACTATATAACAATAGTATAATGTATATACTATGCTATATGTGGTATATAATCGTATGTAATAAATATTATTTATAACCTATTGTTAAAGAAGTTCTAAGTTTTTATTGTCTTGGGATTATTGTATTGAGAAATTTAATTCTTGACTCCCCTTTGAATTCGCCACTGATAAAAATAATTCAAACACAATAGTAAGGACGAAAACTAAATAACTGTTAACTTTACTTTTTAATTTATTCGTATTTAATATCTATATTATTAAAAGCCAATAAAAAAAAGTCAATTAATTAATAAATAGATATTTCATTAAAAAATAAGCATGAAGAAACAGCGATTTATAAACTTTATTTTATTCTGCACTGAAAGGATACAAAAGGATGGCAATAATTAGCAAATATCTTTATTTTCGCTTTTTGCATAATAGAATAAAAAAGCACAAAATAATAATAAAATAATAATTAATCAATTTATCACATTAAAAAAAAAATTCAATAAAAATAAAAGATATGAAACATTAAAAAAATAATATGGAAAGAAAATATAATGAAATAATATTGAAGATATTAATAAAAAGATTTAATAAAGAGAAAGGATAATAAATTAGAAAAGTTGAACAAATAAAAAAAGTAATTCAAAAAAAAAAGAAAAAATAACTTAGACACAATATTCAAGAAAAAGAAGATTTTCAATTTAAAAATAAAAAACTTAATTAAAAAAAAATAATATCCAAAAGCAAATTGATTCAATAGAAATTTAATTAAATACAAATAAAAAGAGAAAATAAGAGAAAGAAAGAAAATCATTAAAATCATAAAAAAAATTCAAAAGTGCATGAGAAAGAATTAAAAATGTTGAACAAAAGAAAATAAAAAAATGAGGACAGGATAAAATTACACGAAAGAAACAATAATGAATTAAATAAAAAACTATAAAAGGGTAAATTAAATAAAAAATTTTTATAAATTTCTCCATATGTTTAAATAAAACATAAAATAGTTATAAATTATATTAAATTATATCAAATTTATAAAATTATAAAATATGTGTGAAATTAAAATAAAAAGAAAAAAAAATAAAATTAAAATAAAAAACTTTTAATGTAATTTTATAAATTAATTTGGTTTTAATATGAAGTTTTTGTTTTAATTACTAAAGATAGCAATTGTTTAAGAATTAATTAATTAATTACTTAGACTTAATTAATTAGAAGAAAATTTGAAACTGACAAATATATATACTACATGTCAGAAATATATATATATAAATAAAATCAAACTTACCTGATGTTCAAAATAAAGACTGACAATTGATGGCTTATTTCGTGGTCATTATATTAAACACAAATAGCTTCAAAAACTAAAAATTAAAAAAAACTTAATAAGCAAAATTGATTAAATAAATACTAAAATAAAATGAATATTACATAAAAATATTATAATAATGAATCTTTCAATTTGTAACATTCAAGCACATGATTTATATACTCCTTCACATGTTTTGTATATACATTTAAGTACGAGAAAAATGTATAACAATAAGATATATATTAAGCAAATTGCTTCTGCACCGGCTGAATCCGATGATATTGTCGCATTAAGCAACTAATAAGCAGCTTTACTCGGAAATGTCAACAATCGACAAAGAAGTACTCTAAACCGATCACCAATAATATGCAAGAGGGTCGTCAAGAATATAAAATGGAACCAACTCCTTTTAGAGCATAGAGCATGGAGCATAATATTACTATCAATATAAACATCTTGCTGAATGCCGACTCATCCAACTCTACTTGTTTAAAACTGAAATCACAAAGTCTTTCAATACTTTTTATCAAAATTTCATTAGCACCTGGAGATCAAGTTCTATCTAAGCTTACCATTGAAAGCATAGTTCATTAATAGTAAGAATTAACCCCGATAATGGAATCCCTAATAATGGAATGATGCGTGAAAAGCATAATACAACGATCAATATAAACATCTTGCTGAATGCCGATTCATCCAATTCTACCTATTTAAAACTGAAATCACAAAGTATTTCAATACTTCCTATCAAAAATTTATTAGCACCTGGATTCCCAATTAAAAAAATGACACTCCATACATATGGTAGATCAAGTTCTATCTAAGCTTACCATTGAAAGCATAGTTCATTAATAGTAAGAATTAACCCCGATAATGGAATCCCTAATAATGGAATGATGCGTGAAAAGCATAATACAACGATCAATATAAACATCTTGCTGAATGCCGATTCATCCAATTCTACCTATTTAAAACTGAAATCACAAAGTATTTCAATACTTCCTATCAAAAATTTATTAGCACCTGGATTCCCAATTAAAAAAATGACACTCCATACATATGGTAGATCAAGTTCTATCTAAGCTTACCATTGAAAGCATAGTTCATTAATAGTAAGAATTAACCCCGATAATGGAATCCCTAATAATGGAATGGTGCGTGAAAAGCAACAAAATATCCATGTTGATGCTCGCAACAGATTGTCGCCATAAGTTTTGTTGACTGGTTAATGTTTTGAAACTCCTGATAATCCGGAAACTATATCTTGCTAAAATAGATTGCATATCTAAAAACGTTGGTATGGTTCTGTGTGGTTCTACAAAATCAAGGCACTAAGTCAGTTGACGTTTACATCCAAATACAATAGAAAAATTGAGAACCTAAAATAGATAAAGACTAAAAAAAATAGATATTGCTAAAAAAATAGATAGAATCTAAAATAATGTTGGGGAATAGCAAACAAAGTGCTGCGTATTGTCTACATCCTCAGTATATAATTGACATGTTGGGTCTGCTATGTTACCCATAATAGCCATGTAACATCTCACATACGCGTGTGTTATATGATGATCACCCGTTCAGTGTCGGCTTCTTTCATGTGGTATTTCACTACCTTTTAGATATCCATTTCGATTTACTTTTCTTTGTGGGTTGAGCTCAAAAGTCATAGATCAAATAAAAAAATTCTGCAAAACTAACGCGAAGCAGTGGTTCTAGGCCGATAAGTGTCCTACTAGAGCATTCGTTGGCCAATTTATCATTCAATCTAGTGAGGTGAACTAGTGAACTATTCAGTCCAACTCAGACTGCAGATACTGCAAGGAAGAGAGAGAAGCGGCATACCATGTGCTTGGGGAGTGCCCGGCACTGATGCATAAACGGAAAAAACACCTAGGAGGGTATTTCATAGATCATAAGGATTCAAGACTGAGGAAGATAGAATCCATACTGTCTTTCATTAAAGAAATCGGACTTGGAGAAATACTCTAACCAGACAAAGGGGCATAATAGATCTTTTAGGTCGCAGTGCACGATCCCTTACTCAATAATAATAATACTATAACTTGCTTCCAACACCATCACGTCAGAGCTCCATAATATATATAAGCACATCAGTCATCAAAATAAGAAATACTTAATGGAATCAAAGTCAAAATTTTTGACTTAAGCTATATCACAATTGAAAGGCTTTGAGATATTGAGTCTTTGTAGACTCTGCAACAAGGAATCAGAATTGGTTAGAGTACATTCTACACATATAAATATATCGAATTACAGCAGATGCATTGATGAGAACCATAGTGGGGATAAAAAAATAATAATGTGGATATTATTATGTGAATAATATCGGCAAATACCTTCATAATTGCTTAAAGGAAGTATGTTTGCTTTAAGAGACAGAATTTTAACTTTGCAAATTTAGGGCAATTAAAAAATTTAAATTTAATATTAACATGACAAATTATTTTTTAATTAATGATTATAATAAAATATAAAATATTTTCAAATTGATATACAATATTATAAAATCAGAAATGTAAATGTAACCTTTTGACAAGCATATATTTATGAAAATGAATTCAGCAATTAAATCATCCAATTAAGGTTATAATTAATATGTAATTAAAGTACAAATAAATTACTATGTGCCTTTGGCACAGAAAGCAACTGTTGTTTGGGTATTTTTTTTGACGTCACAGTTACAAATATATATAATCAATTATAATAATGCAGAGTAAATTCATCTGACTTAACACGCTTTGTTTTTATAATTAAATATCTTTATTATAATTATCCATCAACAAGTTCTTTATAGATGTGTTGTTTAAGTGATGTGATAATCATGTGATGTGTCAGTTCAGTGATGAGGAAACATGTTAATTCGCCAATAAACAATAAATTAAATTAATGATAGATTAAATTGTATAATAAATTAAATTAAGATTAAAATGTGATGAAGTGTTTGATACTCAGACGTTATTAAACTAATTTTTTTCATTTCATGTTGTGGAAATTTGAAAAGCTAGCAAGATTTTCTTTTTTTTGAAAATAGAAATTTTGAGATTTTATTATATTTTATTTTTAAGTCTGAGAAAAAGGAAATTTCTTTAAGCATTAATAAATAAGTTCGGCTAAGCATCATCTTAAAGAATTTTTTCCCATTGACTACCTTCCGAATTATGTGCCAATGGCATCAGAAATAAATAAATTTGGTGTTGTTGTCGTTTTAAGCTATTTTTATATGTTAATGATTATATTATTATGATTATTATTAATGATTATCTGTAATGATAATAACCAACCAGGACTTTCCCAGACAAACAAGTTGATGTCTCGTTTGGTAGCAATCAAGCGATCGCATAATATCGCATGATTCTGCCGTTAATAAAACCAAGCGCAGGGATGGTTTTGAAAGGCCGCGGATGTTAACATATATTATCCATCTGATTTATGGTATTTGATTTATTAAGATTAAATATTTAAGAATTTAAGTAATTTAATTAGACTTATTGAAATAAAAACTACATCTCATAATTTTTATGAAAATTTTTTTTATTATATTTACAAAAATGTTTCTATTGAACTATATATATGAATAACATATAAAAAAATATAACTTCAAGCAAAAACTGTTGAAACGTCCATTAGTTTTTAAATTATTTGTAATTTTATAAAATTTCAGTAAAATTGAGTTTTCCTAACATTGGGCCAACTTTAAACCCATATAACTCTTTTACTACTAGTTGCAAAATGATGATATACTAGTTTTCTAAACCCTAAAACATAGTTATAGATTATGTTTAAATGATTTTCAATTTTATTAAACAATAAAATTTAAAAAGTGAAAATGCTCAAAAAGTAATATAGTTTTTTAAAAACGATTTTACTTCCATCTGCTATACCTCTTCACACTCTAGTTTTAATACTTATATTAGATGCCAGAAATCACTGAAAAATAATGCAAAATATGACCGTTAATAAACCTTCTATATATTCATAAAAAACCAATATCAATTTTTATTCAATAATAGATGATGAATACACCCCGATCTAAAAGATCGATTGTGTGCATAAAAGTCCAACTGAAACAATTCGTTGTAAACTATTTACAAATCTCGTTATAGCTGTGGACTTCATATTACATACTTGATTTGGGACCAAAATCCTGCATTTAATGTAGTCAAGTCTACGTCTTACCGCCGCCGAGCAGTTGCATAGAATATGTTCTGATGTTTCGTTCTAATCATGACAGAGTCGGCAGAAATCAATTTCTACCGTACCTATATTCTTCATGTGGTTATAGAGTTTACAGTGTCCTGTAAGAAATTCAGCATAGATCTTTATATCGTTTCTACTAAGGTTAAGAATGGTATCAAATTTGATATGTTCAGGATCATGCGTGTTTGGGCTCTCCAGGTATTGGACACCTATTTTCCATAAATATTTAGTTCATTTATATATCAAATTTCAAGCAAATTTATTAAAAAAATAATGAAGTTATAATAAATAATATCAGATGTACGTCTGGGAAGTAATTTTATTGTTAAGATGAAGAGAACAAAACTGATATTTTGATATACTTACAATTCGATATTGCTAACTTTAGAATATTAGTGATCAGGAAATCTACCCTTTACGAATTAATGTAATGTTATTTGAAGAAATACAAAAAAAGTATATATATATATATATATATATATATATTTTTTTTTTTTGTATTTTGTATATATATATATATATATATATACACTTTTTTTGTATTTCTTCAAGTCAAGCAGAAAACAAGTCATTTTTAATATAAATCGACTTTATTGTAACGAATATCTTAATTTATTAAGGTAATGACTTAAAGTATCTATGTTTTCTTGGAATCATTGTTTTATAGAAGTAAAAATAAAATTTTTATTCTGTAAAATTAAAAAAAGTATTCATTTATTGGACTTTATTTAAAAAGTAGTCATAAAACCTTTAAGGTTCAAAATTCTGTTCCCTTAAAAAAGTACATAAAGAATTAAATTCTTGTTGAAAAGTTTTGACTCTTTCTAAGTTTGATTAAAAATTTGGAATGTTATTTTTTAAAATAATTTCCAAAATAAAAAATTAAATTTTAAAATCATAAAATTTGAAGTATTGAAGAAATAGAAATATTGAAATTATAATTGAATAGTTAGGTAGAGAGAGAGAAGTGAAGATTTGGTGATAGATTTGATAGGTAATTTGGACAGATTCGGTAGTTTTAGTGAAAAAAACATGACACAAATTTTTTTTGTTGATGTCTGTAGCGACTTCTCAGTTACCAAGAACCTCCACAAAAACCGGCGAGCATACCGGGCTAGCCACCTTGCCATGAACAGGTTTCTGAGAGCGTTGACAAAGCCAACAGGCAGACACAACATACTCATTTCAATCATTTATTAGAAAAAATGTTTTGTTATTTGAAAGTTGCGGAAATGTTTATTGGAAATAATTATCTCAACTATTCCATATAATTATTTGATAATATATGCAAAACTGAACTCATGTAAATTGATATTTAATAAATGTTGTTGAGTTCTCTTGCTGAACTGAAACCTGAAGAGCTCGCATATATCCTGCTATAATTATATAAATTTGATACTTTTTTAAATATACTTTCAATGAACACTTAAAACTTATAAGAGATTAAATTTCTCATAACACTTAAAAATAAATGTCTATTAAAAAATTATTGTTATCATTATTATTTTCACACATTTTACACTTCAGTAAAATATTTCAATTGGTTAAAATTATTTAATTGATTAAAGTTACTTTATATTATATTTTGCCAATACAAAACAATATTGGAAGAGCAAATATTTTATATAAAAATATTTAATTTAGTTGAAATAAATTTGCTACAAGTTCGTTTGGAATGATGAAATGAAGTTGTGTTCCACTCAGACAAATAAATATTAAATATGTACTATAGTGAGTAAATTATTTGCACTGCAGTCTGTGAAAACATATACCCACATCCACATCCACATCCTCATCCACAAGTTTCATTTTCTTATTAACACAAATTCGAAATTTTATGTAAATATTTACTCAAGTGCTTTGGGAGGAAATGTAGTATTAATATATGTAAATATATGCCTGAAAATTGAGTACAAAATTTTAACTGATAACTTTAATTAAGTCAGAGTATAGCAGCTGTTGTGCTAATAAGAAAGCACACTTTCAGATACTCGAACATTTTAGAGAAGGATCAAATGGATGTGTTCTCTGACGAATAAGTTTTCTGCTAATATAATTTGAAAGAGTTAAGTCAATAATTAAACGATTTTTAATATATGCGAAAGCATGAACGCACAATATATTATTTTTATTATTATTATTAAAAAACTTTTAATTATAAAAGACACATTTTAAAATTCAAAATGTTAATTATAAACAAATATTATTTCTGTTAGCAATCAACAGAGAGCAACAAGTTGATTTATAATTAAAAGTTGTGGGATAAATCAACTTCAACGTATTGTTATGTTTTGCTTATGAATTCAAACTGAACTTTTCAACATTTTGGTTTGCCTTTAATTAATAAAACTTACCACAAACCAAAGTATCTATAATTATATTACAGTTATTACATTACACAGTTGCTTATCACACTATATGCATATATACATATATATGAGAATGAGCATGTGTGTAGTATGCCAATATCTTTAATTAAACAAATGCACAGAAGCTGTCACGCCCCTTTGCAGTATCAACAAGCATTGGCGGCTGCAGGCAGTTTTGCCTTGCAATTAATTGTGTTGCACAAATTCAAATCCATTTGCGCCAGCGACAAGCAGCCAAGTGCAATTGTGCAATTGTGCAAGTCTGCATATGTGCACTTGTCAAATTTGTGAGCAAATATACACAAACTCATTGGCAAACATACACAAGTGGAGAATATATAATTTTGCTATTATTTTGCATATGAAATATCAAAATTTATTTACTTGAAATTTTAATTAAATTTTCATTTTACTTTAAATTTAACAACAAATTTTTTTTCCATAACTTTTATGTAGACTACAACAAAATAAAATTATTTTTTTACACCATAGCTTATTTCAATATCCTTCATATCCTTTAAACACAATCACACACACACACACACACATACACATAAAATAGAGCTGGAAGTCTGCTGGGTTCTGCATTAATTGTTTTCTGCTTAACGCTTATGATTTTGCTGACACGTAATTTTTATATTTCCGATCCTTCTTTTTTTATTTCCAGACTTTGTAATCATTTAAGGAGTGAAAAGTTTGACAACTTCAACACTTTTAAGCACTTCATTATCCTTATTCTGCACCCATTATATATTTTAATACTTTGTTTGAAAAGTAATTACGTATTTAGTATAGCAATGGAGTATTCCTACGTCAATATTCAGGCGGGGACCCCATACTTCGTAACTGAAGGTATGGTTGCAATATAGATTCTTCATTATTATATCAAAAAAGCTTTCGAAACTTTTAACAAATAAATAAAAATCGAATCTGAGTAAAAATATTTAAATGATTGATGATGATTCTAATGTGTCTGGGAGGAAATACGACAAACTTTCAAATGCTTTATTTGTTGGCAAAATATTCAAAAGTGCTGGTAGATGTATATTTCCAAGACAGATTATTTCAGTAAATATATCAAATAATTTAAAATATATTTCAATTGTATATACTTTAAACAATTTTATTTTTTCAAACATTAAAACTTTATAATAAATTTTAAATTTTAGAGAAATAACGTATAAGATTTCATTAAATTGAAATAAATGATAAAAATTAAAATAAAGAAATTTATCACTTATTATTGAAGAAGATATATTATTATATATAATTGCATATAATAGCTTTATTTCATTTTCATTATTAAAAATTGTTTTTGTGTATTGCACATCATGTATAGAATAGTTTTTCTAAGCACTATAATATTTTTATAAACTGAAATTAATAAGTATCCGCCATTTTCTGGTACATATTGGAATAAAATTTTTTTTTTTTTAATGAAAATCGATTTTAAATCAAGCAAATAATAGCCATTATAACCTTTATAACCTACTGCCATTATTCGGATTGCTTCATAATTCCAGCGATGTAGAACTTCTGTGATTAATTTTTTTTTAAACAATTTTTAATGGCTATTTTGGTTAGCCAGTTTTTTATCAATAAGAAAGTTTCACAAATAGTAAAGACTTTAAGAATTTTTAGAAAACAAAAAGTATTTAAATGGTCCAAGATTAGTGGTGCATCAAACTTCCCAACAAAGTTCAGTTAATTTGCTTTCGATCATCTGAGATAACTCCAGCTCAAAAAGTACTCCGATTTTGTAAATAAAACACACAAATTTAAATTTTATTCCAAATTTATTTTATCTCGTTCAAAATATGCTCCTTCTGAAGCGATACACATATGCCAACGCTTAACCCAATCTTCCACACACTTTTCGTAGGACCGTGAAGGTATAGCTTTTAGTTCCTTCAGCGAATTCTCTTTTACAAATTCAATCGACTCAAAACGCTTACCACGAAGGGCCAATTTGAGTTTCGGGAACAGGAAAAAGTCGCACAGATCCAGATCTGACGAATATGGTGCCTAAGCGATGACAGTGGTGCCGAGTTTGGTCAAAAAATCGCGTACAACAAAAATTTTTCATAGTAAAAATCGCTAAATGCACTTGAGGTAGTCTCACAATAACAGCTGCTGTAAACAAACTAATTGACAGATGGCGCTCAAATTTGTGCCATATGTCAAGAAAAGGTGTACCAACATAACAAAAAAACTGTTTTGAAAAAGATGTATTACTTAAGAAGTAGTTAACAAACAACCAAATCCGGATACTTTTGGAGCAGAAGGTATATATTGCCTGGCATTGTTATTATGGAACACAACTCTTTTACTGTTAGCTAAATCTGATCGCTTTTCGCTAATAGTTTTGTTTAAGCGGTCGAATTGTTAACAGTATTACCCATTTAATACTTTTTCTGAAACTATTTAATTTTGATACCAGGCTGTGGCAGGTCTAAAAAAATTTTCCTTTCTAATGTTGAGCCTTTTCTGAGTTAGTTCCCGCTCCGCAAGGCATCTTGCTCTCCAATGATTTTAAACTAATGGCAGATGCTCCTAACTGATCAATGAATATACCGAAATACGATCGATGTTAGATATAGGTATCATAAGAAGCTGACTACTCATTAATCGACAATTGAGGCTAATTGACAATTGAGACAATATAAATCGACCATGCGACCATGGTTTGGTTTTACTATTAAACAATCAAGTCTAAAAAGAAATAGTACCTCTCCTATACGTTTGAAGAGTAGGTATCTAAAAAGCTTTATAGTTAAACAAAGTACTTGATCTCGTAAAATATATGTGTGCCGTAGGCTTACATGCAATCGAAGTAATCGAATATTCATGTATTCATATTTATTTGATCCTTGAACTGTAAGCAGGACTATATCTAACTATATCTGGCAATGTATACAGTCTTCATTTATTTACCGATAGCGACTTATATGAAGAAAAGGTAGAATATTTTAAGAAATTGTCAAGCATTTCATGTATAGCCTCTGCACTTATGTATGTATTATATATTACATACATATATACTGCTTCATTATGCAAACTGACCATCTGGAGTGCTCTTTAACATCAAATACCATATATTACTACTTAACTTGAACTTTTCAATTACGAATAGTAAGCTCCATATGTCGTTTATGTTGACCATTATTTTGACCAAATTTGCGACATTTTGTTACTATAGATTCATCATATTTATGACAAATTTTAACAATTTGTATTCCCTGCTCAACTATGTATATTGTCATGGTAATTTGCCACAAAATGCTAAGCATGAACGTCAATTTTAAAGGAAATATGCTGAAAAAAGCCCAGAAGTAGCCTCAAGCTGGCAGAGGCTACTGGAGGCGGGCAAGGACGACTCATGTCTGTAATGGCAACCTTAGTAAGTAAGTAAGTATGAAGAAAAAAACAAATAACAATGAATTTCAAATATAGATAGTACTCATTTGAAAACCTAATATATATTCATATTTAGTAACATGCAATTAAAATGCAAGTTTGTTTTATTTAACAAAATTATTATTATATGTAACTTTGTAAAATTATTTGATTTATTTAAAAACATATTTTCCGTGAAATATCTGACATTAATATAAGGAGCAATGGAGTATTTGCCTCACGTAATATGTTATGAACACGTTAACAGGCACCAAATGGTACCCAGTTGCTTCCCTAAACTGGTATATTAATTTTATTTTACGATTCTCCAATAAACTAAATCACGGAAGCAACTTCACAATTCGTTTTCATGCCAAACTGAACTAGTTTCCTGCTGCTTATAAACAAGTGAGTGAACACGAATTTTTCGAAATATTTGGCATTATAAATCAATATATTAATTCCATCGCTTTAGCTCTCAATAGAGAAACATATGTCGTGCATATATCCATTCAACATTAACATTTAACAACATTTAACAATTGCTAATACTAAGTCAGCTTCAACATCTGAGCAAATACATAAAGCACATTTGCACATGCTAATATCCTGGCAATCACCTGCGGCAAATGCCACAATTCGGTGTTTCGCAATTGCACTGCGTCGGGTCATATAAGTCTCCACAAATTTAGGAATTAAATTGGAATGTGCAGATGTACTTAGCATTTGACCGAAATTTAGCTGCACATTCCATTCCCGCTATTTGCAGTGCGATAATTTATTTGCACATATTATTTGTTTGCTTACGTTGGTGTGATTAGCACAGCACAGCACAACTGTAGGAGTAGCTGTGGCCATAAGCTTCCACCGAGTTCCTCCACGGCTGAATGACACTTCAGTGCAAATTTGCTACTGTGCGTGTGCACATTCGTGCACAATTTGTATTGTTTTATCAATGGTGTGCTTTGTTTACACATTTATTTGTTCGTTTACTCTGGATGTGTGGAGCTAGTACGAGATCCTAGCATTTTTGTACCTTCCGGCATTTTGCTCCATAAGCAGATAAGCAAAAATAAATACCAACAAAAATTGAAACGGTAAGGAGAATGTGTACCCAGTAGAATTCTCTTCATGTGGAAATGTAATTTTAAATTTTATTGAAAATAATTTCTTTTATAAAATGTTTTAGAAACTTTTTTCACAAAAAATCCTCATTTAACAGACTCAGGGCAACACTTTGTACTCCATAAAAGTACTTAAGAACAGTTCATGATAAAAAGAAATACAATATTTTAATTTATGTTCACTCGGATAAAGTTAATTTTCAATAAAAAGTCATAATTTCATCATTAAAATATATTAGAGAGATAGAAGTAGTATTATATTAAGATACTGCGCACAATAGATCAATTAGGTCGGGGTGGATTCATAGTCTATTATTTAATAATATTAAGATACTAGTTCATTACATGCTTTTATCTTTAATTATATTTAGAAAATATCTAAATAGAAATACATTAGAGAAACAGAGGTGAAATTATATTAGGAGACTACTTTATCACATATATCTCTATTTTCAATCATATTTCGAAAATATCCTTCAACATACATTATATTATCTTTCTAATTATATGCTTTGAAAGATTTTATGCTAATCTATAATTTTAATAGATTTTTAATCTATAGCCTTAAATTGATAGGTTTAGGATCAGCAGTTGATTTGACTTTTTACAACAAATTGATAAGAGAATAATAAGCAGAAACACTAGATTGTTTAATAAGATCACGAAAAAGTTATAGAAAAAATTTTTAATTGATCTCTATGAACTCATTAGCCAATTGTGCTGTTATATTATATTATTATTGTTATGTTTAGAGATTTACAAATCATTTACATGATAAACAAGACATTGTTAATTAACATCTAGAAATCTATTGTACTCTCTTTACGGATTTGTAGTATTTTTTTAAATCTAATTTCCAGATTTCTTCATCCAATATCAGATGCCCAACTAGATAATTCTTTCGTTTATGCTTCAGCACCAAGCTTAATCCTAATATATGTTTCAACTAATTATTCTCTTCCCTACAAAACCTGAATAACCTTATTTTGCAGAATAAGGTCGCAGTTTTATAAAAGATAGGTTAGCCTACGGTTTTATACTATTCCTAACTGTTTTAAACTGCAAGTCCTTAGAAGTGATTTTGATTATAATACCAGTGGTGGACTATCCTAATACAGCTTTAACTGTTTCTTTCATAAGAAACTATTGTATTTAATAGACAAATTAGAACAAACAAGTCAAGTATGACTTCGGATTAGCTGGCTAATGAACACTGTCTCTGAACTTCATATTTGGTATTATTTACGAATAATTAAGAATAAGAAATAATAATAACTTATGATGAACACTTGGCAATACTCAAAATAGCTGTATGGTGAGGCAAAGATTCAATTAAAAACTAATAAATTGAAAATAATAATTTTATAAACAATAATAAAAACTTCCAAAAGATCACTGACCATGGATATTTGGCAATTCTCGAAACAGTGAAAAAAATAGAAGCTTTTGAGATATAAGACTACCCAGACTTACTAAAGATACCCTGAAGCGATCATAAAACGTACGAAGAAATTTTAAGACATTGTCAAAATGAGTGAAAACTGTTCATAAATATCGAGCACCACAGAATTACTTATATAGATCAAGCCCTAAATTTAAAGAATACCACCCATTACAAATGATGCTGTAAGGAAAAAATTGAAAGAAAGCGGATATAGTGGTTTGGAAATTTCCGTGAATCGACTCAATTTACAACAATTGGGGAACTTATTCATGCGGTTCAACATAAACTACGTTGTGTACCAAGATAACTTAGTTTATTATTTTATTTAATCTTTTTTCTATTTTATAATTTTTAACTTTGTAAATATATAAATGCCTGCCATGCTGACATGTAGTACATATCTAACGGCACCCGAAGAGAAGCCACCGGAATGTCTTGATTTATCCCAACTTCAACTTTTGGTTGTCTTTTTCTTTCACAATTTTTTCAAAATAGTTTCCATCATTACTATTGGCCAAATAATTGCATTTAACAATCTGCCCAGTTAGTTCTAATATGGCCACCTTTCTACAAGACCTGTGGAATCAAAACGGTTTTCTTAGCTAATTAAGGGAAAAAATCCTTCTTCCACTTCATCTATTTACTTAAATTAATACGTGAGACACGGCAGCGTAAGTGGAACTGGATTGGACATATAATCCGGTGGTCTAACAATAGCATCGCAAAGCAAGCGCTTCGGTGGAATCCCTAAAGTAGCAGATGCCAAACGGCCCCCGCTGTCACCTGAGATGATATCACCACAAACACCTTTTTTTTTTTTTTAACGATCTGTCTTTATTGAAACGGTTTTATTCAAAACTTAACTGAAAATTATTTTGTCTTATGTTGAGCCTTCTCCGAGTTAGTGGGCACTTTTACACTTTGATAGCTGGGGGGTTTCTACAGAGTCCCACCCATCTAACTGACTAATTTGAGTATTCCTCATAATCTTCGTGATTATTCAATTATTGATTTAAGATCTGCGTACCGCCCCGTGTGGTGAGTGATTACTCTGAGATTAGATAGTGCTAAGTAGGGCAGCCGTCGGTTTTTGCATATAACTTCAGAGCGCTGTCCCGTATGTATTTTTCGACCCGATCTATTCTAAGGTCTCTTAGCGTGTCATTTGTGCGGATGTACCATAGCACTTTGAAGACCCTTTGGAGAGCCTGAAATTATTTTGTATATACATAAATATTTATATGAATCATGAAATTAATTGTAACAGATATTACGGCGCACATGCTGAATTAATGAGAATAATCTTTAGAAAAATAGGATATTGACATAAATGTTCAAAATAAAGATAGTTAGTTAGACCTAATTTGATTGTAAAGGTTCTATGCTCCACTTATGAGAACTGAAATATATCATAATAAATGTAACCCACAACATTAAGCAACGGATAAGCAATTTATTATGAATTTTTTGTAAACACTGAATGAATATTATTTGATATTTGTAAATTGAAGAGTTTTAAGGTAGCAAAAAATAAAAGAAGCAATAAATTACGTACTCAAAATATATAAATTCTTTTTTTGCTATATATTATAGTTGATTCATTGATTCATTACTAGCTGATTCATTACTTTTACGAGTATGACTTTATGACTCAAGTACGACCACAACTGCACGATGGTCTACTTTATTCTTTATGGAAGAAATCAATGAGAATGAGTTTTTTTATTGAGTCAGCAACAAATTTCATTTATTTTAACACCAACAGCAGTTTTTCCTTAACGACTTAACCGACGTTTCGCCACAGCGCGAAACTGCAAAACGCAAAGTATGGTAGAAGTATTCACGCTTGAAGACGCTTTTATCGTTTTGCATAAAGCATGACTTTTAATAAAATGTCACTCACTTCACTTCCCCTATGGCACTTCTCTCTACTGTGATTCCAAAGGACAGCATTGTTAAATCCAAATGACAAAATTTAACAGAAAAACGCATATCTGCTGTATATTTTTCTTGCCATTACAATGTAACCACACAGGATAGCTTTTAATATTTCTATAAAATTTTACACAATTTTTTGTTAGAATATCCTTTATGCATCTAATGGGTTTCGCCATTACGCCATCCATCAACAGGAAACAGCATTGCATTACTGTAATCTCTTCGGGGGCAAGAAATTTCGGAAAACATTTAAATAAAATAAATTCATTTGTTCATTAAATTTTAATAAAGTTCATCTTTGCAGATTATATTTTTCTACACAAAGATGCATTTCTTTACGCTTAAGTAGAAGATGCGAAAATGCATATATTTTGTTAAAGAGTATTTAGGACTTTTCTGTGTGTGCATGCAAGTTCTTAGGGAGTTCAGAAGAAACTTATTTCTTTGAGAAGATTTTTCAGAAACAATTTCGTACTCAGTTGTGACCATTAAGTTAAAATTTGGTTTATTTTACTACTTCAAAGCCATGCCTGGGGAGCAACGAATAATTTTTACATTTTCTGCTTTGGACTGCTTAAGATTCTTGTATATATTTTTTTAGTTTCTTCATAAACTTTCTCTTTAAATAGTTTTTTATGTTAAGAAATAACAACAAAGACAAACCACTGACCGAAGATAAAACAAAATATCCCAAAAAATGTTTATAAATATATAAAAAGATTTGCAAAAAATAGTAAATTACAACAATAATTATTTTTATATTATTTTAAATAATTGAATTTTTGGCTCACACCTTAGTTGTTTCGAGTCAAATATCTATCATTGGTGGTTTTGGAATTATTTTTCATATTTAATTATTCGTGTATAGTCTTTTGAGAGCGCAAGTGGCAAAGGTTTGCCTCGTGCCCTGCCAAATTTGAAATTCAGAGTCGGAAAAACATTAGTCAGTTCATTAGCCAACTAACTTGAAGTCTGAAAATTGAGTTGTTTATTTTTTATATTAATATTTTACTTACAAAATTATTATGTAGTATATTTTATATAAAGTTTTGTTTTCATTTATTGATATAAACATATATAGATTATTTAATTATATTGTAGTTATTTTATTAAATAACCTCTTTGGTCAGATGTGAATATTGCCTGTAGTAGGGAATGATGTTAATTATTTTTATACGAAACAAATAAAAAATTTTTTATACATAAATCTTTATATATATTGGATCTATTTAAGTCAAGAAATTTATGTTTCAATAAATTGAATCTCTTTGGCTTATGTTTTTATTGTTTCTGTGCCATCCTAAGCGCCGAACTCGATTTTAGTTTCATATTTATTTTATAAATTTTATTCACTTCTATTGAACAGCCCTTTTATTAATCTTAGAAATGCTTTTATAACTAACAAAATTTGTTAATAAAGGTGTTTTTAGAACAGTAGTAAACTACAACAACAAGAATTCATTTTATTTTATTTTTTTAATTAATTAAATTTATGGCTGACCAGGCAGCTGTTTTGAGTATTGCCAAATATCCATCATCAGTGATCTTGGAAATAATTCTTTTATTTAATTATTCGTAAATAATTTTTTTGAGACTGTAAATACCATACATCAAACTCGTGCCCTGCCAAATACGAAGCTCAGAGTCAGTGCACCAACTGACTAACCAACTGACCCAAAAGCCGTACTTGACTTATATGTTCGCACATTTTTCTGAAGTTTTGTTACTTTGCTGTGAAAGTTTCATAAACAAATTTACTTGCTGTGTTTATATTAGAACGAGATCATAAACCAGCTGTAGTATAACTGATTTAATTAATTATATTTTTATTTTAAATTGTTAAATTTCAATACTATTCTGTTGTGGAGGCATTATTTGTTACATGTTTTATATATTCTTTCTTATGTATAGAACCTTATCTACGAACGTAATACGGAGAAAGTCATGCCCATGTTACTCCACGATTCGCACTCTTTATAAAATATACTTGTTTTTATTAAATATAATAGTCGCTTCCGTCGTAAAAATGACGTTAAAGTCATTGCAAAAAATTCTTTTAAAATCATTAATCCATCGGAATATTAACGATATGTACTTCATAATATCTGCCTAACTAAGTGGGAAAGTATTTTTAACAAAATTATTTAAAAATTTTCCGCTATCACAGCACGAAACAATTTTATAATTTTATAATTTCTTCCACATGAGTTGCTTTGCTTTTCCACTTAAAATCATGAAAAATCGCGTTGTTGCAATGCATTCCTTGCATTCCTTGCATTCCTTGCATTGCATTGCCACGCAAATAAATGTAAGTTGAAATTGCACATAAATGCGCTACATGCGAAAATACGCTATCCACGATATGCAATGTACAGAGCGCAGACTGCGATATGTGAAATCAAAGAAATGGGAACGCTCATACGCCCCAGATATCTATTTGACTAAGCATTGGCGTTACTCGTACACGGCAGTACAGTGCAGTGCAAGGCAGTGCAGTGCAATGCCGCGCAGTGTATCGCACTTTGGTCTGTAAATTCGACTATCCGATTTTTGAAGTGGTGCAATGCTCTATAGTTTGTTGGTTTATTTCAGGTTTATTCATTTTTCATGTTGGTGCCATGCTATTTCCGTTATTTCCGCTCTTAACAATGGCGGCAAACCGCACAGGGAAATAGACATTTTGATGAGCAAAAAATGCGAACGTGTTGCAAATGAGATTTTACACGTCTGATGGCTTTGTTAAAGTGTTTTTGCATTTTTATTTTTTAGCTAATGCTGCATTCATAGCTGCCGCAACTGCTCAACATCGCAGTTGCATTATTGTTTCGTATGCACCTTTTTTAATGCAACATGAGATATGCAAATATTTTTTCCATACCTCTGCACTCGTTTTGGGATTTCGTTATGAAAAAATTCGAAACAGATTTAGATATTATATAAAGAGATTCGACTCCATCGTGGGGATTTTATTTTAATATATTAAAATGGAAAAGTTTTTCCATGTAAAGAATTGACTTCACTTAATTTTTGCGCTCCATAAAATTAAAAGATAACTTTTTAAATAAAAAAGTTTGTATGGAGTTTAAAAATTCTAAGCACAAAAGTTATCTAATGTACACGATTTAGTAAAAATAGTTATAATTACTATTATAATTTTATAAAATAGAATTTCAGTTAACAGAAAATTAGAGCAAAAGTTAATATAAAAAATTTAAATATTACTGCCACATTAAGCTCAGTTCAAAGTTTTAATTAAAAAATCTTTCACATAAACTATCTACTTTTGAATTATTTAATTTATTTAAATTAAGTAAAATAAATATAATATATATAAATAAATATAAATAAATAAATATATATAAATATATATATAAATATATATACAAATATATAAGACCACTGACGATAAGTGCATGGCAATACTCAAAACAAAATTTTAATATATTAACTAAAATTTTTGTTTTTGTCTTTTCATTTCTATTTAAACCCTGCTAACTTTTAAATAGTTACTTTTCATCATAAAACACGGCATTTTCGGAGAAAAAATTAACATTATATATTAAAATACATTTTAATATATATGTATATATTATAATCTATAATAACATACAGTAATATATTATAATACAGATCAATTACATTAGTTTCAAAGCACTACCACCTGTTTAAAAAAATAAAATAATTAACTCAAGATAATTAAAATCCTCTCATTATATATATAGCATATATAACTAATTATTTAACCAATTTCCTGTACATTGCAAAGTAATATAAATGGACAAAATCAATACCACTATAAACACTAAGCATATGTGATAATATGATATATAAATAAAGGAGAAGAGGAACAAACTAACATTTTGATGTATTATTTATAAATTGGTTTAACAAAGACTTAAGTTTCGAGAATCACTTCTATATTTGCACCAACATTTTTTCTTTGAAATATTGTTCACAGGTCAGTAAATACACCGAAGTCACTGTGAGGCAGATCCAGAGATAATGTTTGATGGGCAATCACCTTTTCATTTAAACCACAATTTTTTTCCTTCAGTATTACTTTCAGATCAGAAACCCGATTTTAATCACTACCAGGCAGATAGGGAGAGCATGGTGGATGCTTTAAAGTGGCTTAGTACTTTACTTTAAAAACAGTACACTTTACATTGATTGCTTTTTTTTTAAAACATAAGATACCTTTTTTAAAACATAAGACTTTAGATTATAAAAATGTATAACATTTAATAGCTTATACTGTAAGTGAAACATCTACAAAAGTGCCACATTTTTCTCTGGAAAAGCACATGATAATTTATGATGAGCAAATGGAATGAATTAGAAAACAGAAGAATGACAATAGAATATATTCGAGAAGTTGGACTTGTTCAAGATCAAACACATTTGGTTTCAGCTTTAGACTATCTCTTAACGGTTTTGCATGCAAGAATCCTTTACTAACTCCCCGAATTGTGTTTGTGGTACCCGTTCAGAGAAATGCTATAATGATATTCGCGAATCAGATGCTATGAAATTGCTAAAAATGAGTAATTCGTATAATATCAGTGCTGTGTTTCACGCACCACATAATCTAGCGAGAATCACCGAGTTTGCACTGTTGTGACACTATGCTGTAATAGTGTGAGTGTTAGTGATGTGATCAGACACCTGTGACATCTTAGGTTGATCCATGTCTTTCCGTTTGTTTCCCTTTTGGTTTACAAATTCTGTCTGTTTTTTTTTTCTAAAATAAGGCACCTTTCGGATATTGTTAATAGTATCACTGGTTGTCAACGAATTTCACTTACGACACCTAAACGGTGATATTAATCTAGTACCAAAAAGGTTTAGATTCAGAGCTTCGCTTGTCCTAATTAATATGTGTTGGCTTCTTAAAAAGCATGTCATAGTGGCTGTCGTAAATATCCATATATATGCAATGGATACTATTGATAGTATCCATTTATTTTAATTTACAAAGAATAGCAATATTGTTAAATAGGCCTAGAATACTATGTCCAAACGTTGGAAAGCTCCTTGGAATTTCAGTAAGGCATTTATCGGTACACTATCGTGAATAAGTATGAACAAAATGGTGTTAAGTCTACACGGTAGGTAATCACATTAAATCAATGTGGAAACACCTCCTAAATCGTTTTCTATGTCGTCGGCGTATGATTCAGTTTGATCTACTGTTAGGAAGAGCGGTAACCGTTTTGTGCAAATTATTCATAACTGGACCATAACTATTTTTTGAACTTTTTCATACTTTCTAGAACAAATTTACGGTCTATATAGTTTACAAACATTTTTTCCATTGTTCTAAGCATTACTAAAGTGATGTCACTATAACCATTAGGTCTTGTCAGTATCATACAAATTCTTAAATAACAGTGTCATCTTTTTACCATTTTAAGACCTTTTTGAGTAATTTGATTTTGGACAATATTTGTTATAGTTTTAGTTATTTGTGCTTTATTGTTTTAAGTTGTTTTTTCATTTATATCTCATTGCCTTTCAAGTTGTCCAAACTGTCCAAATTTATTTAAATTTCTAATAACTTGTGCAGTGGTAATGACTACATTTTACGTGTGGACTACTTTGATATGATTATTTCACACATTTTTCAATTTTAGCCTTTACACTGTGTTATTTAAAATAAAATAATGTAGTACGAGCAAATTTAATTAATAAAAGTGCAATAGACCAAATTATTTTGAACAGAAATTTTTTAAATAAATTTTTAATGGTTTTTAAAAGTTTCGATGGAGCTCTATTTTAAGCCATTTAGATAATAGCGTAAAATCTGATTATTGGCTTAAAAAAATGTGATTAGTATCAAATTCAACAGTTCAACTATTTCCAAGCCTTTTATAAACATCAAATTAAAAAAAAACTAGCTTCGTTAGCTGTGTATAACAAGATTTATTTACTAGATTTTTTTTTACAGAATTTTATTCTTTTTCTGATGCGTACAAACTGTCCAAAATATTTTGTTGTTTGCACATAATTTGAAGTTATAATTTTTTAGAAAGTCAGGAAAAATTGTTTACCATTTTGTACATTCAGTTTAGCATACCACAACTAAAAGCTGCGGTCCCCTCTAGGCTAAGTGAATAAAAATGGGACGGTTATAGCCCACAACGTTTTCTGTTTCTTTAGTTTTTTTTTTGTTTAGCTACTTTACCGATTTATTGCAGTGGAGCGCATGGAAAATGGCGCAAGTGAAGTGATAAAGTGGCTCTGGTTAATGACGTTTATTGAGCAGAAAACATTATGGTTTTAAAGCGCAAAAATAAAAAGTCTCTTGTTACAGCCACAACTGAATCCAACAGTACATACTGTTGGGTGCTGTTGTACTGCCTCGTATAGTAACGAAAAAATTCGAAAGAATCTAAAACAAAGAAGAAGCAATAATAAATTAAATTATCGTTAGGGTTTGGTACCGGAAATTGGCAGAATTGAAAACAAAAACAAGCGAGGAGTGGAAAAGTAAAGTTAACAGTTGAGCTGACTTAACTTTCCCTTTTCCCTAACCAAAGAGGAGGATTCGTGTAAACAATTTTTAGAAAAAATTGTGTAAGAAAAAAGTTTCACATTAAAACTGCACAAATAAATTTTTGAAAACGTATGGCATCTATTGAACACAGACCATGCCTCCACAGCTAAGTGGGTGTGAGTCGGCCAAAATCAATTCCTATGAAGCTAACCTTGGCAATAATCAAAAGGCCAAAGTGAAACCATATTTTTTGTCAACCTTCAGGTTTTCATTTCACATTTCACTTCAATACGCTATTAGCATTTGGAGATATTTTACAATTTGCAGATTTATTTCACGTTTCTGTTGTAGGGCAAAACTAAAATTTATTTCCAGCACTTAAGCTGACTGAATGACTGAAACGCTTTTGACAGGATATATTTTTGGCTGTTGTTATAGAATACATGTGTTTATTGCTGGCACACACTTATATTAAATTAAGTCACAATTTGGTATCCAACTCAATCGAATTGCAAATGATTTTCCCAATTTTTAAATTAATTATAGCAACAGCACTTCACCAAGCCAACTACACACCCCACTATACTCCCAACTACAGAACCACCCAACCAAAAAATAAAAAATAGAAGAGTAGAAAATAAATAAATAAGAGCCACTTTACAATTTTAATGGTTACGAATTTTTTGAATATTTCCGTAAGGACAAGCACATTTCCATAAATTTATGGTGTCCGCTGTAATTATTTTCAATAAAGGTCGTTGCCAGGCCTACAGTACGTGGATGTTCGCAGTTGGCAACGTTCACAGACACTGCCACATATGCGTTCTTGTCGTCTTTCCTACCTAAGGCTCAGCTTTAAAGTTCGTAATGAGCGAAGCATAAATTTAGGCGTGTAATAATTTTGTTTATTCTGTAAGTAAACCTTGTACGCCAAAAGGTTAATGTTAACAAAAATAATCAATATTGAATAAATTACCAAATTACAGAATTACGGAATTACTGACACGCATTTTATTGCAAACCCCTAATTTATGGCCTCGAATTAGCAATCTAACCTGAACTCTTCTATTTGAAATGAGTTAGCAGCAGCGCATTTGATACTAAATGAGCAAATGATTATTATGAGCATAAATTATTGCGTTTTTATTGCTCAGCAACAATGTTAATTAAATGTTTGGATATGTATGGAAAAATATTTAAACTGCAATTATTTCAACTAAAATATAGCACTTAAAATTCCACAAGTTATCCTTGAGGCTTTTATTAATTGCAAAAATATTTAACCAAATATTGTATTCAAATATTTTATATTTATTTCTAAATAAGTTAAAATGCACACAAAGTTTTAACCACAAAAAGTTCTGTGTAAATATTTGGTTAAGTTTAGTCTGCACATATAAAATGCAAAACAATATGCAATCAAATCAAAACAAAACTTTCTTTGGGAATAACTGGGTGTACGCCTTGTAGACTACTACTGCCAACAAAGTCCCTAAATTGCATTCCATTCGTTGTTCCTCAACTCTTCACACAACCTGACATTTCATTAGTTATAAAACTTAAATTGATTTTATTAAATTATTTGAAATTCAACATTTAAATATATAAGACATTTGTCTTCGTCTTTGTTTTTATTTTTATTTAATTCTTTCAATATTTATTATTTATTATTAGAGTGAAACTTTGAAATCAGAACAGTAAAAATGGATTTAAATCTCTTTTTTGCAGCTCATAAAGAATATTTAATACAAATAATAATTCATTTAAGTGGCAGTATAATTGAAAATATAACGCATTATACCATAACTATACCCAAAGTGAAATCATAAAAGCAGATATTTATATTATTTTTAATTACATATGGATGAAACCAAATTTTTAATGTAGCAAACTATTTATATTGTGCTTAAATTGAACATTTTAGTTTATGGATTAAGCCAGGATCAAGCCAAGGGGAGGGATACACTCTCTCCCCAAAAATATGTTTTGCTAAAATTTGCTTACAGTTAATTAAATTAAAATAAGTGCTAGTATGCATTTTTTATATACATATCCACATACATATAAATAATGTTATATTCACGAGGTTTATTTACATATCCTTTTTGTATAGAAACTAAAACTAACTCTTCAGACATTTTTTTCCAGTGAGTTTTAAAATTTAACAAATTTTTCCAATGCTTCTCAAACTAAAGAGTAAATAGTACTCTGGCGTATACTAAATATTAAAAGAAAAACACATCAGAACTGAATTCTGATCTTTTATAATTTATTCCCTCCTGAATACGCCAGTAGTTCTTTAGCACTGAAATAGCCAATGGAGTTATAGGTGATAAAGCTTATTCCACCTCTTAAAGTGTGCCAAAAGTAAAATTTCATACTTAAGACAGGGTTATTGGTACTAATATAATAGGTCTTGCGTGAGGAAAGTTTCTCACTATTAATGTGACAAATTCTGGGAACTCATCAAAAGGGACCGCATGAACACCGCATGAACACCGCAAGGCTCACTGTAAATCTTGCTGGCTATTGGTGTATAGGGACGCACGCAGAGAAATTGCGCAATCCTCATAGTCCTCACTATAAAATAAAAGTTGTAGAAACCTGTAGGAGAGAGAAACCAAAATACGTTATCTCTGTGAAAGCCTGGCTTTGGCGTCTAAAAGAATTATATTTTTAAGAAAATACTTTTTTTACAGTTTAACAGACTTTTCATCTGTAAAGAATAAAAACCTATGGAATTATCTAAGTTCGAGGGGATGTAGGGGATCCCATCGAGGAGATTATCTAAATTCGAGGGGATCTTGCGAGGAATATGAGGCAATTGAGATACATGGAAGTTATCTAATACCCTGCAACTGCAACCAACCAATCAACCAACAATTAAAGTCACAGAATATAATATTCCAAATTTGTTAAATTTTAAAAAAATTTCGGTATTTTTCATTGAACAATGGATTGATTCATTAGTAAAAATAAGCTTGTGCTCAAATAATATAATTTCGATAACATCAAATATTATTGTAGTCAGGTGCCCATTATATCTATAAACGGCATGTTAATAAAGCTATATTTTGGCTAGAAACCAACCAGAGACATTTTTAAAAGTTAGAATCTGGTCAATGCTAAAGCTAGAGATATGACCTAGTGCGTTGAAAAAGGAGGCTCCAGGAAAATTAAGCCTAGTTCTGGCTAAGCCTAATCATAGACACTGCAAGTGTTCTGGTGTTCTTTCTTCGAAAGCTGGTAAACACGCATTACAGTTTATACCACAAGTCTAGCTCCTTGCCGTCCTATGGTCCAATGCGCTTTAAAGGCAGATATTAGCCTAGATACCGTTGATTTTCTTTCCATGCCTATTTGATTTTAAATTTAAATACGAGTACATAAAATTTGGTCAATTTTGATTGTTGTCACTAGATGATTGTAAAATTTTATTTTGAAATATTAACATTTGAACTTCAAGTTTATTAAATAAACATGTAATTTAATACTCATTTGTAGTTTAGGTAATAAAATACATATAAAAAAAGTAATAAAACTATATACAACATATGTTCAACTTATAATTTACTAAAAAATAATTTGATATTCCATTATTTTGAAATTTTTTCATATACATAACTGTATACGTATCAGCTTGTACTCGAAAACTCTTATAAAAAAATATTTATTTTTTATTAATATTTTTAGAATTATGGAATGAACATTGAAAAATATGTAAAATATTGTAAAAATGAAACCAAATTTATTTTAATTTTTTTAATGTAAGTACAGCTTTTATATTGCTACTTATTTAATATATTTGTTTATATCCACATAAATGGATTTAAAAAAATTCTGTCTCATATTATGACGTGGTTAAATATTTGAGGATAATTTTTAATTTCAATTATGAAAAACTAAACAAACTTTTCCAAACTATTTATTATAAATGTTTTCATTTCAGTTCTGCTTTTCATAAATAATTAAAAAACTTTATTTACAAGTTTCATGGAATTTTTATGAAATTATTTTCACACCTTCCACAAATGGGGTGAAAGGGGGGTGTGCATCTTGAGTAGTGCAAAAATGTGCTAATAATAAATGAAATTAAAATACCGAAATTTAAACTCTAATCAACTTTTAAACTCGCACCACAAAACTGAGCAATAAAATACTTAACAATTATTTTCGATTCACTGAGCGCTGACTTAACTTTTAAAACTAAGCGTTTAATGCAAGTACACCATGGCGTATACGCACCAAACTATGAACGAACCCTACACCGCAGCTAAGAGGGTGAGCCAATCATCCCCTTCCGAAAGTAACCAGAAAAAAGTCAGCTTTGTCCCAGCATTGTTCAAGTTTGCACAGTTTATTTTTGTGAATTGTTAAATTTTATTTGTTTTAATTTTGTTATTCGAGTAGATGATGAGCTGAAGTAGTTTTCGTTTAAGTATGGCACGAAGAGCACGGTTCTGTACGGTTGAATGGTTAGATAGACGGATGGCTTGCTGTGGCTGGAGATAAGTGGCGTTATAATCCAATGGATAAACAACACTGAATTTAAAATCAACAAGAACCGAGCAATAATAAATTAGATCTGCTATCGTTACGACTTAAAAAGTATATAATTTACTAGCTGTGGCCTGAGTACGAGCGTAAATTTAAAATTAGGATACAAAAACATTGAGTATGGCTGGTCAAATTAAGTGCGCAAAATTTTTGGCAAAGTTAATTTACATACCAGTAAGTGAAACCAACTAAAGCGAAGTAAAACTGAATTAAGCCATTCGTTATTTCAAAACTCTTCGAAACGCAGTGGGGCAGGGGTGTACGAACTGTTGCAAGTAGTTGATGAAAGGAGAAATTTTCATATTATTTTTTTACCTAATCCAAGTTTATACAATTTTAATGAATTCATTTGCGATGCATAAAGAAAATGTACGTTTGTGTGCATGTAAATTTCTGCTCATCTCTTAAATGTGAAAAAGTCACGTTTGTGCGACGCTTATAAATAATACATACCATAATAAAAAATTTATAGGATTTTAAAAAATTTATATATAAAATATAAGATTATTACATTACTTTAAAATTTTGCTATATTAAAGACATTTGCAGTTGTGTGCTTATCAAATATCAACAGAGTTTTGATGTCAAAGTCTTTAAAATTCTGTCATGTTTTCGTTCCAAAAATCGTAAAGTATCACACATCCTTCGAAAGGCTACCAATTTGCATTGGAAAAATTTAAATTTGCATGTCTTAAATATATCATGTAAAGATTTTTTTTTCTGAAATTTGGGTCTACCCTCCTTTTTCGAATACAAACTAAACATAGACATGCTCCTGCATATGCAATTATGCGGACGTCTGACACACATTCCCCGACAACTTACATATGTAAAAACACGATAAGGTATGAATGTCTGCATTCATGTATATATAAACAGGCCAACATACTTTTCTACTTACGACTACTTAATGTGTGCTTATTTTACTTGCTTTACTTACACTTGGAAAAAAAATACTGAATATACAATATAGTTAATAATTTTATTTTATGTGTCTTACATGAGAAGAGCTTATCTTAATCAAAGGTTTAGAAATAGGAGAGAAAAATTTTTAAATAAAAATACAAATTTTTAAATATTTAAAATACTATAACTAAAAATTTCTATTATAATAGTAGTTTTGAACATATATATAAAATTTAATATAATTATAAAAAAAAACTATAAACTATAAAAGTTTAAAAAAATATAGAAATAATAACAGGGCATATACCCAGTTATCTGATACTTGATTTCAATTTTAACTTATATGAGATTTTAAATATATCTTATACATAAGATATAATTTTATTTTATGAATGAAGAAAGTAAACACATAATTTTGCTAATAGCAAAATGGGTCACAATTCTGTGCTTCGCAATAGTACAATATGTCATCATACTGTGCTTGCTAACAGCACAATATATTATCAAATAATTGCAGCAAAATTGGTTGATAAAAAATTTGTAATATAAACTGTTAATCTCATGAATGTTTTAGATATGAAACAAGTGTTAAAGCATTTAAAATAAAATAAAAATAAATAAAAATTTTCTGATCTATGTAACAGTTAGTCGGAACCTGAATCATCGCTGAATCATCGCTTTGTCGAATTAAAATTGATACAACTTTTCTAATAACACGTAAAATAAAATGGAAATTGAAGACCTAATTTAAAATTAGATATAAAAATTAAAACACTTTTAAAAACAATGTTTCTCAATCTGAAAACATAGGTAGTAGATGCGCTTTATTTTAAAGAAAACCAATTTAAAGGGGCCAGATACATATATGGCTATAATACATGCTAATAACACCTAAAATAAACTTTTTTGATAAAAATTGGTTAGTTTATTTTCAATTTAAAAATTGTTATATATAACTTGAACATTGAACAATATATTTAAAACTATAAACTCTATATATAAACTAAACTTTATTTTTCATATAAAATATAAAACTTTGAAAAGCTTAGCCGGACTACAATGCCATATTCTATATTGCGTTGTTTTTAGGCTATTGTACCTAACTCGATGTATAGGCTTATATAATATTCTTCATACTAAATCTATACTAAATCTATACTAAATGCATACAAAAGTCTAACAAAAATATGCTTAATATGGCTATTGTGTATAAATGTAGACATATTTTTAGATTTGCTTAACCTTTAACCCAAACTTACACTTTTCTGCATGAATAAAATATATAAATCGCTATACTAATTCTTTCATCTCAATAATCTAATAGTTTAATCTAAAAGTACATTTTAACACCATAGTACTAAAAACGTACGTTATTTCTACTGTTAGTTGACTTTCAAGAACTTATGAAAAAGAGAAGGACCCTCAAACCCTCAAAAATAAAAATTACTATAAAATATATGAATGGAAGATCTTATGCATATACTATCAAACTTATTACTTTTTTTTTCCATTAAAATAAAATTCTTATGATAAAGAGTATACTAACATTTTTCTTCGGGTGTATTTTATGCATAAAGTACACATACATTAGTATATAAATAAAAAGTGTGTACTTATCTGTAATTTTAAATTAAACAAATTTTAGAGTGCGTTACTTGCAGTACACAAATCGCAGTGCATACTAAACTTGTTTCATTACTCAAAGTAGGTTACCAACGAAACAAAGTTGCCTCATTGTGCCGTGCAGTACACAGCGTAAGTGCTTTCCTTCTATAGAAGGTGATTGTTCTCGGATCGCATGCACTAAGGCATGCACTCTGTGAAGGAGGCAGTTAGGCATACACAACACCAGCTGCTAGTTTCACACTTCAAATGTTAATGATTAAGCCTGGTACGTATATACTTTAATGGGTCACACCGTTTTCATTAAAATTATAATTGAATTAACATTTCGGATTTAATGCGTTTATGTTAAATGTGCTGAAATGCAATTTTGTAATTAAATATGCAACGATATCGGTGCACTCACTTAACTGAATTAACAACTTCTCTTTTTTTTCTACCTTTATAAAATCGTTAAAATCGCGTTTTTGTCTATAACAACCTTTGCACTACATAATAAAAACCTACTTCATTTAAAAGTTTAAAAAGCCAACAATTAAAGCTACTTCATTTGATATCTTATTTAAAAAGAACTTTATATATTTAACACTTTTTAACAAAATTAGTCCTTCACAGTTCTTTATTGCCTGTATATTCAACAGAAGTATGTAAATGTCGGTCAAATACTCAACTAGCTTGAGAGCTTTAAATTAATTTGAATAAAAAATCTTACAATTTTCTATAAGGTCACTACATTTTCTTATTCATAAAATTTTACAAACCACTAAAAAAATCTTTATTATATTACACATGATGTGGAGGATACCAACACTGTTTTTAATTATATTCTAATATTCATATTAACATATATAACTACATATAAATACATAAATGCAGAGCAGAAGTGCTTTAATCGATCGATAATATCAAGATAGTGGTTTGTGAGCCAAGGTTTCAATTCATGAGTCAAGAGTTTGTAATAAACGAATATGTGAAGCAGCTGACCCTAATTTTTGTAACAATATTGAAGTGCCAAATAGTCGATGCTTATTTGATTATCAATGAAAGGTAAGCAATAACAAAATTTTAAAAAATCACACAAAAAAAAATTAGATACATGCCATCAATATTGAAGGGTTTTAATTTTGAGCTACAGTGTTATTTAAATAAATAAAAAATTTTATTTTAACATCTTACTTAGAGTTTGTCTATGTATAATACCAACTAATTGTCCTCAAGAAATATCTTACAGTACTAGATCATTTTAAGATAAGTGTTGATGATTTTTCGACAAATAGTTGCTAAATTTTTTATATTTTATATAAGACTTTGAGGATGCAGTGGTCTCTTAACAGTTAATTCCAACTTTTCACATCCCAAATCCAATAATATTCTTTATAGTCATGTCTACCAAACGACAATAAGATTAATCGTTGAAGATTTATCCAAAAAAAAAATTCGATGCAAAGAATCATCAACATATTGTAATAATTTTTCACAATTTGCACATTCAGCCGTTTATCATGGATCTATTTTATAAAATAGTATGCCTGTATCATCCTGGATGAACTTAGATGACGTCTGGGATAATAGTTCTGTTTGACTTATATAAGTGAAACAACACTACAACTATCTGAACCATGACATTTACTTACTGCATTCCGATCCACTGACAAATGTTTTATAACCATAAAAATTACTTTCGACCGATTCCTCATTTTTCTTCAAAGTTTCCTTATATGATTGGTTAATTATATTGGTTCATATATCCAAAATCCCTTAACATGCCTTTAAAGTGTGATTTTTTTATTTTACGGTTATTAATAATTTCCGATCACAGTGCATTCTTCTCAGAACCTCATTGTGGATAACGTGATGCATCCATGATAACTTTAATCTTCTTTAGATTAATATTAATATTCAAATAACTCAAACTTGTTTATGTCTGCTATTTTTAGAGTCTAGCTCTCCATGGTATAGGAGAGGTATTCACCAAACACAGCATTATTGAATACAGAGTTTGGTTTTAATATTGAGACCATGACTGTTCAATACTTTTTTGAATTTGAAAAAGTATTACGCGCTGTTTCAATAAAATATTTAATTTCTTTGAAACAATCCTAGTTTATAGTATTGATGTACCATCCAAGGTGATTAAAATTTTACTCTGCTGTTTATCATTAGGTTCGATAAATATAAATTAGGTTTTTCTGCTTATAATCATATATTTGGTTTATAATAATTATATTGATTCGAGCGAAAAAATATTCTGAGATTAATTTAACTTTGTTTAAACTATCGGGTGTAAGAGTAATGTCGTCTGTATATCGGATATTATTCAGAAATACACCATTCATTTTGACGCCTTTATCCATCTTACATTATTTATCGAATCTTAAAAAATGTTTTTTGTTTTTTTTTTGGCTGGAACAATCAGGTACACTGTATATGAATTCCGGGGCATGCTGGTATCCAATAAAATGGCAGACATACTTGGTAGAAGAGGCACGGCTTCAATAATGATAGGCCCAGAAGCTTTTTGTGATCTTGGCAAAGGAACTGTACCCATTCTTATGAACGGCGCTGAGGAAAAAGAAAGAGAACTCTTTTGGGAAAGGCTACCAAGACCATCACAATGTAACATGCTTCAAAGATTGCATAAAACAATTAAAAAATAACCTAAGAATCATCATGGGATTATTGACCGATCACTGTAGATTAAATAAACACCTAACAAAATTAGGTATTCAATTCAACTCAGACTACAGATACTGTAGAGAAGTGAGAGAAACTCCATACCATGTGCTTGGGGAATGTTCGACACTGATGCACAAGCGAAAAAACACCTAAGAGTGGATCTTTTCATGGATCATAAGGATTTAAGACTAAGGAAAATATGCTCTATACTGTCTTTCATTAAAGAAATCGAACTTGAAGAAACACTCTAATCCCATTAAGGGGCACGAAAGATCTTTTAGATCGCAGTGTACTACTCCTTTTGAAATAATAATAATAATAAAATATGTTTTTCAAATACATGTTGAACACATACATGTTACCACTAATTGGTATCAAAATCGCCTCCAGTCTCACACCACGTGACATGGATATTTTATTCTATTTGTTACCATGTATTATTTTGATATAATAATTTGTTTTTACCATCTATTGCCATAGATTGAAGACTTTTAAAAAGCTTATCATATATAAAATTGTGAAAGTATTTCTCAGGGTCCTTATACTATTAATTAATTATTATTATTATTATTAATTATTATTATTATTATTATTAAATTAATTAATTATTTAAATTTAAACTTAATTAATCAAATTATAATTAAAAATTAATTGAAATTTAATTGTTCTCTGAACGTATCAAAATGTTTTCTATTAAATTTTTCTAGATTTGAGTAGTGATTATTTATATATATTAATGTCCGTCCATGAAACTAAAACGTTTAATGACTTTTATAGTAATAATATGTTCCTTGGTGATATATTTTATTAAATTACTTGCTTTTATAAAACTGCAAAAAAGGTATTATTCCCTCCTTCCACATTACATGTTGATATGCAACTTGGACAAGCATAGAATATATAATAATATATGTATGTATTCTCTTACACTCTACCTTAAAATTATGAACATTATTTAAACTTCTTTAATAAAGACATATGTTCTTACTGCTCTCATTATAATAAATTCAAAAAATTTGACCTTTCACAAAAGTTGTCCACTACGAAAAATGTTGATGCAAAAATGGCGCCCTGAAATGGCGCTAGAGTCAGTGTTTCTGTGTCATTTTTGCATTCATGTGAGTTTGCATAATTATTTAGTGCACAAAATAATTACACTAAAATTAATTTCGAAGCTATAAAATCTTATTAAAAACAATGCACAGCAGCGAGCAGCGAGCAGAGCACAATAAATTTTTATGAACACGGGAAGCACCAAAAGGCACTTATTTCGTTGCGTGCGCCAACACTCATACGCCATGTTGACCAAATTACATCCGCAACCTAAGCATTTTTATTGTGCAATTACAGTACGGAGCATTAATTATAGCCTTTGTAATGACTCTTCAATTTTTTTTATACTTTTATTCTAACCTTAATGCGCTTATATGCCAGTTTCGCCGTTCAAATGCAATTTTAACTCATCAAAAATGTGTTAGTGCCTGCATATTTTTAATTTGGTTCGAGCAATTTTTCGAAAGGATTTGGAAGCAGTTTTTGTTTTTAGTCGAAATAAGGTCAATTTGTATCTCGTGTTGGTAGCGAATATTAGGTGGTCCGTCCGGTATAGTTCCGTATCTATTATTGCTTTCTTACTACCGCCGTTGTAGGTTTTCGTTATGGTCGTTCCGAGTTAGAAAAATGTTGTTTGCACAATTTATTGTTATGGCGTTGTTGCATAAAGCATTGCGGGTGCAATTTCGTATGTTGCACTTTGCTACTGCAAATATGTCAGAGGTTGTTTAGGGGTTTGGTTGTTGTTCTGCTGTGTCTTCTTATAGTCGATGAACTCATTCCGATGCTGAAGTAATTGCGCACTTGGGTGTGGTAAATTCATAATTTACAAGCCAGTGAAGATGTTTTGGACAACAATTGCATTTAAATTGCATTTTTTAACTTAATTGAATTCTGCCAAACATAAAAATTTCATGTGTTAAAAACTGTACACGAAACTGAAACATATTTTTCATAGTCGTTTCTTCTTCTCTATTTTCTTAGTATTATTTGAGAAGAATATAATATCTTCTATATGTGTACTAGTACAATGTTCACGTTAATATTTTATATGAAGGAAATAATCAGTTTTGTTTTGGAATTATTAATTTTTAAAAAATACAGAGAAACTGAGTGTGAAGTTTTTGCTTCATAAGAAGTCAAGAAACTTTTAAATTAAAAAATAATACTTTAAAAATCAAGTATATGCACACGTTTCATTTTTAATGCAAAAGTTGTATCTACAAAATTGATTCCTAATTATCGAAATTATAGTTTACGTGGACAAATATTAATTGTTAAATACTAAAAAAATATATAATAACAATTCCGATACTTAAAAATAATTTAATTTGACTGAACAAAATTTATTGATATAACTTTCTAAAGATTATATCGCACAACGGTTGTCACCATCCCGGTAATAAATATTTATTCATTACGTTTGCCGGCATACATCCAATACATTATTGTTAGACCTAGATGTTGTTGTAGTCATTAAAAGCAACTCCAAGCTCCCGACTCCAAACAAAAACTAGTAGCATTTAATTTAAAATATTTACTTGCAGATTATTAGACATGTTATCGTGACCTGCGTTATAATCCTGACAATGTGAGTTTATCTGACAATACAGAATGTCGTCTTTACTTGTAAGCAAATGAGATAACTAACCACATTCTCTGTAGCTGTTCGGTTTTGATATCGTCCGGGGAGAAGACTCCAGGGTTAGGAGTTCTTATCAACATCCAAAGTTAGGATGCTCTCTAAAGTCGACGTTATGGCTTTTATGGCGATAGGTGGAGTTTCTTCTGTTTAATTAAAGTTAGTGGTTAAACCGAAGGACCAATCATGGCCACAGTACTCCGCTCTAAGGGCACCGCTACCACATTTATTTTCTTATACTTTCTACTATATCAGGACCAATTAATGTCCGATTCTCAAGACTTTGTTCTGTTTAATAACAATTTCAGCATAACAACAAGACCCGAACAAAAAAGGTTGTCTTCTACCTAACGTTTATTTAAGCAAATCAAGACTATTGACAAAATCATAATATCAATTTGTTCAAGACATTAGGCCTTATTTAGTTTAATATTCCATTTTGGGATTATAACAGAACGCAAACTAAAAAATATAGTTTATGTTTCACTCAACATTTCTAAAATCTGAGAATATAGGCATCTTATATAAAGGACTTGGATCCAGTTAAAAAATCAATAAATCATTTTAGTTAAGATCCACTGAGACTGAGACAATTGTCAACTATTTTTTGTCTAAATGAGCTATTTTAATTGCATTAAACATACGACATTGCTTCATTTAACGAATATTATCTGTATCTAAATATTATCGCAGTTTTTCATTCTGCAGAACTGCTTGTGTACTTTAAAAGAAATAATACTCTCTCCTTCGAAACTTTTATTTAAATAATTCGTGAAAATGTCAACACTATAAAGCAAGCGAAACAGAAAATAATTAATACTAAATTAATACTAAATAAATCGTCCATCCAAGTAATAATAAATAAATGCTTAAGAAGAATCCTGAAAATATAGTTGCCGTACCGCATATCCAATACTGATCTCTGAGAATACACGAAACAAACGCAAGCCGCCACTGCAATCGAAAGAAGGAAATGGAAGTTGATTGGCCACACGCTCAGGAAAACAGCATCCTGCATAACAAAGCAAGCTCTACGCTGGAACCCACAAGATAGCTGCCGACCTAGAGCACCAGCTAAAGCATGGCGAAAAACCGTGGTTTAGGAGCTTAAAGACGCACAGTACTCCTGGAACCCAATCACAACAGAAGCAGGCAACAGACTTAGATTTAAGATTTAGTGGAATCGTTGAAGCTCTAAGCTCTACTTAGGAGAAAAGGTCAACAGCTACAGGTTTTCACCAAGAAGTTATGTACCTAAGTACTATGAATACCCTGCAAAAATGTGCGAGTTTTATAAAACAAGGTAAAGTACTCTCTTAGAATAATAAATAGACAGGCTACCAGCTGTCAACAGAGCGGAGCAACGCGACCATAGTTGGTGTTTTATGCAGTCTCTTATTAAATTCTAATTTAAACACGATCTATAAAATTAAGTAGTACAGTGTTTTTAAAATAGTAAATTGAAGTATGCAGATCTGAAGTCAATTATTGCTTTGTCTGCTGAAGTGATAAACAATAATCCAGTCAAGGCGTAAAGGAGGGTTTTGAAAATACCTCGAGTTAATAAAGAGTAAAAGTGCTCAAGTGCACTGACTCAACTAGCTTCAACATAAAAATATATTATACTAGCTGACCCAGCGAACGTTGTTTCCCCTTGCAATTAATTTTCTTGGCGTTCCTTGCGTTGCTCTTGACTTTCATTAGTACGTGTGATTGTATCCTGGTTTCTTACATTTTCATTGTTTTCTGCCGATCTATTTAACCGACGGTTCTAGAGTAATTGTGAATTCCGACTCCGTCGACCAATATTTCCTCCTCGTCGACGAAGACGTGGCATTATTTTTTTTGTGTGTATTCAAGTGAATTCAACTATAATTTAGATTCACAATTTAGATTCCACTGGATAACGGTTTTTTAATTATTATACAGTTTTTTGGTATCCTTATACATTTATATTAGACATTTAATGCAACGGCAGTTTTACGATTCATTTTAAAGATTTTAAACTTTTTAAACAAATCAAAGTAAGCATGAATAAATTTTAAATTTCTAATATAAATGTGTATGGATACCAAAAAATAAAAAATTAATTAAAAAGACATTATCCAGTGGGCCAAATTGTGAATCTAAACCTTCCTTGAATCCACTTGAACACCCACAAAAAATTTCATCAAAATCGGTTCAGCCGTTTAGGAGGAGTTCACTGTCAACACACGTACAGAAGAATTATATATATAAGATATATATTATTATATAAATATATTTATGTGAATATAAGTTGTAATGTGACGTCAAATTTTCCAGACGAAAGTGACTATTATTTTTAATAGAAACTTGTTATATTTCATAAAAAGGTTTTTTCGAACAGTACTGAAATACAACAACAAAAATTTTATTTTTTATATTATTTTAATTAATTGAGTTTTTGGCTGACCATACAACTGTTTCAAGTATTGCCAAATAACCATCATCAGTGGTCTTTGGAAATAATTCTTGTATTTAATTATTCGTAAATAATTATTTTTTGAGACTGCAAGTACCAGGAATCGAACTCGGGTTGTGCCAAATGTGAAGCTCAGAATCAGCGCACCTTAACCAACTGATCCAAAGTCGTACTTGACTTTTATGTTCGCATATTTTTCTGGAGTTTTGTTACTATTACTATGAAAGTTTTTATTAACAATTTTACTTATATTATAATAATATTATTATACTTACTTATATATGGTATTTATAATATATAATAATAAATTAAAACAATTTTCTTGAATTAAGTGTGGATGCAGGCCTTCAAGTTAAGTTGGCTTTAATGCTTTTACTATCAATCATTGTTTTAACACTTAAATAATAATAGAAATGATGTAGTTATATTATATTATTATAGATTTAAACAATTTTCCCAAATTCACGCCATCAAGTGAAAAAATTTTAATGGTTTTACTAATATAAATCATTCCCTTAACTGCAATAATCCTTACAATCGATTGTGTAAAAAATGGTAAAAATTTTATATGTACTTGAATTACTAAAATAAAGAATAAAATAAACGTTAACTAATTTTATTGTCAATAAAAGTTAAAAAGGAATAAATAAAAAATTTATTTCTTCTCTATTAAAGTTCTGTAAAGATAAATGGTTGTGAATTTAAAAGAATGAATGCCGTCATTTTTCACTTCCATTGTTTATTTGTATTATTTGTGAGAGACAATAATTGAGATAATAAAAGCAACAAAGTATTACATAAAAAGACTTTTATTTGTTTTTGAAAATTTTGCAAATGTATTAAGAATTATTAAAAATGCATGAACGTTGCCCTTATCACTTAACAATAATCACCGAATGAACTTTTGTACTTTATTGAACATAATTGACATTTACGACAGTTTAGCATTGTTATTTGCGCCACGACTTAACGACTTGAGAACTTTGTTTATATTCCCCAACAATAAATAATTTTACTTAATGACGGAAAGTTGTTACATTTGTTAACTTCAAAAGCACAAAAACTAATTATAATTATTATAACACATTCAGTGCTCAAACCACTACATTTTGTGTATTTTACAGCAGTATTCAGCGTATTCCGAAAGAAAAAATTACAACAACAAAAACCAAGAACAAATATAATAAAAAAAAAACTCTGCGCATTAATCAAGAAAATTTTGTTCGTTGTCGAAAGCGCGTTTTCCGCTAAAAACTGCGCTATCACATGAAAGAAATAAGGACCTTCACACACAAACCCACCAATTGAACGCCAACTGAACACCAACTGCACACCCACTGAACACCATCGGAACACCAACTGAGCAGTAGCGCTGACAAAGGTGGAACAAAATGGCTCCTTTGTAACTGGAAGCTCATTTCAATAACACAGCCGTTGGCTGTGAATTAACAACGCGTCGAAGAGGACTGGCAGCGAATTTCAAGGCAAATTCAGTTATTACAGTTATTAAGCAAAAAATGATACCTATAAGAACGGGCGCTCTCCAACTCAGGCCAGACGGTTGCCGGCTTCTTTGTCCTTGAAAATTATTACGAGTTACAGTAACAATTTCAGTTTTTTCATGTTTTCTTTTATGATTTCATTCGTCGTGTTTTTTCCTATTCTTTTTTTTTTTTGTATGTTGTTAGTTTAAACGAAGCCAGCAAACGCACAACAAACACGCCATTAGAAATTATTAATCAATATGGCCACCACTATCGCTGTCACCTATCTCTGCTTATCCCACCATGTATCTCTGGCATTATTTCGCAGTTCGTGTTTATTATTTTTTTCTTTACTTTAGATAGTAATTTATATATGTTATATATTTTTTTACTTTACTGTTCTTTTTGTTTAGTTTTTAACAAAATCGTAAAAAAAAATTATTTTAAAATATTTGGATATTTGACGGAATGTATTCCGACCACAGAACTTAACTATTGGAAAAACAATATAAATTTTAGTTGAAAATACATGCATATTTTTTTCAGAAATATATTTTATTAATAATATTTATTTTATTTTAATTTGTTTTTCAATTTTTTATTAAGTATTAAATTTGATTTGAACGCCAGTGACTGTTTGACTAAATAGCAATTATTATTTAAAAGAGAGGTTTCGAATAATAAGGAAGTATAACAACAAAAATTTTTTGTTGAATATAAAAAAATATTTTGTTGTTGCAATTCACTACTATTTGAAACCTTTCTATTTTTTTTTTAAGAAAATTATTGAACTGACCGCAGTGTTACTGTGTTACTTCGAATATCGCCGAATAATTACCAACAGTGGTCTTTGAAAACATCTGTTGATCTGTTGGTAAAACTAATCATTTATCAAGTATTCCTTCAACATCCATTAATTTCTATTTTTTTAATGTAATATTCCTTAAAATTATTATTATTTGCTATTTTGTTTTTAATTTCTTTTCCAACTTTTAAGCAAGTGAATTCTAGCAATGACCAAACAACGGAAATAGATAAATATTTACCCTCAATAGTCTTTGGAAACACCTATGAGTTTCATTATTGATGCCTATACAGCGATAACTGAAAAAACTCTATGATCACTCGCAGAATTTCCTTGATTTATAATTTAAAAAATGTTTGATTTAAAAACTTCGTCACCATTTTACTCCCATATTAAACCCATTTCATTAAGGACAAATATACTGCTTACATTAACAGCCAAGCGAGAATTAAGGCTCTTCAATCCTTCACCATAAAATCAAAGCTAATTAAAGAATGCATAGAGTAAATTGGTGAGCTAGGTCCATAAACCTTGAAACCCATACATTGGAACATGTATTCCAATATACATATGTACAATGTACATATATACAATGTACAATGTACATATATACAATGTACAATGTACATATATACAATGATTATACGTATTTCATTGTACATGTGTACATATATACAATGTATATATGTATTTCTTTACACATATCTACATATATACATTAGAATCAATATCCCTAAAGCTATTGATTTATTTTATTCTAGAGATCGTTACGAAACTTCTTACTTCTTCAGCTTAACAATAATAAATCGAATGTACAAGATCGACCAGTGGTCAAGGCCAAGCGATTATAAAAACATAGAAAAATTTCAGAAACGCACATTGGATTGTTAAGAACAAAACTCTTAGACGATCATATAATAATATTCCCCAAATACGGCAGACATGAGTAATAGGAGTTTTGAAACGGCACGCCTGAACCAGCTAATTGTCGTCATTTAGTGTACAATCAGTCTTCATATAACTAGTTATTTGACTTGGTATCAATCTTTATCTCTACTATATATTATTGACATGTTCTATGCAACTGCCCAGCGGTGGCAAGACGTAGACTCGATTACCTTGAAAGCGGGATACTAGTCCCAAGTCAAATAGGCAAAATTAAGCCCACAGCAATTATAGATTTATAAATAGTCTAAAGTTGTCCTAGTTGGGCCTTTAGGCGCACAATAGATCTTTTAGGTCGGGGTGCTTTAATAGCCTATTAGTTAATAATAATATATTATTGATGACATGTTCATCAATAATAGCTTCTCCCTAGGAATGTAAGATTTAATTTTGATGTTTGCATATAAAATATTTCTGTCATAAATGTAAGATGTTTTCCTATATAAGAAATATTATTTATATATGTCTAGAATCAATTAATGAGATGTAAATCAGCAATCAAAAGCTATAGCCGTATGTAGTTCAATTTTTGAACTACAATTTTTAAAATTTCACGATTTTAAATGTTGTAGAATGTATTAACATTTAAAGAGTATCAATTATCAATTATAAGAATTACTATTCAAAAATGATTTTATACATTCCATTTAATAATATAGTAGTAAATTATCAGTACGGTGAAACATATATCATATACATAGTTTTATTTTTAACTACCATAGAAACAATATATCAATTACGCCCAGAAGTTCAACCAACAGTTCCAGAAGGTTTGTGAAGCAATAGATCTTATAATATATACTATGTAGAAAAGACTTTAATAAACAGCTTTTTATTCATACTAACAAGCTAATACTTTCCCTAAAACTGTTTATTAAGAAATTAAAAAGTGGCTTAGTTATAATTTCTGCTTACAAAGGAAATTATTAAAGGCTGAACAAAAGAGTTTAGTATTTGCATGTAATTCTCTAACTAAATCATCACAATTTATTTGAAATTAAGGAATATAAATTTCATTCTCAAAAAAATTAAAGTTAACATTTTAATTAAATTATTTTCTAATTTCAGAACTTTTTTGAAGCTTGACATAAGTTTTCCCGGAAACTATTTTAATCAATTTTTCTCTTCACATCTCGTACAATACGAGTAGAAAATTTATTTTAAATCTTTCTTAGAATATAAGCGTACGCATCCATTGTAATGTGAATACGTACAAAAACATATGATTCCAATTAATTCCAATTAATTGATTCCAATGAATTATTTCATGAAATTATCAAATATAGTTGATTTTTAAACATTTTCTACTACAAGTAAAGTAAAATCTGATTAACACAACCATCGACCAACATATGCACAAAAATAAATCCCTAAAAAGGTTTAAAGTCACTTAATTCCATATTCCACATACCCACACTCCCACTCCCACTCCCTCTCAACATCATTTGAATATGAAAAATTTATGATATATGTAAAATCTCATTTTAATAACACTGTCACTTTATTATGAATATTGTTGAGCCATAATGTAATCTAATTTAAGCGAGCACATACACACTGAATAATGCTGTGATGTTGTGACGACTGCGTATGTGTGCACTCGTTTGTGAAAGCTTCAAAGCATAAAAATGACAGACAACATTTTTATATATACATTATAGATACAAGTTAAATCCTAACAATCCGCTTAAACCGAAATGCAATATATTGTACGTACGTGCAGACTAACATATTTACTACGGCAAGGACACCGATACTGCCAGTTGCTGGCACAAGCAGGAGCAGGAGTAATACAAATTTTATTATCACCTAAAAATATGCCACAAAGATAGGCAAAAATGTAATGGCAACACAAATAAATTTTCCTTCCTAATGCATAAGAAAAACACATGTTTTCCTTTTGCTAATAGTCATGTAAGTTGCTCCTGCCAGTACTCCTCGTATCGCAGCTCTTGCAGACAATGTGTCTGTTACTGTTGTTATTGTTGTTATGCTGTTATGGTTTATGCGATGTTGTAGGCAATATATGTGCATGAGGTTTTATACACTACTACGGAAGAATATTATGGTCACAACAGCATAATATACACTACATTATACTCCAGTACGGATAACCGCAGCAGTAACAATTCTGAGTAGATTTGCTACTCACAAATTTTAGTAATTGTTTGTGCTTAGCTAGTTTAGATGCTTGCTAACTTATTTGTTGGTTTAGTTTATGTAAATTTTGGCTATTGTCAGTCAGATTCTTGGCTTTTGTCCGACGATAGGGAGTGAACAGTTCAAGGGATTGTCTTACTTCTGGCTTGAGTGGTCACTGTTAGGACATTAAACTAAGATAAAATAATTTAAATTAATTAAGTAAACTATGTTAAGGTGCACAAAAAGTTGTTTGCGTCATACGTTCCAGTGTAATTACTTAATTGTGAGATTCTATTAAATTATTTTCCCACAACAAGCAAAGTTTTCACAAAATATAACAATTATATTTGATAAAAGTTATTTTAAGTAGGCTATAAACGACATCTAAACTTAATGCAAATAGACTTCCCATTACAGCATTAATCCTTAGTAATAGCGAATTTTAATTTAGTCTTAACTACAAAGAAGATTTTTAAGTATGTTAGGGTTAACTTAAAATGAAAAAACATCATATATACAGTCAAGCTTCTATAACTTAAACTTCATTAACTCGGGTTTTTTTATAACTAGAACGAAATAGAGTGCAACAGGGTTTAAAGTTCAAATTTGATAGAATTAAAAAAAAATTCTTTGATTCGAAGTCTCCATAAGTCAAACCTTTTCTCCGCAAAGTTGTGCTTCGATTTATGGAAGTTTTGGAAACTTTATTTGAAAAGAGACTGAGATTATCATGTAGTTCTCTCTCTCTCTCTCTCTCTAAGTGTTAGTTTTAGAATGACCCATATGTTCAGTGTAGTGTAAGTTTTTTTCCAACAAATATGTGTTTAAATCGAATAATAATTAAAGATATCAATAATATGGCAGCACTGGATTATATTCTTATGGTTTTTGTAGATAAAATCATAATTCTTGTCAAAAGAATTTAAAAATAAAATAATGCAAGTTTTTTTATAATACTATAGGTTTTACTGAAGATAACATTTATTTTTAATCTTATAATATATGGTATATTGTCATACTTCTGGAGATGAAATATTTTCATTTTAACTATCTACATTGTTTAAGTTACATAGAACTTTTCATAGTAAATAGGATTTCTTATAAACAAGCGCGACAAAATATTTTTTCTTATTACAAAATTGATATATATCTGATATATTATATTATTAATAAATAAAGATATTAATAATATATAATAAATTATAATGTAAATACTAATATACATTTAGGTGAAGTATAAAAGAATTTTTTATATTACTATTATATTATTTTTTTTCGAAATTAATTTATATCCATTATATTATAATGGTATATGTTATTCGAAACTAACCTCCCATCGAACAATATTGCGATCTACAAGGTACATTTCATAGTACACAGAACCTTTGATATTACTTTTAATAAATGTTATGATGAACTCTCAGAAATCGTATATCAGTTTTCTAACTTTACCCTTAATATAGAATTTTCCATAGTTAAATCACATCTGGAACTTTGATTAACCTCTACATAACAAACAAAAAGCATACTTACTGATACATATACTAGCTAACTACCCGTAATCAATATTGCAATGCATACAATACGTTTCGAAGTTAATAGGACTTTATACAAACTAAAATGGCAAAAAGCTATTCGATGAAGGCAATTTAAACTATTCAAAATATTATCTTTCTCACTCGATAAGAAATTTAACTCGGTTTCAAAGCAATTTGAATGAGTTTATTAGATAGTCAAAACGTATGTCGGTACTAGTCATTTACAGAACTTCTACATCCTTCAAAATGCTTTCCTTTCATAGGTAAATACATATTACCGAAAAGGTAAAATCTGCACGTTGACTTACCGACATACACAATCATCCATTAGAGGTTTTATAGCATATGCCGACACTTATTTTTAGAAAGTGCTGTTTGAAAAGTATGCAGTATAATGATCATAAGTATCCATAATGGTATAATAGTCCAGTATAAAGTGCCACAAAAATCTCAAGTGTTTGTTCAAAATTTGATAAATTAATGTCTTTTATATTGTCGGTAGAATTTCTATCAATTTTATTAAACATTTTAAATAATTTTTGATGATGAGTATAGTATTAATGAAATCTGCTTTCATTAACGATTCAGTTAGAAAGTTACTTGTGTCCTCATGAAACTTTCAAATCACATATACTGCATATCAACCGATAAAAGTTAAAACCAAACTTTCTGAATTCAATGCTTAATGATGTTGCAATAACAAATCATACTGTCACTTCTGATATAACAAATCCGTTTCGATTCTTCCAAAAATCTTGAAATTTTGACAATAAGTCAACAAAAAATTCATTTTACCGACGCATGTAATAAGCAATCGATAAACTAATCAGAAATAACTATACTTTTTCTTCCGAATGTGATTTATAATTGTTTTTGTTCTTTAAGAAATTTTTAAATCACGCTATTCTAAATGATATATACATACTTATGTTTTTATAAATGTGTTATATATAAAAATGACATAAAATACTGGTATCTTCCATATATATTTTCCTGCAAAAAAATATATAACTTCTTTTCCACTTCTATAGCAATAACACAAATATACTGCCACTTCTGATACAATAACTTCACTCCAATATCTCCAAAACCCATGAAATTTGGACAGTAAATCAGCAAAAAATCTGCACTAATGACACCTTTAATCAACAATAGATGAACTCATGACATGTACCCACTTGTATTTAAATCTTGTTTACTTCCGAAGCCTATAAGGTGGCTTGTTTGCGTACCATAAGAAATCTTGAAATTACTCCATACTGAATTATATATACATATATAAATTCATATTACAGCACTTTAATAATAAATTAAAATGTGTTACATATTGAAGGGCTCAAAAAAATACTAAAACATTCCGTACATTATTTCCTCTGCGAAAATATATGGCTTCGCTTCCATTCCTATACACATAATCTGTTGTGTTGGTTTATGGTTGCTAAACGGCAAACAAACCGATACTTTATCATTCCTAAATGCCGCACAAAAGGCAAAACTCCAGCGCTACTAAAATATCGCCACTGAAACGCACTTAATGCACCAGTAAAAACAGCACTAAATTAAAAATCCGTACATCCACCCAACGTACCCAACAATGAGTAGCAGCGGAATAAGCCACATACACACAAAGCACGGATCCTTCGCTTCCTTGCAATAAACGTGTTGGAGGTGGCGAAACGGCTTGTTTGTTATTTGCACAGAACAATAGCGAAACAAGCGAATAACAAATACCTACAGAGGATATGATACGATGAAGGAGGGCGCATAGTTAGGTACTACATTTGAAGTGAGCCTCAACAAATCGCTTTGCTACCGCACTGTCTATATACGTAATCCACATTTGCAGGACTTACGCACAGTGCCATTAAGACCTACGCATACACAAGTTACTTGCAGTGCGGAGCGCAGGTTAAATGCTCTGGTATTGCACATTAGCTATGGTTTTTCTTAGCCTGACAATCCAATTTCGTTTTCTGGCACATATTTGGTAAGTGGAGGTAGGAAAATTAAAGTATATCCCAGTCGCTTTTGATATTTGGTGCCAATTAAATTGACAGCATTGTCCTTTGCCATTTTGTGTAAAATTTATCGCTTACATGTGTGTGCATGTAATGTGTTTACCTTCACTTTCGGATTGTTTCCTTCAAATGTTTGTTTAATTCCGATAAGTTTGTTTTGTATTCGTTTATTTCGATTTAATGGCGCATAACGTAGCACAATTGTCTGTCTGTCCTCCTGAAATGACAATGAAATGACAAGCCTCCTGACAATAAAATGACGCAACCTAATTGATATGGAGAAAATCGTAGTAGGTCTGGGTCTGGATTAAGATAAAACTTTGCACTTTCGAAGGTTGTAAAAATTATGCTGAATTAAATTTTAATAAGGATCGAACTAAAGGAATGAATTTGATTATGAAAGATAAATAATTTGTATGTAATCTGAATTGAAACAGAAATGTAATCCAAACCAGAAATACTATAAATTAAAATTGATTTAATAAAATGAAATATTTTTTGGTAGAAGCAGTCTAATTTAATTTAATACTTACTTTATTATGTATTGCTTTAGACTTGAGACTAAATCAATTTTTATTTTCTGGAAAATATTAAAGCATTCAATTTTCTTTTTTTGCTAAAGGAATTCAAATTTAATATAATACCGGATTATATATTGTTTCAGAGTTAAGGCGGATAATATTTTTATATTTTCTTGCAAGACCAAATTCTCTTACTTAAGATGAATATAAAAGTATTCAAGTTTTTTTAACCAAGACTGCTTCAAAATTATACAGAAATTTAACAATTACAGTCGTGACTCGATAATTGTCACTAACTGTGAAGTATTGCCTATTTCCACCACTATTGCTTATTTCGACTTCCAAGTCAATACAAAAATACATAGAGAATTAAATGTAAACAGGACTTGTGATTGATTTTATTTTAAAGTAATGTAATAAGACCACTGATGATGGGTATTTGGCAAAACTCGAAACAGCTGTATGGTCACCCAAAAATTCAATTAATTAAAATAATACACAAAAGAATTTTTGTTGTTGTAGTTCACTATTTCTCGAAAACCTCTTTATGAAATCATTTCACTATTTCTCGAAAACCTCTTTATGAAATCATTTCCGTCTTAAAAAGGACGTTAAATTTTAACTTATATTCCGTAAATTTTTTTAAAAATAATATTTAATTTCTGTTAAAACGTTCGGCATAACTTTTTTTGATAGATGAGAATTTTTCCGATTCTACAGAGGAATTTTCTTTATAAATTTTTTTTTCTTCATCACCTATTATTTTCTTTGATTCAGTTGACAATTTGTTATTTTAAACAATCTGTACCAGCCAGTTCATATAGAATCACTTACAAAATCATATATGCCCTATGGTTTCCTGCTTGGAAGAGAAAATACGGTCCAATACATTTTCAGAAAGGAGTTGTTCATATTGCTTATCAAGTATCAGTGAGTTTATAAAAATATAGTCGATCCATCTATTAAATATTATTCCAGTACTAAATTATATTAGTAGCGAAAACACTATTTAATACTCAACATCAAAAATATCTATTTCAAAAGTGAGAGAGACAAGAAGAAACATTTGAGTACTTACCAAATAAAGCATGGAAAAAAGTGTAAACGTTCCTCTAATCATATAAAAAATAATGGGTTAAAATCGTCAAAGCAAAGTTAGTTAAAAGTTCAAGAACTGTGACGAATTGACTCTTTAGGCCGAAAGTTATTAGCAGGGATTGAAAATGCATATTCAAAAATATATATTAATTTTTTTTATATATATAATTTGTGGATCATTATACAGCTAATTAAACAATATGGCATTATGTTGGGCTATATGACCACCAATACTCGAAATCAAATTGTCAAATAAAAAAGAAGAAGATACAGGTGTTTCGAGTATTGCCATCATCAATAGTCCAAATAATTATAATTCCCAGACCCAGACTAATGATGGGTATTTTTATCATAATATTGAAGTATTTTGTTAGGTAAAAAAATACTTATAATTTGCTGGTAGTGCATAATATAATGAATTGAAGAACCATGATATTTTTGCAGTTTTGTTTACTTTGATCTAAATACAGAATTGCTTGTAGCTATACAACAGCTAAGTCTTTACCGAATGTTTAAATATCAATCACAAAGCATTACTACTAACACCCTGAACCTTGAACCAAGTTTTTTTTTAGAATATTGCATTAGTTTCTAATGAGGGTTGCCTTAACTAAAAAAGTTTATCTAGCATATTATTAAACTGTTTATTTATAACAGTCAAATAAATCCCTTATTTCAAAAACTAACAGAAGAAGAGGTCTTACTTAATAATAAAAAAGGCAAGTGGAGATTACACATTGGTTTTTATCAATTCCAATTCCAAGTGTAATCTAGCACATAAATTCCAAATTACAATCATACTGCAATTAGGAATTAGGGGTAATCCAAACACAAAAGTAATCAGTACTTCATAGCTCTTAGTACAGCAAACACCGCTTTACTCAGAAAGTTCAATTATCTAAGAGACAGGACATATTGCAATAACGCTTACACCGGTCAGTGCACTATGAAATCACTTCTGGTGTCAAAACAGGAGTAAGTAATTTTATGGTGATGTGAATGCAGTCAAATCTGATGTGAATGCAATCAAATTTCCATAACTCGAACTATAAAAATTTCCTCTATAACTCGAACTTCTGTAACAAGAATTTTCTGTAACTCGAACTTAATAGAGTGCAACAGGATTTAGAGAGTAAATTACATTAAATCACAAAAATATTTTTTAATTCGAAGTCTCCGTAAGTCGAACCTTTTCTTTGCAAAATAGTACTTCGAGTTAGGAAAGTTTGACTGTATTTGTGCTTAATTTGACTTTTAAAGTTAATTATGCTTAAAGAAACCATACGTCTTTTGAGAACCTATTGTTTTAATAGAGACAACAACAAAAACTTGTTATTATTTACTACAGATGTTCGGTAACAATTTTGTATGTAATCAATCGGAAATATGTACTTAGTATCCTAAGATGCTGGCCTCGATGTATTTCATCATAGGTTTTACCTTCGCTTTCCTTGATTTCCTTAATTGATTGAATTTTTATCTGACCATAAAACTGTTTCAAGTATTGCCAAATACCCATCATCAGAAGTATTGGAATATTTTCTTATATTTAATTATTTCTAAATAGTTTTTCAAAACTGCAAGTACTAATGCTTGAACTCGACTATGCAAAATTTATTAAGAAACAACAAAAAATTTTAAAAGTTGATTATTCGATTTCAAAATTCGATATATTCTAAAAAGTACTAGTTTCCTAAAATAAAAGTATGTATAAATATCATGAACTGTGTAAAAAATGTTATTTAAATAAAACTCTACTGGCTTTTAACAAGAATATAATATTTTCTTTGAAAATCTCTATTCAGTTTTAGGTATATTTATATAGGTATATGAATGTGTATTTATATTTATATAAAATATTACGATAAGATACTTTTTTTATGCATCATTGTATTCATATTCCATGCTGTCGAAAATTGATTTTTTTGTCTTTGAGCAACACAATATAGTAAAAATCTGATTGCATGTGAAGTGACCTTTACCAAAATTTTGAATGACACAAATGTACAATAACTAAATTTTGATATGATACAGAGAAGAGCACCCTTAAGCCTCAAGAAATATAAGAACTAACGCACTTAAGCATGACAAACATATGTTTCTTATCTGAGTGTCACAAAATGTATGTGCTAAAAATATTGGAATGTGTAATCCTGTAAGCCAACCTGTGAGCTTTTTACGAGTATCCATCCATATGCGAGCACGAGCAGTCCTCATATTCCTATAACACAGCAGAAACACAAAAAGGAAACACTTTCTGTGTCGTAAAAGTGATTTTTATACCTGTTATTTTTTCTTGCCTGCATGTAATATTTTATTTAATATTTAAAGAAAAGTGAAAATATATTTTTTTTTTACAAATTTAAAATTTAAATTAATAACACAAATTTTCTCTTTCTGTTTTGTATTCGTACCGGAACTCAAATTGAATTGGGAAATGCAATCTGCTTTGAAATTTTCAACTTGAAATGAACGACATTTTGTTTCATATCCTGTTAATATGCTTAGCAAATACAAGAGCTTGTATAAATACATATATACATTTAAATATATACATCAGATATATGTACATACTCGTATGTACATTTGAGGGTATTTTAAATTATTCCACATAGGCTGAGAGGGCCTCGAAAACCACTAAACGATAATTAAAATGTCCACTACGCCAGCAATAATAACTATGGGCAGTGCTTGTGGCTGGCTGATATTGTTTTGTTATTGTTTCGCCATGTTTCGGTGAATAGAATAATGGTCTATATTTAATTGTTTAGATACAAATGTGCATAAATGTATGAGTTTACAACACTTTGCTTTATGCGCCGCAAACCAAAGTATAATACGTTAGTGGTCTCCGCCAGTGGTGGTAAATATCTCAATTTACATAAATTAACAAAACAGAAAAAAAAAATACTATAAAATCCTTCAGAAAGGATTTGGTAGCAACCGTTGGTGTGCTTACTTTAATTGAATCTGAGCACACAATTCACAGTGGTAAGGACTACACTGAAGTCGTGAACTTAACGTACTGTATAATATAATTTTGTATGCAAATTTTTATAAAATACAAATTTGTTACCACAAAAGGAATTAATAATGAAAATTTAAAATTCAAAACGGAGTCCATATTTGTGTAATCAAGTAGCATTGAGTGTACATTTTGATTTTTTTCAAACATTTGTTGAATTTAGTAGAAAGAAGCCATGAAACTACCATATTCTGGCTTTATTGATATTGACATGGCATTTCAATGTCCTACGCTTAATTGAGTGACACATTTCTAATTTAAAACTAGAAACTAAAACTGATTTTTAACATTGAGGGTATACAGACGTAGCTTAGCAAGTCGGTAAAGTCATAAAATAACAAGCCTCGGTAAAGTTGTAAAATTAAACTAACAAAGCAGCTAATTTTGTTTTTGCTTATTATATTATTATTTTATTATTATTATTTTAAAAATTAATATTTAAAAATTTAAGTAAGACTTGTCATTTTATTTCGTTTTTAATTTCATTAAATAATTTTTTAGTCAATATTTTTTCAAACGGTTCAGATTCCAAATTAACTTCACACTAACAATTGATTATGAGAAGTTAATTTTTTTGGCACCCAAAATATTTAACCCGATCTATTATTATTATTTGCATACACCACTAAGAGCTTAAGGAGTCTATAAAAGTTTATCATTGATTTCTGTTTTGTGCTATTGCTCTCAACTCGTTAAACAATCTGCCTGTCTCTCCCCGATCTGATACCACAGTAGTTTGTAAAAACAACATAAATAACTCAGTAATTAAGTACTAGAGTTAAATGACAATATATACATAGCTAGAAGTATACACTTTATAATTTCACATAAAGAAAATCGACCGGAAGTGCTTTTTATTATTAAATAAAATAATTAATTAATTATTTTTATTTATTTAATTAATTAATTTATTTCCAAGACCACTGATGAAGGGTATTTGGCAATACTCGAAACAGCTGTATGGTCAGCCAAAAATTCAATTAATTAAAATAATTTAAAAAATAAATTTTTGTTGTTGTTTCACTTCTGTTCGAAAACCTCTTTATAAAATAATTAATAATATTTTAATAATAGAAACTATTATATTTAATAGAGGGCTTTCAAACAGCAGTGAATTGTAAGAACAAAATTATTATTTATTCTTAAATTATTAAAAACTAGTTAAAAAATTCAATTAATTAAAAATAATTAAAAATGTTGATATTACAATTTACTATTGTTCAAAAACTCTCTATTGAAAACAATAGTTTATATTAAGTAAAATAGTCACGTTAATATTAAATGTAATATTTGAATTATTATGGAAATAAGTATGAAAAAAATAAATTCAATTTCCAGTCACGCTTGTATGAATCAAGTAGAGTAACTCGAAAGCCAAGTTAATAGAGTAATATTAACATGACTTTCTCCATATCGTAGTTCCAGATTACGTCCTATGCACAATAAAGAATAATAGAAATTCATGCAATAAATAATGTATCTACAAAAGAATAGTATTGAAATTTAAAAATTAAAAATAACTATTCTTAATTAATTAAATTATTCAACAGCTGATTTATGATTTCGTTCTAATATAAACACAACAAGTAAATTTGTTAATAAAACTTTCATAGTAAAATAACAAAACTCCAGAAAAATTGCGAACATAAAACTCAAGTACGGCTTTTAATTGGTTAAGGAGCGCTAACTCTGAGCTTCAAATTTGGCAGAGCACAAGTTCGACTGCTCCTTATTAAATACAAGAATTATTTCCAAGACCACTGATGATGTGTTTTTGACAATACTCGAAAAAGCTGTATGATCAGCCAAAAATTCCATTAATTAAAATAATATAAAATGAATTTTTGTTGTTGTAGTTCACTACTCTTCGAAAAAACCTTTTTATGAATTTATGTTTTATATATTATATTTAACATTTTTTGTGCATATATTATTTTTCATTACTTATATTTGTTGTGTTATTTAAAATAATATGCTTGTATATTATTTTAAATTATTTAATTTCTTTGGTAACATTTTTTTAAATTTCTTTAATTTTAAATTTTTTAAAAAATAAATTTATTAATATAATAGTATTTATATTAATTAATTATTAATTTGATTTTATTTTTATAATTTCATTTAATAATATTTTTTCTAAATGAATTTTAGTATATATTTGTTTTTTTCCTTTGATTTGATTTGCTTTTATTTTATATTATATTTCATAAGTTGTCTAAAATATGTGTTCAAAATAATTGGTTTTTTATTTATTTATTTAATTCTATTTAATTTCATTATATTTAATTTCAATTTATTTCATTTCATTTAATTTAATTTTATTTTATTTTATTTTATTTTATTTTATTTTATTTTATTTTATTTTATTTTATTTAATATTGTTTTATTTTATTTTTTTTTATTTAATATTGTTTTATTTAATTTTATTTTATTTTGTTTTGTTTTATTTCGTTTTATTTGTTTTGTTTTATTTTATTTTATTTTATTTTAATTTAATTTATTCTATTTTATTTCAAGTTATCTATTTTATTTTATTTTATTTTATTTTATTTTATTTAATTTTTTTTATTTTATTTTATTCTATTTTATTTTATATTAACTTGTTTTATTTTATCTTATTTATTTAGTTTTAATTTAATTTAATACCATTTTAATTAAATTCATTTTATTTCATTTTATATACAATATACTTTATTTTATTTCAATTTAATTTATTTAATTTTGTTTTATTTTGTATTATTTTTTTTTATTTTATTTTATTTTATTCTATTTTTTTTTTATTTTATTTTATTTTATTTTATTCTGTTTTATTTCACGTTATCTTATTTCATTTTACCTTATTTATTTCATTTTATTTAATTTCATTTCATTTGATTTTCTTTTCTTGTATTTTATTTTATGATGTCTTATTTATTTCATCTTATTTATTTAGTTTTATTTAATTTTGTTTTATTTAAATTAGTTTTATATTATTCTAATTTATTTATTTAAATTTTACTCCATTACTGTTACTTATAATTTTTGTATTGTGTTTTGTAATTAAAATATAAAATAAATAGCGTCCTGGATTTTCCTCAGAGTTTCTAAAATGTAGATAGCATATTTAGTTTTGCTTAAGTATGACTCCATTGCGTTCCGGAATATATGGAGTTAACCAATAAAATTATGAACATGATTTCATAATTTAAAAACTATTTGTTTTGTTTGAAACAGTACTTAAAGTTTTGAATTATAGCATCATTATTTCAACAACTAAAAATAATATTTGTTTTAACTACCTATTAAGTTAAACACATTTTAATTACTGTTTTATAAATTTAAATGTTGGTTGGTGTAAATATTTGAACTTTAATTAAATTTATCTTGAAGTGATTATATTTATATACTTGAAAATAAAGCGAAGTTCATGTACGTCGCCAAGAACACGTCATGCCCCGTAGGGAAATACTGAACAACAAAGGCATGTACTCGACGCCCAGGAAACAACAATTGGTAACACCAGCAACAGCAAACATCAGCACTAAGCCATGAATAAATGTCCCATTAACTCCCCAGGGGAGTGGCACTAAAGCGAACATTCGGTGTAATGCCCATGAATAAAAATTTAATACAAAAAATTTCACAGATTTTCTAATATTTTTTATCACTTGGCTGTTGTCATTGCGCAAAATTTGTTGTGGCGTTCAAAGCACTTCTAAGTACACCCCCACCCAGACATTTCTCGTATCTCGGTAAGGATGATGTGCCGATAGAGTACGTACTTGTACATTTCTGGTCTCTGGAGTTTAATTATGATTATTATGGCACATTTAGCCCACAAGTGCTTTATAAAGCTGTGAATATTCCTTTATTTCTTCCTTTAATAAATTAAAATGTGTCGTTATAAGCTCTTAAGCCACAACATTAAAAACAAATATAATTCGTTGTAGAGATTTAGAAGTTAAATAAACATTTCAGTAGTAAAATATGCAATATTCACAAAGTCTTCTAGTATTTATTTATACATTTTTATTCTTCTTAGCTCTTGTAGTTTAAGTTTAGTCTCTTAGAATCAAAGCTGAAACTTTGAGCAATAATTCAGTGCCAAACTAAATATCCAATAAATACCCAAAATAAAACTTTCTGCAGCATACAAATTCAATATATTCATGCATGTCTCCATTGCATACTAAACAATCTTTTCAATTCACTTCTTCCACAGATTTCAATATGCAAGATGAAGCTTCGATACCTGAGGACATTTTAGATCAGCAGCATATAAAGGACGATGACGGTGCTATTGATGCAGATATGCAGTACTCTGATTCGGATGCAGTTGATATGGTAAGTACAGTAAATGAGGTCAGTTGTGTGTGGTTTTCCAACAATTGCTATTGTATGCTCTTTTTATATGCTCACATAAATATATTCATCATTACAGATGTAATTCTTACAGATGTAAAAGAAAAATTGAATGTAAAAATTTAATTTAATATTTATATAAAAGAAAATATTTAGTTGAAACTGTGAAGTTTCAAATTTATACAAATTCTTAAAAAAACTTGAGAGTTTCAACGGAAGGATGTGTAATCTGATATTATTTAAAAGTAATTGCAAAGTATTGCATTGCTAAGATAGTGTAGACAAAAGAATAAATTCTTGTTTTAATTAGTTACATATATTGACTTATTAATTCAATTATTTAAATATTTTGAGTGAAAACACTAAAATATAGTTTTGGACTTCATGGAATGCTGCCAGATATTCATTATCAATGCTTCATTTACTTTAAAAGTATTTATAATTCTTTATCAATACCAGATTTTAGTATCTTTATACATTTTGCGAATATCCCACTTCACATACATCGTTCTCACCACCCTTTCTAAAACGTTGCTATCAGCAATAAACATTTTTCTATTTCTATCAGTAACCTAATAGTAACCTAATATATTTACTAGCTTGAGGTCTAAAAATTCATGACTGGGTTTGCGCCATTCGGAGTTACTCTTTGACAGCTAATTTTAAAAGTCGATTCTAATTAAAACTGATTCGTTATGAGTCATTCAAAGTCAGGATTATTTTATATATATTGTTGTGATTAATGATTCAATTTAAATTAAAAAAAACAGTTGATTCTGATAAAAAGACAGTGAATTAATTGGTGGAAAACCAAATCAGGTTAGCAATTCATTTTTTTGTAGAGTTGGATCAAGTACTCAATCTACAGCCTTTGAAATCTGACTTACTAAGTTCAAGTAAATAGTAAGCAGTGCAGTTACTTGGTTACTTGATCTAGATTTTCAATTTAACAATATATTTGTCTACTTTGAAAGACATGGAAAACATCTCATCTCAACAAGCTTTATTTTGTCTAAAAACAGTGGTACAGAAAATATTTAGTAAATTTAAATATATGTATATAGTAATTATTAGCATTAGAATAGAAATTGTGGAGTTTTGAGCTTTTAATGGGTCAGAGTATTATGTTCATAGAATACCATATATACACACAACTGACACACCTGAAAGAAGGCTTTAAGCATTTCTTTGAAAATCCGAAGAAAACGAAGAAAAGTTTCTTCGTTGGAGAACTCCTAATATTAGCTCTCACTTACAGAATGGAATCAGTAGTAATATATAATTGCTTCTAAAACTAAAATATCGATATTTAGCATTTCTACAATATAAGTTAAAATTGGAAAACCTTTTTAATTTCTTAAGGTTGGAAAAATTATAGGTGTTAGGATAAAAATAAAAACTGTGGCACCCTGGCGATAAATTCAAATTCAAATATATTGTTTTTACATATAAATTAAATCTTTAAATAATTAAGTATGGCTTTGTGTCAGTTGGTTAAGGAGCGCTGACTCTGAGCTTCAAATTTGGCAGCGCACCAGTTCCTGGTACTTGCAGTCTCAAAAAAAACTTATTTACGAATAATTAAATACAAGAATTATTTCCAAGACCACTGTTGATGGATATTTGGCGATACTCGAAACAGCTGTATGGTCAGAAAAAAATTCAATTAATTAAAATAATATAAAATGCATTTTTGTTGTTGTAGTTCACTACTATTCTAGAAACTTCATTAGCAAAAAATTAAAGTGGATTTTAATATTTAACTTTATAACGCTGGTGACTTTTCTACTTAATAGCAACTATTATATTCAGTTTATTTAATATTTAGTTATTTCGAAACCTCTTTCTCCATTAGCAAAAAATGAAATTTTAGATTAATAGATAAAATTAAATTTTTACTTAAATAAATATTAACTGAAATAATCACGATAAAAGAAAAAGCACAAATTTTTAATTTACTACTAATTATCAAAAGTAACCACAAAATAATGTAATTAAATTTTTATAAAATTTATTAATTAAATTTCTTATCTTATGCAGATTCTGAATTCTCAAAGGAGTTACTCAACGAAATTGCACTCCTACGATGATAGCACAACTCAGAACAAAAAGCATGATAATTATTACAGAAACCACTATAAAAAAGATTTCGACAAAAAGGATATTGACGACGACGTTGCTACCATCAGCACGGAATCCAAGTACGATGGAAGCGTTGAGACAAAAAAAATTAGGGGCTTGCATGACTTAAAAAATTCATGGCTCCGAAAACAACAACAGGACCAGCAGTCTGAACAGATGGACCAGAAGTTAAAAGAACAACAACAACAACAGCAACAGCAACAAAGACAACAAAAGCAGCAGCAGATTGAAGCTATTGAAAAATTAAACGGACGGAAATTTAATAAAGCTTCACTGGAACAAAATAAAAAAAATTACTACAGTGACAGTAATAACAACAACAGCAACAACAATAACAACAAGAAGAAGAATAACAATGACAATAACAATAACAACAAAAACAACAACAACAATTACTACAATGACAATGACAACAAGCACAAGATTAAAGTCAATATTGAAGATGACATAAAAATGGATAAAAGTGCAATTGGTGATATTGAAGAAAATGTTCGTAATGAAGATGAAGCACTTTCCAATGAAGAGCAACATGAAAATACCGAAACAGAAGTTGACAAAGACGAATATATTGCAGAAGACACTACAGTTAAAGTGGCAACAACACAAGTAACAACAACAACAACAACAACTAGAATGCCTGCAACTAAAGCAACTGCAACATCAAATGTTGGAAATACCAAAAAGTTGACAAATTTTATAACGAGAAAGAATAAAAGGCATGGCAGTCCAAGAACTTTCAATAGTGGCGACAGGACACCAAGGAACTACGAAGACATGCACTACGGCCATCAACGGTACACAAGCAAGGAAGATAGCACTAACGAAAATAATGACGAAATATTAAGAGAAAAGTACAGGGCTCAAGTGCATGCAACGTCAGAGGAACCGAAAGTTCAAACCGATTACTCAATAAGCTATTTTGGAATTTTAACGAATGACACAAACGTTTTCGATTTTAGCAAAGATGGCAGAAGATTTAATAAACAACCCGAAACTAGGAATGACGAAGGACACAAACAGTTTGATGAACTCGAACCAGGAAGGAGCATTTTAGGTAATTCTACACACATACATACCCCTCACTTGTTATGCTTCTATAATTGCTTATTATTATTAAAGTGAAAAGTAGAACGTAGAAAATAGAAAGTAGAGAAGAATTTTCAATTTGACAAATCCACTAATTTTTATTTGCAGATACGGATATGTTATCTGTATTCTAATGTGCCATAACTAGATCAAAGCAAGCTACAATTGCATTTATATTCCAAATTATGTAAACATTCCGTATTCCCAAATTGTTGCAAATTTCATCTAAATTCTGTTTCTCCACTCAACGCATGCAAAACGTTTTATAGAGCCTTGATGTACTTCCGTTTTAGCTTATGGCACCGATGAGAATATTAAAAATAGCTACGTTATTCATGCATATAAGATCAGAAATTTATGTATGTTCGATATGAAGCTGAAAAACGTTTACAAGAAAAGTCCCATGGCTTTAGTTTTCATTTGTGCTGCACTTTTCTAGCTCCATCAGTTGAAATTCAAAATTTATTTACTTCAGGATTCCCAAAAGTGTATCAATACAACATCCGTTTCCGTTTATTTTGTTGAGTAAAAAGAACGCCAACGACATAAAAATCCAAAACAAACAAAATTCTTGAAAATTCTCTACTTGAAAAAAACTCACCAAAACTCACTGAAGCTCTGAGAACAAAGACAATATCTGATATCATATTCGAATATTTGTTGGCCAATAGACACAATATCTATAAAAATGTATCCACACGTAGTGAACATTTCTATTTTGTGGTTACAATGTCTGCATTTTTGATATTTAGATTGCTGAAGTGGGCCAATGCAAGTACGTGATTGGGATTTTCAATCGCCCAGCGACGTACTCCTGTACTACGTAGTACGTACTCGTATGTTGGCAGGAGCATTTTTATTTAAGTTCCTTTTATTTGTAGTTTCGAGCTTCGACAGTATTTCAAGCATTTAGAGATTTGGCAACAAATCCTTAAAATTCTTAAATAATGAATAGAGGATTTGTGCTGAGATTCGAATGATAAATTCCAATTTTCCTTGCAGTAAAATATATTTTATATTTTGCTTTATTTTTTTTTTTTTGTTTTTTTTGAAAGGACTAGAAAATGTATGTTTAAATAAATGTTAGCCATTGAGTTAATAGCAAGTAATTATTTCCGGTCTGTGCTTTTGTATCGAATCAAAAGCTTAGAAACATATTTCAATTTGCTATAAAGTTAATATATAGAAAAGCATATATTCGGTTCATGGATATCGAAAAGTGCTTTGCTGAACGGAAAATGATTTGAATTGCTTAAATCAATTTTGAAGTACACTGAAGCAGAACTTTAGTTAGTTCCTTTGATATTTGTAAAGGATAATTCACAAAATTAAAATTATTAGTGGTTGAATAAATGAAGTTTAGGACTGCAATGATTAAATCGAACATGTACATATTTAATCGGTTTATATAAAATTATTTTAAAAAAAATTTAAATTCCTATATATAATCAGAGATTAAATAGATTATTCTTACTTATATAAGCCAAGTTCCAAATAAAATATAAATGAAATAATAATAGTCAGAAAAATTAAAGCACAAATCAATAAAATAAAAAAATATAGCTTCTTTGGCTTTGTCTTAAATAAATAGACGAAATACTACGTTAGATACACATAAGAAAATAAATAGTTCTAAACATGAAGCCCAAATTTAGCAAATAAAAAAAATAGTTTTGATTATGACTTATATTAAAATAAATGCTATAAACGATATACTTTAAAAAAGTATTGTTTTAAATATAAAGCAAATATTAAGTAACGATAAGATATTGTATTGATGTTGCCTTACATACTCTCGACATAGAGCTGACCCAAAATAATATTCAGATCAGAGTTTGATTTTCTGATTATTATTGGTCTGTAAACAATATCGATCTATTGAAATATATTATATTTTAAAGGAGTGCTCAATATTCTAACGTAACGAGTAATATAGTAACTAGTTATTACTCGTACTAACAAATATTTTATTTAATTGCTTAATTGCTTAAAATATTCAACAAATAGTAAGTTGAACTGTCAGTATAAAATCCCTTCTTGCTCACTTATATCAAGCAGTTAAGAAGCTTCCCAATTTATGTGTTGGCTAAGTCTATAGATATGAGCTTCAACCAATGAAATGAGGTATATTTTTATAGTTAAAACTTACAGGTTTCAGTGAACATACCACGCAACAATTTTAAAAGTATTTCCAAATCCATTGAAAATTCTGAAGAATTTCCATGTCACAGGAGAAAACCCTAAGCATACGTTAGGTTGTGTACGTCCACCACTGTCCGGTAGTAGAGAAGACCAATGCTTTCTGTAGTCACTCATGAGCTCTTTCTTATTCGATTACACTCAGGTCTTTTCCTATTGCAGTGACCGAACTTCTACCACTTTTTACACATCAGTACTGCTGATCATTTTTGTAGGTAAATTGCCCGCCGTAACAGGTTTTCCGAAGTATCCGGAAATGTGCTTCTATCTGTTTTTCAATATAGTATCTATTTTTAATATTTTGTTTGATAAATCTTTAATAAATCGTTACATGTCATTTTCCATTTTATCGTCCAATTAATTACACCATCGAGTGTATTCTAAAGCAATTTGACATGGTTCTATATTATTGAATACAATGCTCCATCCTATCGTTCAATCAATTGTTTCACAGACAGCATTTTGCAGTAGTTGGGTTTATTTTTTTTTAATATCTGCCATGGAAGTTATTATAACTGCTGTAATTGAATTCGCAGGTTTCGGTTTATTGTATGCATAAAGTATATACAATATAAGTCCTAATACATTATATAATAGCACACTTGTTTTAAAAGGCTACTAAATTTCAGATATTAAAATGTATCTATGTATGTACCATATTTAGATAAAACTTATAAGGGTCTATACTCCGCTTAGGAGTCAAGAATTGAAGTAGTAATAGTAATAAAGCATATAAAGTGGATTCATTAAATCCTAATTAAAAGTAAAATTTATTTGGTAACTATTGTTGTTTAGCGGTTCATAACTAACTTATAATAGTAAAAACAAGCAAATAGATAGATATAGATTATCTACTACACTATATATATCAGTTTCGATCAAACTATTACTTCAATTGACAATTTAAAAATGTTTATACCTAATATGTTTTGTTGATATACTAACATCATTGCATTATCTAAATGAGTCTCTAAGTAAATATATATCCTTAATGTACATATCGTCTCAAATACCATCATAAATTATAAGCAAACTAATTTGATTACAAATCTGAAAGCAATATTTATTCAGTTTAGCCACTGTGATATGTATATCCTCTAATAAGGATTATATTTGTTCTCTATTTCAAAGTGTAATAGTTGCGATTATTACTTGCATTCAAATCTTATTTTATCTGTACTTCAATAATAATAATAAAAATCACATTTCTCTCTAATGTACAATAAAATTATATTCATACAAAAAATATCAAATAAGCTTGAAAATACTAACAATAAAATTTTTTCTGTAAATTTTCTTTGTTTTTCTCTTAATGCTTCCTAATTGCAAATGGTAACGTAGGGGAATCAGCAACAGTTCCACCAGCAACATCAGCCATGAGAACACAGTCCGCGTTTGAACAACACAAAGCACAACGGCGCAATAATAGACGCAATGGACATAAAAGTCATAAGAAGAAATACAAGGATTATCTGAGATACGCTGTGACAATGTCTCCGACAGCAACAGTATCAGAAATCAGAACAACGGCATCAGCAATACATACGAATAACAATATTGCAGATGCTATTGACGATAAAACTGCAACGGCAGCAGATACAATGCCAACGGTAAACGCAGTAATAGTGAAATTTATAAACAACACTAAACACAATAACCAGCAGCAATCAGCAGCACAACTAAACGAAAAGCATAAAAATTATTCAAAGAAAATTGAAGCGGAAAAATTACGTGGATTACCAGCATCACCAGTGTTTGTAGTAAATTCCAATCGAAATAAAGTTACTGGAAATGAACGTGCCAGCAAGCCATTTTATGAGGGCCAAATAAACTATTATGTCGAAACGAAAGATGACGACGATGAAGCTGCGGCTCAAACTGAAGTTGACAATAAATACAAGATAAATGGAAAACACGCAGACAATGAGGAGCAAAGACAACTTAAAAACATGGACAACAACAGTGACAATTGGTATAGACGCACCAATCCCGTACTCCGCAATGGTATCAAAACAACGTATGCCGAACAAAAACAATCAACAGATTTCGAACAACAAGAACAACACAAAAATCACCACCGACTGCATCATCATCATCAACATCATCGCAATCATCACAAGCATCATCAACACAGCAAAGCACATCAATCAGCACAAGCAAATCCCTATCAACGTAAACTGCTGCCAACAGCAAAAAAGTCCAGTTACAATCATCAAAGCTCATCCTCCACGAAAGTAACACAAACTCCAATACCACCGCCCGCTTACAAGCAGCACACCGGTGCCATGCAAGAATTGGGTCATCAAATCACTGAAATGGAAGAGTTTGAACGTTACTATGCTAAGTGGCCGCACTTGGCACGCGTACAATTTCAAGTTTATGATGAACACTACCGTGAAATGCATCCCGACTTATATCCCGAATATGATTATGAGAGTGCAGCAGAGTTAGAGGAAGCACAAAACAGTAAAAGCGAGGATGCTGACTTGCCGCCATACATTAAGAAATACAATCGACGTAATAAACAGTTGCTTAACCTACTCGAGGGCACATTGCCACCAACTACACGACTCTCACCTATGTTCACTTGGTCCAACTCAAAGCTGCAGCCAGGGCCACATGACAGCAGCAGTACTGGTGCTGTTGTAGTTCGCATTGATGATGATTACATGAAAGAGAAACGTAGAAGATATCATAATCATATGCATAACAACAACAAGCAACAAAAGGATTTATTTTCACAGCAACGCAATGAAGCGCCACAAATATTAAGCACCACTGAATCAAATGCCATAGTACTTGGTCAGCAAAATAAAATTCCGGTAGAAAATCATTTACCCGAGGAGGATATTACCATTTTACAGGAGCACAACGATGACATTTGGCAAAAGGAAATCGAAACTAAATCAAATGGTAACGAAATGACAGGAAGCGAGCAAATGACTTGGCAAATTGAAAAATTAACAACTACATTGCCACCTACAACAACAACACTGAAGGCAGCCATTTTCAAATTGCCATCATATCCCGCAATCCTTGGAAGCTTCATAAGCAAGCCACGCAGTCGTAGCGCACAATTTGCGCCAAGCACCGGTAGTAGAGGAAATAGCATCATCAATAGCAGTGGATACAGCTTTGACAGTGGTAACTACAAAGCCAAGTCACGCTACACTCCGCTCGAGGATAGTAATGCAAATGTGGTAACCAGCACATCGGCACCTGCCGTTGCTGTTGCTGGTGCTGAAGCTGAGGCTGGTGCAAGCGATGGTATTGCCACAACTACCACAAAAGCTATTAACTCGTTTGTTTATCATCGCGTGGTCGATGCTTCGCCGCGCTTAGTTGGTGCAGGCTCAACTGGTCGCAAACAACGTTTACCATTCGTTGCCATCACTGATCGACGTTTGGAAACGTCGAAAAAATCGTTATTGGAACGTCAAAAAGACTTTGAACAGAACTACTTTCCGATGCCTTAAATTCAAATAACTTTACACGGTAATTGAAAAAAAAAAATGAAAACAAATTTAATTAATGAAAATATAAAAATGAAAAATATGAAAATATGAAAATGTTAACATTACTGAAAAAGTAATTTAATATTTAATAAATTTGCGATGACATTTAATATTTTTATGAAAATGAAAAATATGCAAAAATCTTAAACGAACATTTTTGCCGTTTTTTATTGAGCTTTTGTGAATGCCGCATTTTAGTTTAATCATTTTTAACTTAATTTAGGCTAAATTAATGCAATAATTAAGTATTGTATATGTGAATATAAGCTTGAAAATTAAATTTTAATAATTGAATACAATTTAAGCTTTAAACGTGGTAATTTTTTTACGCAGAAAATGCTGCAACGCTAAAATGTCGCCATTTAGAGCCGAAAATAATTTAATATAAAATAAATTAATTTAAATTAATTAATTTGAACACATAAAAACATTTATATTAGTTATATTAAATATAAGTGAATTATTTTATAAACACAGAATTTTATTATATTTATATAATTCTTTATAGTTGGTTTTGATATCTTGTTTATGACAAAATAGCAATATATAATTTGATAAATTTGCTTATAACAGCCTAACAAGAGGCTCCACCGTAGTTGAGAATTTATAATAAAAATGTTATTTTAACATATCTTAGACAAGAACACCGAAGAATTAGAATATCTAGATTTGTTTTAGATAATTGTTGCATACTCTATGTACTCAACATAGATAAACACAAATAAAACTGTCATTAATCATTTTTATTTGAAAGAAACAAATAATATATAAAATAAACCGAATGGCATAAATAGGATTGTTTATTGGAACGAATTATGTATAAAAAATTATTTCAATTAATAATATTATTTTTTCATTATTTTTCTTTTATTATTTTATTTGTTAATAAACAAATTTTATTTCAAATTCATTATTTTTTTTATTATTTTTTTTATTTGTTATTAAACAAATTTTATTTTTAATTTATTTGTTTTAATAATCAAAATTTTATTATCAAAATTTTATTATATAAATTATTTTGTGTAATTAAATGTACATCAAATAAAAATAATATTTTATTTTCCTTATATTAGTTATAGATTTTTCAAAAATTATTATTTATATGATTTTTCATTTATACAATAATATAGTCAAACTATGAAATATAAATTTAAAAAAAATTCTACTGAATATTAATATAAGAAAATATAACAATACACTGAAGATGGTCTACGAAGATGGTCTACCGAAATATTTGTAATTAAAATAATTTTGCATAAACACCTTTTAAAAAAGTGTAAATTTTTATTTTATTTAAAAAACATTTTCATAAAGTTATGTGTTAAATAAACGACCTAAGTCTGGTAAAAAATATAAAAAAACTAAAAAATATAACAGTAAAATATTTTCTGAAAATTTTTTTAAATAATAATAATTATAATTACTTTTTTAAATAATCTACTTGAAATAAAAATAATATTTCTTTTTTCTTATATTAGTTATAGATTTTTCATTTAAAGACTAATATATCTATTTTATTTTGTTTTATTCTGTATAAAAATAAAATAAAATATTTTCTGAAAATTTTTTTAAGTAATTATAATTATAATTACTTTTTTAAATAATCTACTTGAAATAAAAATAATATTTCTTTTTTCTTATATTAGTTATAGTTTTTTCATTTAAATAATAATATATATATTTTATTTTGTTTTATTCTGAGTAAAAAAGAGATGAAAATAATATTAATATTCAAATACATAATTAAATCATATTATATGAAATAGTTTTATCAATAATTTTATTTTAAAAAGAAGCCAATTTTTAAAATAATACACTTTATAAAAAAATTAGTTTTTAAAAATGTTTCATTTATCTATATTTATTTACTTTTTATTTATATTATGAAGTAAATAAAAAATTTTTTAGAAACCAATTTTTTAAAAAAAAGTAAATTATTTAACAATTGACTAATTCGGTAATTTAAAAAATAAAATTATTTATAAAAATTATTTTATATAATATATTTTTATTGTATTTTTGAATTTTAATACTATTTTCTTTTTTTTTTATACGAAATAATACAAAGTAAACTAAATATATTATTATTTAAACGAAAAGTTTATAACTAACATAAGAAAAATAAAATATTATTTTTGTTTTAAGTATATTTAATTATAATTATTTAAAACAATTTTTAAAAAATATATATTGTTATCAAATTTTCATATATTAATATTCAATAAAATTTTTATTTAGTTTATATTACATAAATTGAATAAGTTATTTTATAAATAAATAATATAAAATTGTTAAAAGATGAAAAAAAATTTTTTATATTTTTATGATGAATATTTGATTTAAATTTTTTATAACAAGTTTTAAAAAAAAATATTTTTATCATGTTATTGTATATTAATATTTACTTAATTTTTTTATAATTTATGTCACATAATTTTGATTTATTATTATTTAAATGAAAAATTAAAAATTATTAACAGAAAAAAGTTTTAATAACTTTTTTTATTACTAATTTTCAGAAAAAATAAACGACTTTTGTGTTATTATTCATTTTTTATCACATTTTTATTACAATTTAAATTTTATCTTTTGATAATATTTAAAAAAAATTGATTAGTATAATACAGACATAACATTGGGATTTATATATATATATATTTAATTACATTTTTATTATAATTTCAATTTTTTTTTAATAATCTATAAAGCAAAATTGATTATTATAAAATAGAAATAACTTAAGCAGTGGGATTTATATATATATTTAATTATTTTTAATTACATTTTTATTATAATTTCAATTTTACTTTTTTACAATCTATAAAACAAAATTGATTACAATAGAGAGATAATATTAGCAGTGAGACTTACACATATATTTAATTACTTTTAATTAGATTCTTATTATAATCTAAATTTTATTTTTTTATAATCTCTTAAACAAATTGATTATTATAATATAAACATAACATAAACAGTGGTATTTAGTTGTTTTGTATTAAGTTTTTATTATAATTAAAATTTTTTTTTATAGTCTATGAAACAAAAGTGTTTATTATAATATAGATGTATATTTTTTCTTTTATTACATTTTTATTATAATTTCAAATTTATTTCTTTATAATCTATAAAACAAAATTGTTTTTTATAATATAAAGTAATAATATAAGTAATGTGATTTATATATTTAGTTATTTTTTTTATTAACTTTTTTGTTGTTTTTATTTTTATTATAATTTAAATTTTATATTGTCTTAATCTTTAAAACAAAATTGTTTTTTATAATATATAGTAATAATATAAGCAGTGCGATTTATATATTTAGTTATTTTTTTATTAATTTTATTGTTTTTTTTATTTTTATTATATTTTAAATTTAATGATAATCTTTAAAACAAAATTGTTTTTATTAATATATAGTAATAATATAAGCAGTGGGTTTCAAAAATTAGAACAGTTGAAAATCATTAAATTGTATAAGTGAATAAAGGACTACTTAAATGTACATATTTATAAGCTGTATCAAATAAAATATAAGTTAAAAATATAAAATTAAATATATAAAGCAAATAGTATATACACTGCTTTAAACTACAAAGATACTTTAATGAGTGATATATCACTTAAATAATAAATGTTTGCGTTGAAACATATCACACACTTTATTTAAAAGTACATATTATAGGAGCAGAGCAAGTCGCAGTTATCACAGTAACACTTTGCTGCTATTGTAGGTACACAACTAGTTACTAGTTGCTAATCACTAGTTACTAATTACAATTGAATATATTTGAAGAATACATGATACACCACATACAAATGAATACAATGCATACAATGAATAATTAACGAGCGAACATAAATGTAGTTTTAGATGCAGAAGAATTTATTTAAAATTTATAAAGCAAACACAAACCGGCAAAGATACAAAGATAGAAAGATACAAATTTAGTTAAACGTGCATGCGTGCATAGTAAATGCAATTGTCATGTATCTCAGATAAAGTTATTCATAGTTGAACCTCAATCAAAACCAAAAACAAAACCAAAAACAAAAACAAAGACAAAAACAAAAAAAAAATTAATAAGAGAAATTATATTAATTAGATATTCTTTTGAAGGCAGTCATGCAACATATCATAATTAGTTAAATTCTTAAATTAAATCGAACATTTTCAGTTCACTCAATTGTAAGTTGTAAGAGGAATTTAAGCTATGTTTGAATAAAGCATAAATTAATTAATTCTGAAATATGCTTTATCATTGGAAAGCAACAAACCACAACACAAATTATGTTGACTCATATTGTGTAATTGTGTAATAAATAAAAATTCAATAAAAAAATGTTTATTTTACTTTTATATAAGCTCATAAATTACTCATTACAGTGGGCACAGTAAGTACGGGTAGATATGTGCGGAGACATAAATGTAAATGAAATGTCACACCGAAATGACAAATGGCAACTTAATTATTATGGCGGCCTGTAAGCTGATTGCATGTGTGCTAAGGGAGAGCCTCAAATTTATTAAATATTATTTTATTATATATTCTGAGTGCAAAATGTATACATTCGCAGTTCATTAAAGGCTCTCGAAAGTGAAGAAAACAAATAAAATAATGAAAAAAATAAATCGACAATATAAGAGTAATATTATTGCAGAAATTCTCCATATAATTGAAATTATATGGCAGAAAATGGAAGTATTTATGTGCTTAAATAAGCACGAACTGCGCTCCGTTTTACATCCTTTATTACTTAAAATTCCTGCCCATTTGCATTAAAATGCAAGTCTGCATGAATCAAAATAAATTCAAGATATGGCCTGCAATAAATAAAAATATGCTCCTGCAATGGTAATATTTTTTATTTTTTAAATAAATATCCTTGCTTACCATTTATTTGATGGAAAATACAACAGCTTTTACAGTTTCAACATTCTGCTTGCAGTGATATTTTTATGATATTTCCCTGGAATGTCACTCGTACTTATATGAACTTTAAAAAATTAACATTTTTGAATAATACGTTTTATTAATATATGTGTTAATTAAATTTAATACATTTTCAATATAGTTCATTTAACAAATAACTGGTTGACACAAAGATTTAATACACCATTCATCACGATGGTGATATATGAACAACATTTGTCATATCCAAAATAATTATGCCAACAGCCGAGTAATATTTTTGTTGGTACCTTCTTTAATATTAGACTAGGTTATACCGGCGATCCTAAGGATGTACTGGCCCGTCACGTTACCATAAAAAACTCAAAAGGTTTAAAAATCAACTTGAGGAGGTTCTGCTTATCCTGAATTTTTCTTAATCGAATGTGGCCAACTTAATGCAGTGTTTTTGATGTATTCTTTTTATAGCAGGTAGAAAGCCACAGTGTGAGACTTACATACACTAGAATCACTGGCATAAATGGAGAAGATTGCCACGGCAATATGGAAACTTAATTCTAGTAATTTAGCGATAGAGATGCGGTTGAGAGGCTTAATACCTAGAGATCTAGGTTTATCTAAGCAAGAAATCATGGTCATTGCACAGATGGACGGAAAGTATGTGAAGGGGTTGGGACTATCGCACAACCGCGGAGGTAGGTCAGTGATAGACTCTATGATCTGAGCAACGAGAGTTACGGTTGTAGAATGGGATGATGGGGACATCAGAGTCCCGGTCATATAACTATAGCTCGAGGTATTGGAAGGGTTTGAAGTGCATGACTTGCACTAGATCGGCACGAAGGGTTTTAGGGGTTATGACATCGCAGGAGATTTATGCAGCCAAATGAGATACCGACGAGCAAGTATAAGAAGGTATTCGTTGATGTGAGTAATTTTAGATTACTTTTATTAAATTGAACATCACAAAATGAATTCAGCAAATATTTGCATAATGTCCGCAAGATGCTCAGATTCTTTAGGTATTCCAAATGATCACTGAAACACCTCTTAAGGGGAGCTCGTCTAAATTAAGTTGTCAAAAATATTCCTATGATCAGAAACACAGAGTAGTTGTTCAGTTTGATTATCACAAAAATATGTAGGACAATAAAAAATGGGGATCGCTTTTTAACTGGCTTGGAAGAGATAATGTAAGCAAACTTATCGGATCTCCTCAACTTTATCTGGAAAACCAAATGGTTTAATAAGAATTACAAAGGTTAGCAACTCGTCTCTCCCGGCAAAATTTTTTGAGGGCATCACAATGGGCAATATATGCCTCCCAGTGGAAATGCTGACAACTGTCAGCACTCGCCTTCCGAACATAACGTAACCTATAAAAAATGGATCCAAAGTCATTGTTTATATTGCAAATCGCTTCTTTCACATCAGATGCCCACGACCAGTTGCACGAACTAGATATAATGATTGCTCTTTGTGGTACTTTTTTTATTAATATTTTTTTTAACGAAAACGAAAGAACGAAAACTTCTAGGACAACATATAGTTGCCTTTTCTGTTGCTGCCTCCGAAAATTCTCATCAAGTAAATATCTTTCCTAGCAAGAGGAACCCAATTGCATAGAAACAGTAAAGGAAAAGAGAATAAAACCTTAATGAGTTATTAAAGATTCAAATATTTCTAACATTTGTTAAGAAATAAGTAAGTAATTCTTATCTCGGATGATCTTTTATTTATTCTCTATATTTGAGATAAAGAAAGCTGCAAGCTGTTAGAAAATATAGTACCATTTCAGATAACACAGAAACTAAAAAAAAAGGATGAAGAAGTGATCATTTATCTTTTCAATAATGAGTTTAGTTAAGTGGTTTTGTATTAAAATATAGTTCAAAATATATTTGAACTATATTTGGTTCAAGTTCAGTTTTATTCAAGATACACCTTGTTTTTTGCTTCAAAAATATTTGTCTATACCACAATAAAATAAAGCATATCGAATAATCCAACATATATACCAGTAGTACATATTTTTGTAAGTTTTCTTGCAGAAAGACCAAAGATACTATCTTATTTATAGACATTACACCCGAATAAAATAAATGTACACTAATATTTCTGGAAGACTACATTACGACAACCATCCAATCTACAACAGCAGAGTGAATGTTGAATATATATATATATATATATATATTATAATTCGGTTTGTTGATGTCAATCTAATTTTTTTTATAGTATATGCAAAAATACTTTAGTAAAAACAAGTACTTCAAATTATTTGAATGTTTTAAATTTTATGTGTAAATAAAATAAATTAAGGTAAATTAAATTACAATTCTCATATGCTTCATAAACATCAAGGTATTCAATGATTTCATACTATTCTTTAATAAAGTAGATATATACGTTTTATAAAATCATTATGGCACGTTAAAGATCGCTATTAACTCTTGTAGAAACACTTACATTTGGAATCAGTTAAGACACTTTGTATATAGTTGAATGCTTCATATTTCAAATAAATTTAATCTTAGGTATATGCTAAAAAAAAAACTATTTCCAAATTCTATACATTTAACTCGTAATTTTGTAAATAAAAAAAAAATCAATCATTCATTGATGGCTTTAAAATACACATCAAATGGGTTAAGTAGTCATTATTTAATAAATTTTAAAAAATATTTTTCCAACTACTTGTGAAATCAATTGCCGGCAATAAATTTTTAATTGCTTCGAAGAGAAAAAAATGAACTAAAGGTGATAAGCAAACTACAGTCCACATATTCATAAAATATTTAAAAACTTTTAACTCATATATCATACCTCCCGATTTAATTATGAAGTAATTGCGATTTTATATTTAAGTATTAATTTTTTTATATAAATAATAACGGATGAAATATCTCTTTTTGCATTATTAATTATTACACCAGATAGTTTGCTCATACTGAATGCATGAAATGCAATGCTTTGATTAAGGAAAAATATATTTTTAATGTGAGGTTATTAAATTTTATTATAATGGTTTGAAATTACATTACTTTAATATTAAAAAATAAAATAAATAATTATTTGCTTTATTCTGTGTTTTTAAATGCAAATTTTCTTTTGCACTAAATAGCTTTACTATTTTTATTTGAGAATAATTAAATAACATATTAAGTGGAGTTCACACTACTGTCATTCTTAACTCTCAATATAACTTTAATAATATTTCTTAATCATGTAGTAGTTAGATCATCATGGAAAGCTTTATTACTTTAAATGTATTTCGATATTTTAAACTTTTTAATATTATATAGCCACATCAAGCGAACTGGGTCACTTGTATTAAATAATAAACTTTATCTTACGATATTGTTTGATAAGTATCACTATTCAAATGTAGAGCGTAGTGACATTGGTGCCTATTCATTCAGTAAACAATAGATCGAATAAGCAGTTCATTATGAATAAGCAGATAATTATTCTAATCTGTTGTAATTGTGAGGATATGATGTTGGATATTGTTACTCTGTGCTCATTAATCAAAATAATTTTAACTAAAGGATACTAAACACATATATTGCATTACTCAATTTCAAAGTGATATGAAGACTATTCTTATTTTATAAGAATAAGAAGAAGACTATACTATTTTTATATTTGTTACAGTATGTTACAGTGTACATATCACAGTGTACCACTATTTGTGAATTTTGAAAATGAAAAGTGAATCATTTAAAAACTCTATGAATTTATCCAGTTTTAGTTTTAACATTTTTTTTAACTTCTAACTGTAAACTAAAGTTTAAATTGAATTTATTTTTTAAGAACAACACAACAATTTAATATATTTACCAAAAGACATGAAAATGTTATTAAGAATTTGATTTAACATGAACTATTCAAACAGGTTCTAATAAGTAATTTGAAATATTTAATTTTGTACGCCCTTAGTGTTAATAAATTATGCTATATTAAATTATGATTCTCATGTGGTTTATTGTTGTGCTGTTTAAATTATTATTTATATTTAATAAGAGCATATCATATTAAAAACTATTTAATTCATAAAAATTAATCAGTAGAAAAAATCCTTATATATGTATGTGTAGATATATGTATAAGTACATGCCAACATAAATATTTATTAATTCCCAAATATGTTTTTAACATAATATCGATGGACTTTTTTCTGTTATCAAAAAACAAAAAAAAAAAATAATCGTATGCGTGGTGACCTTTTCAATACGTGTCGAATACATCTTAAGTCCGTTGAATATGATCTGTTATTATTTAATTTAAGTTTGAAAATTATATGCATTAAACTTAATGATTTTTTTTAATTTTTATTTTTTTTAATTATATGTCAAAATTTGTGTAAATTTTTGGTCGTTCGCATATATTTATACTAAAAGATAAACTCCTAACCTAAAATTGCCCCTTAAGTAAGTCAGTGTATGGACATACATCCATGTATATGTATATTCTTAATAGGTTATATTTTAATTTAAGCAAATTTAAATAGTAATTTTTTTTTATTTAAACTTACCTTTAATATTACGCAGTTACAATTCATTCTTAAGTTTAACACCAACATTTGTGATATTTACGAAAATTAATATAATACATTCAGAAAAATAATTTGGTTGATTTAAACAGACTTTAACTAAATCTCAGATCATTCCTACTCGACGTATCACACATGAGCTAAAATTTTTCCAACAAAATCAGATCAATTTAACTGGTAAATGGTTAGAGCATATTTTTCTGAGTGTAATTAATTAATTAAAATATATAATTTAAAAAAATCACAACGCACTGAATAAATATGATTTACACGCATTATTATTTATTAGAAATTTTAAATAAATCACCTTTTCAATATATTTTTTTTAGAAATTAATACAATTAAGATTTTTCAAACTAAGTGCAAAATTTCCGCAGTCACTGCGACCCCTCCGATTACTTTAAATAAAAAAAACTTTGCTTCGCGACGCATTAATCACAACTGAGTTTTCAATTCTTGTGAGCCAGATTTTGCTTAATTCTTAATGAAGGTACGCCGATAACTGCTTTAAACAACAACAAATTGGCAAGTCAAGGCAAAAACTTGAATTGCATTTTACAGGGTTGCACTTCTATTTGCTAATAAAAATGGTAATTGCCGAAGAATGCTTGTGTTGTTTAATTGCAGAAACAAACACAAAGCAAGATGAACCCCCTTTATTTATATGAAGAATAACGTTAAGTACCAAATGTTTTTTACGAAGCTTGGATTTTTGTTTTTGTTTTTAATATGAAACTTGGAAATATTTTTTACTTTTTTAAAATAACAAGGGAGAAGCGATTACTTACTCATTTAGTGTTCAAATAATAAATAAATTCAAATTAAAATTAATATTTATAATATTATGACATACTGTTTTCATATTATTTTATTATGATAAATTATATAAACATTATTTTATTATGCTATATATTATTTAAATTATTTTATATTATAATTAATTAATTATTTTATATTATTTTATATTATTATTTTTGTTTTAAATATTTTAAACAAAAATATTTAATTTAATTGAGAGGCCTAATTATAAGTAAAGCTTAACTCAATAACTATTTTTAATAGAATACCAAAGTCACATGCATATATACAAGTATATAAATATATCTCCTAGAGTAGCATGTAATAATGAAAACTGATGTAGGGTAAAGAAAAACTATTTAAGTCCGGATAAAAAAATTTAATAACATGTTTATATGTATGTATATCTTAAGAAATAATTTATATATCAACAAGTGTACTAGACTGAATACAATTAATATTTTCTTTCATTGCTCTAAAAAGCATTTTTAAAATATTTTTCTTTTGAAATTAAATAATATGTTAATTTTCATATAATATTTGCTAATTAAAATTAGTTCTTATAGTAATAAATTTTAAGATTTAAACGTAATGGTATTTCAATAGCTTAACATTTATAGCATAATTATAGTATAGGGTCTTCGTTATATTAAAATTTTATACCAGTATATATTCATATTCAGTATATATTTTTTTTAATTAAACTCTTGCCTGTGTTCAGTAAAGTTTTTTCCGATCATGGCAAACATTACAGGAGTTCTAACAGGACATTAAAGATTTTACATCCCCCGAATAAACTAAAAATCGTCTTCGATGGAATTTGCAAAATATGGGTAAACTCCAAACAGCATGCTGTGAAGCTGGCCTCCACTAATGCACAAAGGAAAGAGAATCTCACAACACCTAATAATGAATTGAAACTTCGCAGAATACCACAATCAACTGAGAAGATGGGACTAGATGTATCACTCTAACTCCAAGTAGGAAGCCCAATAGATCGAGTTGCAATATCGCCTTTTTATAGCAATTATAATGACCATTATAGTCCAAGTAATCAATAGAGTATTAAAATATCATTTTTATTCACCAAATAGTGTCATTTCCGTTGAAATATCCTTAAATATTCAGTAGTTATTTGACAGCATTAACTTCAATATAAATTTAAATAAACTTACAAAATTATTAGGTTTGTGAATTTGTCTCATGGGTTGAAAATGATAAAATGATGGAAATGATATTTTTGTCAGTGGTAAGAATATAGATTTTATTAAACTCTACTGCTTTATAGGATATACTTTCAAAAATCTGATTTTGATTATATTTTAGGAACATAATTCGCTTCAGTTGTCGAATAAATCGTATGTATTACTCTGCCCTGAGAAGTGATACTTAATGAGTTTAAGAAAATTGTTCATTTTATCTATTAGTAGTATGTAGCA